>NC_045707.1:22428737-23076622 GCF_009834535.1 Camelus ferus
ACACCCAAAAGATGAAGAAGACACTTTTTCATTTTTTGCTTAAACAAGAGAACTATGTTTTCTCACAGTTTGGAAGCTAGAAGTCCAAGATCAAGGTGCCGGCAGGGTTGGTTTCTTCTGAATCCTCTCTCCTCTGCCTGTAGATGACTGTCTTCTCCCTGTGTCTTCACATGATGCTCCCTCTGTGCACCATCTGCCTAATCTCCTGTTTTTAGAAGGACACAGTTAAATTGGATTAGGGATCATGCTAATGACCTCATTTTAACCTATCACCTCTTTAAAGATCCTATCTTCAAATATAGTCACTTTCTGAAGTAATGGGGGTTAGTTAGGGTTTCAACATATGAATTTGAGGAGAATGCAGCCCAGCCCATAGTAGGATCCTAGGGAAATGTACAGCCTGGAGTTGTGTGAGATTCTGAATTGCTGTTAGAAAATAACTGAAACATACCGAGAATAATACAAAGAAACACATGATGTACTGGAAGCTCAGCTTATTAAACATTTCCAATACAGCGCGAGTCCCTGGTATAAAGATCACGGCCATGGTCTCCCAAGCTCCAGAAGCATCCTCACTAGAACTGAGCACTTCTGATTTTCTTGTGCTCCTTTCTGCCTTGACTGCATTCCTGCGCAAATGCAAACTATATGTAATACTGTTTGTATGTGGGTGTTTTAAACTTTGCATAATGTTATCATTCTGTATGCTTTCTTTCCAATTTGTTTTATTGTGGTAAAATACACATAATATTTTACCATCTTAGCCTTTTTAAACGTGTAGTTCAGAAGTAATAAATACACTCCCAACGTTGTCCAGCTATGACGCCCACCCATCTCTGTAACTCTTTTCATCCTGTAAAACTCAAACTCTGTATCCATTAGACAATAATCCCCAATTTCCCGATCCCCCAGCCCCTGGCAACTACCATTAATGCTTTGTTTTTATTATTTTGCCAACTTTAAATACCTCATGTAAGTGAAAACATACAGCACTTGTCTTTTTGTGACTGGCTTATTACACTTAGCATAATGTCCTCAAGGTTCATCCACGTTGCACCATATGTCAGAATTTTCTTCCTTTTTTAAATGTGTATTTTACCACAATTTTTTAAATTAAGGGAAAAATACCATACCACAAAAGAAGAAATGATAGAAATTAATTATCTCCATCTTAAGCTACACAAAGAATTTGATACACATATGTAATGAGTTGTGTATTACGTTCACAGCAGCCTTATTTATAGTGGCCAAAACATGGAAACAGCCCAAATGCCTGTCAATAAGGGAAGGAATGAACACATTCTGGTATGTTCATACAATGGCAAAGTGGGTAGCAACAAGAGCAGGCAATCCTGAGCTATACACAATTAAAGGACAAATCTCGTGAACACAGTCCTGAGCAGAAGAATCCAGACACAAAAAGAATACATACAATATCACAGCCTGTATAAAAAAAAAATTAAGGAACAAAACTGAATGACAGATTTTGGAACGCTTGCTTATTTTGTTAAACTACAAAGAAAATTATAACTTTTTAATTATTACTATTAAAGTCAGCAGAGTGGTTAACTTTGGGAGCGAGAAGGATTTTAGCGGTTGGGAGAGGCACAAAAAGCACTTGTGGGGTCCTGGCAGTGTTCTATGCACTGCCCTTGGACATTTACTTTTTTTCCACATTTCACAAGAAAAGTAGCATAGGAAGCTTTTGATCTGTTTGCCTCCAGGCAGTGCCTTGCACCAGTGACCAAACCAAAAACCCTTACCAGACTGAATTCTTACACCTGCTTTATTTCTTCACTTACTTCTCCTCACGCCTTTCTACATTAATGGTATCTACTTTTAGGGACCATCCAAAACAGAAGGCTCATGTGGGAAGTTAGCAACCTTCTCTCTGACTGTTTGAGGTCCAGGACCAGTTGGTTTTGCAAAAACCTATGATGTCCCTAATGTCTGCAATCTCTTAACTGTCTAATCTAGTTGCAAACCAACCACTTATTGCCCGAGTTCAAATGTTTCTTGAAACCATTAGCTGAACCTAGCAGAGAACGTCGAACAAATACTGGCTCTTTTCAGCCACGCCAGCCATACCCCTCAGAGCCAGAGACTCAGCAGACTAGTCCCCGCAGGGAACAGTTTTATAAAATGTCATATTGTGGCAAATTAAGAATCTCCAACTCCGAGGCCGCAATATATTTTTCCTTACCACCTCTTATCCATCCACTGAGTTAATGTCACATATTTTCTTTTTTGTTATGACAGGACTTCACTTTTAGTATGAACTTTTATATTAGTCTTAAAAAAGGACAGACTGCTGAAAAAACAAGACCTAAAAATATCATGGCTGAAATAAGCCAAAAGGTTATTTTTCTCCAAAATTCTAAAAAGAATGTCAGCAAGCAATTCTCTTCCTCATAATTTAAGGAGGGAGGCAAGAAAAATTATCCATGGCAGACATACCATAAAAAATAGGTAAAAGGAGTTCTTCAAACAAGAAAATTACAAGATAAGAAATCCTGGTGCAATAGGAAAGAAGAGAGAACAATGGAAGGAGAAGAAATATGGGTAAGTAAAATAGACTATCCTCATCCTCGTGAGTTTTACAAATCATGTATGATGACAAACAAAAATTAACACCATCTGATACTGAAGACAATGATATTTAAAAGTGGGGTAGGTAAAGTGATCTAAATAGAAGTAAGATTTCCACATTTCACCTGAAATGTTAAAACATCTATGCCAGTAGACTGTGATATATATGTATGTTGTAATACCCAGAGCAACCACTAAGAAAATCATACAAAGTGACACAACCAAAACTACTGAATTAGGGTGGGGGGTATAGCTCAGAGCATGTGCTTGGCATGCACAAGGTCCTGGGTTCAATCCCCAGTACCTCCTGGGGATTAGAGGGAAAAAACTAAATAAATAGTACTTTTTAAAAAATACTAAATTAATGAATTAGTCAAAATAGAATCCTAAAAAGTGTTCAAACAACCTGCACATGTGCAAAAAAAAAAAAAAAAAGAGAAACAGAAAATAAACAGAAACAAATAATAAAAAGACAAATCTAAATACGTAATTATCTTAAATGTAAATGGTTTAAATACATCAATTAAAAGGAAGAAACTGGCAGAGTGAATTTATTTTTTAAAACAACCCAACTATAGGATATTATTAGAAATTTGCTTCAAAATCAACAACATACTGAGGTTGAAAGTAAAAGGATAAAGAAATTATGCCATGAAAAATCAAGAAAAAAAGCAGATAAGGCTACATTAAAACTAGATAAAGTAGACAGAAGCAAAGAAAATTACAAACAGGAAGCAAAGGGACATTTACATAACGATACAAGGATCGCTCCACCAGGAACCCACCTTGCTTTATTTATCGTCACATTTATCATCATCTCACTTACTTTACATTTACCTGTGCGTTCGTTTATTGTCCCTAGGCCATGTCTAGGCAAGGACTTCAGTGGTTTTGTTGACAGTCATATACTCAGCACCCACAGCAGTACCTGCACAGGGTAAATACTCAATAAATATTTACTCATGAATGAAAGTGTTATCCTATTATCCATCAAGATCTGCCCTTTAGATATAAGGCACTAATCATGATCAGCTCAAGTGATTTAATAAGTACTTTAAACGGTAACATTATGAACTAAAATATTCCAACATCAGATCAGAAATGACCAAAGGTTTACTAATTCTTATTACAGCATTCCATGCACAAAATTTAAGTTCTACTTTCTTCATCATAAGTATACTAATTATAAAATCAGCAAGCAAAAACTATTGACATTAGAATGCTTCCTGGAAAAAAGTCATCATTTCCAAAATAACCGTCTTCCGTCAGTCACAGTTACCTCAGTCATTTCCTTATCATGCAGTCGAGATACTTCCTAAACTTTAGAAAGAAGTGTAGCTTTTCCATACTACTCAGCCCCCCAAAAAGAACAAAATCTGCCATTTGCAGCAACATAAATGGACTTGGAGGACACTGTGCTAAGTGAAGTAAGTCAGACAGAGAAAGACAAATACTCTATGGTATCACTTTTACGTGGAATCTAAAACATACAACAAACTAGAGAATATAACCAAAAAACGAAGCAGACTCACAGACACAGAGAACAAACTAGTGGCTCCCAGCGAGGAAAGCGGGGGAGGGACAGTGAATGGGTGGGGGAGCAGGAGGTACAAACTACTGGGTGTAAGACAGGCTCAAGGATGTACTGTGCAACACAGGGAAGACAGCCAATAGTTTGTAATAACTGTAAATGGAAAGTAATCTTTAAAAATTGTATTAAGAAGCCTCTACAAATTTAAGAGGACAAATTATTTCAAGCATCTTTTCTGACCACAATGCCACGAAACTAGAAATCAACCACCGGGGGAAGAAAATGAGAGAAAAACAACTGTAAGGAGACTAAACAACATGCTACTAAAAAACCAATGGGTCAACGATGAACTCAAAGAAGAAATTAAAAAATACCTTGAGACAAATGACAATGAAAACACAATTACACAAAATCTGAGATGTAGCAAAAGCAGTCCTAAGAGGGAAGTTCATAGTGGTACAGGCCTTGCTCAAAAAACAAGAACAATCTCAGTTAAACAATCTAACTCACCACCTAAAACAATTAGAAAAAGAACAAACAAAACCCAAAGTCAGCAGAAGGAAAGAAATAATAAAGATCAGGGAGGAAACAATTCTTTTAATTTAAGGACTAAGATTTAAAATTGTATTAAATTTTTAAAAATTTTTAGAAAAAAGAAGTGTAGCCATAAAACAAAAAGTGTAGCCTTTCCAAATAATTCATTATCAAATAATTTCCTCCATGAATCACTTCCCAAGCAGATTTCCACCTCTTGCTCTCCTTGTTTTATTTTATGTTGATTCTTGTTCCCAAATTCCAAGCCTGCCCAATTTGCAGCCTAGACTGGCTCATCAATGACCTGCCACTCAACTTACTTCCTCTCCCTCTCCTTTCTAAAGAAGAGATTCACTCTAACCCAAATAGAGCATTCGCAATCTGTCAGACTCAAGCAGTTTTCCACTGGTAACTTTGGCTTTCTTGTCTGTAAATACATTTGAAAGAAACAACTGAAAATTGCCAAATACAGTTGTAT
The DNA here is from genome assembly GCF_009834535.1 of Camelus ferus. Taxonomy (NCBI): domain Eukaryota; kingdom Metazoa; phylum Chordata; class Mammalia; order Artiodactyla; family Camelidae; genus Camelus; species Camelus ferus. The sequence continues at coordinate 22,433,870 of NC_045707.1, forward strand.
AGTAATTCCCTCATTGGAGAAAAGACAGTGGGAAACATCTGTGAGGCACGTACTGTGTAGCTGGTATTTAACAATTATAAGCCTATCTGACGGGCATCATGGTCCCCATTTTATAGGAGAAGATAGTGAGAACCAGAGAGATGGAGCTTCTTGTGTCACTCAAGGTGGAGGTGATTATTGTGTTAAATTTGGTGAGACCACATTCGTTCTCTGGGCCCCATCACTGCTATAAGAATTATATGCAGCCATGTATAAGGAAGCCATTTATAAGATATTTGTACAGTGGATACTTTGTTTCTAATTCTAGCATTTTGTTCACTAGCATTGGTTCTTCTGCTGCTTGTATTCTATTGATAAACAGGTGATGAATCTGATTAACTGCTATGATGATGTCTTTAGGTAGCAAAGGGTTAACCCTCCCAGGTAATACATACATATCTTAAGTTCTTCACTACCTTAAGCTGGAAGTTTGCAAGTGTTTTCTCAGAAGAGACTCACAAGTCAAGTGGGATCCCACCCCCATCTCAAACTGAGCACTCCCCTTTTATACGTTCTATATTTCATTTATGCACACACTTCGAAAAATGAAAATCACTGCTTACTGTCTTCAGCCAGTAGTCTATAAATGGGCTAATTACAACCAGGTTAACAATGTTTATCAAATGGGACTCTTCAGGACATTTGTGACCTGCAAACAGTTCCACCTAAGCTGTTGTTCTACCGCCAAGTCTAGCCCTGCCCACCCACTGGGAAAGGCAAATGTCATGACTCTACAGTCTTCCCTGCTTTGCAGCTACCGCCCACCCCAACCTCACCTCCAAGCTAGTCTGGATCTCATCGCTTAGCCATATATTTAAAATTTGTTCCCACAGTTGTTGACAAAGGACATTCATTAGCCTGTTCCAAACAAAAATCCCCAGGGCAACTTGTGCTTCCTCACTCAATTGATTCCCCCAGTGCAATCTCTCAATAGAGTGAATATAACCTTTGTCACTCTGGGTAAAGTACAGCTGAGGTGGGAGGGGGAGTTCATATTCTGCCTTCTGAGGTCATTAACATCATTTTTCCTAGAACAGAAAAATCCAGGGCTACTCTGCTCCTCAAAGTCCTTCTTTTAACCTTTATACTGGCTCCACTCTAAAAAGACAGGCTATCCAAAAACTCTGATGCAGTCCCAGTCGTAATGTGCGGAAAAACAGAAATGGGCAAGTCCCCACTAAACTGGTAAGGAAGTGGAAAAGACTATTTCTTACCAAGAGAAGCCCTGGAAGTTTCTGTAATTTCTGTGAAATGCTGGACAGGACTTGGTGGCAGATAACATAGAAAATGCAATACATTTTACTTTATTTTATTTTATAATTATATAGCCTTATAATTTTTATATACCTCTAAGAATATTTAGGACTAAATCTCACTATAGCCATTTGGGTAGTCAAGTGAGGGAGTATATTCCCTCTTTACAGTTTCATTGATTTTACTTCTCTGTGGCCGTGAAGCCTGGAACTGATGCAGATGTGAATATTCAACCTTTCCCTGAAGATTTCAGGTTGGTCACTAGGATGGCAAGGGCATTCAGAGCGCTGTGTAACTTTTCCTGGTCCCTGATTCCAACTGTGGACTGCATCCCACTAGTGGCTTATGGAATCAATTTAATGGGTCACAATCAGCATTTGAAAAAAAAATTTAATAAAATAAAATTTAAAATCCTATGTTGTCCCACATGCAGTAATACGGAATGTTCTGTAAAACCTTTATTTAAGTTAGACATATACAAGTTTGCCAGAAAATGATATAAAATGCAGAATACATTATGGTCAAAATGCTTGAAAGCTGCTGCCCTATAAATGTTTGTAGAAACAATACATAAAGAAAATCTTGAATAAGCCAGCAAGGATGCTCTCATATAATGTGATTCTTAAACAACACGAGCTCACAAATCAGTAGAGACTTGAAATGCTCTTGAAGTGCTTAAACGTGAAGACTCCTCAGAAAACCCTGGATCATAGCTTTTACATACTTTTCCTGTAAAATTTCTATACCCACATACTGAAAATGTTTTACACATGATTTAGTGGGTTCATAGACATGGTAAATTCAATCTAGAATTAACAGATCCCTAGTTTAGAACTCCTGCTTGAAATATTCTGAAGCTCCTAAAATTTCCTTGAAATGTAACAGCATCTCCCTGTCCTTAAAGATTCTGAATGCATTTGTGTAAATGCAGATTTTTATCCTAATCTACTATTTGCTGAACTGTAGACAGGTATGTGGAATGGTTCAAAGGACAGAAGTTCTAATACACAATTTTAGTTCTAATACACAATTTTTGAATTCTAATGGACAGACAAGGGCAGAGAAGCTTGCGGGGTCCACTGGGAAGAAGTGAGGAGCTGGTACTTTTGGCTCCGAGGGAACTGAGGGAGTTGAACAGGAAATAAAATGAGAGGCTGCTATAACTGTATGAAAAATAAAAACAAAAATGGCAGAGAAGCATAAGAAAAACAGCTCACCTAAGAAGAGCTAGGCAGACAAAGGAAGTAGGGCAATAAGTGGAACCAGTGGGAAGTAAGGAAAGTGAATACAGGGGAAAGAAAATTAGTTAACTTCTGGAAGGAGACAGCTGCTGCAGGCATTCCTTTATTAACTCTTTTCAAAAACTATTTAAACATCATCTATGAAGCAATTATTTCATATTGGCGCTGGGGAGAGTACATTTGGGGAAATCATGACCAGAACCTTCTATTCAGGGCAAATGAGAATGGCAAGGATCCAACACCATTCAAATGGGCTGCTGGGCTGTGTCACGTCATCAGGGGAAAAGTTCATGGTCCCTCTCCTTCTGTTCTCTTCAGACTTTATGTCCCTCTCATAACACCTTTTCCTTTCTCACCTTTTATTATTACCGCTTTTTCACCTTGAGACTCAAACTTTTTCAGCAATGAAAAATAAAACCATGCAGACCGAGTTCATCCTGCTGGGTCTAACAGGTGTCCCTGAACTCCAGGGGGTGGTTTTCACCTTTCTGTTCCTTGCCTATTTACTCATTATGGTGGGAAATCTGATGATCCTCATCCTCACCCTGCTGGACTCCCACCTTCAGACCCCCGTGTGTTTCTTTCTCTGGAACTTCTCTTCTTAGAAATTTCCTTCACAAACATCTTCATTCCTAGGGTCCTGATCAGCATCACAACAGGAAACAAGAGCATCAGCTTTGCTGGCTGCTTCACTCAATATTTCTTTGCCATATTCCTTGGGTCAGTGGAGTTTTACCCTCTGGCCGCCCTGTACTATGACCACTACATGGCTGTCTGCAAGCCCCTGCACCCAGCTGGCTCTCTGCTCCTGGCTGGCTGGGTTAACATGGTTATTATACCACCAGTCACTCTGATGAGTCAGCAGGACTTCTGTGCCTCCAACAGGCTGAATCATTCTTTCTGTGACTATGAGCCCCTTCGGGAACTCTCCTGTTCAGACACGAGCCTCACAGAGAAGGTTGTCTTCCCTGTGGCCTCAGTGACCCTGGTGGTCACTCTGGTGCTAGTGATTCTCTCCCACACGTTCATCATCAGGACTGTTCTGAAGCTCCCCTCTGCCTTTTCCACTTGTTCTTCCCACCTGATTGTCATCTCTCTCTCTTATGGAAGCTGCTTCTTCATGTACATTAAGCCCACAGCAAAAGAAGCAGATTCATTCAACATGGGAGCTGCTCTCCTCATTACTTCAGCTGCACCTTGGTTGAACCCCTTCATTTACACCCTAAGGAACCAACGGGTAAAACAAGCCTTCAAGGATACAGTCAAGAAGCTTATGAAACTTTAAAGAATTTCAGAATTAAAACCTTAATGGATGGATCCATTTCATATGCCCCCCTCCGCTTCCACTCGAGCTGCCCCTTCAGGACCACAGCACGTGCGCCTGCTTGGGCCTGGAAGGAAAAGCAACAGGAAAATTAGTAGGATATAGAGAGGCACGGGGTTTGGGTTTTTTCCAGGTCTATAAAAATATCTACTTTTTAGCCAAAAAAGAAGAGTGTATGTTTGTTTGTGGCTCTAGAATACATATGTAAACTGTATCCCCAGCACCTGTGTGAGTGCGTGTGAGTGTGTGTGCGCCTGAGTGTGCGTGCGTGTGGTTCCAGAACACAAACAAGCTGTATCCTCAGCACCTGTGTGAGCGCATGTGAGTGACTGTGTGCGTGTGTTTGCGTGTATGTGGTTCCCAAATACATATGCTCTATCCCCAGCACCTGTGTGACTGCATGTGTGTGTGTGACTGTGTGCATGTGTGCGTGTGTGAGTGCATGTTCATGTGTGTGGTTCCCAAATACACATGATGCTGTATCCCCAGCACCTAAACCAGGTCCCAGCACACAGTGGCTGCTCAATAAACATTTCTGGGATGAAAATCAATGCAGGAGCATCATGATGGAAAGAAAAATGTAAAAATTTTAAACTGACTATTATACACGAACTTGTCTTCACAAAAGTGGACAATTATTGTTTCCATTTTTAAGGTTACCATTTTTTTCTTTTTAAGGTCACTTGTGTAACCGTTTTGTGTATTTATGCCATGGTTTCACCAAACTGGTCTCCATAAATATGATACAGAGGAAAACGCTGTTTTCCAGAAACCACCAAGTAAGGGATAAAAGGCAAAGAAAAGTTAAGGCAAAAGAAAAAGGTGACTTAACTCTGAAAGACCCAAGAGCACAATTCTCTCTCTCAGGCTTCGATTTTCTCTGAGAAGACCTGAGTCAGCCCCGTACACACCTTAAGTACTTCAACCTTCTTCCGCCTCACGCCAGCCTCCTCGCGTCCCTCTTGTCCATCGGGGCCATCAGCCTCTTTCTGCAGAAAAGCACGTAAGCAAACCCCTTAGGGCAGAGCCTCCGATTCACTGCCGAGTTTACCTGAGTGAACTCACACCCCCCGACGTGCACAGGGTAACCTGCTCGGTGCTACCATTGTCTCTCACAGCCCCAAGCAAACTCTCCCCAACCATCAACTCTCATGGACATCGGGAAAAAGGTGAAAAGAGTGATACAAAAATGTACCATTGACATGTCCACGGCTAGGACTCACACCTTCCTCTCAGAGTCCTCCTGAACAGGTGGTCGTACCAATTTTAAGTCATATAAATAAGCTTCACTTTACCCCGGTGTATAGTTCTCTGCTCTTCGACTTTCACTGTTTTCATCAGATTTTTTGTGTTAAGTGCACGGTGTTTTTAATCTCAATACGCTGTGTCATCCAACTGCTTTTAAAAAAAATAGATTTTCAACCTGCCTTTTCACCACGAAGCTTGGCTCTAATCTGTTGGCGCTCATTGAAATTCTGCCGTCTTATTTGTCTCAGCCTTGCCAGATAAACCTGTGAGGAGAGAAAAAAATGCAACATTTTAACTAAAAAAACAAAACCACCAACATTTTTACCACTAAATTTTTTTTTAAAAAGTGTTAATCTGAATATAAGGAATAAAAGTTTTGAAATCTAGTTAATGAAAATGTAGTATTAGCTTTCGAGTGTTTAATTTAGATCAATTTATTTCCAAAAAGAAATGCATAATGATTATAAATATTTAATTTTATCAACAGAAAAGAAACTGAACTCAGGACACTGAATAACAGTTATGGGGCAAAATTATGGCACAGTATGTCGGTCAAAGTATGTGAGCAGGTCCCTACGGACCCATGAGGCCCTCGGTGGCTGTTAGGAACGTGCCCCACGCGGGAAAGGAAGGCAGTCCACGCAAAGCGACAAGGAGGCAGCAAGCCCGCGGGGGCGAACCTCCTCCTCTTTGCTCCTTGGCTTCCCTCCTCTTGAAGAGCTGGGCCTGCCTCCGCACAGGGCTGCCCAGTTGTGCAGGGTTCCCTGCTCATCATTTAAAGCACTAAGTTTAAACAACGGCCGAGGCTCTGGCAGCGTCTCACCCAGGGACAGCTGGGGCCACTTTTTGACTTTTGGCAAATGCTGACCCCGTCTCGTGGGTAACTGGTCACAGACCCTGGCATTTCCTTTCTCCATTTAACCCCCACATTCAGCGGGAAAAGAAGGGAGCAGTTAGGCCCCAAACCAACCACTCAAAGAGAGACCAGCCTTGTTTCATGGCCATTCAAGCACCCAGGCTCCCAGGCTGCCGTGGGGGTCAGCTGAGCCCCAGTGCACAGTGTTCCTGTACAGAGACCTGCCGCTTCTCCAAGGGCTGCTTTACACGCAGGCACACTCGGCAGGAGGGGTGAGCGCAGGCCCTGCACAGACCACACCCCGTGACCAGGCTGCACGGACCACACCCAACCACACCTGACTCACTTTCTAACAGTTAATCAGAAACATGGAGTTCCCTCCTGATTAGAAATGACTAATTCCCTTCCACAAAAGCATCAGGCTGTCTAATTGCCCATCTTCTCTTCCTTCTGCACACAGCTGTGCAAGCCCCGCCCAACTGAGAAAACCCTCAGCCACACCTCCCTGTCCAGGCCTTTCCATCAGCTTGGCGGAAGCGCACTTTCTGGATTCAGCACCTACATCTTCCAGCTTCCCTTCCATCTTTCAATCCACCACACTCTGGTTTTGGATCCTACTACGACTGAAAGTTTTCTAAGACCACCGATGACCTCCAAGTTCACAATTCAAATGGACCCTTCTAAACAAATACTGCAATTAACATTTTCACTGGAAATCACTTTCAATTGAATCCACCTGATTTATGTCAGTATTTTTCCTCATAAAAATTATACATGTTCACTGTAAAAAATTTATACATTAATGAAGAAAAATCATACGTAATTCCACCATCTGAGAAACGTAAAATTTAAGGGCATTCTCGTCCAGATTTCCTTATATGCATGTGTACAAATTACAAACTTTTTTTTCTACAAAATTGGGATTTTACTACAGTTATTCTGATTTTTCCACTTAATATTAGTTAGCATATTAATTAATATTAATATTCTGAGTCTCCTCCCACACTCAACCTTCTTAACTGATCACGTAATGCTCGTAACACCCCACTGACTAGCGTCTGCAGCACATGCCCTCTGGGATCCGCACACTTGCTCTCCCGGCATCTGGCAACCTCCCCCGTGTCGCCCAGGCTCCGCTCCAGGTGCCTCATCGCCCACGTCACAATCTAGAATCCTTGCGATTCCTGCTCACTCCCTGCTCTCTTCTTAGTCCCAGGCTTCAATCCAGCGGACAACTCCCAAACTCAAACCAACCTCGCAGCCCCGTGTCCTGAACTCCTGCACGTTCAGCTGCTGTGGGGACAATCTGTCTTCCGCAGCAAGGCCACAGCCAATGGTCTGCAAATCTGACCTCACTCTCTCCTTTCCACATGACGCATCCACCCCTCGTCAGGCCCCAAGCGTCCAGTCACCTTGCTTCTCTCATCCACCTCCCAGGAACAGTGATGGGCCTCCTAGGCTCCGCCCCAGCTCAGCTCTCTTCCCCCGACCCCTGGGTTTCCACAACGGCTTCCTAATTTCTCTCTGTCCACTCTCCACCACGCAGGCAGTGACCTTTATAATAGTCTCTTCCACGTCAGACCCCACCTAAGTCCTTTAGTTGTGCCACCAGCCTTCAGGATGTGACCCGCATCCTGAACGGCAGCCCAGGCTGTGTGGTCCAGCCTCTCCAGTCCCACCTCCGCTGCTACCCAATCATAACACCTGCATTCTGGCCATGTCGGCTACATACGGTTTGCGGACCACGACCTCCCTCATGTCCTTTAAATGGCTCCCTCTACTCATCTCCCTGACTGCAAATCAAGCATCTCACCCTGGAAGCCTCTGGTGGGTTGAGTGTGACTCACCCCATCAATATTACAGCTCCCTCCTGCAGCAGCGCTCCAGAGAGTGGGGGAGGGCAGGGTACCAGGACAGGTGACAATGTGGACTATGACCGACCCCGAAGTCGGCAAGTGCCACCTGACCCCTGCTGGCCTTCAGCAAGACTACCTGAAGTCGCTGTCAGCCTGGGCACAGCAACCACCTCGTCACGCTGTGCAGGACAGAGGGTCACTGCATGCCCACACTCCGCCCGTCTCCTCCAGACTGACCAAAGGCTCTTCCCTATCCAGGTGATCTGAGCACAAGCTTATCAGGTGCTTGAGTGTGCTTGAGTTTTGGGGATACAGGTCAGAGTGAGGGAGCTGAAAGAACACAGAACCAGGCGGGGCAGGGTGAGAGGAACGGGGAGCTGGGACGAGCCCCCCATCGCTGCAGGAGCGCACTTCCCCGCGTGGGGTGTGTGAGAGACGCCAGGCCACACCTCAGTTACTCCCGTGTAACTACGGAAACACGATAGTCTGAAACATTATAGACTAACAGCAGAAAGGTGAAAAGGCATCACAGGGAGGTTCTGTGAACCTTCACCAGGTCCCTCCAATGTCACCCTCTTGCACGTCTGCAGTACCAGGGAGGCTGGCACTGAGCGAACCACAGGGACTGTACCAGGTACACCTGCCACACCTGCGTGTCTGCATTGGTGCCATCTCATCACATGTACAGCTTCACGTGCCCTGCACCACAGCACGACTCCACCCTGCGCCGTCCAGCCACACTCAGTCCCCTCCCCTCCCGCCACTCCTGGTCTGCTCTCCAACTCTACGACTGCGCTCACAACGTCGACCCGTGGAGTCACACAGCAGGCACCCTCCTGAGGCTGGCTCTCCTCACTGGGTATTACTTCCTGCGACAGCCCATCCAAGGCACTGGGGGCACGACTCAGTGGTTCGCTCCATTTCAGTGCTAAGCAAGTGAAGTGGACGATGGTATGGAAGTACCGTAATCTGTTCATTCATTCCCCTGCTGAAGGATGTCTGGGTAGTTAAAAGTGTTTGGCTATTAAGAATAAAGTTGCTAAGAACATTCACATAACAAGTTTCTCAGTGAAAATAGGTATTCTTTTCTCTGGGACATATGCCCAAGAATGGAACTGCCTGCTCTCAGTATGATAAATTCAGTTTTAGTTTTAAAAGGGAATGCCGGACTATTTTGCAGTGTAGCTGTATCGTTTTACATCCCTATAAGCAACGTATGGGTGACTGACTTTCTCCACATCCTCACCAGCATTTGACTTTATCACTGTTTTTCCTTCAGCCATTCTGACAGGTGTGTAGTGATACATTCCTGTGGTTTTCGTTTGCAGCTGCTGCTGCTGAACACCTTTCACGTGTTTGTGTGCTGTCTGTGCGTCCTCTTCAACACGTCCTTTGCCCGTTTTCTAACGAGATTCTTTGGGCTTATAATGTTGAGTTTTAGTGCTTCTTTGTATGTTCTAGACACAAGTCCTCTGTTTAATATGGGGCTTACAAATACTTTCTCCCAATCTACAGTTTGCATTTTCTTCCTCTTAGTAGGGTCTTTTGCAGAGCAGAAGCTTTCAATTCTGATGAAGTTCAATTTATCCAACTCTTCTTTTTATGGATTGTACTTTTGGTGTCAAGTCTAAGGACTCCGTCTAGTCCTAGGTCCTCAAACTGTCTTCTTTCCCTGTGAGTTTTATAAGCCTATGTTGCACGTTAGAGTGCACGACCTCTTTTGAGTTAGTAACTGTACACAGTGTGAGGCTTAGGTCAAGGTGCATACCTTCGGATGGCTGTCTACTTTCTCCAGCACTAATACAGAAAAGGCACCTCCTCCGCCATGGAATTGCTTTTCCTTCTTTGCCAAGAACCAGTTGGGTACATCTGAGTGACCCTTTTTTGGGCTCTCCACACCGTTCCGATGACCTGTGTGTCTGTCCCTCCACTAGAATAACCGGGTTTTGATCACTGCAGCTCTCAGCAAGCCTCAACACGAGGAAGAGTCACTCTTCCCACTTCAGCCTTCTTCAGAATTGTTATAGCTGTTTTAAGGCCTTTCTCTTTCCATGTAAACTTTAGAACAAGCTGGTCTATATCTATTAAAAAAATGTTCCTGAAATTTTACTATTAATTGCATGAAATATATCAATTGATTTAAGAACTGACATTTTTACCTACATTGACTCTTCCAATTAATGAACATGGTATGATTCTCCTAGTATTTAAATCTCAATTTCATCAAGATTTGGTCAATCACCTAAACCCTGCATTATTTCATTAGAACTTTTTCATTTATTTGCTATGTTAGTTTTAGTTTGGAATTTGTGTGAGCACGTCTCTATTTCCCCTTCATTCCTGAAGGACCGATTGACAGGTCTCTTCCTTCAGCACTAGAAAAATGTCACGCCACTTCTTTCTGGACCCCATAGTTTCAGATGAGAAATCTGCTCTTTTCCAAACTGGTAGTCTTTTCCAGGTAATGTGTCATTTCTCTCTGGCAGTTTTAAGACTTGTTTTCTTTGTCTCTTACTTTCAGAAGTTTCATATTCCTGGGTGAAGATTTCTTGAAGTTTCTCCTATTCGGGGCTTTGCTCAGCTTCTTGAATCTTTACATTTGTCTTTTGCCAAATGTGGAAAGTTTTCATCCATTATTTCTTCAAATGCTTTTTCCAGTCCCACGTTTCCTACGGCCCTTCAGGCTCCGAGGATACAAATGTTAAATCTCTTGTTATCGTCCCACAGATCCGTAGATGCTCATCATTTTTTTCAGTCTTTTTTCTCTCTGCTGTTCAGATGGAGTAAATTTAACTGATCTGTCTTCACATTCAGTGACTACGTCTCCATCGTCTCCCCTCTACTACTGAGCCCGTCCAGTGGATGTTAAGTTTTGGTTATTACTTTCTAATTATGCAACTTCCATTGTGTTCTTTTTATAGCTTCTAATCCTTCACCGAGATTTCCCCCTTTTTTTCCATTCAAGAGAATTTCTAATTGCTTGCTGAAGCATTTGTTTAAACCAGCTATAAAATCTTTGCTGAATAATTCCAGTATTCAACTCAAACTGGTCCCAGGGTCAGCTCAGGTCCTTGCTCATTCACATCATGCTTTTCCTGGTTCTTGGTATGACAAGTGATTTTTTATTATATCCAGAATATTTTACGTATTATATTAGAAGACTCGATCCTATTTATATGTTCTGTTTCAGCAGGCCACTGAGGTCCTGGCCTGCTTCCGCAGGTTTCCTCCAGTGACAGTTTGGTCTTCTGCTTCACTGCTCTGTGCTCAGGGGACCCCTGCTCAGTCCCTCCTGGCGTGATCCTGTGAGGATGAAGTCGCTTCCCTGGGCCACCTGATGTGACTGGCAGATCTCCTGAGGGTGGGAGGCAGACGCCAGTGGGGCTGGTCTCTGTGTCATCAGGTGGAGAGCGTGAGGACACAGAGCCCTGTGACGACTGCTGCTCTAGGCAGATGGACCACGTGCTTGCGCCCTACCTGCTGAGCAGTCCGGGACGGTCCAGGGCTTTGTTGCCACTGATGCGTCAGACTGCCCTCCACGTCACCTGAGCTCCAGCTGCAGGATGGGGCGGGAACAGCCTGAGGCCTCACTGCTGCCCGAAGCTTGAGCCCGTCACCAGCCCCACTGGAGCAGCATGGGCCCCTCCCTCTTGACCTGCAAGGGAGAGGCTTTTCTTTTGTGGTTTCTGAAGTCTATGGCGGGTCAGAGTCGCAGGCACGTCCAACACCCAGACCCTGACACACAGAAGATGTAATTTCCAGAGTATTTACTTGCACTTAAAGTGGAAGAGCAGGGAAGGATAACACAGCAAAACAAAAATACTAACTTAAGATTGCAAGATGGCAGAGCGACACCACGGCCGCCCTTTGTGCAAAATTCTAGAGGAGAGAAGTTGCTGTATTCAGGGAAAGATAGCAGCACTCGAGGACAAGCAGAACTCGTGGGAGTTCCCCGAACAGAAGGAGCCCAGATGTAAGGAAAGTACAGGAATCAGTTTAAGTGAGAAATGCCATGAGCACGGCCTGTCAGGAGGCCCCGCAGAGGCTGTGAGAACGGAGGCGTGGGGAAGGGCAGCGTCAGTGCTCACAGTCACCCAGCACTCTGTCCGCCTCCATGCACCAGCCCCCTTCAGACACGAGTGACGAGACTCCAGAGTGAAGACCCAGCCAGGGCCCAGGGTGACGCTGACACCCAGGAAGGATGTGGGTCTCCTATGCCCAGGGGTCTGCCTGGCAGGACAGCAATGGGTCCCTCCATTGTCTCCTCTGATGGAAAACTGAGCCAAGGCCAGGTCAGCAGCATGCCCCAATCTTGCCAGCAGGCCGCTCAGAGCCAATAAAGAGCAAAAGACACCCCCAAGCATGAACACACCGCAAGAACACCAAGCACGTGAGGAATGCCAGGACCATCAAACAGGTAACAGACTAAAAACTGAAGACACCGAGGTGACACGGCCAACAGCGCACCAAGAACAAGCCTTTACAGTAAGCGCAGTGTCAGAGCAACTGAGCACACGGGCAAGGAAAACTAACTAGATCCACGGACATGAAAATGCAAGTTTCTAAAGTTAAGAGAAACTCACTGGATGGGCTGAACAAAACTAAAGAATATGTTAGTGGGTGAAATTTGGGCTTTGGGGTCCTTCCAAGGTAGTGGAAGGGAGAAAGGACACCTGGCACAGAGGTCCCAACCTGCCCACTCAGCAGCAGTTCCGTTGGGAGGAAAGGAGCAGCAGCACGCGCTGCAGCGGCGCTCACTGAGCATGCTCCTGAGCTCAGAGGGGCTCAGGCTGTAGCATCCGGTCAGAGCCTGAGTCAGGGCAGCAGGAGAAAAACACCAAGAAACAGACAAGTGATATTTCAGAGCACCGAGTTAGAAAAACAGAGGTAAAGAAAGCGTGCAGAGAGCGATGCCCTCCCAGAGGAGCAGGAAGCAGAGCTTGGCCTCAAGGCTCCTGAGCAACAGGAGACTAAGACAAGGGGGTGGGGAGAGCCTCCGACTCGGAATCCCTCCCCAGCAAATCACCAGGCAGGGCTCCCACCGCAGCCCCGGGCAGTGCAGGGACCAGGTCTACCCTCCCGCCCTCAACAACTGGAGTCTGGGCAAAATGGATCAAATGATCATTTTCAGACACTGGAAAGCAGGCAGCACATGACAGTGACCCTTGCCATAAGGGTGAGGAGGTAGGTGAGCACAGGAACTGCCCATCTAACTGCCCATCCAGGCTCCAGGCTGCAGCTTGGGGGTCCCCGCACAGAGCCCAGTGGAGCCCCGAGTTAAGGTAACAGCAGTCAGCGCTTGGGAGGCTGAGGAGCACTGAGGTGTGAGGACGGGGGGGGGGGGGGGTCAAAGCAGAGGGGGCTGCATGAAGAGCACCGGAGATCTGCACGGGCTTCCTGAGCCCCTGCGGGTGCACCAACCCCTCGGGCTCCCTGGGATCGCGTCACGCTGCCAACGGCCAGAGAGGAGAGGCCTCCGAATCAGCAGAGCACCGGGTACTGTCAACGCCACCGGAGCAGGAGAGGACCGCTCAGCGCTAGGGCCGAGCGAGCGCTACACTAAAGATGGTTCTGAACCTGCCCAGCAAAGCTGAGAAGCAAGCCTTCAAAGACTCAAGTAACATTAACTACATCCGAGAATAAAGTCCCAACATATTTAGATAAAAAAAAATCCAACGTAAAATACACAATGCTTGGCATCCAAGCACAAATGACCAGGTGGGACGAGAAGCAGGAAGAGACGACCTCAATGAATAGAAAAAATAATCAACAAACAGACTCAGAAATGACAAGGATAACAGAATTAGCAGACAGGGTCATTAAAAAGACTATCATAGTCATATTCCACACGTTCAAGAAGGTAGGGAAACGCCTAAGTATTACACAGACAGACACGGAAAGCAGAACGGCGACCTTAAAGCGCGCTCGATGTAAGAGATGGAAGACACACAGTAAACGTCTGCACGGGATCAACCGCAGAGAGACCAGACACAGCAGACAAGGAGACTGACGGACTTGAAGACGCAGCGACAGAAGCTGCCCAAGATCAAACACAGGAAAAGGACCCAGAGAAAGGAGCGCAGCGTCAGCGAGCTGGCGCATGGGTACTGAGCGTCCCAGAGGGACAGGGGAGCACAGAAACATAATTCTGAAGAGATAACGGCAGAATTTCCCTAAATTTGAAGAAAATTATAAACCCACAGGTCCAAGAGCTCGGTGAACCCCCAACAAAATAAACATGGAGAAAACTACACCACGCTACGTCGTAATCAAATCACTCTCAGCGATGTGGAGAAAATGCTCCACGCTGTCAGGGAGAGGACACGCCGCACGGGAGGAAAACTGGAAGAAGACAGCAGACGCCTTGCCAGGTCAGGCAGGCCAGGACGCAAGGGGAGGAGCGTCCTTCAAGTAAGGAAAGAAATACTTTCAACCTGTAAAACTACCTCCAGCAAGAATATTTTTCAAAAAAGAGGGCAAGACGCTTTTTCAGACATACAAAATGCTAAAGCAAGTTCCTCAGCAGACCCACCGCCACAAATGAACATTTAATACGAATGTGAACATTTAACTTAATGTGAACAAAATAAGGACATTTCCCAACACATCTGGGACAGTTTCTCCCCAAAAGGATCACAGGGGACAGTGTGCAGCATGAAGACATAAACTGGGGGGGAGGGGGGGCAGGGCATGAGGAACAGTGCCGAGGAAAGAAGTCAGTACATCTTGGAGAGTCTAATAACTGTTTTAAAATACTTTAAATTAAAACCTGTAACTACAATTCTTGATGCTGTTAACACAGGAGAAATGGGGCAGGGGAAAAAGTGGTCTTCTGTGTACAGAGGACACAGATACAGATCAACTCCAGACAGGAGAACAGCAACTGACGGGTGTTAACAATACACAGGGTAACCACTACAAGTTTAACTGCTTTTCTACGGTGTTATTTGAAAGAAAGAAATACCTTAAATATGAATAATTACACTGATTAACTTGAAGATGTCACCTGTGAGCTCACAGTAGGCATAAGTCTAAACAAAATACATGACCCCACAACGACCGATCCCCACGTGAGTGTGGTGCCCATGGGGCGCCGCGCGGACGGAAACACTCACCAGCTGTTCTGGGGACCAGAGGTCAAAGGGCATCTCTGGGCCTCTGCAAGTCAAAACTACTACTGAAATGATTATCTGACAACCGTTAATACCACCTTGGATACACGATTAACTCAGTTAACTGGCATAATCAGAGGCTGTGAAATACTTTTGCTTCTAATTTTTTTTTGAGCAAATGCATAGTTACACATGTATTTATTCAACTGTTTATTTCCCATTTTTCTTCTACAATTCTTTGCTACTTAAAAGTATTTAAAACCAAAAGCATATGGGGGGGAGCAATGTAAGAACTTATTAACTTAGTGTAAGTATCTGGGTCACTCTGCCTGCTTCGACTCCTTTTAAAGGAAGGACACAGCCATGAACCTACGCCCGAGTCACCAAAGCAACAACAGAACCTCACCCTCAGCAGGAAAGGCATCGCAGAGGAGAGTGAGATACTCAGAAAGCGTTCAGAGGAACAGCCTACACAGACAGCGTCACGGTGCGTCCCTTGTGCCGGCCTCACTGTAGCCCTCCCCTCCGAGCTACCACGTGTAGACGTCCCGGAAGCGCACCTGCTGGGTGGCCCTCGGCCCGGGCCCCGTTCTGCTGGGCCTCCCACCGCCGCTGCGGGAACCCCGCCACTTGTCTGGCCAGGGCCGCGGCCGGCGGCCCCTTTGGCCTTAGGAGTAGAGACACACAGCAAGGTCAGAAACTCAGAATTAAATATCTCATAAAACTTAAACATTACTTACTCTAAATATTTTCTTTAGAGGTATTTGTGGAAAATGAAGAATGGCTGATCCAAAGTAAAACTTTCCCCTGTAACTTGGGAGAGAAAAGAACGCTGCTGGGGGCGTTGTGACTCCTTAGTCAGGATTAGATAAACAACAAGCCTACACCGTACAGCACAGGGAACTGTATTCAGTATCTTGCAGTAACTTATGGTGAAAGAGAACACGAAAACGAATGTATGTATGTTCGTGCATGACTGAAGCACTGTGCTGTCCACCAGAAACGGACACAGCACTGTGAACTGACTATGCGTCAACAGGAAGAAAGAAAGGGCACACTGTATGCTCGAGCACTGCTGAGCTCAAGAGGGTTGGCAGAAATGAAATGATACATGACGTCACAACCACAAACGGTTTAAAAGCTGAAAATTAAAATAGTGAAACTGTATCTGAGGCTCAGACACAGACAGGGTGGAAGCTGTGTTCCAGAGGAAGCAGCAGCCGAGACGCACAGCCGTGTGAGGCAACCAGAAAGTCACGGGTGGGCGTACGCAAACCCTTCCCAGTTACCGAGCAGGTTGCTGCCACGGCCCAGGCTCACCCACTGCTGTCACTGCGGCTGCGAAGAATGAAGAAACTCCCTGGAAGATGAACTGTGTGAAGGCGCACAACACACTCTCACCGACTTTCTGCACACCATATATGTGTACTGCAGGAGAGCTGACTTTCTGCACACCATATATGTGTACTGCAGGAGAGCTGACTGAAACAAAATAGAGCCCTACAAAGCATGTGCTGGGAAGACGAGTAACACCAGAGCCTAAAACCCCCGCACAATGCCTGCTTTGCCATTTCATCAAACACACGCACACGAGTCAGTCTGCAGTCCTCTCTGCTCAAAACTGGGAAGCATCTGCATTTGGCTCAACACGTCAGGCTACCGCACGTAATTCATACTGTTTGTTTATCTTCACCTCCATTACTTACCTCGGCTCGACTAGCTTTCAATAGTCTTTTACAATTCGGGGGATCATAAAGATTTTTATTACACTCAAAAATATTCCCTCAAAATGACAAATTAAATTTTCACAAAATGGTATCTGCTCCTCCTTAACAGGAATGTGTTTATAGGAGAAATGGAATATCTAAAAAAACACATACATGGGGGGAAGGTAGGGCTCAGTGGTAGAGTTCCAGCTTAGCGTGCATGAAGTCCTGGGTTCATTCCCCGGCACCTCCATTAAATACATACATACATACGTAAAAATTTTTTAAAAACATGCATACTTTAAAAAAGGAACTATGCAAATTAAATATTGACTGCTACCATATTAAATTAATTTAACAGAAGAAAAGGGAAAACCTGAGGACCAGGCTGACAGGGAGCCATCAGTCAGAGAGGAAGGAGAAGCACAGACGACAGAGGACGTGAGGAGGAGAGGACATGGTCCTGTCGGGGTTCTGCACGGAGCTAAGTCATCACAACCACATATTGGTTCAAAGTTATCGCATGTTCCTTCAACAGTATGTTCGACCAGCCTACAGCATCTATAAGCTACAAAGTTAGGCTGAAGCGAAGAGCTCCACGTGTGCCGTGGAGAACCAAGGGCCAGACCCGCACACCAGACAACGGCCACAGCCCACGGGCAGAGAGAGCCCCTCAGACCGACGTGCCAACGGGGGAGACACGCAGCGCATAGGTGGTACGCTGAATGTGACGAGACAAAACCACACCCAGGACCATCCCCGTCCAGCCTGGCTGAGCAGCCTGTTCAGACACGGCCTTCCATCTTTTCCAAGGTTTTCTAACAACATCAGCACGAGGGGCGCTGGCCTGCGGCCCCTCGGAAGTCCCGGACGCACCCAGGGGGCCTCCTCTGCGGGTGAACACGCCCCTGACGTCCATTCCTTTCTCGAAGGCAGTGCACAGCCCACTGCCAGCGCACCTTTCCGGAGGGCTTCGGCCGGATATGTCTGCTTTCCACTTCGCTTCACAGTCTTCTGCTCTTTGCTGCTGCATCTGATCAAAAATAGCGTGATAATGCTCGTACTGCCAAGAAGAAAAAGATGCTGGAGCCACAGCCCCTCCACTGCCAGAAAAGGGAGCCCAGGAATTAAACAAAGAGGACTCACGGGCTCGTCTCATAAGGCCCAGAGGCTCGCACCACCCTCGGGAGGAAAAAGTGCATCTCAACACTTGACTTCCAAAAGGTAGCTACTTGATGTGACATATTAATACCCATATAGCCTAAAGGGAAAGTGTTTTCCCACTGTATTGTAAGCACTAACAACCACAAGTAGTGTCCTGTGTTACTAACAGGAAAGCACAAGGGGAGGGGCAGGAGTCTGCGGGGGAGCCCTGCCAGCCATGCTCCTGCCACTGCTCTTCACATTTTCCTTCTCTTTAATGAAGAAACGAAGGCTCAGAAAAGTCAAGTAACTTGCCCAAGGTAACACTGCCTGCACAAACTGTATTTGATGTTAACAAGATTCCTCTGGCAGAACGGTCTGTCACAGCCCTCACAGCCAACTTTCACAGCAGATTTCAATTTCACACGTTAGTTATCAGTACAAGTTACAGACCAAATATGTGCAGGAAAACTAGGAATTCACAGCAGATGGAGGAACTCTAGGTGAAGTGAATGCACTCCAAGAAAGCCAGCTGCACACATCGTGCAGAGCGGGGCGACCCTGGAGAAACGGTGTCAAGGGCCTACCTCGACCTCGCCGCCTCCGCCAGCGCTCAGCACGTCTCTCCAGCCCTGCTCCCTGGCCCGATTTATCCTCTCCAGCTTCGGAGGAAAGAAAGAAAGAAACAAAACGCCACTTCAAGTATTCAATATAAAACGCATGAAATACATTTAGCAGGAAAATGGAAACCTTCCGCTAACCCAGGACGTGGGCGGGGAGGACAGGCACCCCCTTACCCTTTCCTTCTCCTGCCTTCTCATCGGCTTGGCCTCAGTAAACAGATCCGGAACGATGGTAAAGGCAGACTTCTTAGAACTCTTGAAACTCTTATCATCTACAACGTGGCAAGGGAAGGAAAATAAGAGCAAAAAAAACTACCTGATCCTTGTGTTTTTCTTTTCTTTCTCAGTCAATTCCAATCTTCTCTTTCTTGCTGCTTCCTTAAATAAAAAGAGAAAACTTTTATCAACAATAAATAATACTTTTTCTAGTTTCATCGGTAAAGTTAGTACACCAACGATCAAGGTGTGCCCAGGGAGGTTAAAAACAGAAATTAGCTGGAGTTATTTGTTTGAAAGAAACAAGCTTTTGATCTCGCGGGGCGGGCAACAAGCTCCCAAAGGCCTCGGCCTCGCCTCTTATTCCGCCCCAGGTCTCCTGTGTCCAGGAAGGTACAGGCGGCCTCCACTTATCAGGCAGGCCCACCTACACAGGAGGGCCATGGCCTGAGGGCCTGTCAGA
Source organism: Camelus ferus (assembly GCF_009834535.1). NCBI lineage: Eukaryota > Metazoa > Chordata > Mammalia > Artiodactyla > Camelidae > Camelus > Camelus ferus. The sequence continues at coordinate 22,452,951 of NC_045707.1, forward strand.
GGTGCTCCGGGGCCCACCTCGTGCCCTCCCACCTCCCGGGGCTACACCCGCTTTCCCAAACCTGCATATATATGCTCACAATATAAAATTCAAACAAGAGTTAAGTCCATTTCTCTCCTACCTCCAGACATAAGCATTGTTAATATTTTCATGAGAGTCCTTCCAGACATTACTTTATGCACTTAACTACATACATAACTATATATATACATATGTGTACAGAATCTTAGTATTTTATGCTTTTTACATAAATATAATAAACAATGTGTTATTAGAGGGAACAATAATTTACACTATTAACATTCCTGGACGTCCCCACACTGAGCTAAGGAGCAAACTGGCAATGGCAGTGCTCCAAACCAGGGATACGGTCAGCTTCTTTAACCACCAGTCCAGGCACAGACGGGCTGCTTCCGACTGTTCCCTATGCAACACGCTGTCACGAACTTCCTCATACATGTGTCTCTGTGCAGTATGTATTCAAGGCTATCAGCAGGGCACCTTTTTTGTAATGTAATTACAAAGTAAAAACATAATTTAAATGTTGAGAAAACTGCCAACTCAAGAGGCTGCATCATGTATATCCCCACCAAAGAACCCACTTCCGCACAACCTCACAAGTTAACTGTTCATCTTACCTGCGGGTTGTTTAATGTTAGGAGCTCTTTGTATATTATGAAATACAAGACTATTATAAATACTGCAAAAATTTTTTCCCATTCTGTCTCTGAATTGCTGTTTATCGTATCTTTCACTGCATGATACTTTGTAATTTATACATATAAAAATCTGCCAATCTTTTCCCTTTACAATGTCTGCATAAGTTCTTTTACTAAGGAAGAAACTCTAGACCTCATGTTATCTGCTTCTTCCACTGAGATAGTTTCACTTTTATATTTAGATTTTAAAATATTTATCATTAGATTTTTATTTTTAGATCTGGAACAATTTTTTTTTTTCATGGAATGAGTTAGGAATCTAATATCTTTTCCCTAGAAAATCCAATTATCTCATAACTACTTATTTGCAGATACATCTTTTTACATATAATAAATTCACACACACACGGGTCAGTTTCTGGAATGCTCTATTCTGCTGCATTTATCCATCCCTTCTTTTCTTTACTGTGATATAAAGTCACCTACAGAAAAGCAGATGAAGGACATACACAGAGGTCAGCAAAAACAAAGGAAACCCCTCTGTAGCTACACCCAGGTGAAGGTCAGAGCACTGCCAGCAGCCTGACCCTCACAGCCTCCACAAGGCCCCCCTCACCCCAGGACACCCACCCCCCGACTCGTAATCACCGCCTTGCTTTCCTTTTTTTTTTTTTTTTTGCCACTTGTACACGCCTTCTTAAAGAATACAGCTTAGGGGTTTTCTGTTCTGACTTTACATGAATGGAATCACACAGTACATATTCCTCTGTATCTCGCTTCTGTGGCTCAACAGTGTCTTCAGAATTCATCTGCGTGTTTACTCATGTCTGCACCTTTTTCTTCATTCTTACATCATATTCCATTCCTGCACGGTCACCTTGCCCTATTCTCAGTGCACCTATTCTGAACTATTGGAGGGATTTTGTCGCCATGTCTCTCCACTTCCTTTTCTGATTATGCATTTTTCTGCGCACTCAACTTCTACCGAATTCATGAACAGTTCCTGCTGCTTCACTGGGAACTGCCAGGGGTAGGTAACTGTATCCTCTGTAAATGTCTATGTTTTCTCTTCTCTCCCAATATTTATGTTTTTTATTTCTTTCTCCTTTTAATTACACTGGCTAGGATTCTGGAATCATGTTAAGTAAGAGCAATCATTGGAAACATTCTTGCCTTGTTCTTGATTTTAATGTGAATGCTTCCAATTTTTCATCATTATGTACAATGCCTGACATGGGTTTCTGGTACATGTAACTGTGAAGTTAAGAACTTTCCCATTTACTTTGTGAATCAAAGAAATTTGGGGTTACTTTAAACCATTTTATTCAGGGATGATGGACATACAAAAAGCTGTACATATTTAATGTGTACAAAGGAGTTTTTTAAAAATGTTAAATTTGAACTTTCAGTATCTACTGAGATCATTTATATGATATTCTCTTCTAATCTGTGAATGCAGTAAAATTCAGCAGTTTCCTACTGTTGAACCATCCCTGCATTCCTGATACACATACTATTTGATAATTTAAAAATTATTCTTTTGATAAATTGCTTGATTTGATCTCCTTTTTTTGAAAAACCTTTTTTCAGGACTCATGCGTGTGTGCTCAAACGTGTAAGTGACCCAAGGTTTTCTTTCTTTTTTTAACCTGTGCTAACCACTCAATTTTATGATCAATGCTATGCCAAGTGTATGACTATATGATTAATTTTTCAAACAACTGAAAATGCAATTCTATATACCAAAAAAGATTAGAAGTATTTAAAAGATTAAAAGTACAGAAACTCTTAAGTTATATATCAGTTTAAAATTTTTCAGCTACTTTAGAAAAAAATGAGTATGAAAAGAAACTGTACAAAATTATTCACCTCTCTCGGGTTTCAATACAGAGGAAAGCTACTTTAAAAAATTATTTCAATGGTCATTTACATTTTTATTAAAACAACTCATAATTTGATTAAATCATTAAACCATCTCCACTAACAATTCCATTTCATAGCTGCTGTATTTTGGCAAATGTCAATGTTATGACATTATTGTCATATACCACTCATTGCTTCCGTTTCCTAAATGTTATAAAATGACCATAACAGGTAAGCACCAAATTTCTAAAAGCGAACGCAGAATATTACCAAATAAATATGACCCTCAATCAATATGACATTTTTAATTTCAGAACTACATCACTGTTAGGTTATTACAACACACAAAAAAGGATATCACAACACACAAAAAAGAACTAGAAAGGCACTGAAAGTTTCCTTTCACTAAAAAAATTCGAAAAGATATTTAAAGTTTCTTCTTCGTCAGTTTTTTAAAATATGTATTTTTTAATGGAGGTGCTGGGGATTGAACCCAGGACCTTGTGCATGCTAAACATGTGGTCTATGCCGGAGCTCTACCCTCTCCCCTCTGCTTCCTTTAGAAAGCAACACGATTTAAATATAAACGTAATTTTCTCCTCAGGAAATGCAACTAATTTATTTAATAAATACATTATATAATTCGAGCACCAACTACTTCACGTAACATTATCTGTTCAACGTTTCTTTATGACTTCTGTCAGTCGGCTAAGTTTTAGAAGACTGGTGAAGCAGAGAACAGCAACGTTCTTTAATGACGTAATCAAACCAGTCCTGTGACTATCAAGATTATTTGAATTGAGCTGCAATAAAATCAGGCCAAACGGAATGTGTTACTAATACACAGACTGTGTCATGATAACCATACCTGTTTATGTCTTTGGAGTGGTTTCTTTTCATGTAACTTTTGTCTCCGTATTTCTTGTGCGCTAAGGGTACTCCGTATTTAGCAGCAGGCTTTGTAATTTTCTGAGCAGACACAACACAAGCCAAGTTTTGTCCTGAAACTGGTCTCTTCACTGCATGGAAAGATACAAGGAGTTGTTTTCAGTGTTCTTGATATTAAATCTTTCATTTCAAAACTCTTCAAATGGCACTTCTTCATGTTCACACTCACTGACAGCATTTAATGAGACTTTTCATTAAATATCATACACACATGCTTTCACGATGACTGTTTCACACTAGAGCCACTTTGTGAAAGAAACAGAAAGCTGTGCTCCTCTGAGGTGCTGACATTTCTTATATAAAAAAGCACCTCCTCAAAACTGACAGCGGGCGATGACTGCACAGATGTGCGGATACACTAAAACCACGGACCTGCAGACTTTAACTGGGTGAACTGAATGGGATATGGTTTACATCTCAATCAAGATGATGAAAATAAAGTTTAAGAAGAACATTCAATGTCTTAGAAGTTACTTTCAAAATCAGAACATAAACTTCAGGAGCAATCGTTACACATTAATTCCATCACCACGAGCACCTGAACGCTGTCTTCATACACAGCCTGAGTGATGCCTGGACCTAAGACCTACTGAAGGACAAATAAAAGCATCAGTGTAGCTAAGGGTCCCCGAGATGAGGACAGTTAAGACACTGCTGGTGGGAACGGAAACCGCTCAGACCTTCTGGAGAACAATCTACATCAGGAACAGTGTTTATGAACGGATTTTAAAGAAATAATTGGAGAAATATAAAAATGTGCACAAGGATAAAGGCTGCAGAATTATGAGGTAAACTCTCACTGAAGCCTAGATGGGGTTCAGTCCTAGACAATGACAAATTCAAGAAAAACACAGACGAGGTAAGGGAAAACAAAGCCTACACGTTACGTCCCTCAGATACTGAAGGAGGTCAAAGAGTCTCGCCCGCATCAGCCCTCCCGAAGCCCCTTCCTCCCTTTCCTCCCCGACCCTGCCCTGCACTCAGCCCAGTGCCCGCCCGCCTGCCTGTAGCCCAGCCCCCATCGTCCGCTGGCTCCAGCTTGGGGCTGTGTCACGGGCTAGGTCCGCCTCAACTGTGTCCACCAACAAGCACACGTCCTCTTTCAGGGGGAAGGGAGGAAAGCTAACTGGGAGTTCACAAGGAAGTACTGCCATTCAACTCAGGCCTTCCAAAAATATCTAAGTGTATGAGAAAATGGTCCACACACAATACTGTGAATTACAAGATACAAACCTTTGTTTATAACACAATCCCAATTTTCAATCATTATGCATCTCATCACAGAAAAAATATACCAAAATATACCAAATAAAACAGTGTGTGCTGAGATTAGGGAAATTTTCATCATCTTCTCTATAATTTTTATCATCAACACATATTGTTCACATAACTTAGTAGACTCTTACTAAAATAAAAATGGTATTAGCTTGCAGACTCATAACTAATGTGCATGGAAGATGAGACACAGGGTGTTACAGGAAGTCTTTCCAAACACATACTCCAACTGTATCCTGACAGGAACTAGGAAATGTAAGAAGGAGAATTCCCTTTGAGAGTTTAACTGTAAGCTCAAACCGGAGGCTGGATGCACACTCACAACGTGGTAACCTGGCCACAGGCACAGCAGGTGTGCAGGACGGGGCAGGCGGCACAGAAGCGCGGACGTGGAAGTCCCAGGAGACCCGCCCACAGCCCCTCGCACTCCCCAGAAGGCGGGAGCAGGACTCACCGGACTTCCGGGCGTCTCCCGGGCTCAGAGGCCTGGCCACCAGCAGGGAAGCTGGTTAACCCAGGGAGTCAGCGCCCACTGCGTGCCACAGGCCGGAGCAGTGCCACCCGGCTCCCTCCACTACACAGAGGCTCCCCCGCCTGGGAAGACAGTGCCGACATTGGGTCCTCCTGGCCTTTGTGACAAGGGAGCCTTGGATGAAAACCCGCTGCAGGTCCATCTGGTGAGTCCCAGTTAGGGCGAGCTGACCCCCCAGGTCTGACCTTCACACGTGGGGAGGGTGAGTCCAGGGGTGTTCAGAGGAGCCAGAAGGCATTGCCACCACACTCCCAGCTCAGGTGGACTCGGTTTTATGACATGGCACTTATTTTTATTAATGTTTTCATACTCAAAATGGAGTAGGACATGCAAAGCATGATGCATGACAAACAACACAATCTTCACATCTTAACTGCCACTCATTTTAGAAATCCACTCTGAAATCATTCCATGTAGGAAAAAATAACTCATTTCTCACAGAGATACTTACACACATATACACAGTATATAACCACACATGCAATCATACAAATGTTCTATTTACTGCCGGTCATAGTTATAAGAAAGTCTATCCTTGCTAAGGTGGCCTAACTTCACAATGATTTCCTTTAAAAATATTTTAGAATATTAAGTATTTCTCAAAGAAAATTATTTTACATAAAGATTTGCACTTAACTAGGGCATTTTATAACATTCAGTAACAATGTTCTCAGAATATCAGCTGAACATTTGAGTAGGACAGAAGATCTCAAAATAGAATTCATTTAAATCAGGGAGACAATAAATGGAAATTCTATTAATTGAAACTGTTTTATATTGCTATATATCATAAAAAGCTTAAAGATACATTTCCTCTGGATTAGATTTATCCTACAATTATCCCCACTCAGCTCATCCACAAACACCTCTAGCATTATTAGCACATTATTAGTATATTGATTATCACAAACAGGTGAAAGGAGTCACACTAAATTTCATTTCCCTGGTACAGGCTGTACTCCAGACTTGGAAAATGTTATTAGACAAAATTCTTCTGAAATAAGCTTAAATCAAAAGAGGACAAAAAACGTTAGAAAAGATGTTTAATTTCCAAATTTTTAAAAACCGAGACATTAATCAGAATCCTTCCTTCCGTTTTCAGCTACAATGATGCTGCCAAACAAACCGTACTGAGCCCAGGGGCCCACCCAGTGAAGCCCTCCCACGCCGACTCCTTCCCAGCCACCCCGACCGTCTGTCCTGTTCTTTACAGGTACAGTCAGTTTACGGTGTTGTGTCAATTGCTCATTCAGCACTGCGTTTCAGTCAGACATTTAGTACATGGATTCCTTTTCATATTCTTTTTCACTTATCGACTTATCTTTCTCATTTCTCTGGACAAGCTCGCTCCCTGGAGAGAACCGAACGCCCCACACAGACCCCGCACTGCCGCCTGGTCCGCGTCTCCGAGACTGACCGGCATCGCCTCCACCTGGAACCGCGTCTACACAGACGGGCGCCCGTCTCTCTCATTTACCTGAAAACTGCTCAAGAATCACCTCCTACCCTGTCCTCAGATCCACCTCTCAGTCAGGTCCACTTTACCCTGACTCTCCTCAGCCTCTCCAATCATACCAACGTGTAACTATAAACACGTTGAATATTTGAATATTCTCCACAACTTACAAGTGATCTCTTTTTACTATTGCTAAACCACTCTGCTACTTCTTTCCTAGCATTTATGAACATATTTTGAGAAGCAGAAATCATTAGTATTTCTTGCAAGCAATTTTCTCTCCCTACTCACTACATTTTTTTCCTTTTAAACGTAAAACTACGTTACAAAAAAGATCTCAGTGTAACCCTTTTTCTCTTCCTGGGCCTGGGAGGGAAAGGTGAGTGAATGTGCCCTTTTTTCGGAAGAACTGAGGCCCATGAAGGGAACCTCCCCCAGAGGCCGTGGACCAGAAGCTCCAACAGGCAAGAAGCCCTGAGCAGAGAGGGTCGCCTCTCCATCCCGGACCCCCCAAGCGGCGGTCCTCAGTCTCCCCCAGCAGAATCAGCACCACCAGGCACTGATAAACACGCACGGTCTCAGGCCCCAGCTCAGAGTGACTGCAGCAGAAAGAGCGGTGGATTCACACGTCCCCCAGGGAACTGTCTGCAGCCAGAGTCGCAGAACCACCGCGTGAGAATGCCCGCATGACTGACCGTGCGCCTCACGGTCCGTGCAGAGCAGTTGCATGAGAATGCTCCTTCTCAGCAGCTGCTTCCTGCCTTCCTTGTCATGGAAGAAAATGGGTGCTTGATGGTGTAGCCTCACCCTCAGGTGAGTCAGCGACCACTGAGTGTGAGTCGCCCTTCCCCCACATGACTGCGAACATGACCGAGCCGGGCACGTGGACCTCACGGCGACTCGGGACTCGCGGGGCTGTGCTGGCCAACACCACTGTCACTACCAGACATGACCATCTGGATTAACATTTAAAATGCACAAAATGTTAAATTCCACTCCTCGGCCGCACTGGGCCGCACCGTGAGCGCTCACCCATCACCTGTGGCTGTGGCTGTGACAGGGGCCACGCAGAAATAAACCAGCCTCGCCCCAACAGAACGTGCCAGCGGATGGCACCTATGTCCCTGACGGGTCAGACCGTCCAGGAAGACATTTCCAGGGTGTGTCAGATTGAGAACTAGGCCCCATAAATCTTGGCTGACAGCACTGAGAATTTAGGGATTAGAAAGGAAAAAACAGTACAGGATAACGTAGCGACGCTGGTAGCGACGCTGAAAACAATAGTTCACATGATGCAGTAAAAGTTTATAACTGTTTCAGAGTTAAAGCCTTAAAAAAGATCACAGCCTTCCTCGCTCAACAAGTCACGTACAGCAGAAAAACAATCAGAACAAGAGAGAAGGGTTTACATGAAGGGTGAAATCGAAGTGCTGCATAAACAGAAGGAGAGACTCTGTATTTACCAATCACGTGTGTCACACAGCCATGACCTGCCGCCTTAACTTCCACGTTATAAGCTCTGTGTGTCTCAGGCTTGAATGCTCCCTCCTGTTGCTGGCCAGCCGAATTCCAGGGCTTCGGCCTTGGCTGCATGTCCTCACTGCTGGTATGAAGGCAGGGGGTCGGGTGGGGGGAACCTCAGCGAGATCAAATGAAGTCATCCTTTCTTCTCCAGTAGCTCTCAGTGCATGACACCATTAATCCGCCCTTGAAAATGTTATTTACAACCAGGGAGTCTTGTAAGACACCCACATTTCGGAGACTTGCTATGTCCTATACAGGCAGCCTTTAACCTCCCAATTTTAACTGGCCTCTTGCACACTAACGTGTTCTCCTGGTGGTAACAGTTAAAGCCACATCTGTTTCCTGAAGACTATTTGTTCACATGGATTTCTGTGAGGCCAGAGGCTATATGACAGTGCCCTCTCACCTCACGAACACATGAAATAAAACTATGCTTTTGCAGATGTCTGGCTTGTACAAGAGTTTAACACTGATCACTTAGATGAACAAAGGCCACACCAACTCTGTAACACGATCCCACTTCTAGGTGATCACAGTTACCAGTAACTCTGCTCATTGATTTATACAGATTTTTGATAAATCCTGCCAAACTGAATTTCAATTAAACTCAACAAATATTTACAGTGCACCTACACGCAAGTACCACGAGCTGAGTCAACAGCTTATCACACGTACGTGTAAGCACCCACATGACAGGGGTTTCCCATCATTTTCTATCAGATGAAGCACAACTGCAATCACATTCACTATGAAGATCACACACCTGTATCAGCACAACAGTGAGGTGCCCACAGTGCCCAGGACATGCAGGGGACACTGAGCGCTTATTAAGTGCGAGACACTCAGCTCTCACGTGCACTGACACTTTTGATTCTCCTAACAACCTTGCGACGTGGATATATTTATAAAAAAGAAAAGGCAGCACAGAAACGGTCAGTCATCTTACAGTTAGAAACCCAAGAAGACAGAAAGGAGAAAGATGGATGCCAGGGCAGTGGGGGGAACGGGAGTCAGTGCTTAGTGGGTAAGATGGAAAGAGTTATGGAGACGGACGGTGGGGATGGCAGTCCAGCACTATGAATATATTCAATAGCACTCAACTGTACCCTTGAAACAAATTACAATAATAAATTTTATGGTATGTCTGTTTTACCACAATAAAAGAACTGGAAAACAAAATAGGAACCCAAGAGACAGAGGAATAATTTTGTGGTATTGTGTTTATATTAAGAAATATATACTTGGTCTTTGTCCAGTTCTTGGCACATAGCTCCTAAAATCCTTAGAATTTCCTAAGTGGTAAGAGCAGAAGGTATCTTTTGTTGTTCAAAACAAGCCCCTTTCAACCACACCTGAATTTATGTTAATGGTTGATGAGGGACTTGTGGAAGGCACCTAAGGACGGACGGGTACCCCCTGATGATAGGGTAAAACCCTCAATCCCACTCCTCTCCCCACCCAGGAGAAGAAGGGGCCTGGAAGCCATCACAAAGGGCCACTGATGTGATTCATCATGCCTATGTAATGAAGCCTCTGTAAAAACCCAAAAGGACGGGGTTCAGAGAGCTTCTGTGCTGGGGAGCACGTGAGAGACAGACCCTAGTTCCACGGGGACAGAAGTCCTGCACTTGGGACCCTCCGGACCTCGCCACATGCACCGCTCCATCTGGTTGTTCGTCTCCATCCTTTACTGTCTCCTTTGTAACAAACTGGTGAACATAAGTCAACGCTTCTCTGAGTCCTGTGAACCTCTCCAGCAAGCACAGTAATCCAACCAGAGGAAGAAGGGACCTGGGGAACCTGTGATTTTATAAGCTGGTGGGTCAGAAGCACGGGTGATAAGCGGAGTTGGGGCCATCCCGTGGGAGACCATGGATCTGATGCAGTCTCCAGGTACAAGGGTCAGGCCTGAGTGGAACTCTGCAGGACACACAGAACTGCTTGGTGTGAGGACGCTGCCAGACACTGGGTGATGAGAAGTGTGGGAAGTCAGGCATTAAATGCTAAGAGGAAACACAGAAGGAAAGCTTTCCCTCCTACAGAGGCACAAGCGAAAGCAGACAGGAGGGGAGAGGAAGGGGACTCGGTGCGGCAGGGACGGCTCTCCTCCGGACAGAGGCGACAAGTTCCAGTACACACCGAAGTCCTACTGCTCAGTGTCAGTCACACAGTGAAAACCTACCTACCTGAGGGGAGAGAAACTTCTCCATGCATTTGGCTATCAAATCCTTCTCCAGGATGGAGTGGACGGACAGTCTGTCCCTAGGATTCCTTTTAAACAACTGACAGAGCCAACTGCGGAGGTCGTGGGAATGATGCAGAGACACAGGCGGGGAAGACCTGGAAATTACCTTCAGCACCAGGTTCTTCATGCTGCCAGCTTCCAGCTAAACCCCAGAAAACAAACGAACACGCATGAAAACACCGGTATCGAAAATGGGAGCAACAACAACAAGAAACAGTTCCTTTCCTATCGATAAAGAACAGAAACACAGTCCTCTTCCCAGAATTTCAACCAGCATACGTTCCCAGAGCAAGGTTCACTTGGCTTCTTATAATAACATTCCAAAGGGGAATACAAGCCTCATCAATGGGAACACATACTTTAGGATTAAACACAATGTAAATTCTAATTAAAGTGGGGGTGGGGTGGGGTGGGGTGGTTTAAAATCTAAAGATTTCATTTTGAAAGAACAATTGAGCTGTTGACAACTCAGCTAAAACAGTATACAACAGCTGTACACTGTCAATGTATTCTTAATATACACATTAAGAAAACAAAATATGCTATAAATTAGGCACTGGTGATTACAGCAAGTATAAAAGAGTTCTGTTAAATGCTGAATTCTCCTAGCAGTTAAAATATATTGATTTTTCAAACATAGAGATACTACAGGTACTTTTTCACGTAATTTAAGAAATACTAGAGAAACTCTCACTTACCGCGTGTTTAAGTGTGCACATCTCGTAAAGGACGCAGCCCAGAGCCCAGGCATCACTAGAAAAGAGAATAACAAGAGACCTTCCCTCAGCATCAGAATTTACATAAAATGTTTTTCATTTAAAGGAAACAAAACCATCATGAAAATGCTCTGCAAAAATATGTGTTCCATAAAACATGTCCTTTCCAACTTGAAATGTCAACCATAACCAAATGACAATAGCAGTTATCCAGATTAGAAAAGTTTCCCAGGTAATGATTTTTAAAAGTTTCTTTCAAGAAATCTAATATTTAAAATGAATCACTATACTGAACACCAGAAACTAACACTGTAAATTAACTACACGTTAATAAAATTTTTTAATTTTTAAAAATTAAAAAAATTAATATCTGTAAAAGAACAAAATTAGTACATTTTGCAGATGTTTCATTTAATTTTGCAAAAATCAAACTGTTTTATTCAACTATTTGCAAAATGCCACGATTCTTAAAATAGCATAAAATAGTATAAAAGGAAAATACTGCTTTAGTGAAGAAGAAAAATTAATTTACCAAAATTAAATCCAAAACAACCTGAGACTATTAACTGAAATACTGTGCAAGGGTAAATACATTCATTTTCTCCTAATTTAAAGGCTTCTTTACACTATTTACTTTATCCATGGTCTCCTCCTCTCTTGTATCTTAAATTAACAGGTATGTTTATAATTTAAAAAGAACTACTTCTATGTTTAAAAGGAAAAAAAAAACCCTCACTCTCACAATTCAGAGCAACAGTGGTCCTTAAAGGTCAAAAAAAGTAAGAAACACTGCTCCTGGAAGTTGAACCCACTGGAAAAGAGGATAAGCCCATTATTAAAATCCTAAAGTTATCTTTAGCCAAACTCTCACAAAAATCTACAAATATAAACCTTTAACCCCAAAATCTGTTTAATTTTAAGATACAACTGGGAAAAAATGTAAACGTAATTAAGCCTTTTATTAACGTGCACATGTTACAAACTAAAAGCTATAAACAGAAACACTGAACTAATGATCTTATTAGTAAAACACTTTAAAATACATTTGGAAAAATAAGAATTTCAAACTATAATGGATGATGCTCATCCACTACATTTCTAAGCATTTTCCCCCCAAAATAAACTTTCTGTAAAATTGTCCGAGGGATGATTAAATCCATCCCAAATTTAAAGACTAATATTTTCACAGCTGACTCATCCACACGACACAGAAACAGCATTAAATGTAAAATTATTTTAGCAAAGAAAATACTACTACCCTTTAGAATATCCACTACTAATACACTCCAGGGACTGGACTGATCATTGCAATTTAAACTGATGGTAAATACACTGCTCAGGTGACGGTCTCAGCCTCTACTGCCCAGGTCGGAGACGCAGCTCCCTCCCTTCTCAAAACAGGGGCCCGGACAGCCAGAGCAGCGACCACGAGGACAGGACTGCGGCCAGCTCCCACTGCCCTCAATTAAGCTTCTGTGGGTGCTTTCAAAGGTAAGACCACTTTTCTTGGCTGGGATTTTAAAATCAGTGTGCATGAGAGAAAATAAAGGGCAACTGGAGCTCAGTGGCTGAGCTCCTCTTCCCGACACACACAGCACAGTGTCTGCCCGGGGTCTCCCACACCACGGCGAGCAGGGATCCGGGCCTGGGGGCCGGATGCCTGGGACCCTGCAATTACTTTCCCTCCCTCTGAGTTTGTCTCCTCGTAAGGAAAGGAGGAATGATTAATACCTACAACTCACAAAGTTACTGTGAACACAAAAAGAGTTAATACACAGAAAGCATTTTAAACAGTGTTCAGTCAATACTAACTACTATAATTCAACAGGAGGTGACTATTACAAAGTGAGAGACATAGAAAGCAATCTATGTCTCATTGTAATTTAAATAATAATTCTTTCTATAGTTCCTTCAGTAAGATAGTGAAATAGCTTCTTCACAATTTCCCTCATATACAGAAAAAGTGTATCTGTATATATGTATGTTTACACATGTGAAATACTGATTTTAGAATAATATTCTGAAAGTTAATAAATACAGTGTAACAGAGAAAGACTTGAAATACATCAAGTAATGAGTATCATTTTAAGTATCTGTTATTATCATAAGGTTTGTTTTCACAGATTTCAGGTGACAAGTAGTACGGGGTCCCTACACAAATTCGAGCCAGCTGCCCAGTGCTGCAACAGAAAGAGAGACAGTGGAGAAGCCTGAGACACTTAAAGATGTCATAAATTACCACAAGTTCATAAGCATGGATTAAAATCTCACTGAAGACATTATCCCAAACCGAAGTTTAAAACTGACATCAACTATTAAGAACTCTAGCCATTCCAAAGTCTCCACGTTGTACTGCCCCATCTTTGGTTAAAAATATGTTCTGTAAACGAGACAGAAAAAAACCCAGAAATACTGCTGCAGGCCAGTTCTGAGCTGATGACTTCTGGCATAAAAATGAATCCGGTTAAAAAGTGAAACCGCGGTAACTGGATCTCCACATGCTAAAGAACGAATGTAGACCCCTATCACACACCATATGCAAAAATTAACTCCACATCCATTCCAGACCTAAATACAAGAACTGTAAAACTCCTGCCTTCATGCCACTGGGTTACATGCTGACTTCTTACATATGACACCAAAAGCACAAGCAAAAACAAGAAAACATAGATAAGCTGGATTTCATCAAAATCAAAAACTTTTGTGCAAAGGACATCAAGAAAGTGAATATATAACCCACAGAATTCAGGAAATATTTGCACACCATGTATCTGACAGACAATTTGTATCTAGAATAAAGACCTCTTGTAACTCAGTAACCACCAGATAGGCTGTTTTACAGCAGGCAGTCAGCAACCATGTGACCCCGCTTACACAGAGCGTCCAGGAGAGGCACATCCACAGACAGAAAGTGCGCTCCCGGCTTCTGGGTGCCATCATCCAACAGCACAGCCAGGAGCTCCTGGGCAACGTGAACTGACCCCGCTGTCAGCAGGAGGTGTGAGTCAAGCAGGTGCTCACAGCCACCGGCGGCCAAGGCGGGGCTGAGTGGAAGGCGCTAAAATGGTCTGAGATGAGAGTTGGCGGCAGAGGTTGGGAGACAGCATATTCATTTCTTCCTCTTCTTCCCACTGCTCTTCCTGGGCTCTCCAGGTACAGAAGAAGGGGCGTCCAGAGGAAGGAAGAGACGCACGGCCTTGACACCAGGAGACAACGCCCCTGCACCCAAACTCTGGGGACTGAGAGCCCCAGCCAGGCAGCAGTGAAAGAAATCCTGATGCAAAGATGAGCAAGCCGTGGGGACATCCACTACCATCCCTACCCCCCAGCAAAATCCAATACACATGAAGAAATCGAATACAAAGAAAAACAACCAACAAAATAATCAGAACAAAAAGTCACTCCAGAATTAATTTTATACAACAAAAACTTTGAAGTAAATATATTTAGATAATAGCAAAGAAATCACTGAAGAAATCAATATGCATTTGAGAATAACAAGACATTATGAAACAGAAACCAATTATAGTAAGAACAGATAGACGTGAAAAGCCATTTAGGCATCTTGGAGAGACAGACACAGTCGTTACAATAGAAAGGGAAAGAGATGAGATAAGCACTAGTTTACACAAAATCAGAAAGGGGCTTAGTTAGTTAACTGGAAGGAGGCTGAAAAATTCATCTTGAATACAACTGAGAGAAACAGAGGTAAAATGTGAAAGAACAAGTAAGATACCTGAAGGGACAGATTAAGAGGCTCCAACACCTCTCTAGAAAAAAACCCAGGAGATGACCGTGAAAGTAGCCACTGAGGAATACTGCCTGAAAAAATACAGCTAAACATTGTCTAGAACATCTAAAGGAAATACACATTCTCAAAATAGCACAGAATGGGAGGGTACAGCTCAGTGGCAGAGTCCATGCTTAGCATGCATGACGTCATGGGTTCAATCCCCAGTATCTCCGTTAAATAAAAAGTAAATAAATAAACTTAATTACCTCCACTTCCCTCCCCCACAAAAGTACACAGCACAATGGATAAAAGCGGAGCCTCACTGATGCACAAGTTTCTGAGAAATTTCAGAATGGGGACAGAGAGGATATCCCACAGTCAGCCAGAGACAAGAAACAAGGGCAAGAAGCCGTAAATTCCTACACAGTAATGTGAGAAGTTGAAAGACAAATGAGCAACATCTTCAAAATTCTGTAGGAAAACAATTGCCAGCTTGGAAGTTTATATCCAAATTATCACTAAGATAAGAAAAAATGTCATCTCCAAATACACAACTCTCAAAAAAATTACACCTTCCACACAATCGTTTGTTTGGATTTTTCCATCCTAATGAGAGAGGAAGCCAAGAAAGAGGAGGCTGCCTGTGAGGAGGATTCCTGGGTTATAGGGAAGGGAGCAGTGACGGGGAGACAGTCTGATCCAGACGCCATCCAGCCCACACAGTCCGGCCCAAGACAATGCCCACGTCCACGACCGCCTAGAAGGCATCAGTGACAGAATCAACATGCCTGTGATTCTATGTCTCAGTGAAGAATTTTTATGTCATGTACATGCTTCAGGGCCAAACATCTGTACAAACCCGTCCAAAATCTTGGGGGGGAAAATCAGATCCGTCATTTTTTTTAATTTACCTTTCACAGTAAGTAGTCTTTCCTTGATCATTAAAAGGACTCAGGAATATTTGGGACAAAGAGAATTAAATCCTTAAAATAATTAGGCTGCAATTTTTAATTCCACGGTAATTAATGTGAATAACATTAAGTAGATATTCAGGCCAACTGACGTACATACTGCGTGCAGTGCCCGTGCTAAGTCTGAACAGAGAACGCTGCTACTGAAGGATCCCTACAAGTCAGAATGCACAGGGAAAGAAGTTTCCCGAGAAGAGTGGAAAATGGAAATACTCCATGTCGTAGGAGAGTATGACGATGAGGGACTGTCCTTTGTTGTTAAGTGTAACTTTTCTATATAAGTAGAAACCACGAGAGGAAGACGTCAGTCTGGAAATTTGGGCGACATCTCTGGCTTTTCCCTCTCCTCTCATTCATCACATATAAACACACCCTCGGGAGCTGGCCACTTGAACATAAAAAGGCTGAATAGCCACCTCACTCCTAACACCACAACAATTCCAAGTAGATGGCATTTTTAAGTATGCAAAAATTAAACTGTAAAATGAAGGAAGAAAACACAGGGCAATTGTCTATACTCTTTGGTTGAAGCAGGACTTTCAAAACATGATACGAAACCCACAAGTCACAAGAAAAGGTGACTATATACATTTTAAAACAGCTGGATGGCAAAACATATAATTAAGCTTAATGATTATCTGAGAAAATACCTGCAACAAAACTGATAGATTATTAGTTCTCTAAGACACAACAGTTCTTCAAAATCACTGAGAAAAACACCGGCAGCCAGAGTAAGAGGTGGACAAAAGATGGGCAAGGTAAGTGATGGAGGAAGTGGAAGCTGATAACACATAAACCACACACGACTCTCCCCCAAATCAAAAAAAAGCAATTAAAACAAGGTACCATGGTAACCTGACAAAACTGAAGTTATAAACTGGTCAGTGTGAGGAAGCCAGTCTCTGCACACCCTGCTTGTGAGAAAGCTGATTACAGTTACTTGGCAAAGAATGTAAAAATTTTATCCTCACCTACCATTTGAAAGAGTAGCTGCAATTTCAAATTTATCCTGCAGAGAAAGTGTCACGAACACGAACGGAGATGCACAGGGATGTTTACCCCAGCACTGCTCGTCCATCTAAACCTGCACACCTAAATATCCATCCAGAGTCCTGGTCAGAGGTCACCGTTGGCATCACTGGAATACTGTGCAGCCGCCGGGGAGAACAAAGGACCTCGCCGTGCATACACAGCAAAGGGAAAGAAAGGCCCGGAACAGCACGCATAGCGCACTCCTTTTTTAAAGTATGTTCATGTCCACCACACATGGACTGTCTCGGTGACTGTCTATGACTGTGTGGCATGTGTAGGGGACACACAGGACAGCGACCAATCTCTAACAGTGTCTTCCTCAGGGAAGTGGATTTTCAGAAGAATGAAAGTGACAAGCTTTACTTTTTACTCTTCTCGCTCTACTAATTTTTTAAGGAACAAATACTACATTACAGTAACCTAAAAATAATTTTTAAATTAATTAAAAGAAAACAAAACCCTGAGTTCAGTTTGGTAGGTATTTACTGAGGAGTACACAAATGTTGAACTTCCTTTCCATATTCCTATAAGGCATTTTAAGTAGAAGAATGAAACACAGTTCTCTGCCTCTGAGCTCACGCGGTGGTAGGAATATACTTTTAGACAAATACCTACCAGGAAATGCACCCGTCCTCTAACAGCACGTGCACTGAGAGAGCAATGAATTCCACCAGGGAGGGGTCAGGAAAAGGGCAAAAAGAGAACGACGATCACACTCAGGTGTGTCTCACTGCAGGCAGTCTACCCGCAATAACATGTATGACCGAAACACTGCACTGTATGCCAGAAACTGACACAACATTGTACACCGACTATACTTCAATGAAAATACTTTTTTAAAATAGAGCAAGGCATGTACTGGACCCCATTTGTGACTGTGTCTCGGTGTACTCACTTACACGTGCAGTACGAACAAGGAAGTCTGGGAGGACCCCAAACCAAAATCAGTGGGAGAAGATGACTTTCCACCCCCGAACCTCTGAATAATTTTACAATTTAAGTCTCCAAAAAGAAACATCTTATAAAAAAAGAAAATCTTATAAAAAGAAAGTCTTATAAACTTTGGGGTTAGATAGAAGCAGGTTCAAACACCAACTGTGACTTGGGGCAAGCTACTTCACCTTGGATTTCTTATCTGTTATGTAGAGAAAACCACAGTCTGCTAATTCAGGGGGGTTACAGAATTAAATGGGACAACAAGTTCGCCACTCCCAGCACAGCACTCCCTCCCTTCCCCTATGTAGAAGCACGGAAGCAAAATTAAGAGTCGGTGGTAATGAGAAACACAACAGGAATTCAGAGAAGAAAAAGATCACAGAAGATCAGAGGACCTACGAGAAATGTAAAGAAAAGGCGAAGACCTGAGCTGAGCTTAAAAAAAAAAAAGCAGGGTATTAGTAACAGAGAGTTGGGCTTGGCAGGAGGTATTACCACAATAAAATAAATAATGAGAACACACACACACACAGGAAGAACAAGAGGGGTAAACGTGCCCCAGCGCCGACCACAAAGTGCATGCACAATCAACATCCTTCACATCGATGAAAAAGGTGCAAGTTAGGGAACAGAAAACAACCAGGCTGTGTAGGTGAATGGGCACATATTTTAGAGATCCCTGAAATCAAAACAGAGATTAGATCTTATGCAGTTGCCAGTGTGCGGCTTCCAGGGCTGGAGTTACCTGGCAAAGCCACATTTCAGGAAGATACGGTCCAGCGGCAGTGGCCAGACTGACAGGGTACAGAGTAATCAATCACTTACAAAGAATAATTAAGTCACCTACTTAAATATGTATTTACACATGTACATACACACCAGGACACAACATCTGTTACACACGTAACAATATTATCACAGACGGGGCGTGAGATGGGAACTGAACCAAGGAGGGCAGTAACTAGAACAGAAGCGTGACTACGACACCGGAATACACCACCAAATGACCACGCCTAGTCCTCACAGCTAGCACTTGTAGCTACAATAAACACGTATATAAACAAACGCTGAATTACTTCTCAACAACCCCTATATGCTGACTCAACTAATCCTCTTGAAACAAAATGCCTTTCTGGGTGTTAATTTGTCTAAACAGGTCCCCGCCTTCACAGGAGTCCATCACCATGTAAAGAGAGCCGTTTTCTACAAGACAGAAACATTACATTCGTTTTTTTAAAAGGCAGCTCAGTAACAAATGTACGCTACCATACATGAAACAGATAAACCACAAGAACTTACTGTACAGCACAGGGAACTACATTCAACATCATGTAATAAACTGTAATGGAAAAAAATTTTTAAAAGATTGTAAAAATGTAACTTTAACTGATCACTTTGCTGTACACCTGAAACTAACCCAATAGTGTAAATCAACTCTACTTCAATTTAAAACAGGAAAAAATAAGTAAGTAAAATGTACATCAAAAGTATAGCTTTATTAAAGGTACCCAAACATTTACTAAAAAGCAGCAGTTAATTGTGTCCCGTTAAACCAAAAACAGAACCACAGTCAAAAGAATGAAAGGGCAGAGTCAAGGAACACTGGTCACACAGACCGAGCAGTAACTCAGGTTAACAAACGATGCCGTCATGAAAGATTTTTCTACCAAGAACACAGCATCCAGTTGGACAGCAGTGTCCACACTGACACAGACATGTCTGGAATACAGACAAAATGCAGACAGACAGACTCGATTTTGTTTAATAGATATATTTCCTTAAAGGTCATCTACAAGAATCCTGTTTTTCCACCCATCTGTCAGAGATGGGTGATCCTGGCTGCCAGCTGGCTGACCATGACTGTGCAGCTTTGCGGCATCCACTCAATGACCTGTTCAACAAACACAGTGAGAGACGCTGCACTGAGCTCTGAGGACGCGGCAGTGCAGGGGTGTCCCTGCGGTCCAGGGGCGCTCTGCCTTTCCTCCCGCTGAGCACTGTCTGTCACCTGACAGCCGCCCCCCAATCTTGACGCCTAGGTCCACAGGAGAAAGGGCTTCCTGATCTTCCCGCGGCAGATGGGACTAGAAGGGCACTGCTAACCCTTGTCCCCACCCTTGCTCTCACGCAGAATGAGACGGCACTACCCGCCCCCACCCCGTAAGGAAGAGGGGCCAGCCCCACTGTTAGAACTCAGAGAACAGCCGCCCAGTGCTCACCGCTCCTACTGCCGTGTGCTGACGGCCTGACGCCCAGCAGGACTCACGTCCTGCGTCTGGTGCTGGTCTCGTTGCCCGCAGTGTCACAGGCACCTCAGACATACTTCTTCTGATGTGCCAGGGGCTGGGAACCTGTGTGACTGAGCTAATTAAAAATCCGGAAACTCTTTGTAACTGACATAAAAAGGTGATCCAAATACACACATGAGAAATCACTATGTGAAAAACACAAAAACCAGCAAACTGTACAACCCACTACTTATAACACAGACACAGGATGCTGCCATAAGAAACAAGACAAAAAGTTATGTGCAGTGTGCTGTTGCTTCTGTGTGCTTATTAGTGCTTTGAGAATTTCTGGAAGGAAACACAGACAGCGTAAACAGGGGTGACCTCCAGGAGAGAAAAACAGGTGGCCCACGGGCAGAAATAGAAAGCTAACATTTTACTGTCATTTAACCTTTGGATTCTGTACCTTATGCATGTATTAAAGACCAAATAAAACTATCAGAAGATCTTTTTTAAAGATGAGTGTGTGTGTCTGTGTGAGAGACACAGAGACAGAGACAGGGAGACAGAGAAGGTTAAACAGGACCTGAGAAAGGGACAGGGAAGTGATCCTGATGTAAAATGAGCTCTGCAATGATTTCCCATGCCTAAAGAAAGCATTTGTCAGTTCTGTGGGGATAAATACTAGTCAAAATGTAAGGTTAACAGGAAGGTCTTTTCTTTGTGAGGGAAGTACTCATCTGCCTCGCGTTCCTTCAATCATTCAAATAGCTGAGGGCCAATTACATCCCAGGCGCTATGCGTGAGAGGCTAAGGGACATCAGAATATAAGACACCACCCCTGTCCCCAATGGGCTCACAAGGTATTGAGGAAACACCCTCCAAAAAAAACCAAAACAACTGCCACCTAGATACTGCTTGAAACTGAAGCAAAAAGCCTGCCAGGCAAGTGACGACGCCTCAGTGCCTGTTAGAAAATGACTGAGAGGTTAACAGAGGACAGGAGCCGTGGCCGTGTAGCAGAGCACGCACGGCCGGCTGGCTAACCCTGCAACCCTGACACTTTTCTCCTTTTGCCACCTCTCACTTTAAAAGCCGAAAAAACCCCAGATGAGGAGAGATAAAGGAAATTCAAGGTCCTGGGAAGGACCAGACGGTGAACACCGTACTCCCTCACATGAGGTATGAAGCCTCATTGCACTGTCATCATAAAGCAAGCAAGCACACTGAGCAGTTTACAACACAGGCTGTTAACTCATCATGTACTTTTTAAAGTTCGCTCTACTTTAATAGATACCAAGTTTATTCGGGAATAGAGATACCTTAACTCAAATTCAGACGCTGAAACTGGTGATGTGACCCTGAAACACTCAAACTGTCTTCTACTTTCAATCTAGTTATCTTTCAGCTTTGTAATTAACAGGGATTTATGACAATCATGGGGGTGACTTCAGCAGGACTTCAATAAACCACCCCGACCTGCTTTTAGAGAAGCCGTCTCACCTTAGTTCCCGCATTACCAGATATGATGGCATGTGATTTCAAAACAGCAATGCTTCGTAATACTTAAGAACCGAGAAGACTCTCCACATACCTCAGTGTTGTAATAACGAAGTACACGGAACAACACTGACCAGCAGCATACCTTCTAAAGACCAGGATGTTTTCTCAGTGGCAGTGGTGGTAGCACGTAAAAGGAGTTTGGGTTAAAAGTTGTAAACGACTTGGGGGGAGGGTATGGCTCCAGTGGTGGAGCACATGCTCAGCATGCACGAGGTCTTGGGTTCAATCCCCAGTGCCTCCATTAAAAAAAAAATTAAGTAAGTACTTCTAATTAACTTACCACCCCCCCCCCGGAAAAAAAGAAAAAAAAAACCTAAACGTTGTAAATGACTGTTCTTGCTTTGTCCAAATTCTTGCACTCACCACGCTGGCTCATTTTAAGCAACCCTAGTGAGTGAGCCAGCGTGAAGCCACACAGGGACAGTGTGCTGCCAGTGTTACTCAAGAATCAGCTGACACTCACACGCAGATATGGAACCAGAAATGATCTACTTTTCTTCCTGAGACTAACTCACAAAATGATTCCTTGAAAGGGAAGTACACAACAGTTGTCAAATGGCTTAGGAGATCTTTTGAGCCCTCCTGCCAAACCGATCTGACCTCGAAGGACACTCCGAACTGGACGATGTCTGGATGCTTCACGTTCGCCAGCACTGCAACCTCCACTCGATTCTTCCCTTTCCTTATTGGGCATCTGACACAGGAGGGAAGAGGAGACAGTCAATGGAACCATCTACACGCAACCTGAAGTCCATTAAAAAGAGAGTGGTTAAAAATAAAGCTACCAATAAAGAGAGTCCAAATAGTAAGAAGCTGAAAAGAATGAGTTGAATCCACAAGACATTTTAAGGTGTTCAAACTAGATTCAGTTTCAGAACAGTAGCTGCTGCATCTTTTTTAAACACAAACATAGCACACATAGAAAAAAATCCGAGAGGATTTACAAACTGTTCTGAAACGCTGGTTCTCTCTGCAATCAGTCTTTCACTTCAGGTTATGTATTGCCATATATTTTTCTGAGAGTCTCTAACAATGAGCCCTTTTGTAACCAGGTTTCTACTTGAAGAACCAAAGGGAAAACATACTTACCCTTGAGATGTTAATTTCATTGATAACATACTGCCTGCCATCTTCTGTGGATTTAACAAGAATGGCTTTTCCGAATGAGCCTTCTCCAAACTTCTGTCCTCTGACATATCTCTCCATGGTTCTTCTAAGGCATCTTAACGATGTGCTAGACATCACAAAGGAAAAAAAGAGTAACAGTGAATAGTGATTAAAGCATGTCATCCGTAACAATTATAACAGTTAATTCAAATTCTAATTCCTTAGTGATTTGGTTTCTTAAAAAAAAGATACATAAAATCTTTACTGAAAGTTAAATAAGCTTTATTTCAATTTTACTCATTCAACCTAGAAATATGAAAAAGAGAAAAAAAGTGGCATTTCAATTTTATCAATTTTATAGGAATACTCTGGAAAGTCAAACATCATACATACCTCATGTACCTGGAGAAAGCAGCAAACCTTTTCCCACATGAACTAATTAGCCAGATTGCTTTATTATCTCCCCTAAGAATACAAGCTTAATAAGAGTATTTCCTAAAGTTATGTAACTAATCCCCTCTTACTAGACATTTCAAGTGTTTACAGTGCTTGCTATTATAAAAGGACTTCAGATGAAATTTTTGTACATTTTTATGCACTTATTATAAAGATTTCCTTAGGATAAACTCCCAGTTCAAAGAACAGGCACCTGCTAGCTTCCAACCGTACTGCTTACCTGTCTCACAGAAATGTTTTCTAACTAACATTCTGATCAGCAGTGAACAAAAAGTC
Organism: Camelus ferus; assembly: GCF_009834535.1. Taxonomy (NCBI): domain Eukaryota; kingdom Metazoa; phylum Chordata; class Mammalia; order Artiodactyla; family Camelidae; genus Camelus; species Camelus ferus. The sequence goes on from NC_045707.1 coordinate 22,476,471, forward strand.
CTGCTCCATGTACTCCTTTAACACTAGTTATTATTATTAAATCTTTGAGAGGCAATAAAGGGTAATAGTTAAAGCAATAAAACCTTTGAGTCAGGGAGCCTGGGTTTAAATCTTGGCTTTGACACTTATTTCTTACGTGACCTTGGACAGTCACTCCTTTCTAAGCGGCTCGGTCTGTTCACCTGTGTGATGTGGGCAACAACAGCACCAACTTCCAGAAGCACTAGAGGGCTGGTCAATGTCAGCACGGCGCTGAGCACAGCCCTGGTGCACAGGAGCCCTGTGTCACTGTCTGTTGTTACTGTTACTCACTGCCTTTGACAGGGGAAAGAGAGGCTCATTTTTATGTGAAGCTGTTTTGCTTACCAATGAATTTGAAAAATTCTTCTACATTTATATTTCTTCTCTGTTGAACTATTTATTCAGGTTTTTTGTCCATTCTCTACTGGGATGGTCTACTTTTTATTAGTTTGTAAAAAGGCTTCTTCTTTAATGAAAATGTTAGCCCTTTTCTCTCAAATTTTTTTGCTTATATGTCATTTGCCTTTCAATTTTATTTAAATATAAGTTTATTTTAATATGAACAATTTATTAATTTTTCACACACACACTGGAATATTACTCACCCACAAAAAGAATGAAATTTCGCTATCTGCAACAACATGGATAGATCTACAGAGAAAGACAAATGGCACATGACTTCACCTATCCGTGGAATCTGAAAAAGAAAACAAATGAAGAAACATAACAGAAGATAAACAGACTCAGAGACACAGAGAATAAACTGGTGGCTGCCAGAGGGGTGGTGTTGAGGGATGAACAAATTAGGTTAGGGAAATCAGGAGGTACAAACTTTCAGCTATACAATAAATAAGTCATGAGGATGTAACGTACAGCACAGGGAATACAGTCAACAGCACTGTAAGACCTCTGTGTGGTGACAGGTGGTAACTAGACTTGTCATGGTGATCACTTTGTAATGCATAAAAAAATCAAATCACTGTGTTGTGCACCTGGAACTAATACAGTAAGTCAGCTATCCTTCAATAAAACAATAAATAAAGTATAAATAAATGATGTGAAAACTACTGATGCACCTAACTTGCTCTTTTCTATTTCCATCCCATAGCAACCAGGCTTTCTATGTAGGATTCCCTTTTAAAAGGAGAAAAATGGGCTTGTCATGAAGACTGTATTAGATTTCTGAGAGTTTACCATACCTCTCATTGTAAATTAACAAATCCAGGTTCTGTTTTCATCCATTAACAGTAAGTTCAATTTTATTTGACCTCTGAAAAAATGATCCAGTCTCCTTAAATGATGAAATTCATATCCTGAGCCTGTGAGACAAACAGCCAGAACTCTGCCCATGGTAAAATCATGGGATAAAGACGCTTCATAGACACTTGTGGGAAAGAGCCTTCTTCTGCCTTCAAAAACTTTTCTCTTTCAAAATTTCTATAAAAAATGTCAAAGCTTTTATCAACTTTAAAAGAAACCAGAAATTAACTATTACAATAGCACTGAAGCATCACTAGTGAGTAAAAGAAGAAAAATCATTCCAAACATACTTTCAAGCCCACGCTTGGTCAAATGGCGTAATACAACAGCTATCTGGGTACCAGCCGGAAGTTAATGGTATCTCCAGGACAAAATACATTACCATGCTACTTGGAAAAAGTATAAACTCATCTGAGAAAACTAAATTTCATAAACCAAATTACATTAAGTAATAACCATATAATGTGATTATTATACAACCATCATTATTCTGATTATTATACAACCATCATTATTCTGTGATGTTTGCCAAGAAAGAAAAACAAAAGTAGTCCATTTGACCCTCCCTCCAAATTTAGCTGCCAATTCCTTTTGAGGGGCCACACTAACAAGACCAGAGGCTCTACACTGAGTTCTACCATCTACGCATTACTAGCAGTGTGTTCCATCGCCTCAGGGAAGTGGGCGAGGATCCACTGCCCTGGTAGGAAAGAAAGATGACCCTAATTGTCACCAAATAATGTCCAGTGCAGACACCTTTCTGAACAATGAAAGACCTGTGGCAGGTGAGTTTCAGAGCAACCAACAATCCCTCCTTTTCTGCAGAGTCTACACAAGACTAGTACAGGACACCAGAGGAAGAGAAAGGGAAAACATGAGAAGACGAATTACTTTCAGGGTTTCGCAGTATCTCTAACTAGGAAGGTACTTACTTCCTAGTCATGAGACTTCTCCACTGAATTACAATCTTAGATTTTTTGAACCAAATGAAATAAAAGGTAACAACAAAATGTACTAAAGGCTTACACATTCAAAATCATAACATGTAACTGAAGACACACGTGAATGCTGTTCTAAGTTCATTACTGTAGGAAATTCCAATTATAAATAAATATCCTTTCCACACTTCTGCTTCTAACATCAGGGGAAATCACTATACCAGCCTGCCAACATCTTAAGGTCTCTAACAATTTCCAAATGCATGAAAATTATACCTATGCAGAGTTATCCTCTGCGGCACTGTTTGAAATGGCAAAATTTAAATATCCATAAACAAGTCAAAGAGAAAAAAGCAACATTCACATTGATATAGATTCATTTCTAAGCATCAGAATAAAAAATGACATACTATTATTTCCATAATAAAAGGAAATAAATTCGTGTATATTTACACCTACCTTTACTTACGTGTGCACGCATGTATGTAACCGTTACACTTATACAAACACACGCAACTGCCTGTGTATGTGAGCAGTATCCCTGCAGGGACACACAACAAACTGGTAATACTGGCTGCCTTCAGGGAGGAGAACTGAGTGGTCAAGAAGATTTTTCAATCTTTTGTACCTTCTGAATTGTAAACAATATGAATGTATTACCTATTCAAAACAATAAAATTTAAATTTAAAAACAATAATAAACGCTGATAGAAAGAAGCAGGAAGGATGCTAGCTACATCAATTCCTTGGTTAAAATTCTTGAACAGTTCCCCATTTCCAAACTTCTAACCCTGACATTCAAAATTTTTCTATACAGTATCATCCAAGTATGTTAACTATGCTCCAGAAAAGAGGTCTCAGCCTCTAGTCAAGTTAGATACCCTTCCTCACATTTTACTAAGACTGTGCGTAAGCCACACATAAGCAATGTTTGACATAATAAAATTTTCTACACCACAGATGAAAAATGTCAGAGGATATGGATGAAAAACAGTAACCTCACCAATCTGGGATGTGAGCCTCCTCAGCTGTTTCAGCTATCGGATGGACAAGCAAGTTGTCCTGAAGGGAAACACTGGGAAAGAACAGATTTCAAAAAGTCCTTGTGGTACTGCCTGCAACTACAGTCCATACATACAGTTCTCCCCAAATAATAAACACCATTTGGGATTGTGGGAGAGGGTCAACTTACCTCCTCAGTGAGGAAAGTTCCTGCCTTATTTCTCATCATTTGAGAAAGCGAAAACAGGATTCCTATTAGACTTTTTTTCAAAATATTTGATTTTCTTCTGTTACGCCTTTTCCTCTCTGTCAGACTACTCAGACAACAACTAACAGCTTCCCTGGTGGAAAGTATCAAAGTGTAAATAAAGAGTTTATGTTCCCGAAATGGTGTCATGTCAAGACTCAGATTAGACGGTAGAAGGTTAGACAGAGTAAAATGTACCTGGAACACAATGTCAATGCATTATTAAAATGACCTCAAAAGAACTCCTGTGACCAAGTTCCATAATCTTTTCTAAACTTCTAATGGTGACTCTTGTGTAAAAACCTGTTTTCCCACAAAATAGGCTTCTTAGCTTTCACTGAGAACAATGGGCAATCTAAAACCAAACACATCTGAGAATCCTCTAATATTAATATTAGACAGACCTAAAGTAAAAACAAAGAACGACTCCTCCTTTGGCTTTCCTCCATCCTCTCTACAATTCTGCTGCATCACAAGAAAAGGCTATCATTAGCATATAGTGGGTATCACTTTTCATCCTTCGTAATTATTTCTGATGCAACTTACCACGGCAATAAAAAATTTCTTCTTGGGGGCGGATCTTACATTTAAGAATAAAAATTAGGCCTCTATAAAAAAAAGTTATGATGAACTCCAAAAGTAGAACTTTTCATGCCTTACTTATTGAAACTGTTTCAAATTATGGAAACTGGAATGTAGGATTACAAGCTAACCAGTTACCTGCTATTCATTTTCTAAATAAAACGTATATGCAATTTAAGATCGGAGACAATGCATAAGCAATGCAAACAACTTCTTATCAACAATAAAACTTGTAATGTTATTTTAATCTCATTATCGCTACAGCTTTTTAAAGAACGTCCAAGGGCTGCTCAGTAATACATATCATTCCTTAGAACCAACATTTTAATTTAATGAGACGCGTGCACTTAAGGTGAGGACCCCAGCAACCTCTGCGTAAGGAAGTCTAGGCAAGGTCCCCGAACTTGCTGAATGACTTCACTGTTCGGCACATCACCGCCTTCCCGGCGCACCCACCTCAGCGACCCAGGGCGTCGGCCGCGTAACGGCGGCGGTCGGGAAGCACTTTCGGGAAGCCGTTCCCCCCGGACTCAGCGAGGCAGGGGGCCCCTCCCGCGCTCTGAGAAGCTCATCCTGAAGCAGCCAGGTCCGCCACCCGGGACGCAGGGTCCTCGCGCCGACAGCAGCCCCAGCCAGCCCTGCGGCTGCGGTCCGCGCCGCCCGCCAACGCCCCGGGGGACCGGTCCGCGCCGCCCGACGAAACAAACCAGTTTCCGAGCCCCTGGCAACACAGCGTGGGGAGTGCCCGGGCGCCACCCCCAACTTCTCAGAGGCGGCGGCAGGCGGCCCAGCGGGGCTGGTGCACGAGGACTGGGCGCTACCTGCCGGCTCGTGCCCCCGCCTCGCCACGCCGTGGGGCGCTGTGTCCCGGGACACGCGGGGAAGCGCGCGGAGGTCCCAACTCTGCATTCCACAGCAGGAGCCCCAAATCTGCAGCCAGTGCAGAGCGCGGGACGTCCCGGTCGCGGGTGTGTGACGTCAGCGCGCGGAAGCCTGCACAGAGCGGGGGCGGCCGGGAAGGAGCGGCCGGGCGGGGCCGGGGCCGGGACGGGGACAGGGGCGGGGGCGGGGCTCTGCAGGTGCAGGAGGCTGCAGGGAGCGGCAGAGAAGAAAAGGAGCCTGCAGTCTGAAGCTGCAGGAGTGAGGCCCACCCAGGGGCCAGAACTCATAGATACAAGGCGAATTGGGGTAGAGGATGTGATAAATTTGCCCTGCACATAATGCACAGAGCAATGGACTTTTTTTTTTCAATCTTTGAGGCCTGTTACTTAGGGATGCCACATTTTAAAAACTAGTTTGCTTTGAAAAGCAAGCCTTTTCCTAGCATATTTTGGATGATTAAAACAATAAACTATTTCTGTCTTGAATTTTTTTTAAAGGTATGATGTGGTTTTCTATACCTTTATATCCAATGGCTGTGAGCATTCCTTGCCGGTATATGGAAAGGTTTGGTGGTCTATGTATATTTCTTCACTGCAGAACTCTGAAAGATAGAAACAGACTTTACGGTAATAAGGGATCAAGTGCGGTGTCGTCCTGAGTAGCCCTCTGGCTAAAGTGCCTCCCCTAGAGTGACCCCGAGATCCTGGAGAATCCCAGCGAGAAGCTGGAGGAGGGTGGTGGGTGAATCCACCTTAGTTACTCTCCAGGTCGCACCTGTTGTATGTGTTGTATGTAGCCTGGTGGAGACACTGCAGGTTTTGCCAGAGACCTCTATGTAAATGAATCAGATCTTTGCTTCAAAGAAGTCCGCTCTCTTCCCCCTTGTGCCCCTCCCCAACACACCAACACCTAAGACTTCTCTGGGTTCTCCTGCCAGCCTTTGCTGTAGTCGTCCTTAAAAGAAATATTTTATTGCTAGCGTGGAAATTGAACGTTTTTGGCTTCTTTGCCAGACGATGGCACTGCAAGTCATCCAACCAAGCAGGCATCAACCAGGCTTTGGTGTATCTCCTCTCCTCAGTCTTGGTGCAAAAGACTTGTTTTCCTCATTTTCTGACTTCTAGGCTAACCTCCTGTGACTCTTCCCACCCCCAGTGTGTCAGTAGGAATTCTGGTGTCTGAATGCACAATAACTGGAGTTCTACCCACATCCTTTGTACAGCAAAGCAACGTGAAAACGTTGCCAACTGCTCATCTAAGTAAATCTTTTTTTGCTGCTTTCATGGAGAATGATTAGTCAGATACTTCTTTAGGCTCCTGCCATAAACTGCTGATGGGAACATAAACTGCTGTAGTCTTTGCAGAAGGCATATTAGCAACATGCACATCCTTGACAGCAATTTCACTTCTAAGACAAGTGGGCAAAGATGTATATACAGGGTAACCATTGTGGCTTATAACCAGAAAAACTAAAGGTAATGTAACTGTCTAAGAATAAGAAATTGACTGAATACTTTACAATATAGCAAACAATGGAGTATCCCGAAAACATTAACAGGGGTCGTTGGGAAGGATTTTTATTGACACAGAAAGGTGCCCTTGATGTATTATTGTTAAGTGAATAAAGCAGGTTAGTCTAACTGTAACAGAGCAAAGGGATCCTGTGCCCGAGACACAGAAAGCCAAACTCTGACAGCAGGAGCCTGCAGCAAAGTAAGGCTTATTGCAGGGCTCCAAGCAAAAGGGTGGGAGTTATAAGCCTCAGATCCACTTCCCCGGGGTCTTCGAGTTAAGGTTTGGGTTTTTTTTTAAAAGGGTAAGAACAGGCTGGGGTTAAACATCTTCTTGTGACATTTCTTAATCATGTTTTCGGGAGTCAGGATGTCTCTGGTTTATGATTCTCCAGCCAGATGGTCCATGACTGGAGGGTCTATGAGCTCATCTTGCCCTGAAGAAATAACCTGAGTTTGTACATTACTGATGACATCTATAACAGCAATTTTAGTACCTAACAGTGCAACTGACAACAGTTGTAGTCATCTGACTCTGATTCTGACCACAGAACTGAGGTCAGAGGGGACAAGAAAGGAGATAAAGCTTTAGCTAAAGAGATGAATCGTAAACTTGGTAAGGGAACTCGGTTTTAGGGGGACTTGGTTTCATGACCTGAGTTAAGAGGATTACCTGATTATTTTTCTTTCTGGTTTAGGTATTTCTATACCTATGTTTTCCTTTTCACAAGAATATGTTTGGGTTTCTTTGATTCTTTTTATTTAAATAGTTTATTGCATTTTTCTTTCAAACAACAAAAAATGCTTTTTTCCTTGCAACAACCCAATAACACAAGCATACAAAGGTTCTCAGGCCTACAGTCTACCTCCAGAATTCACCCTGTGCTCACTCCTCCCAGAAAGCCACTGTTAACCATTTTAGGCAAATAGCGTATACTTTTCTCTAAGATCATAAAAACATAAATGAGCTTGTATGCATAGATATTAGTTTTAATCTTTTAAAATGTGATCATAATATACATATTATTTTGCAACATGTTTTTTTAGTTGAACAGTAAATCATGAATATTTCTGCAGAGATCAATGAATTCTTATTAATGATATCAAATATTCCATGATACGGGTGTACCAAAATCTATGTAACCATATTCCACTTGATAGACTTGGAGGTGGTTTCCAATCATGTTGTTATTTCTGAAGGATAGATTCCTAAAAGTGGGTTTGCTGGGTCAAAAAGTTTTTTTAATTTTATTTTAACAGTTGCTCCTGTGCTTTGTTATATGTTTCTGTGTGACAAACCACCCTAAAACTTAGTGGCCTAAAACAACAATGCTTTGTAATTTCTCACAATTTTGAGGCTAGGAAATCAAGCAGAGTTCTGCTGGGTGGCTCCACGAGGCTCCAGTGGGGGTCAGTCACCTGACTTCCTCTGCTGGCAACCGTGCCACCCGGATGATCCAAGAAGCTTCACTCACGTGTCTGGTGCCTTGGTGCCCCTGCATAAGGCTCCCCTCTCCACGGGGGTGGCTTGGGATGCTCACAACACTGTAGTCTCGGGATAGTCACACCCCTTACATAAGAGCTGGCTTCAAGTAAGGAAGAAATAGAATCTGTCAGTCCTTTTAAAGGCAAGGCCAGGAACAGGTGTGCTGTCTTCTCTGCCACGTTCCTGGTGAAAACAAGGCTCAAGGCCTGACAACATTTACAAGGAGGAGAGGAATTAAAGCTGGCAGGCTTGTAGACCATCTTCCACATTCCGCATTACTTTTCAGAAGTTTAAGAAATTCACATTCCCTTTGCAAATGTTAACCACTATATATAAAAATAGATAAAAAACAAATTTCTTCCAAATAGCACAGGGAACTATATTCAATATCTTGTAATAATCTTTAATGAAAAAGAATATGAAAACGAATATATGTATGTATATGTGTGACTGGGACATGATGCTGTACCCCAGAAATTGATACATTGTAACCGACTGTACTTCAATTTAGAAAAATAAATACAAATAAAAATAAAGAAATTCACACTCCCAATAGCTTTGTTAAAAAAGTGCCTATTTCCACTACCACTGGATGTTTCTCTCTTAATTTTGCAGAATTTTTAGATGTCTCTTCCATGTCTGCTTTCTTTAGCCTTTGCCCCTTTTCTCTTCCATTATCTTTTTATCAATTTGTAGGTGATATTTGTAAAATATGGAAATTAAACCTTTGTCACGCTGTGGAACAGGTATTTCTGGCAGTCTCTCACCCATGTTTTGATGTTTTATGGTATCGCTGGTCAGACAGAAACTTGTACATTTGTTTGTGGTCGTATCTGTCAGTCTTTTTCTTTGTCATCTAGGTTTCTCACCTTGCCAAGCAAATATTCCTTCACCCCAAAATTATCTAAATAATCTCCATGTTCATGTGTTTTAATTATCTAGTGAATTTAATACATTTGAAACATATTTTTCTACACAAGTAACACAGGAAGACTAGGTTGGGGTTCTTTTGGAGGAAAACTAGTTGTGCCAGTGATTTGAAACGTGAACTTTATCGTATATTAAATTTACTATTTATATCTGTATCTATTTATAGATTTCTATTTCATTTACCTATTGGTTTCCTCTTAGTTAAGGGTAACACAGAGGGGACTTTTTCTTAAAAAAAAAAAAATCCAACCCCCAATCCAACTACCGTACTCAGGGAAGAGAGGGGCACTCTCACCACTGTGGAAGGCGGCTGTGGGTTGAGAACCGTGACCCCATCTTCCTTCCTCTGCGCTGGGCACTAGAACGCCTACAGCTGTCCTCTCGCCTGGCCCACCTCAGCTTTGGGAGCAGGTAAATTGGTTCTTCAGTTTGGTCCACAGAGGAAGGCGAGTTAATGGATTATAATCAGGGGCCGCGTCTTCACCTGATTTAGAAGAGATTTTGGACTTTGAGCTGATGAGATTTAGGTTTAGAGGAGGTTCTGGACTTCAAGCTCATGCTGTATTAGGATGAGACCCTTGGGAACACTGGGAAGGGGTGACTGTATTTTACCTGTATTTTACCTGTTTAGGGGCTGGGCAGGGGTGGGGAGGAGTGGCAGAATTCTGACATGGCCCCAAGACTCCCAGGCCCTGATGAATGTGCCTGGTATAAATGCCTCTGCTTGAGTGTGGGCCAGTCTGTGAGTATGGAAGATTTCACTTCCATGATAACCTTATTGGTCAACTGACTTTTCAGTCATAAAAAATGAGATTAAGTTAGGTGGGCTTGAACTAATTACGGAGCCTCTTAAAAGAAGTCAGAGATTCAAGGAAAAGCAAGGGAAATCCTCCTACTGGCTTTGAAGCAGAAGCTACTCTGTTGTGAGAGGGCCACGTGGTTAGGACTTGAGGACCATCTCTAGTTGCTGAGTGGTCCCTGGTTAACAGCCATCAAGAAAGCAATGAAATGGGGACCTCAGTCCTAATCGTGTCACAGGACCCCAATTAAAGCCCTTTTATGTGCTATGTCATATGCACCTATCAAAAAGAATGAGTTAGATCTAAAATGTTGATCTTAATGCTTATTGAGTGCCATGTGCATCTAAGATGTAAAAAAGTATATATATGCAAATCAGCTGTTCATTATTCTCTCGTGCTTTTACTGGAAGCCCTCAAAGTGGACATAGTCAAAAGCATTAGTGTGTGATACAAAGTTTGATACAATCTGGTGGTGAAGCAAAGGGGGAACCTGGTTTGGAAAAAAAAAATCAGGAAAAGAATTTTTTGTTGACAACTGGTAAAATTTAAATATGAACTAATTTTCAGATGATATCAGGGATTTATTGCTAATTTCCTGGCTGTGATAATGGTATTGTGATTGTGTTGGCGTGTTGCAGATGGTGTTATTCTAAGGAGATGCATGTTGAAGTATCTGAGTATCCTAATGTCTGCATTCTACTTTCACAAGCTGCAGGGAAAAAATACACCCAAGTATAGATGAAGCTAATATAGTAGAATTTTGGAATCTAGATGACTGACCTCGTCATGCCCATGGTTAAAACGTTTCCATGTCCTATGCAGGTACCTTGAGTAAGTTGACTTTAGCCTTTTAAAACATTGATTTTCAGAGTGTTTATCATATACCATGAAGAAATGAAAAACCATATATGAGAATGCAATGAACCAATATCATACTTTCAAGGTTTGCTGGGTTTGAAATTTTTCATAACAAAATTTTTGGAGGAAAAACTACTCAAAAAACCCAGAAAACTTTACAATAGCTCCGAGTTACCTGGGATAAAACAAACTGTTGGGCACAACGGCTGACCCTGCACCATCCCCACCACATCCTCATCCCCCTTTAAGGAAGTCCACGGACACCTCCAGCTTCACACTTCTTCCGTCTTTGCTGCTGGACACCCCACTAGCTCCGGGTCAGAGGTCACAGAGGTCACCCTGTGGGAGGTCAGGACGCCCCACACCGCAGTGCTCTGTCCTCTCATGTCCACCAGGTACTGCTGGACAGCCCCCAGCTCCAGGTCACAGGTCACAGAGGTCACCTGTGGGAGGTCAGGACGCCCCACACCGCAGTGCTCTGTCCTCTCACGTCTACCTGGTACTGCAGGACACCCCCCAGCTCCGGGTCAGAGGTACCCTGTGGGAGGTCAGGACGCCCCACACCGCAGAGCTCCCATCCTGTCCTGTCCTGGGAACCTGCGCGCGATCCGGGGTCCTGGACTGCGCACTGGCACGCTTAGGAGTTCCACGTGTTTGCCGAAAGCAAGTAATCTCAGCTCCGCCCCGTCAAATCCTCGCATTACATGATTTCTCCAAAATACTCAATTTCCCAGCATTATTTTTGAGAATTCATAATGGCTAACCTGGTACCGGCCCAGAGCCGTGGCCGCGGGAGAGCGCAAGGAGCCCGCTCTCCAGGAACCAGCGGCCCCGCCACAGCCGCCTCGCCTCCGCGCTGCCTAGCGCCGCGGTCCCGCCGGCACCGAACCCAAACTCCGGGACCCCGACTGAGCACGGTGCCCTTCGGGAGCGCCGCCCGGGACCGCCGCCAATCTCTCGCTAGGTCGCCACCGGGACCACCGCGCAGTCCAAGGGACTCAACCTACCCGCTGGCAAAAGGCCGCGCCCCACGCGGTCCCGCCCCTGGGCGCTCCGGCCCCGCCCACTGCCTCGTACCGGCCGCCCCCTGTTCCCACAAGGAAATAATGTGAAAATAAGGAGGAGGATCATTATTATTTCAGGTTTGAAAAGTTGAGGTCAAGTTACTGCTGTGATACTCTAAGCTCTCTATGCTTTTCTTTCATAGCCTTCATGATAGTGTATAATTACATATTTATTTGTGAGACTATAAAATGTCTGTTATCCCCACTAAAACTGTAAATTCTAAGATTTCAAGTATCATGTCTACGTTACTCATCTCTAATATCTCTAGTAACCAGTACTGGACCTAGCACATAGTAAGGGGCCTATGTTTATGGAATGAATGGATGAATTCGGGTGGAAGGTGTCCAGCAGGCAGTTGGATACGAGGAGCTAGCCATCAGGAGAGATCGTGACTGAAGGAAGAGATTTGCAAGTTATCACCACTCAGATTAGGGTTGAAGCTGATGATAACTGAGATCCTCAAAGAGCAGTGTGTACAGTGAGAAGAGAAGAAGGGCCAGGATAGAACTCCTCAGGATACTGACTCTAAAAATTGGGTAGAGGGAGAGGATATAGCTCAAGTGGTGGAGTGCATGATTAGCACGCACGAGGTCCCTGGTTCAATCCCCAGCACCTCCTCTAAATTAAACAAACAAACCTAATTACCTCCCTCCCCTCCCCAAAAAGAAAATAACTTTTAAAAAATTGAGTAGAGGAAGAGAAGCCAGCAAAGGACAATGAGAATGAATAGGAATAGAGGCAGGAGAACTAGGAGAGAGTTTCACAGGAGCCCAGAGAAGAGAGTTATGAAAGGCTGCTGAAGGATTCTGATGTCAGTTCCAATGTTGGGTATGGGTGTGTTTCCTCGCACATCCATACCAGTTCTTCGGACACCAAGCTGGAGGTCTTATCTACCCAGAGTTAGTGTCAGAGTCCACAGGTTAAGGGTTCAGTACCACAAGCCTCCCCCTCTTGCTTCAGATGCCAGTCATAAGCCCAGGTTGTTACCTGTGCTTCTGACTGACTGGCTATAAATCAAAGGTTCCCACAACCCCCTCCTTGGGTTTGACTAATTTGCTAGAGTGGACTAGGACACGAAGCAGCTGCAGCTGTTTTGAAAAGGTGTCTGACAGCATTAAGGCTGAGAGTCCCAGTTTGCAGAGGCTGGTCTCAGGTTGGCAGTCTAAGTGTGGGCTCTGCTTCTCTGCTCCCTGACTCCAGCAGAGGCTCCAACTCGGAGGATGGGGGCTGAAGGGCAGGTGCAACTCCTTGGCTGGCTAGGGCAGCTCTTTTCTTTCTTTTGCTTTTTACTTTGGCTGTATCAGATACGACTCTCCAGCTGAGCAAGGATGACCCTGGTGAGAACTGCCAACTCAGCACAAGGGAGGGGAGCAGCCTGGACTCTGACCACAAGAGGAAGGTGTTGTGAAAGCGGTGTGGAAGGTGGGGCTGGGCAGCATGGGGGGAAAAGAAGGGGGTGCTGCCCCGTGCGGATTCACGAAGTCCTCTTCAGTTTCCAGGACTGGACTCTTCCTGAGCAAATGAATCTGTGTGTGTTTGTGTGTGTGTGTTTGGTTGGGGATAAGATCTGTTTGGAGAGAGGTCTTGATTATGGTTTTCAATTTTCTTAAAAGATCCTTCAACTTTGATTTCTGAAAGAAATTTCATCACCATTGTTTTCTCTCTCTCTCTCTCTCTCTCTCTCTCTCTTTTCTTTTTTGGATCTTTACTCTTTGGAGTTTGGGAAAGTATTGCTTAGAAGTTGGGGGTGATTTTATATTTACAAATAGGACGTCCTTGGTATGCTCTGTAAACTGATATTCTTGACAGTGGGGAAAATTAGCTCTTTCATGGTTAATGCTGAGAGCTGTGGGGTAAGTTTGTGAAAATTTGGGTAAGCAAATGGCGACTTATGTAATTCAGCCATGAAAATTGTGTTGCTGAAATTCTATGGTCCAGTTTGGGTCCTGCCCTAACCCTACCCCCAACTCCCACTGTGAACAAGGTCCTTGCAGTGGGAATGGTGATTTATTTTATTTTTTTTCTATTTTTTGTCTTAACCCATGTGACCCCTAAGTAACAGTTTAAATAGTCCTGTTATTCCCTCTCACTTGTAACATTTCTAATCCTGTGGAGAACAGAGAAGTAAAATTCCAAAGGCAGTTAAACAAGAAGTGTTTGAAATCTGACAGATATTCCCAAACAAGAATTCCTCAGGTAACATTTTTCCTTTCTCTTTGTGGGATCTTGTATACTGATATGACATGAAGTGAGATAGAGATGCATATCTCAATGCTAGAACAAAGCATCCACTTCCAGCATATTTGCTAATTTTTCATTTTTTCTCACTTGGCAGAGGGATTGAGTGAGTCAGCTTTTGGGACAAGGCTGAGATTGGAGAATCTGCTAAGTTTTATTCTTGGACAAGTGTAGCATCTTCTCAAAGTTTCAGGTTACCTGAAGTAAATGACACATATACAATAAGATTATTGAAATGCAAGTGGAAATGTAAAAAGAAATAGAAAAATCAAAGTGAATAGAAGAAAAGAAAGAAGAAAAAAAGCTGTTTCGAGGGCTAACAGAATTACTATGATTGAACACTAAATTTGGCCTTGAACTTCTAAGATAATATGAAAAACTAGATAGTTTTTAAATAATCCATAGTATACTATTTACTTAGAAAAGACAAAATCTTTCCTAGCACTGAACGCATGACTGGATTTATACAGATGCACAGTGTTCTTGATAAGAATTTTATAACAAATAAATACAGAAGGGATTTTCCTCAAACTGTTTCTTTTCTTCTTCTTTTTTAATCAGAGAGTTACTTTACTTTTTCTGACTTGAGTTGAAAACATACAGATCATAGGTGGACAGTTCAATGCATTTTCACCAAGTTAGCACTTCTGTACAGCCACATATGTCAAGTAATACAACATTACCAGCACCACAGACAACCCACTAATACCTTCCTCAGTGGTTAAGCCCTACCTCCTCCACAAAGGCAACCAGCAGTCTGACTTGTAGCAACACAGATTAGTTTGGTCTCTTTAAAGCTTTGCGTAGATGAAATCATACAGTATGTGTTCTTTTGTATCCAGTAGTCTGTTTGTGGGATTCATTTGTGTAATCGTGTGTAGCTGCAGTTTGTTCATTTCTGTCACTGTGTAGCATTCCGTTGTATGAACATATCTCAACTATCTTATCCATTCTACTGTTGGTGCATGTCTTGGTTGTTTCCAGCTTTTGGCGATTACAAGCAATGCTGCCGCAAATACGTCTTACAGGTACACATGTGGGTATTTGTGGTGGTTATACACCTACAGTGGAATCTCTTGAGTATAGAGAAGGTGGATAAGGACCGACCATTTTTGCCCCCAAATTGATTGCATCAACTCACTCTTTCAGTACTAATGTTTCTTGTTCCATATCCTTGTCAACAACAGACACTGTCAGCCTTTTTCAGTTAAAACATTATGATGGGTGCATAATAGCATCTAATTGTGATAAACCATTGCTGGCTTAGTATGTCAACTGAAAGAAAAGCACGGAATGTAAGAGCTGTGAGTTGAGTTTATTCAAGGCCCTACTGAGGGCTATAGCCTGGGAGTCAGCCTCTCAGGCAGCTCTGAGGAACTGCTCCAAAGAGGTAGGGGGAGAAGCCAGTACATATGTGATCTTGGCTAGAGAGTGTGTGAAGTCAAAGCATACATCTCAATAAAAGGTTACTACTAGTCATGAGGATCAGGTATCTCAGGTAATGATTTTAGTGCTCTTCTATGTATGGGAAGATGCGAGAATATGGGTTCATTAATTTTTTCCCTGAGATATCTCTAACTATCTAAGGTGTCTGTTTTTTCCAAAGTGCAGAGTGCCTTATCCCATTTTTCTCCTGAATTCCTTTCAGGATGTGCTGTCGGCCAGCGACTGCAGGGGTTAATGACTTGATCCCTGTAGAACTGGCCCATGGGCAACATTCTTTGTTTTACAAGTAACACCTAGTTTGTATGCCAAGTGTGAGAACAAAGAATGTCGCAGCTGATCAGTCCATGAATCCATCTGCAGTTTGTAGACTCACTCTTAGGATCAGTGACTAGACTGACTGAAGCTTATACACAAGCCCAGGTCTGAAGATTTAAAAGAAGGGAATAAAAGCTATTCCTTACTTTGCCAAGCACTGTATTACAGAGAGAGAGGTCCTCTGCTTGAAACTGAAGAAGTCAGGGTGAGCTAGCACAGACCAGTGCAGTGATGAAAGGCACACAGACATGACTAAGGATGTTGCAGTACCTGCAGTTACACAGATGGCGAAAAAGTGGTGGCTGAATGCACCAGATAGTGTGAGTTCCCTTGGTGAAACTTTCCTTCTGTTAAAGCCTGCAAGAAGAGGTAGGGCTCAGGGATTCCAGACCTAGAATGGCAATAATAAAACCACCACCACCAAAATAATACTAATATCTAACAATTATGTAGTGCTTTACATGTGTTAACTCATCTAACTCTCCCCCCAGATCACGGAAGTGTCCTTTTCCTGTGCTGAAGATGAGCATACAGGGACAGAGAGGTTAATTCACTTGCCTAAGGCCACACAACTAGTATACGGTAAAGCCAGAATTTGAACCCAGGTAATCTGGCCTTAGAATCCATTTTCATGATTCTGTGTTATCACAAGATCAGGGTGTCGGGGGCAGAGGAACTCATGCAGAGAGACTCTTGGAAGGAAGAAAAGGCAGAGTAGGCAGGTAACTAGGCAGGTAGTCTCACTGGTATCATAACAGGTTCCAAAAAAAAAAAAAAGCATTCTGACAAATGGAATACATCCTGCACTGTTGCTGAAGAGGAAAATCATAGAAGCCTGCAACACCTCCAGGTTCGGGTGTGAGAGTCTTTGGCACACGTTAAGCACAATGGCTGGAGGGGGAAGCCCAGGTTAGCAGAGAGCCTCACACTAAGGATTGACCGTCTCCCTAGGATTTTCCCTTGGTTTACCCATTTTCCCCCCACACCTGTGCCAGGTTTTTATGGTTGCTCTGCAGAGGGACAGATAACATGGTATCATGGTTAGTTTCTATTGGGCTTCCTGGTTGTGGAGAAAACAGTCATGGGTAGTAGTCAGTACTGACATTTCTAATACTCACACCAGTGGCTTGGGACCCTGTGTTTGCCGCAGGTTCCAAGGTATCCAGAGAGGACAATTCATGGGGCCCCAAACCTTCCTGCTTCCACCCTGGGGCCCTGTCACTCTCCAGGACCAGGGCTGGTGAGGATGGGATCTGGAGACTGACGATGGGGAGGGAGGAACAAAGAAGGGACAACCTGGTGGGTGCTTAGGCAGATTAAGCCATCTGTCCTTCCTTCTGGAGCTCCTGGACACCTTCTACTTCTCACACTTTTTTTTTCTCTTCTTCCCCTACCTTTCCCTTCTTTCCCCCCATGCTTACATTGCCCCATCCACAAAAATAAATGATCTTCACTTGGAGAAGCACTCACTCTGCTAAGTGGGGAGAGCAGAAAGGGAATCTCAGGCTAGGGGATGGCCAAATGACCTCGATAGTTCATTGTAGACAGTCCCAGGATGAAGTCTCCAAGATGGAATGGACCAATGACTTCCCTGTTGGTGAAGAAAAGCCTCAAGGATAACACCTACAGAGATATGTTTGAATTTGAGCTCCTTCAGCCCAAGAAGGTGGCTCACTGAAGATGCCTGCTAAGCAGAGCCCAGCCCTCTGTATTACCCACTTCCCTGAAGCTCCTCCCAGCCTTTCCCTTCCTTTCTCCTAACCGCTTTCAGGTTGTTCTAGTTTTTCTGCCTGGAGACTGATGACACAGGTGCATTTTTTCCCCCATCCTTGCAAATACTTACTATGTCTTGTCTTTTTGATAACAGCCATTCTAACAGGCCTAAAGTGATATCCATTGTGGTTTTGATTTGCATTTCCCTTATGACTAGTGATGTTGAGCATCTTTCCATATACCTGCTGGCCATTTATATGTCTTCTTTGGAAAAATGTCTGTTCAGATCCTCTGTCCATTTTTAATTGGATTTTATTAGGTTTTTTTGTTTGTTTGTTTTTTGTTTTGTTTTGTTTTGTTTGTTTTGTTTTGTTGCTATTAAGTTGTATGAGTTCCTTATATATTTTGGATTTTGACTCCTTATCAGATACATGGTTTTCAAATATTTTTTCTCATTCTATAGGTTGCCTTTTCATTTTGTTGATTGTTTCATTTGTTGTGCAGAAGCTTATTTTTGCTTTTGCTCTTAGTATTATATCCAAAAATTTGTTGCCAAGACCAATGTCAAGGAATTTTTCCCTATGCTTTCTTTCAGGAGTTTTACAATTTCAGTTGTTACATTTAAGTCTTTAATCCAGTTTGAATTAATTTCTGTGAGTGGTGAAAACAAGGTCCAGTTTCCTTCTTTTGCATGTGAACATTCCAACATTTATTGAAAAGATTATTCTTACCCATTGAGTATTCTTGGCTCCTTTATCAAATATTGCTTTGAACACTTATGTGTCAGTTTGTTTCTGGGCTTTTGATTCTGGTGCATTGGTCCATGTGTCTGTTTTTAATGCCACTACCATACTGCTTTGATTACGATAGCTTTGTAGTATAGTTTAAATTCAGGAAATGCGATGCCTCCAGCCTTATTCTTCTTTCTCCGAATTGCATTGTTGTTCAGGGTGGTTCCATAAGGATTTTAGGATTGTTTTTTCTATTTTGGTGGAAAATGACATTGGAATTTTGATAGGGATTGTATCAAATGTATAGATGGCTTTATTATTTTGAAATCTGATCCTTCTGTACCCAATTTGTTGGGAGTTTTCATCCTGAAAGGGTGTTGAATTTTGTCAAATGATTTTTCTGCATCTTTTGAGATGATCATATGATTTTTATCTTTCATTCTATTGATGTGCTGCATCACATTTATTGATACATAAGAATGTATACTGAACCATCCTGTATCTCAGGGATTTGAAACTGGGAATTACTCTAGGACTCCCTCATCTAATCACTAAGTCCAAGGGCATCTGCTTTTTGTATATTTCAATTTCTTCCCTTCTTCTCATACCTGTTGTATGCTGAGCTGTTTGACATCCTCCATATTTTTACTCAGATGTGGTTTTCTTGGCTTTCTTGGCTTTCTTGTTGGGGCCTTCTCCTGATCCCCCTTACCCTGCTCTTTTTCTTTTGTCCAAAGTGCATACCCTCTTCTAACATTTATTATATCTATTTTATTTAAAAGCTTTATTGAGATATAATTTACACATACAATTCACTCATTTAAAGTAGACAATTCGGTAGATCTTAACATATTCACAGACTTGTGTAACCATTTGCCACAATCAATTCTAGAACATTTGTGTTACCCCCAAAAGAATTTCCTTACACTTTAGCAGTAACCCTCCCATATTTCCCCCAACCCTGATTTCCCTAGGCAATCAGTCACCTACTTTCTGTCTCTATAGATTTGCCTATTTTAGAAAGTTGATATAAGCTGAATCATACAATATGTGGTCTTTTGTAAGTGAGCATGTTGTCAAGGTTCCAAAGCAACTATACCACTTTACCTTCCCACCAGCAGTGTAACTCAGTGCCTACCACATGGGGGTGCTCACAAATGTTCACTGAATGCATGAATGACAACATGCAGGACACAGTCCACATTCTTCAGCATGCCATCCAAGGGCTTTCCTGATCAGGCCCTTACCTGTCTTTCTAGCGTTGCCTCTTGCTACTCCATGGCCTGTGTTAACTTATAAACCTGTGCGCCAGCTCTCATCCTGCTCCTGCTGCCTGGGCTGTGCTCCCCTTCACTCTGTTCAGGCTGCTGAACTTCTGTTCACCTCTAATGCGACCTCTTCCATGACACCTTAGGCAAAAATAAGCACCTTCTTTTGTTGTCCTTTCCACATTAAAAAAAATTTTTTTTAATTTTGGGGGGGAAGGTAATTGCATTTATTTTATTTATTTAAATGGAGGTACTGGGGATTTAATCCAGGACCTCATGCATGCTAGGTCATGCACTCTACCAATGAGCTATACCCTCTGCCCTTCCACATTTTAAAAATAATTTTTTTATAATTATTGTTATTTTTTATTGAAGTATAGTCTGTTATGATGTGTCAATTTCTAGTGTTTCAGCGCAATGTCCCGGTCATGCATATTCATACATATATTTGTTTTCATATTCTTTTTCATTAAAGGTTATTACAAGATATTATAAATGGTTCCTTGTGCTGTACAGAAGAAATATGGTTTTTTATCTTTTTTTTAAACATTTTTTACTGAGTTGTAGTCATTTTGCAATGTTGTGTCAAATTCTATTCCTATATCCCCCACTAGTTCTGTGAGCTCCTTAACGGTAGGCACTGGGTTCTACTTATCTTTGTACTCGCAGCACTCACCCAGGACTTGGTTCATGGTTGGTACTTGATAAATATTTGTTTCAGTGAAAAAGCAGAGGAAATAGCAAGAGCAAAGCTCCGAAAGTTGAAATGTGCTGGCAGGTGTGAGAAATGGTGAGTTTCCCAACTTGACTGCAAGCGGACATTTGTGAGTGGACTGTAGGTGGAGGGCCTCGAATCACCTAGTGAGTTTGCCCTTTGTTTGGTGGACAGTGGGGACTGCTGGAGGGAATGGCCTGACTAAGACTGGGCCCGAGAAACATTAATCCAGCAGTGGTGTGCAGAATGAGTGGGAGGTGAGGGGACAATGTAGGAGGCTTTAGGCCAGGTGAGCAGAGTGAAGGTAAAAACCAAGGTAGAACATAAGGAAGGGCAGAGATGTGAGACAGAATATTAATGAATCTGCAGGGTTTGGAATGTGCCTGAATATGAAGAATGAGGAAGATGGAGATGCTAAAAACTAGTCAAAGGCTTTTGTCCCCAGGTACCGGCGGAATGGTCAGGTTGAGTAACCACAGTCTTAGCTTACACTTACTTCTGTGTGTCTTTGTGAAGTTAGACACTTTCTAAACAGCTATAGAAAAGGAAAAGATCTGTAAAAACACTTACTATGTATTATATTGTAGTTGCTACTTTCAAGAAAAAGAAAAATACAGGGAATCACAGAGGAAAAAATGTGATAATGAGTGTGCATATGTCCATGTATGACTGAAAAATTGTGCTGAACACTGGAATTTGACACAACATTGTAAAATGATTATAAATCAATAAAAAAAGTTAAAAAAAAAAAGAAAAAGAAAAATAATGCAGGGAGTAAGAGTGACATACGGGGGGAGGGTATAGCTTAAGTAGTGGAACACATGCACCGCGTGCATCAGGTCGTGGATTCAATCCCCAGTGCTTCCATTAAAAATAAATAAATAAACCTAATTGCTCCCCCCCAAAAAGCAGTGACATTTAACTACAGTCCATCAATTGGGCAAAGTAGCTTTATGTGCTGAATATGTGTTACAAACAGGCTCTTTCAGAAGTGGTAATCATCCAATTTAGTTACATACTGGACCAAAGCCCCTAAGTAGGTACTTCGTCAGTTGCAAAGATTAATCAGTCACAGAACTGCCCCAGGGATACCAGCCCAGTTGGAGTGATGAGTTACACAGGAGCGGTTTGAGTATATTGTTATGGGAGAGCAGATCTACTGCTGATAATTCAGAGAAGGCTTTATATGGAGGAACTGTGATTTGCTGAGCTTTGCAGGATCGGTAATAAGTGACGTGCGTAGATGAGCAAGAAGGGCATTACAGGCAAAGGAGTAGTGAGAGCACAGATCTGGAGCACGAAAAGAGCAGCGCACGAATAAATGGAGAAGCAGCAATCTCCTCAGTGTGCATGGAACACAGGCTGTGTGAGTGGGAGCAGCAGGAGACAAGGTTGAGGCCCAGTCATGGATTTAGATGACTTAGATTTTACTGAGTAGGTTGAATGCTTTTCAGGTACAGACATCAACAGAACTGTGCTTCAGGAAAATTAATCAGACAGCACCGTGTGGCTGAGAGGGGAAGGGACTGATGCTGTGGGGATAGCGGGAAGGCTGCTAGGATTGGACAAGCAAGGGGCATCGAATGTTGAAGACCTGAACACTGGACGTGGCCACAGAATGAAGAGGAGCAGGCAGGAGCTCCAGAGCTACTGCAGAGCGAGACTCTGCAGCCTCCTCTCCTGAAGGTAATGCACAGGGCAACTGGGGAGGAAGCGTCAGAGCCTCGAAGACTGAAAAAGCAATAGAGATAGAAATTGGGAGTACTGGAGGAGAAAGTTTTAGGAGAAAGTACGATACATTCTATCTTGGATATATTGAGTATCTGGCTGCAGAGTACTTACGGAATTTAGAAACACAGGACAGAACCTCAGAAAATGGTCAGGTCAAGGGCTGTAGATGTTTGCAATAGTCAAGGTATCGTTGGATATATATCTGATTCATGTTCAGCTTTGGCTCAGTTTGGGGGCTCTGCCTGGCCTGGCACGCCCCTTCTGCAAGTCCAGTCTTCTTGCTGTGTGATGGTTTAACAGTAACACCCACGGAGGCCGTGCAGTCCGAGCTCCTCCTCAGCGGGGGGTGGATTTTCATCTGTGACTGGCGTTGGGAAACTGCCCTTTTAGTCCATAGACAGGCAGGACAAGCTCTGTCTGTGACTACAGTGCAGCAAAGAACGCCAATCAGGCAGCACAGAGGTAGCTGGCTAGAGAACACAGAGCTCTTGGAATGGAGAGAGCTGAAAGCTGGGGGGAGGGGGAGAGAACAGGGATGTGGGGGAGGGGGGAAAGGAGAGAAAGAGAGGGGAGTGATGGAGGGAGCATTAAATGCCTCTGTCCACTATTTTCTCCCCTTCACTGGCTCTTCCAATTTTATTCCCCTATATCCTTAACAGCTCTGGACCCACTTACAACAAGCCATTCTCTGCGACACCGGCCAGGTGTCCCACAATTCAACTCAGTCCTGTAAGGTTACCTGCTCCCCACCCCACCTGCAGATGCCAGTTGCAAACACAGATTATCACTTGTGCTTCTGACAGACTGACTATAGGTTGGGGAATCCAACAACCCCATCCTTGGGTTCAATTCATTTGCTGGAGTGGCTCACAGAACTCACAGAAACATTTTACTTACCAGATTACTGGTTTATTATAAAAAGATACAGCTCAGGAACAGTCAGGTGAAAGACATGCTCGGGGCAAGGCAGGGGGAAGGGGCGCAGAGCTTCTGCGCTCCCTCTGAGCACAGCGCTTTCCCTGAATCTCCGCATGCTCACCGGAAGCTCTCTGAATGCTATCCTTTTCAGTTTCTATGGAGCCTTCATTACAAAGGCATAACTGATTTAAATAATTGGCCATTAGTGATTAAACTCAATCTCCATCCCCTCTCCCCTCCCTGAAGGTCTGGAGGCAGGACTGTAAAGCTCCTACAGCCCAGTGTTCAGCGCAGTGTGGGACTCTGCCGGGCAGTCTTTGCTCAAGGACCCCCATCAGCCTAGCTGAGAGTGTTTGGGGCCTGGGCTGCAGTTTAAGTTTCTTTCTCTTAAATCCCCCTGCCTTCTCTCTCTTCTTTCAGAGGTGTCAGGCCTGTGTTGCCACCTATTTCTGCACTCTCCCCCTTTATTCTCTATAGATGTTGCCCCCAGTGAGGCCCTTGACTGTCTTGATGTCTGAACTGACACACAGGGATATGACAGGACCTGCCTTACAGGGCTGTTGTGAGAATTCACTGTTAATATATGTGAAATGCTCAGAACAGGGCCTGATCATAGCAAATGCTACACAAGTGTTAGCTGCCTTTACTGCTATTTGATTGTGCTTTAGATCTCAAGTTATATTTACTTCTCACTAGGAAACTTCTCAGATCTCCCTAGACTGGCTTGGAAGCCTCTCCTGAGTGCTCCAGCAGCATCCTTCCCTTACTTCAGTTACAGTCAGCTCTCCATATCCACGGGTTCCACACCTGCAGATTCAACCAACTGTGGATCAAAGATATTAGGAAAAAATTCCGAAAAAGCAAAACTTGAATTTGCTGCAGGCCAGCAACTACTTACATAGCATTTACATTGTATTTGCAATTATTTACAGAGCGTTTACATTGCATTAGGTATTATAAGTAATCTAGAGATGATTTAAAGTATATGGGAGGATGGGCATAAGTTGTATGCAACTACTATGCCATTTTACATAAGGGACTTGAACATCCTCAGATTTTGGTATCTGCGAAGGGTCCTAGAATCAGTTCCCTGTGGATACCAAGGGACGACTGTGTATCGCATTGCTTTCTTGCCAGTCATTACACTTAAGACTGTGAATTCAGTGAAAATGGAACCTCGTTTCCTTCACTGTCACATATCAGTGCCTGACATTGTGTCTGGCTCATAGTAGATGCTGAACTGATGTCTGCCGAATGAGAATGATGACTCAGTGGAGTCTTAACAGGTGAATGTTATTTCTCAAAGGGATGAGAGCTGGGAAAGAAGGAACTGTACACAGAATTGTGTACCAAGGCATGAAAAGCCTGTAGTGTGTAGGGTACTGGACGGTGTTTGTTATGACTGAAGAGTAGGGTGCAAAAGAAGTGTGGTCAAAGAGAAGGCTAAGGACGAAGTCGAGGGCCAGAGCACTGGGAAGGCCTTAAAGCCAAGCTAAGGCAGGCACTGTGTGGGCCTTATGATGCCCTAGTGGGCCCAACCCCTGCCTTTGACCTCTACCTGTAACTTTATGAATCATGTGTTAGTTCAGCCAACAACTGTAGATTGCCCCAAAGTGGTAGATGTTTCTCCAGAACTACATACAGACAGGTAGGCATCTCTGGACACCCAACACTCATCTCTGAACAATGCAACTGATTGGTCTATATTTATAAACTACTTTGGCTGCAATCTCTCACCTGAAATTGTGGGTCTCTTAACTAATCTCTTTGCCTTCACCGCACCCCTGTTTAATCTTTCCTCCTTTCCCGCTGTGAGGCAGAGCTTTCTAAAGCTAAGTCTGGCCATCTTACTCCTGCATTGAATACCTTCTAGTAGCACACCCCTGTGGCCTGCAAGACAGCATCCCGATGCCTTAGTGCAGCCCACGGGCCCCTCCTGGCCCGCCTCTTCCCTACCTTACCTTCCACGTCTTCCTCTGTGTGCTCTCTGCCTCACCGTGCTGAGCTGCCTGTCGGTATCAGCAAGTTTCATGTTGCCCACCACTCCACTCACATGCACATTATTGCTGCCTGGAGCGTCCTTTCATCCTTGTCCACTTTTTGAACTCAACTATCTTGTAGGAAGTAGCTCCCAAATCACCGCCTCTGTGGAGCTGTTTCTAACTCTGCAGGCAGTGGGTCACTGGCCCTCTTCTGCAGCCTCATTAGACTGTGTGTACGCTTCTGTTGGCACCTACCACAAGGCAGTGCATTTATTTGGTTACTTCCCTGACTCCCTCCGTGGACTGTGACTAGAGGGTTGGACTAAATATTAGTTAATAAAGAGTCCCAGCAACTCATGCAATGCCTGGCACATAGTAAATACTCAACACTGGTTAGAGAAAAAAAGGAAGGAATAAAATAAAACTGTTCATTTTCTTTTGAAAGGGAAGAAGATCTTCTCTCCATGTGGCTGTGCCTGGCGGCCCTGGTGGGCCTGTACCACCTCCTGCGCTGGTACCGGGAGAGGCAGGTGGTGAGCCACCTCCGGTACAAGTACGTCTTCATCATGGGCTGTGACTCGGGCTTCGGGAACCTGCTGGCCAGGCAGCTGGACCTGCGAGGACTCAGGGTGCTGGCTGCGTGTCTGACCGAGAAGGGGGCCCAGAAGCTGAAGGGCCAGACGTCAGATAGGGTGGAGACGGTGATCCTGGATGTCACCAACACACAGAGCATCGCTGCGGCCACCCAGTGGGTGAAAAAGCGTGTGGGGGACAGAGGTATAGAGAATTATTTTCTCCTTTCATTACTTAGGCATGAAGATGTTAAAGTTATATATATATTTTATATATATATAAAATCTCAAAAGCAGGGCTTAAATGCTGGCTTTGTCATTTGAAGGGCAGTCTTGATCTTTTGTGGTGTTTCATTTTCTTAACAATTTCACGTTGAAAAATGAACCCAATGGATTTGATGCTGTTATCCCACCTTGCAAGTAGAATGTTTACAACCACAATTCTTTGCTTGAAGAATTTTCAGGGTGTTCTTTAGAAACTGATTCTTCTTCCCTTGGCTACCATCTAAAATATAGACATTCCCGGAAGTCAGCCTTTGGTCCTCTTCTTTTAAAAAAAAAAAAAAAGTTTTTATTTTCTAATTAATAGAGTGTATTTCTTAGAGTTGTTACAGGTTTATAGAAAAATTGGAAAGTATGGAGTTCCCATATACAACCCCCATCTTATAGTTTCTCCTGTTATTAACATCTTGCATTGGCGTGCCACATTTATTATATTTGATGACCCAATATTGATGCATTATCATTAACTGAAGTCTGTAATTTACATTAGGATCCACACTGTGTTACACAGTTCTATGGGTTTTGCCAAATAGAAATTATTGCGTATCTACCATTAATAGCATAATGCAGAATAATTTCACTGCCCTAAAAATCCTCTGTGAGCCATCTAGTCATCTCTTCCTCCGTCACCACCTTCCCCCAAACCTGGGAACTCCTCAGCTTTTTACTGTTTCCGTAGTTTTTTTTTTTACCAGATGCCATATAGTTGGAATCATGTTGGGTATGGCCTTCTGGACTGGCTTCTTTCATTTAACAATATGCATTTAAGGTCCCTCCATGTCGTTCTGTGGCTTAACAGCTCATTTCTTTTTATTGCTCAATAATATTCTATTGCAGTTACCACAGTTTATTTATTCATTCACTTATTGAAGGATATCTTGGTTGTTTCCAATTTTCGGCAATTATGAGAAATCCTCTTTTCTAAGTTGCATTTTCTTTGGATATTATCCAAATCCTCTTTAACCTCTTTCTTGTTCCTCCCTCTTGTTTTATGATTTAATAGATCTTATTAATTGGACCTCCTCAATGTCTATTTAACCTAGGAGTTGCAAACTGGCAATAAAATTGTTTTGCTTGGGTTGCAGAATGTTTAACTTCTTTTAAATGTACTTTAAAGTTGAAAATTGACTTTAAACCATTACTCCTACCTGAGGACGTTCTTGACTCCCCCAGGCAGAACCAGGAGTTACGGGCAGTCACAGCCTCTGTGCTGTGCTGTTTGGAGCAGTTTATTTCTACAGTGTTGTTGTTGTCATTGTTTTCCCATCAGTTAGAGCGTGTGCTCCCTGAGGACACAGACCTCTCTTACCCATTGCTGTATCTCCAGTTTCTGACATCTTGCCTGGTACGTGATATGGGCTCAACCAATGCTGAATGGACCCCACCTACCTACAGTTTTATCCATTACCTTTATGCCCTTGATTTCTAAGTTATTTCTTGTTCTTCACACCTGAATTCCCAACCACTTGCTGGCTTTCTCATCTGCAAATTCAGCTGGAACCTCAGATTCATAAAATCTAAAGGAGGACTCTGTCTTTTTATCTTCTCTTCACCACACCTGCTTTTCTCTTTGGCCCTTCTCTCAGGGGAGTATGCTACCATCCCTTCAGTGACAAAGATTGTTGCCTCAGAGCCTTTTTCTGACCTTACACTTTCAAACTTTTTATATCTCCATATTTTATATGAGTCTTTTGTAAATAGCATACAGCTAGATATACAAAATAATTCAGCCGGACAGTTTTTGCCTTTTTGACTAGAACATTTCATTCACCTACACTTACTTAAGGACGGGTATGTTTGAATTTATTTCTGTCGCCTTATTTTGTGCTTGTTTGTCCCACATTTTCTGTTTCTTTCCCTCTTGTGAATTGATTGGATTTTTATTCCACCTTTTCCATTACTAAATTGAAAGTAACATATTCTATTCCTATGTATTTAGTGGTTCCTCTAGAAATTTGAACTGCATCTTTACCGATTGTCATTTTATTATTTTTTTCTCCTGATTAATCTAAGGCCTTCAGAACACTTTGAACTTCAATCACCTCCTCTGACATATATGCTATTCCTAGTATGTATTTTAGTTCTGTTTTTGGCCCTACAATATATGATGTTTGTTTAGACTTATCCCCTACTTACCGTTTTCTTTGTTCATCATTCCTTCTAGAATCTTTCATCTAAAATTACTTTCCTCCTGACTGAGTATATTCTTTAGAATTCAGAATATGTTAGGGGTAAAACTTCTCTTTCTTTTCCTCTCCTTTCCTCTCCTTTTCTCCTCCTCCTTTTCATTCTCCTCCTCCTTCTTCTTTGTTTTTTTACATTTCTTAAAATGTCTTTACCTTCATTCCTAGATAAGCATTTGTAAGTTTACAGTTATTTTCTCAGCCCATTGGAGATACCATTCCACTGTCCCCTGGTTTCTGTTGTTACTATTGAGAAGTCAGCTGTCAGCCTAACTGTTTCACCTTTTGTAAATCTGTCTTTTCTTTCTGACTATTTAAGGATATTCTCTTTCTTTGATCTTACTAAGGCTTTATTTTAGTCTGTCTAGATGTGAATTTTTTTATTTATACTGCTTGGGGTTTCTTTGGCTTTTTGACTCTATGGGTTAGTGTCTTTGTCGAGTCTGGAAAATTCTCATCTGTTGTTACTTCGGATATTGCCTTTATTCCATTTTCCCTCTTTTCTTCCTGAATCTGATTAGATACATGTTAGATGTTTTTAATTTGCTCTTGTGTCTCTTTTATTTCACTCTTTTCCATCTCTTTTTCTCTTTGCACTGTATTCTAAATGTCTCCTTTTTTCTATGTTGCAGCTTACCATTTTCTCTTTTCTGCTCTTTCTGTCTGCTATTAAATCTGTCCACTGAATGTCAGCTATTATACCTTTTATTTCTAGAACTTCTATTTGGTTCATTCTAAATCTTCTTGATCAATTTGATAGTATCTTGTCTGGATGAATATTTTCAAGCCCTTTTATTTAAAAATCACATTTAGCACACACATTTTACTTTATGTGTCTTATAAATTTTGGTATCTAAAGTCCTTGTGAGCCTGTCTCTGCTGCCTATGGTTTCTGCTCTTTTTTTGCCTATGATGCTTTGTTACTGTGTGTATGTAGTGACTGATGACAGTGAACTCCTATTTTTCTTAGTAACTCTCTCTTGGTGACTCTTTAAGGCCTGACATAAAGATTCCTTCAGAGAGGATCTACATTTGCTTCCATCAGGTGCCAGGGGGCACTTGGCCACCTTCAACTTAATTCTTGGCTTGAAGTTTTTTGTTTTTTGTTGTTTTGGCCACTCAGATAGTGTGAATTCAGCTGCAAACTCTTATGAGGGATGACCTGTGGTTATGATTCCTCAGGGCCAATTCTCCCAACACCAGAGTTCAAGACAGGCAGTTATACTTTCAGTCCTTTGGAAGGACTTTCTACCTCACCCTTAAAGTGATAGTGTAGCCAGTTAGCATCCCAGTTTAATGAAGAAAGTGTCTTTTATTAGATTCCCTACCTTAGGTGGGCCCTGGACTTCATACCTTCTTAATGTGTATGTTTTTTGAGGCTATAAGCACTGAACTTCAATTTCACACTGGTTGGCAAATTTTCTTGAATCAAAAAGCTAGCATCAGTGTTCTGTTTACCCTCCCTGGATTCCTATCTTCTTTTAGTTTTTAGCCTGACCTTTCTATACTTTCTTACTGATAGATGTGTTTAAGAAGATTGAAAAAATGTATTTTTGTCTAGCATTTTTTAGTTGTTTTCAGCAGGAAGATTGATCAAGGTAGAAGTCTCTCATTTTTGTCTGAAACTAAACTCCTGCTTTGCCTTTATTGTTTTAGGACTTTGGGGTCTGGTCAACAACGCAGGCACTTTTCACCCATTTGGCTACACTGACTGGCTGAAGATTGACACCTACATGAGTACCCTCCAAGTCAACCTCATTGGTTTGATAGAGGTGACCTTGAGTATGCTTCCCTTGGTGAAGAGCGCACAGGGGAGAATCGTCAATGTCTCCAGCATTCCGGGAAGACTTGCTCTCTTTGGAACAGTCTACTGTTGCTCCAATTATGGAGTGGAAGCCTTTTCAGATGTTCTGAGGTAACACTCTTAAGTTAAAACAGAAGCAACAACTGAGCACTTAAACATGTCTCCGATACCATGCTCGTCACTTTCACCTACATTATCTTATTTCATCACTCTCAAAATCCGATCTGTAGATATTGTTACTGGTCTATTTTATACACGAAACTGAGCCTCAGATTTTAGTATCTTTATCAACGTTCACCTGCCACAATCAGGACTTGGCAGACCTGTGTTTTGTCCGCAGTCTTTGTCTCCTGTAACCACATCACACTTTAGTTCAAGATTGACCCTTGATACAATTTCATTTCTGAAGAGAGGATGATTGTCTTCTTTCCTCCTTAAAGCACACTTGTCTTTGTTTCTTCATGGTGACTCTTTCTGGTGCTTATCTGCTTCCAACTAACTTATTCCTTTGCTTTACTTTTGTATCTTTTCTTTATCTAACAGCTTTCTTTTCTTTCTTATATCTTCAGTTTGCCACAACCCTTAATGGCCCTGCCTCTACCTCCTGGATTTTTTTAATACATCATTTCAGCTTCATGTCTATCAGCTACTTTTTTTTTTATTTCCCTTTATATTTCAGTTTCTGAGAGAGAGAATCCTATTATCTGAGTTCATTTTTTTGTGTATGCCAGGTGATACCACATCATGTGATATATTTTGCACTTACTATGTGTCAGGCACTGTTGTGAGTACTTTGCATCTGTTAAATCATTTAATTTTCATAGTAACCCAGTGAGGAAGGAATTATTTTTATCCTTATTGTATGTCTAGGGAAACCGAGGCACAGAGGTTCAGTTATTTGTCACAGCCATATAGGTAATAACACTGTAATTAATCACTGTCCAGGCCTGAGAGGGGCACCCCTCCCATCAAGTACCCTTCCTGGTCCAGTCAGCTGTAGACATTAGGGTGCTGCACAAACCCCCCTTTAGCAAGGGCTGACCTTAGGGCAATTCCATTTGGAAATGAGCTGTAAATATTATAGGCACCACGTATTAGCTTCCTATGGCTGCCACAGTAAATTACCATAAGTAATTTATGTCTGGTGTATGGTGTCTTAAAACACCACATATTTATTCTCTCGCAGCTCTGGAGGCTAGAAGTCTGAAATCAGTATCATTGGGCCAATGTCAGTTGTTGTCAGGGCCGTGTTCCTTCTGAAGGCTCTAGGACAGAATTTGTTACTTGCCTCTTCCAGCTTCTGGTGGCCACCAGCATTCCTTGGCTTGTGGCCGCATCACTCTAATCTCTGCCTCCATGATCACATTGTCTTCTCTTCCTCTGCTGGCCTTCAAATCTACCTCTGCCTCTCTTGTAAAGATAGTTGTGATTGCATTCAAGGCATGCCCAGGTAATCTAGCACAATCTCCCTATCTCAGGATCCTTAACTCAGTCACACTTGCAGTCTTTGCCACCTACAGTAACAAATATTTACAGGTTCCAGGTATTAGGACCTGATATCTTTGGGAGCCATTATTTACTACCACATACCATGACTGGTATGTATCAATTACAATGTGCAAAGTACATTATCTGCTTAGGAGGGGAGTAGGGAAATAACCGAGGACACTGCATAAGTTGTTACTATGTGGCAGGCACCTTGCCTGGCTCCCTGTCTGCCCGACATCCTGTCTGCCTCCATGGGGCTTCTCCCTGCTGATTTACCACCACTCATGACTCTTGGACTCCTTGACTCATTCCCAGACCAAGAGCAAAGATATGCTCTTCCAGCATTCAAATCACTGATTCCTTTACAAAGTTCCAATTTGCCTTAATTGTGCTAGGAATCAACAGGAACAGGAAGTTTTGTCCCACGTCTGAGTTGGAGTTTGACAGGGGATGGAGATGTTGTGATGTGCTGGGAATCTGTGAGCAAGCTGCAAGGGGAAGGGAATGTAGAGGGCAGAAGCGCCCCTGGCTTGCACAGCCCCTCCCCTTCCCCAGCACACTCAAGCACCTGGAGAATCATTTTCTGAAGCTCTAAATTGGAGAGTTTTATGTTTTGGTTCAATGAGGGAGGATTTTCCTTTGGAACGGGGAATTTTTACTTTTGGCATGCCTCACAGCCACCTGGAGGGCTTGTTCAAACAGACTGTTGGTTCTCATCTGGAGTGTTTCCGATTTGGACTGGGGCCCAATAATTTGCATCTCTAACAAGCCCCCAGATGCTAATACCGTTGTTCTGGGTCTACACTCTGAGAACCATTCATTGCTTTAGAGGGTCATGATGCTTTGTGTTTTACATTCTTATGGACCATTATTCCAAACATTTCTCTTTGACATCAGCTTGGGCTCGTCTTCCCTAGCAAGGCTGCTTGAACTTCTAGTTTAGGGAGCCTCATCACTTTCCCTGGAGTGCCTACAGTATGCGTCTAACATGGTGCACAAGGTCATCTTACTTCACTTGGCAAAGGCAGCACTTAGCACAGTGCCTGGGACATGCACAACCTCTGATAAGTATTTTTGGAACTGTTTTTTGAACTGCCTTGACTATTCCGGAATGACCAATGACTTGTACTTTTAAGGCCCACATCCTATTCCATTAATGGTCTCTTGCAGTCTTTGAACACACTGTAATTTTTCACAGCCCCCTGCTTCTGTGTGTGCAGTTTCCATTGCCTGATATTCCACTCCTCCTCTTTCTTTGTGGGGAAATTCCTTCCTTATTCTTCAAGGCTCAACTGAAACATTTTCTCTTCACTGAAGCCTACTCTAACTCCCTCAGAAAGTCTGCGTCTCCCGCTCTACTTATGTAGCCCTTTGAGTACCTCTCCTTTAGACTTCTTTTGAATTATATTGCAATTATTTGCTTACTTGTTAGACGCACTCACTCACTGTGAGCTTTTTGAGGTGGGGAGCAGAGTCTTAATTTACTAAGATTGTGCATGTAGCACACTAGATATCATGAAAATGCTAATTTTCATTATTATTCCTTATATTCTTCATGTTTCCAGTGTCTAGCACATGGTAGGTACTTAATAACTCTGTTAGAAGAGTGGATGTGTTGAGAACTGTTGAATGGTTCTGGTAGTTTGTATAATCATGTCCCGGCTGTTGCATCTAGGGATATTTAAAATTTCTTTTTTTCCTCTCCTTAAAATATTCAGTAAATGTGTTTTTCATAACTATGTTTTGTTTTGTTTCCACCCTGAGAACATTGAAATTATGGTATCTTCCAATCAGAGGCATTAACTTGAGGGTTTTTCCCTAGGCGTGAGCTTCAGCATTTTGGGGTGAAAGTCAGCATAGTTGAACCTGGCTGCTTCAGAACAGAGATGACAGATCTGTAGAAGGCCTCAGAGACAATGAAGCAAGTCTGGAAAGAAGTCCCTCCTCATATCAAGGAGACCTATGGACAGAAGTTTTTTGATGCCTGTGAGCTTTTCTTTGAGGGGATCATGGAAAGCCTTGCATGAGAAGGGCAAAGAGGGTTGGTGGGGATTGATTGGCAGATCCTCTGAGAATAAAGCTCCTTAAACAGAGCCTTCCCAAGATAGGAGGGGCTCAGAAATGTCCCACTGACCTCATGGTTGACTTGGTGATGGCTGCTGTGGCTGGGGAAGAGACTATACAGGCAGCCTAGGGCCAGGGCCTGCCCTGCCTGGTCACCTGTGGGCCTGGCCACCTAGCACAGGGAGGTACTACACGGTTAGAGGCATGGAGTCTCTGGGTCTTGAGAGGGACGTGCCTCTTCATTGTTTTGCCAGGCTGGTGCGGGAGGCCTGCTCAGGTAAAGTGCAGCCTTCAATGTCACCTACCCTTTTGGTAACAGGGCCTGGCCACAAACTCCACTGTTTCATTGTGAGGGGGCGCAGGGTGTATGTAGGTGGGCAGAGGTGAGTGAGTGAGGACCAGATTTGCAGGGCCCTATTGACCATTCCCAGAGGCTGGACCTCATGTGCAGGCCACAGCAGGCTTGTAGGAGTGAGATGGTTCAATTTTGTGTAAGAATATCATTCTGATGACCTGGAGGAGGAGGCAGTTTTGGGGGTGGATGGAAGGCAATCTTCCTAGTAGAAGTAAGTCATGCATACCGGTGTGGGGCACCTTCCTGGGGAAGGGATGCTTTTTTCCCCACACAAAGAAGTCAGCAGCTTGCCAAGGCCAAAGGGAGCAGCTCTCCTTTCCATTTCACAAAAAGGCCGTGGGGTGGGTAGCAGTAGCCCTGTCCCTGGCATTGGATGATGTCTTAGTACAGAGGAAAGGTGAAGGGCAATGCACAGAGAGAAGATTTCTGACCTACAACCCTGTCTTCTGGGTTCATCAGGCCTAAGAGGGTCACCACCAACAGGGGGAGGGAAATTGGATCAAGGAAAGTCTGACAAAAAACTGTCTGAGCTTCTCAGAACTCAAGCTAGGGAACTACGGTTCCTACCATGCCAGGAGGCCAGTCATTGTTCTAAGCTATTCCCCATCTAAAGTTTTAAACTAAGAGGGAATTTGTTTCCCCTTATGGGTACATATAGTTTACAACAGAAATCAAAGCAAAATACAATTTACTAAGAAGTGACTATATGTAAGAGGAGGGATGTATTTATTTCATGATTTAAAAGGAGTTGACATTATTCATTTATTTGTCCATGGATCAGAATAATCTAGGTCAGTAGGTCAGTACTGTCCAATAGATATCTAAGAGCTATATATATAATAAATTTTCTAATAGCTACTTTTAAAAAGAGGAAAAGAAACAGGTAAAATTAATTGTAATAATACATTTAATTTTAAACGAATATACCCTCAAATACTGCCATTTCTTCATTTATTATCAACATAAAATTTATTAATAAGATATTTAACGTATTTTTTCCCTTTGGTCTTTGAAAATTGGTATGTATTTTACGCTTACAGCACACCTCAACTTGGATGCTAAACTTTCCCAGGACATACTTCATCTATATTTAGATTAATAAAATTTATAGTTGCCAGCAGCATTATTTCATAATAGCCCCAAAGTGGAAACAGCTCAAATGTTCATTAAATGTTGAATGGGTGAACAAAGTGTGGTATAGCTGTACAATGGAATATTACTCGGCAATAAAAAGAAGTGAAGTACTGATATACACTGCAACATGGATGAACCTTGAGAACAGTTTGCTCTGTGAAAGAAGCCAGTCACAAAAGTCCACAATGTATGATTCTATTTCTATGAAATGTCCATAAAAGGCAATCCATAGAGACAGAAAATAGATTAGTGGTTGCCTAGGGCTGGGTGGGTTGGCCGGAAATGGGAGTGACTATTCATGGGTACAGGGTTTCCTTTTGGGATGATGAAAATGTTCTCTAGTTTGTGGTGATGGCTGCAAAACTCTGATTATACTTAAAGACATTGATTTGTACACTTTAAATGGATGATTTTTATGATGTATGAATTATGTCTCAATAGAGATGTTAAAAAATTTCCAATTGAAAAAGTAGATTAACATACCTATATTGTTCCAAAGATACTTAAGAGTTTTCCAATAACAGAATTGAGTTTTAAAATTAAAATTAATTAAAATTTAAAAGTTCAATTTTCAGTCATACTAGTTGTATTTTAAGTGCTCAACACCTCCATGTGGCTAGTGGCTGTTATATTGGGAAGTACATCCTAATCCTTGTGGAAATTACATGTAGTTAGACTTCTGTGGCTGAGTCCAATAGGATCTTAAAATACAAGGAATAAAATTGCTGACTGCAATTTATCTTTTTGTATACAGATTTTGAAACCACAAGAAAAGGGCTGTCGCAAATTAGCCCAAACATGAGCCTGGTCACGGACTGCATGGAACACGCTCTGACATCTGTGCATCCCCGCACTTGATATTCAGCTGGCTGGGATGCTCAATTTTTCTTCATCCCTCTATCTTATTTACCTACATCACTGGCAGACTACATATTGACTAGACCCTGGCCCAAACCAGCCCAGGAAGTCTAAAGAAAACTGGCTTGGTGGCTCTTGAAATGAAGAAGGCAAAAATCTGAAATTGATTGTTAGTGTTCCAGTAATCCTTATTTATAATCTATACTTTTGGCAACAATAAGCTTTATTGCCTAAACTCATTTATCTGGCATCATCAGAGAACCAGCATGTTTATATTTATATCCAAAGTTTATTCCTTTAGGTGATGAATCTTTATATTTTAAACATTTTTTGATGACAGTATTTTCAAAATGCATCATTCTTCCTTGTCTTATTAAACAGAGTAGACCAAAAACAATTTAATTTGTTTTGATATAATTTATTTATGTAAATTAATAGCTGTTCTGTGATGTGATGAACTATTATTGCATAGGGACCAGTAAGAAATATGTGGGTCTGTTTATCTTTACTTGAAATGGGTGTACCTTGGTAATTTCAAAAAATGTTTAATTTTGTATTCTCCTCCCTATTTGCCAACTATTTTTGAATGTATTTCTTTTTTACTTAAAAAGAATTGTCTTCTAAGGCAATAGAAATAAGAGCAAAGATAAACAAATGGTATCTAATCAAATGTACACACTTTTGCATAGCAAAGGAGCCATCAACAAAATGAAAAGACAACCGAGGGACTGGGAGAAAATATTTGCAAATGATGCAACCAATAAGAGCTTAATTTCCAGAATATACAAACAGCACATACAACTCAATAACAAAAAACCAAACAACCCAATTAAAAATGGGCAGAAGACTTAAACAGACATTTCTCCAAAGAAGACATAGAGATGGCCAATAGGCACATGAAAAGATGCTCAATGTCGCTAATTATCAGAGAAATGTAAATCAAAACTATAATGAGGTATTACCTTACACCAGTCAGAATAGCCATCATTAACAATTCCACAAATGATAAATGCTAGAGATGGTGTGGAGAAAAGGCAGTCCTCCTACACTGTTGGTAGGAATGCAAATTGGTGCAGGCACTATGGAAAACATATGGAGGTTCCTTAAAAACTAGAAATAGAGTTTCAGTATGATTCTACTCCTGGGCATATAACCAGAAAATATGAAAAGTTTAATTCGAAAAGATACTTGCACCACAATGTTCATAGCAGCACTATTCACAATAACCAAGACATGGGAGCAACCTAAATGTCCATTGACAAATGAATGGATAAAGAAGACATGGTGTGTGTGTGTGTGTGTGTGTGTGTGTAGTATACACACATGCACGCAGGCGCAAGTGCGCACTCGCAATAGAATATTACTCAGCCATAAAAATGAAATATTGCCATTTGCAGCAACATGGATGGACCTCGAGATTATCATACTAAGTGAAATAAGTCAGACAGAGAAAGACAAATATTATATGATATCACTTATATAATAGAATCTAAAATATGATACAAATCAATGTATTTACAAAACAGAAAGACTCACAGTCATAGAAAACAAATTTATGGTTACCAAAAGGGGAAGGTGTGGGGAGGGATACACTAGGAGTTTGACACTAGCAGGTACAAACTACTGTATATAAAATAGATAAACAACAAATATTTACTGTATAGTACAGGGAACTATATTCAATATCTTTTTTTAACACTTTTTATTGATTTATAATCATTTTACAATATTGTGTCAAATTCCAGTGTAGAGCACAATTTTTCAGTTATACATGAACATATATATATTCATTGTCACATTTTTTTCTCTGTGAGCTACCATGAGATCTTGTGTATATTTCCCTGTGCTGTACAGTATAATCTTGCTCATCTATTCTACAATTTTGAAATCCCATCTATCCCTTCCCACCCTCCGCCCCCTTGGCAACCACAAGTTTGTATTCTATGTCTATGAGTCTATTTCTGTTTTGTATTTATGCTTTGTTTGTTTGTTTGTTTGTTTTTAGATTCCACATATGAGCGATCTCATATGGTATTTTTATAATAAACCATAATGGAAAAGAATATGAAAAAGAATATCTCTCTCTTTATGTATAATTCAATCACTCTGCTGTACACTAGAAACTAACAAAACATTGTAAGTCAACTATACTTCAATAAAAAATAATTTTTAGTTTTAAAAATCAAAATAGTATACACATACACAGTAAAAAAATTCAATTAAGACTTAAAAGCTTAACAATGGAAAAAACAGCAGCTCCCCCACCTTCACTGCTGCTCCTCACAGGCGAATGCTTTCAACTTCTGGCTATTTCTTCTGGTATTTACCACTGTATTTCTAAATAACATACTTATTCTTGGTTTACTAATTTCAGACATTCTCAGTTAACTTCCTGTTTGGGCAAATGAGAATTTAGCTTTTTTACACCACTTTTCTGACCATTTCCTATCCCTATATTTCTAATATAATTTTAATCACATTTCAGTAAATAGTGTTTGCATTGTTAGTATAAGAATATTGTTTACAGTTTAGTTAATTATTAGTACTAATTATTTTTTGTTTTTCTTGGAGTTATCACTTTGAGTTTTTATTCATAAAATTTTTACTTATTTTTTTTCAGCTGTTCTCTCTGGTGTTAGAACACTATCAGTAATATTTTCTTGATAGTTAAATAGAGCATAGAATTACCCACTGCATGCCAACTGATCCAATATAGGATCACACTGATTTTTCATGTCCCTGTACTCCCACTTAGTCTATAATAGTTTCTTAACTTAAAAAATCTCTTATGCTTTGGACATTTTTGAAGAATATAGGCCAGTTATTCTGCAAAGTGGCCTTCGATTTGGATTGTATGACCTGCTCTCATGATCAGATCCAGGTTACGCATTTTGGCAGAAATGCCACAGAAGTGATAGAGTGTCCCGCTCAGGGCATTACATCAGTAGGCACAGAATGCAAGTTTATCTCATTGTTGGTGATGTTAAGTTAGAACCCTTGGTTAAAGTAGAGTCTGCCAAGTTTTTCTACTGTATAATTAATATGTTTTCCTTTGTAATAAGAAGTAACTTGTGAGGATATTTTGATGTTATATGGATGTCTTGTTCCTCATTAAATTTTACCTACTAACTTTAGAATTATTAAATAGTTCTTTTTAAAATCAGTTATTACTGTGATGGTTCCAAATGGTGATTTTTAACTCCATCACTTCATTTGCATTTACAAGTTGAAATTTCCATCTCCTTTTAAAAAATTATTATTAAGAATGGAGTCATGGATTCTTATTTTATTCAATTGGTTATAAACTATTTCTATCATTAAATGCTTCATATTTTTATAATTCCTATACCTACTGCACTAAAAAAATCCAATCTACTATTTGAAGATCAATATTTACTTGTGGTTCTTTTTGCCTTTAAACTGAAAATATATATAGAACTTCCAAAATTAGGTCTTTTCTTCCCATTCAGTGTGTTTTTATTATTTATTTGAAATATAGTTTGGTTCATTTTATTTGTTAGTATTTAATTTGGCCTCCTCCCCTGCTCCCACATTCTTATTGATTTCATTTTATTCTTTGAATATATAAAACATTAACATGATTCTAAAGTCCAACCTAAATTATTTTGAAGAAATCTCAGGCATCATATAGGGACTGTAGTTTTTCAAATGTTACCATTTGCAAGAGCAATTATAAAAAATAAGGTACCTAGGAATAAATCTAACAACAGATATGTAATACCTTCACATAGAAAATTATAAAATTTTATTGCAAGGCATTAAAGAAGACCTAAGTTAATGTAAAAACATACAGTATTCATGAATAGGTATTCTCAATATCAGAAAAAGATATATCAACTTTCCCCCGAATACTTTATGAATAATTCCAATCCAGTCAAAATCCCAACAGCATTTTTATTCAAATTGAGAAGCTGGTTTTTAAATTTAATTGGAAGAGCAAAAGGGCATGCAGAACCAAGAGAATTTTGATAAACAGGATGAGAGAAACTTGCCTCTTCAAGCATTAAGACTTACTATAAAACTGTAATAATATAAACAAATAGATGGAAAGTAAAGATAGACAAAGATGGAAAGAACAGAGTGGAGAGCTGAGAGACATGTGGAACTAGATCTAACAGTGGTATCATAAGGATGTAGTGGGGAGACAATTCAATAATGGTGATGAGACAACTGTTTTTTCCTATGGAGAAGAATAAAATTAGACCCTTACCCCATCCCACACACGAAAATGGATTCCAGAGGAACAAATACCTAAATGTGAAAAGCAAAACTTTAAACCTATGAAAATAAAACGTTGCGAACATACTTACTTATGTCTTTGGGATAAGCAAGTCTCTTTAAACAAGATACACACACAAAAACACAATCATAAAGGAAGAGTATTAAGTCTGACTACAGTAAAATTAAGGACTCCTCTACATCAAATACACTCCTTACGTAGGTCAAAAGACAAGCCACCAGTTGTGAGATATGTTAACACCAGAGACAACCACAAATTTTAATAAGAATAGAAATAACTCCTCAAAATTTGTAAGCAAAAGAAACCTTGGTAGAAAAAATGGATAGAGGAAAATAAAATCTAAATCACCAATAAACATACAAAATATGCTCATCTTAGGGGGTATATCTCAGTGATAGAGCATTTGACTGCAAAATGTGCTCATTTTAACTAGTAATTGGAGAAATGCAAAGTAAATCCACAGTGAGATACAGTTTCACATTCATCATACTGCCCAAAATTAAAACGTCAGCTAACACCAAGAGTGAAGCTGTAGATCAATGGGAGACCATACACTTCTGGTGCAAGAGTAAATGTGTACAACCATTTTGGTGAGCCATTTGGGAAATAGCTGATAAAGCTGAAACACATTTGCCCTATGACCCAACAATTCCACTCCCAGATACAGAACATTAATATCATACATGTACAAAAGGAGACCTGTACAAGAATCTTCATCACCCTACTGTCTGAATCATGATAAATTGGAAAGAACCTTTCTGTCCACTCACAGGAGAACGGATAAACTGTAGTATGTTCATGTAATGGTCAGTCAGCATGTCTATATCTATCTGTCTAGCTAGCTAACTACCCATCCATCCGTCCATTTGATGGTTACTGTGAACAAAATTAAGCTACATGTATTAACGTGGGTAAACTTTAAGAACAAAATGACTGAAAAAAATAAGTTGCAGAAGATATGAATAGTGGTATGATACCTTCTGTTTAAAGTATTAAAACTTACAGAAAGTCCTATATATTGTTTACAGATATGTATCTACATAATAAAAGTACTAAAGAGTTTATGAGAATAATAAACACCAAATTCCTGATGGTAATAATCTTTGATGATTTAGGAAGAGTATATTGGAGATGTCAGTTGAAATAATACTGTTGCATTTCTTAAGTTGGGTGTTAGGTACATAGGTGCAGGTATTAATTAATGCTTACACTATTTTGTAATAATAAAAATTAAATCTAAAAAAGCCATAATCTGTGTAATCTCAAAGTGTAGGAGTGACCTCTTTAAACACCTATTGCTATGCCTCATGTATAGTAAATAGTAAAAAACATTTGTTAAACGTAAAAAATAAACCATAGTTTTTCAATAAAGTGTAGTAATTTTCATCTGTCTTGCTATATTCTTCTTAGTGGATGTTGCTGGAAATTTAATTGCAGCCAGACACTGTTTTGAAAGATCTGTTCAAGTAGATCACAAACAAGAAGACCTGTTTATCCTGTCAAATGATGTAAATGAAGTGTAGAATGTTTAGAGGGCAGCAGCATTATGAAATAGCTTAGTCCTTGGGAAAGAAATCATCAATAAATGTGTCAGTAAAATTTTAATCTCTAGGACCTTGCACGTAGTAGTTATTAAATAAATATTTGCTGAATCCAGCAAATACAGGAAATATAAAATTATGTAACATGTAAATGCTGTTTTTCTGATGCTTTGGGAGGGAGGTTTCCTTGAGAAGTTAGCAATCCTAGGAACAAGAGTCAGAATTTAAATTGCTGACTGGAACACAAAAAAGTGAGGGAGCTCTATGCACATTTAGGAGTTTTCTTTCATAGACTAGATAGTTTTGCAATGCTAGAAGCCTCTAAACATTCACTTAGATCTGCTGGACAGGATAAACGAAATGTGGATCTTCCTGTTAATGAATTACTTGAGCAAAATCGCCAAATCATTAACTTCTTATCTACGTGGAAGGCTGCATCTGAGATACATAATTCAGCAAAAAATATAGAGTAGCATATATAGTGTTGGGAAAGGGAAAATTTCTCTTATGCCCTCCCTTCTTTGGTTCTTTTTGGCTGGTCGAATAATTAAAATGACACGAGACAGATTAACTGGGGAGAACTGGATTTAATTTCGTTTAAGTATGGAAACCCCAGAGACATGAGAGGGTCAGACAGGAAAGTAAAAGGAGGCAGATATGCCATCCTGACCTAAGGAATGAGCTAGGGGCCTCATGCTTCCAAGGACAGCGGTCATTCATAGGATGGTAAGAAGAGCAGATGTTTAGTAATTAGATGTTTTCTTTGCCATATACGTGGGGCCACTTAGATAAAAGTTGTATCTGGCAATAACTCTTTTTTCTTCCTGGGAAAAAAATCCCCAATTTAAATTCTTCTAGGTAGTTAAGGGAGGAGCAATAGTTTATCTTGAGCTCACAGGGCCTCCGTTGCCTTTAGCTCAAAATAATCCACATGCCATTTTGGGGAGGTCTATTCTGAACTCCTGTAATAGTATGAAACCTATGTAAAAATAAATATATGTGCATACGCTATATGCAAGCTTGTGGGGGTGTGTGTGTGTGTGTGTGAGAAATAATCCCAAATGTTGACGTTTATCTCAGAGATGGGTTAGGGGGTTGGACCTACACTTTCTGCATTGTACATGTTTATAATGTTTGAGTTTTCTGTAACTTATATTGTGTTTATTGTGGGAGGATATTTATATTTAACACATTCCTGGCAGGCCAGAAAGCCAGTCTGCTAATCAGCGTGGTGGGGTTTTGTTCCTAGGGAACAGGGGAAAGACACTTGGAGTAGACGATGGGGTGGTGGTTGGGGAGATTATAGTAATTTAAGGGCCAGCTTGATGCTCTTACCACCTGTACAGCTTCTTATTGCAAGAGGAGCAAATACAGTCATAAGCAGTTGTAGTCAAATCTGTTCTCAAAATAATATTTTTTCTAAATGTAATAATATAGGTCTGTGAATAATAAAGCATACAATATTCTTTATATTGATTATTTAAACATTAAAATGGCCTATCCAGAATTCTTATTTTTGGAACTTACTCACATTCTTTAATCAGCATATCAGCTGTATCTACCTCTACTGAATCACCGGAATTGTTTTTGAAGAATATATTTTTTCCATATGGTCTTATTATTTTAAACTTTTCATAAAATTGCACATAATTGGTCAATGAATTTGAAATCGTTGAGAAACATTGACTTCTGTAGTCCAGAATATATTTTTTTTAAATTTCTTTATTTAGCTATAGTTGACTTAAAATACTTTGATAATTTCAGGTGTACAGCTTCAGATTCTTTTCCATTACATTATAGGTTATTATAAGATATTGAATATAGTTCCATGTGCTAGACAGTAAATCCTTGTTGTTTATCTATTTTATATATAGTGGTATGTATCTGTTAATCCTATATTCCTAATTAATCCCTCCCCTTCCCACTTCCCCTTTGGTAACCATAGGTTTGTTTTCTATGTCTGTGAGTCTCTTTCTGTTTTGTAAATAAGTTCATTTGTATCATTTTTTTAGATTCCACATATAAGCGATACCATATATTTGTCTTTCTCTGCCTGACTTACTTCACTTAATATAATAATTTCTATATTCATCCATGGTCCTGTAAATGGCATTATTTCATTCCTTTTTATGGCTGAGTAATAGTCCATTGTGTGTGTGTGTGTGTGTGTGTGCGCGCACATGTGTGTGAATTTCTGGTGTACAGCATAATGCTTCAGTCATACATGAACGTACATATATTCACTTTCATATTCAAATTCAAAAGCAAGACACACACACACACACACACACACACACACACACCACATCTTCTTTATCCAGTCATCTGTTGATGGACATTTAGGTTGTTTCCATGTCTTGGCTATTATGAATAGTGCTGATATGAACATCGGGGTGGGTGCATCTTTTCAAATTAGAGTTTTCATCTTTTCTGGATATATGCCCGGGAGTGGGATTACTGGATCATATGGCAGCTCTATTTTTAGTTTTTTAAGGAAACTCCATGCTGTTTTCCACAGTGGCTGCATCAATTTACATTCCCCTGACAGTGTTGGAGGGTTCCCTCTTCTCCATAGCCTCGCCAGCATATTATTTGTGACTTTTTGATGATGGCTATCCTAACCAGCGTGAGATGATACCTCATTGTAGTTCTGATTTGCATTTCTCTAATAATTAGTGATGTGTAGTTCATAATATTGAGCACTCTATAGGTGCTGAATAACTTTGGAGGAAATTCTACTAAATGGAATCTATTTTCAATTTTTTTTTGTATTGAAAAGTATATGTATTTCAGCCTAAATATTTTCATATATACTTCTTTTGGGCTACATTCAAAAACTATTTTTGACAAAAAACTTGCCTCTATGGTTCCACCAAATCTAGATGCTGCAAAATCATAACCTTCTCAATTTTTTCCATTCCAGTGCAGAATATAAGTTCATCCATTAAAATTGGAGTTCCATAAAAGATTCATCCCATAAATCCATAGAGTCCAAAATATAATTATGGAATATAGATTTTCAAAAGTAAACCTTATATACTGTTTGGATTCTTACTTTTACCTTGTTCTGTTCCTCTATTGTTTTGCAGGGATGAGTTTAAATGTTTTGCTTTTGAATATGAAAA
The DNA here is from genome assembly GCF_009834535.1 of Camelus ferus. Taxonomy (NCBI): domain Eukaryota; kingdom Metazoa; phylum Chordata; class Mammalia; order Artiodactyla; family Camelidae; genus Camelus; species Camelus ferus. The sequence goes on from NC_045707.1 coordinate 22,520,777, forward strand.
CGAATATATGTATGTTCATGTATGACCGAAGCATTGTGCTGTACACCAGAAACTGACACAACATTGAAAACTGACTATACTTCAATAAAAACATATATATACAAAAAAAGTCTTGCTCTTTACAGTGTTTTCAATAGCTGCAGTTTACTAAATGCTTTAATAACACTCTTCCATTTGTTGAATATTGAATACAGATTTCCAACTGTTTTTTGAACAAAATTCAATAAAATTGAAAAGACTCATTTTTAAAAAAGCAAAAAATTTAGGGCACAGATTGATTTACAAGGTAATTCCTTTTTTTTTTTTTTTTTTACAAGGTAATTCTTCAAAAGCTCACACATCTCTCAAATCTAATTAGTGGCAGGCAGGAAAGAGAAGAAGGGTGTCTTGCTGTACTAAAGTATTTTTTAAAAACTGCCTTATTGAGATATAATTTACATACCATAAAATTCACTCCGAGTGTACAGTTTAGTATATTCACAGACCTATGTAACTATTTCCAGTGCCTAATTTCAGAACATTATCATCACCCTAAAAAGAAAACCTGTACCCATTCAAAGTTATTTATTTCCTTTAATTTTTAACATTATTTTTTACTGTGAAATACAATGCACAAAGAAATGCATAATCATACACGTAGAATTTAATAAATAATTATAAAGTGAATACGCTTGTAACTCCCACTTTGATCAATGTATGGAACACTGGCCACCTGGGTGTACACCTTCCTCATTTGGTGGTCTAGTGATAAATGATATGGCAATAAGTCTGTTTAACATCTGTCACCATACGTAGCTACAAAATTTTTTTCTTGCAATGAGAACTTCAAGATCTATTCATTTATTTATTTATATTTTGTGAGGTTTACTTATTTATTTATTTTTAGAGGAGGTACTGGGGACTGAACCCAGGACCTTGTGCATGCTAAGCGTGCGCTCTACCACTTGAGCTATACCCACCCCCACAAGATGTAATCTTTAGCAACTTTGAAATATACGATACGGTATTATTAACAATGGTCACCATACTGTATATTACATCTCCATAACTTATTTTATAATTGGATGTTTGTATCTTTTGACCCCCTTCACCCATTTCACCCATCTCCACCCACTACCTCTGGCTACCACCAATCTGTTCTCTGTATTCATGAGCTCATTTATTTTGTTCTATTTTTTTAAAAAAAGTTCCACATACAAGTGAGATCATGACTGTATTCCTAAAAAATATGGTCTTATTTTGCCTATTTCGCTCCTTATATGTTGTGTTTTTTTGATCAGCATTATGCTTACAAGATTTGCCTGTAGTGTTGTACATGGAAATAGTTTGTTCATTTTCATTAGTTTGTATTCAAACACATGAGGATTTTCTGACAATCATTTACTTACTGATTTGTAGAACAACGATCTTTAGGTCAGAGAACTTTATCAGCAGAGGACTTTGATATTTGCTGAGATTTGTTTTATGGCCTATGTAGTCAATTTTTATACAAAGCATTTATTTTTTAATATCAGTTTTGCCACAACACAATTTTATAGTTCAATTATTCTTTATATAAATTAAAATATTTATAAATTTTGAAAGATACAACTTCAAGTTTGAATTGGTAGAAGGTCACAGTTTGTTTGGAAGCAATCATTAACATTATGTGTATTACAACCAAGGCCAAGTACATTTTTTTCCCGTAATTTTTGATTCAGAGAGGACTTTGCTCTCATCATGACACTGGGTTCTATCAACTTTTGTATTTGTAACTATTGCTGCCCAAACTAATTAACTTTATCTTCAATGTTGAACTTTAAAGTTGAATTTACAGTTACATTTACAATGTCACAAAGGTTTTTAACTTTGACAGAATTAACTCAAAAACTTTACTTTCATTTTAATAACTGGATAAAAAACAAAGCATTATTGGAATTAACTCATTTTCTACTTGAATCACATGTTAATACTGGCATAAAATGACATTAGCTGTTTATAATGTTTTTCTGCTAAAGGAGTTGACACATTAACAACTTTGGCTTCATCACATGTGCACAAGAAAAAATTTGAAATCAAAATTGTCATTTGTTCAAAATGAAAAGTGACTCTTCATAGGGTGAAATGTAAATGTATCACCTGTAGCTGCAGGTGGCAAATCTATGTCTTTGGGTGCAGTCTTCTTAAAACAAGACTAACTTTTGAAGCAGATGCTTCTTTTGCCTTCCTGGCTTGGTCAGTGGTATTAGTATGGCTCCCAGTTGTTAACAAATCTTTGCAAGTTACATTAACTGTTTAATGAAATGGAGGAGGTACTGGGGATTGAACCCAGGACCGACCACATGTTAAGTATGCGCTCTACCACTTGAGCTATACCCTCCCCTCTTAATTTTAAATGAAATATGAAATTTTAAAGCTCACTGCTGCCAAAGGTTTAATTGAAAAATAAAAAAGCAACATCAAACAGTAAAATAAGTATTTGTAGATTTGGTGAGGGAGATTAAGAGGTACAAACTCCCAGGTGCAAAATAAATGAGTCACGGGTATGAAATGTATAGTGTGGGGAATATAATCAGTAATAGTTCCTGTCAACTATACTTTTAAAACAAACAAATAAACAAACCAACCAACCTGTAGAAAAAGAAATCAGATTTATGGTTACCAGAGGTGGGGGTGAAGGGGGAATTAGCTGAAGGCAGTCAAACTGTACAGAGCCCTAATTATATGATAAATAAGTACTAGGGATAGAATGTACAACACAATGAATATAATTAACTGCTGTATATTACATGTGAAAATTGTTAAGAGAGTAAATCCTACGAATTCTCACCACAAGGAAAAAAAATTTTTAAACTTATACAGTGTTGCATGTAAACTGTATCTCAATAAAAGTGAAAAAAAAATTTTAAAGTTGTAGATTTATACCGTACAAAATCACTGAGAGCAAGAGCATTCGGACTCCAGCAGCACCACTCAGCTCGCTTCCTGTACATACATCAGGTACACTAACCTGCATTCCTCACTGCCCCCTAGACTTACAGCTCAGGACTGAGTGCGTCTCACAGGCTTCTCTAGACATAAGCAACAGCAACCAACACCAGCTAACTAAACAGAAAGACAACTTATGGGAAGAATTTGCAGGGTGGGTGGGTACAGCACTGAAAGCTAAAAAGCCAGCCTTGGAGAAGGATTCTCGGCCCCAAGAACTCCTTGTCAGTTTTGTCAGGGCACCACTCTGAAATAATTTGTCCCAACCGTCCTTTGCATTTGTACTGCTCTGTACTGCTCACAGTCGAGCAAGCGAGCGAGAGAGAGACAGACACAAAGACAGAAGACGGAGAGAGAGGGATTCCCGCTGGTCTAACTGTGGTGCTGCACCAGTCCCTCGGGTAGAGGAGGGCAAGGAGCTGGGATGTGCACACCCACCAAGTCTGCAGACCATGGGAGAGGTAACTCCCCCGAAGGAAATCAAGGTGCTGTATTAAAAGAGGAAGACTGGTAAGTCAAAAACCAAATGCCCACCATTTCCAGAACATTCTATCACATGGTTCTCTTCTCTGCCTCAGGTCTGCCATCAGTCTCAGTGCTTTCAGCGCTCATGAAGATGATATCTTAGTTTAACACTTTCTTGATCTTCCTAACTTCAGTGGCCATTTCTATTTCAGGCAACTACAGGTCATAACCTTGTTCTGGATTTTTAACACTCAGGATCATTTCTTCTCTGTTTTTTTTTTTTTTTTTTGAAAGGAGGTGTAAGAGGGGTAGAGACTTTCCCCCACCTCTCTTCATAGCTTTTTTTTTTTTTGAAGGGGGTAGGTTTATTTATTTTTTTTAGAAGAGGTACTGGGGTTTGAACCCAGGACCTCATGCGTGCTAACCATGTGCTCTACCACTTGGGTTATATCTTTCCCTCTTCTCTGAAATCTTAAACTTCAGTACCAACTTTCTGATCATATGGTCCTGTGTTCCCAGAACTCTCCTTTCTATCCTTCCAAATTCTTGTTCTTTGATCTCATGTAGACTGCAGGTTCCTTGACTCTTTTCTCCATATTCTCCAATCTGTGAACCTGCTGCTGCCTTCACCTCTTCCCAGGACAGAACAGACACCTGGGTCACTGTTTCAGTCAGTCTCTTGCTACTAAAATATGGAGTTTGAAGTCTAATACCAAGCTTATTGCAGAGGCTTCTGTGTCCCTAATCAGCTGTCTCCCACTTCCCTAGAAGTTTTTTCAAACATTCACCATAGTTCTCAATGCCCTGAACCCCACAATCTTCTTGTCATACTAAGAGAAAAGTGAGGGTAGCAAATGAGAAATCCCTCCATTTCCTGAGTTCCCTGCTGACCAACATAATCTCCTCCCCTGCAGTCTGATGCAGTAAGTGTCTCTCCTCCTAAGTAAGAGAATTTCTTCTCCTGTGTTGTGAATCCAGTCCCTTCCTGCATCCTTTCTCTAGCAATTATTCCTTCCCTAGCCTTGTTCTCAACCACTCCTGTCACTGGTTCTTTCCCCAAGTCTAGATACACACTTCCATCTGTGCCATCTTGAAAACACTCCCTTTGTACCCTGGTGTCTCTTTCTAGACACTGCCCTGTCTTGCTCTTTCCTTCAAATTCAAATTCTTCAAAAGGAGAAGTTTCTTCGGCTCCTTTCTGATTTTTCACCCTCATACCCATCTCAGTCTAGTCTAATTCAGCTCTTTTCTTTGCCAGCACCACAGCTGCTCTGGTACTTCCAAATTAAAAAATTAATGGATGCTAATCAGCTTTGGCCTCAACTGACCTTGCTATAGTATTTGTCTCTTGACTGGCCCCTCCTTCCTGAGACATCTTCTTAACACCACATCTTTAGAAGTCTCTTTTGAGAAAAGCTCCTTCCTCTGTGTGTCCCCAGGCTCCCATTACCTCACACCAACCTTGTTCTCCACAAAGAACCAACTTTGTAAACTTCTTTATTCAGTTAGAAACTGAACTTCTATTTCTGTGCAATTTCATTTTAGGAGGAAGAGTGATGCATTTTGTTAGAGCAGACAATTTCTTTAGTTGTGCTGGTCTGAGGACATACTATACTTCTTATGTATTCTAGTCACTTCTCAGTAGCTATAGGAGCTGAAATGAAAATATAGTGTATAGAGAAGCAAGATGGCAGAGTAGAAGGACACTCGTAGCTCACCCTCTCCCACAAATACACCAAGACTCACATTTTCGGACCCACTTAGCCAACCAGAGCACCTACCGAATTCTGACAGAACATCGCCCTCTTCGAAAGACAAAGAAGCCACGAATCTGGTAGGAGAAAAGGAAAAAAGAAAGAAGAAAAAACGGAAACAGTGTGGGACCAGTCCTACGGGGAGGGAGCGGCAAAGGAGGACTAGTGCTCATCTGCTGGGTCTCCCCCCTCCAACGGAGAGGCCAGTGGGATGGAGGGGGAGCCTCTGAGGCTCAGATCTGCCCCAAGCACCCCTTGACTGACAGAACTAAATTAAATGGGCCCAAAAGGACCCTGCGACACCCACCCTGGGATGCGAGCTGGCAGCTGGGGGCCAGGACTGGCCACCGAGCCGGGCGGAGGACTAGGGCAGCTGCACTGAGGCAGCCCCGGGGGACTGCTGGGTGCTGCGCGCCATGGCTGGGAGGTGATATGTAGCAGAAGGACCTCGGTCTCTCATAAATTGTGAAAAAAGCATGCAACAAGGCTGGTGTGCCCTGGGGGGAGGGGTGCCGTAGCCTTTGTCTCCTAAGACCCGTGGCGCCATTACTGGCGCTTCTCGTGAGAAGAAAGGCGGGCGCATCCACAGCTGCCATCTCCTCCTGTGCTCAGCGCGGGGGCGGGGGTGAGACCTGAATCCACACCCAGGGGCTCCACAATCTCCTAGGCAGGATTGAGACTTGTTTACAGCCCAAGGCAGATAGGATCTTTCTGCCCTGGCACCTCAGAGAACTCACGCTGCCAAGAAAAACAAGGAGCTGAGATTTGGCCCAGAGCAGGGGTGGGGCCATTCCATGGTCTTCCCTGAGCCCGCCTGTGGAGCGCTGACCCGAGGTGGAGCGGGCAGCTGCACAGAGCAGTGGAGCGACCTGGGCCAGGAGAGGGTGGGTGGCCACCCACCTGCCACGTAGGAATGCAGCACCTGACCACGGTGCTGGGAGGGGGCATAATCCGCCCACCTCCCTCCCCTCAAGCACAGCATCTGACTGTGGCATCAGGAGGGGGATTGACCCTCCCACCCAACAGACACAGTGCCAGAGAGGTATGAGCAATATGAAGAAACAGAGGAACCACTCCCAATTAAAAGATCAAGAGAAATCCCCTGAAAGAACGATCAAGGAAATAGACACTGATGGTCTACTAGATCAAAACTTCAAAAAAGAGCTGATCAAAGTACTGAAGGAACTAAAACAGATAGTGTTTAGAGATATAAAATATGTCAAAAATGAAATAGAAGCTGTAAAGAAGAACCAAGCAGAATTAGTAAACTCATTTGCTGAGATGAGAGCTGACCTAAAGGCTGTCCAAAGCAGGCTAGATAATGCAGAGGAACAAATAAGTGACCTAGAAGACAGGACAACAGAAAGCACCCAATCAGAACAGCTGAGAGAAAAACAAATAAAAAACAATGAAAACAATATAAGGGACCGATGGGATAATATAAAGCGTGCCCATCTACGCATAATAGGGGTTCCAGAAGGGGAAGAAAGAACAAAGGGGATTGTAAAGGTATTGGAAGAAATCATGACTGCAAACTTCCCAAACCTAAAGAAGGAATCAGATACCCAAGTACAGGAGGCTCAGAGGGTCCCAAACAGGAAGAACCCAAACAGACCCACACCAAGACATACCATAATCAAGATGGCCAGAGTCAAGGATAAAGAAATGATCCTAAAGGCAGCAAGAGAAAAACAAATTGTGAGTTACAAGGGAACCCCCATCAGGCTCTCAGCTGATTTCTCGACACAAACTCTACAGGCCAGAAGGGAGAGGCAAGATACATTCAAAGTCCTGAATGAAAAGAAGATGCAGCCGAGGATACTCTATCCAGCAAGGCTGTCCTTCAGAATAGAAGGAGAGATAAAGAACTTCACAGAGACAAGCAAAAACTAAAAGAGTTTAGCAACACTAAACCCATGCTAAAAGAAATATTGACAGGTCTACTCTAAATAGAAAAGAAGCAGGATGCTACAAAAATGAGAAACTCATAACTGGAAAGGCGATAACTGCCATGAATTCTGAATAGAATAAACACAGAATTGTAAAAGAAGACATCTAAATCACTGAGAGTAAGAGAGGAAAGCAAGGAAAGCCACTGTGGAAAACAGTACGGAGACTCCTCAGGAGACTAGGAATAGACTTACCATGTGACCCAGGAATCCCGCTCCTGGCCATATATCCAGAAGGAACCCTACTTCAAAATGACACCTGCACCCCAATGTTCATAGCAGCACTACTTACAATAGCCAAGACATGGAAACAACTTAAATGTCCATCAACAGATGACTGGATGAAGAAGAAGTGGTATATTTATACAATGGAATACTATTCAGCCACAAAAACCGACAACATAATGCCTTTTGCAGCTACATGGATGTTCCTGGAGAATGTCATTCTAAGTGAAGTAAGCCAGACAGAGAAAGCAAAATACCATATGAGATCACTCATATGTGGAATCTAAAACAAACAGACAAAAAAAAAAAAAAAAAAAGCAAAAACAAATGCAAAACAGAAACAGACTCATAGAATACAAACTTGTGGTTGCCAAGGGGGTGGGGGATGGGAAGGGACAGACTGGGATTTCAAAATGTAGAATAGATAAACAAGATTATACTGTATAGCACAGAGAAATATATACAAGATCTTGTGGTAGTGCACAGCGAAAAAATGTGACAATGAATATATATATATTCATGTATAACTGAAAAATCGTGCTCTACACTGGAATTTGACACAACATTACAAAATGACTAGTACTCAATAAAAAATGTTAATTATCAAAAAAAAATCATGTAGAGGAAAAAAGAAAAATACATTTCTACTTTTGTATTTTATATATATATATATATATATATACACACACACACACACACACACACACACACACACAAAGTATAATTGACCTGGACACTGTGTTCACTCCGGGTGCACAACATAGTGACTTGATGTTTTTATAGGTTACAAAGTGATCACCACAGCAAGTCTGGTCACCATCTGTCACCATACAAAGTTATCACATTATTGACTGTAGTGGGGAGGGTGTAGCTCAGGGGCAGAGCGCATGCCCAGCATGCATGAGGTCCTGGGTTCACTCCCCAGCATCCCCATTAAAAAAATTAAACAAATATTATTGACTGTAACCCCCATGCTGTACATTTTATGCCCGTGACTCCTTTATGTTGTACCTTGAAGTTTGTACCTCTCAATCTGCCTCACATACTTCTCTCATCTCCCCACCATCTTTCCTTCTGGCAACTACCAGTTTGTTCACTGTATCTATGGGTCTGTTTCTGTTTTGTTATGTTTATTCGTTTTGTTTTTTAGATTCTACACACAAGTGAAATCATACATACATTCTTTCTCTGTCTGACTTATTTCATTTAGCATAATACCCTCTGGGTACATCCATGTTGCCACAAATGGCAAGATTTCATTCTTTTTAATGGCTGAGTTATATTCCTCCTCTTTATCCATTCATCTACTGATGGACACTTAGATTGCTTCTATCTCTTGGTTATTGTTAAATAATGCTTCAGTGAACACAGTGGTGCATGTATCTTTTCAAATTAATGTTTTTATTTCCTTTAGAAAAACACCCAGAAGTAGAATTGCTGTATCATATGGTAGTTCTATTTTTAGTTTTTTTAGGAAACTTCATGCCATTTTCCCAGTGGTTGTACCAATTTCCATTCCCACCAGTAGTGCACAAGGGTTCTCCTTTCTCCACATCCTCCCCAACACTTGTTATTTATTGTCTTTTTGATAATAGCCATTCTGATAGGTGTGAGAATATATCTCATTGTGGCTTTGATTTGCATTTCCCTGATTATTAGTGATGTTGAGCATCTTTTCACGTGTCTATTGGCCATCTGTATGTCTTTAGAAAAACACCTATTCAGGTCCTCTGCCCATTTTTTAAATCAGATTGTTTATTTGTTTGACCTTGAGTTGTATGTGTTCGCTGTATTTTTTGGATATTAAACTCTTGTCAGATATATCATTTGTAAATAATAAACTTCTCCCATTCAGTAGGTGGCCTTTCCATTTTGTTTACGGTTTCCTGGCCCACTGGTGGGTAGGGCTGGGTCCTGGCATTGCAGACTACACTGCCCAGGGAGTCCTGGGGATGGTGCTGGTCCACTGTGGTTGGGGCTGGTTCCCACATGGCTGGCGACTTGGCCTGAGGAGTCCTGGGACTAGTGCCGACTGGCTGGTGGGGGGAGGGGTAAGCCCACAGCACGAGTGTGCTAGAGAGAGGACTCCAGAATGGCACTTGCCAGCACCAGTGTCCTCATAGTAGAACAAGCTCCCCAGAATGGCTGCCACCAGCATCCATGGTCCCAGGGGCGTCCCAGTTGCCTCCTGCCTCTCTGGGAGGCACTCCAAGATCAACAAGTGAGTCTGACCCAGGCTCCTTTCAAATTACTGCCTCTGTACTAGGTCACAGAGTATGTGAGATTTTGCATGTGTCCTTTAAGGGCTCTGTTTCCTAAGCCCTCTAGTTGTCCCTTTAGTTGCGGATAGTATTCAAGCCCCACTGACCTTAAAAGTCATACATTCTAGGGGCTTATCTTCACGGTGCAGAGCTCCCAGTCTATGGAGCCCAGTGTGGGGCTCAGAGCCCGCTCCTTTGGGAACACCTCTGCAGTTGTGATTACCCTCCCATTCCTCAGTCACCTACCGGATAGTGTGGCTCTTGACTATTACAGGTCTCTACCCCTCCTACCCATCTCAGTATGGTTCCTTCTTTATAACTGCAGTTGTGGGAAATCTTTTCTGTAGTCTTCATGTTATTCTCATCAATAGTTACCTGTAAATACTCGTGGTCTCAGTGAATGTAAGGAAGTGAGCTCAGGGTCTTCCTACTCTGCTATCTTGGCCACTCTTCCCATCCCAGGGGAGACTTCCTTCTTCTGACTTTTTCATTTTAGGTTCCAAATCTTCAAATGGGATATGAGATTTTGGACTTAAAATGACATGGATTAAAGACAGAAAAGACTTTCCCCTTGAGAAACCATAGGCGGAAGTAACTAGACATCTAAGACAGGAGTTTGGCTTCACCGGGAGGGAAAAGGTACAGAGAAAGAACCCAGTCGTGAGAAGCCCTTAAAGGCAGCTCCACCTCAGCCAACGTGGGTTAGAAAACTTAGTGGATGAATTTAATATACAGCTTGTGGCTATGTTAGTCTTAATCACATTGATGCTTTGGAATGTTTCTTCTCAAATCCACTCCTTTTCTGTTCCTAAAGTACATTATTCTGAAATAATGTGAAAACATTAATCTGTGAAAACATTAATTCTGAACATTAACCTGCTCACTCAAGATAAACATCTTGATATTTTAAGTCTTTTTAGTTCAAATAGTGCCTTGTGATATCTCTGCCCAGAGCCATGTGACCCATGACCTACGTTATCAGAACCACATATTTCAATACATTTGTCAACATACCATGTTTGTAAAAAGGTGTCAGTGTTATGTAAGTGTTATATAAGTTGAGCTAGGTGTTTTCCTAGCTGGCGTTATTGAATTTTGTCAGATAGTTTATATTCTAACCTAACTCCAAATTACTTTATCTTTTAAGAAATAGAAGCAAAGAAACTTGTTTTCACATATACACACTAAGCAATTTACAAAAGTTCACAAGTCATATCTTATAGATGAGAATGATGACACTGGTAAAAAGAAACACCTTTTCACCTTTTCATAGAAAACTATATGGTAAGTGCTCAAGATACTTACACTTGGTCCATTTTAAATCACTGGAGTCCTTCCTCACCGCTTTGTATAACATCACCAAAACCCTACTCATTCTTTCTTTGCAGTGCCTCTAGGATGCATTTTTCCTCTCCATTTCAAAATAAGATCATAGACTTTCTTCATGTTTTCTATAAACTGGAAAATACTACACAAATGCAAGATATTTTTATTCCCACTATAGTCTCCTTTCTCTAGAACATTAACATCATTACCTTCTCTTTAGGTCTGTGTACCCTTCTGATTCCCCTTTCTCCAGTCTTACCCTCTTCTTGTTCCCACTAATTTGACGTGAAAGACCTTAAGTATCTTGGTCACAAGTGTATCTCTTCTCTGGGACATGGACGTGGTAGCAAATATGACAAGCAAATACTTAACAGCTATATCATATAGAGATCCATGCATGTTGGTAGACAAAAGCATTAAAACAACATTAGATAAAGGGCCACAGAATTACGTACCGTGAGACAGAACATACATGGATCTATGGAGACCTCAGGCTCCTTTACTATAATTTAAAGGAACTTTTCTCTCTTCAGCTACCTGTTGAGAAGCTATAAAAATATTTATGCTCCCTGACCTCCTCCCAAGAAAATAATACAAAAGACAACAGATCTATAGTCCCAGTGTTTCTTACTGCAACATTATTTACAATCACAGATATTTGTTATGTCCTAATGTCCAATTACTAGAAGTTCCATGGACTATGAATTATAATACAGTTTATTAAAATATATAAAGATTGTGTAGAATGATAGATTATTAAGTGAAAATAAAACATTATTTGACACTATAATTAAAACATTAAAATTCTGTCTATGAAGTGACAAGAATTAGAAGGAAATGTGGAAAAGCTCAGACTCTGATTTTTGGGGTGTTAAAGTGTCTTCTTCTCTTTCTTTTATTTTCATTTCCATGAAGGCTGTTCATGCAAAATTCTAAACTGCTTTTTTTTTTTTGAAGAATCTAGCTATTGATTATTTAAAACAAAGTTATTTTGTTATTTTACCTTCTGTAAAATAGGGATAAAAACAATACACACCTCACAGAGATGTTGAGGCTTAAAGTTAGACTTTTTTTTTTTTAACCAGCGTTTTGGAAACTGCCCAACAAAAGGCAAATGTAGAGACCTACTACATGCCACTGTGCTAGGAGCTGTCTGCATTCACGCACATGCACACACGCATGCACACAAACACACAGTCTCATTTATCTTCATTCTGTTCCTGCCCCTTGCAGGCCCCATCTTTTCCATTCAACCTGCTGTCTCCCCAGGGTTCCCCAGCATAAACTTTCTCTTCAGGGAAGGTTCCTTCAGCCCGCACACAGCTAGCTGCACAGTCCTGCTCAAACACTTTGACACGTGTTGTCCAATCTAACAAGTACCTATTGAACAGCCGCCAAGAAACATGATACGAACATATAAAGATTGAGTTCCTTGCCTAAAAGAGTTGTCAGTCTCATCTGAGAAACCAGGTAGACTCTAAAAACTATCTGCTTAAGGGAGAAAAGTTATCTACAACTTGGAATATATAATTTATCGTCCAAACCAATCCATTTTTGAGAGTATGAAGGAGGGTATTAATAGTTATGCTGGGGCAATAGGAGTAAACTGGGCAAAAAAGGGCATACGGACCCCATAAGGAGATCAGATCTGGGTAACTGAAGGACCCTTTGTTTGCTGAGCACCCAGAGGGACCTGGGTTTGCCACCTGGGGCAGGAAATGGGACCAAACTAAGTTAATCTACATGATGGAGAAGCTGATGTTTCCAGGGAGACACCAAGAGCAATGGGAAGAAGTCAAAAGGCTGGAAGCAGGGGGAAGAGCTTCAGGCCGAGAAGCCCCTGTGATGAAGATAGCAGAGGAGAGGTTTGGGGGAGTCAAACCAGCCTATTCTGGATTTTAAATTGCTTGCTTCAAGGCATGTAAACAACTTCCATCTTCCCCCCTACAAAATCCTCAGTAAAAGCTGTGTTGCCCACTCTACTCTTTTGTAAGTGGATTCTTTGGGGGGAAAGTAGTGAGATTCTGAGTTCTGCTTTGGGGTTTATGTGGGGGCAAAACCAGACATGCCTACCAGAGCTAGGGTACAGAGCTAGATCAATCAACTAAAGCAACTCTTTTTGAGTTTATCTTATGTTTTAAACACTAGGCCCTTTATACACATTTTTTGTTTTTCATCTTTAAACAAGCTTCAATCCTTGCACAGTGCCGAAGTGCATGGTGTAGACTGTGAGTTCCACAGGGAGCAAACTAGGGAGGAAGGAGTTGGGGTGAGAAGAGTCAGAACAGGCTTCCTAGAGGCCCATGAGAGAAAAGGGAAGGGAAGACGATCCAGAGGGGATGGCGTGAACAAAGATGGGGATAAGAGTGAGCTGGCATATACAGGGAAAGCGAGGAGGCCAGTCTTTTCTGCTAAGGAGTGGGGAGCCATGTGAAGGAAGCTGGATGAAGGCTTCAGGATCTTCAGTCAGCAGAGTTAGAGAAGGAAAAAACACCTGCTACAGCCTGTTCCCCAAATGCCACAGTGCCTCCTTTCATGGCCAGGACGCAGCTCCTCCGTTCCAGAGTGCTCCAGAGCCTGAGATTCCCTGAGGCTTTCATGTTCTGTAGCTTGGCTTCACCCTCTTAACCCTCAGCTACCCCTGGCTGCTGGCGGTGCTGCATGGCAGCTGAGGTGAAAGTCTCAGGCAGGGGGCCAAAGAAGCAGCAGGTCAAAATCCTTTTCAAGCTATGTATCCCCCCACTTTTTAATTATAATTATTTGCATATGCAAGAGAATATGTGTAGTGTGCATAGGTAAGTTCAGAAGCAAAATAACTAAACAGCCATGAGGCCTCCACCAATCTGAGAACTAGAATATTACCAGTATTATTGAAGTTCCACATGACTCCTTCCCATCCCAAGCTCCTTCCTCTCCCAGAGGTAACCATCATCCTGAACTTTGTCTTTTCCCCTCTTTTTCTTTGTGTACTTACCATACACACACACACATACACACACACACATATACACATATATACATATATATATACACACATTCCTAAACAACATATTCTTTCTGTTTTCTTGTGTTTAAACTTTATAAAAATCTTTTCATACTACTGTCTTCTAAACTTGCTTTTGTCACTTAACCTTGTATTTCTAACATTAATCCATTGATGTTAGACAGGACAGTTCATTCATTTTCACTACTAAATAGTTTCCATTTTATGACTATACTGCAATGTATTTCTCCGTTTTTCTACTGATGGTCACTTTCTGTCTTTGAAAAAATTTATTGTGAGATTACAAAAGTAAGATATATTTGTTGTAGATAATTGGAAGATACAAAAGATGATAAAAATTGTTTGAAATCTCACTACTGTCAGCATCTTGATTTATATGTTTTCAGTCATTTTAGCCCATTTTTTAACAAAATGTGGATCATACTGAACACAATCCACATTTTACTTAACAATATTGCATGAATATCTCCCTATTCAGTAAGCTTCATCCTTCTACAACTTGATTTTTAATGACTATTTTTTACTCTCTAATAGTTGATGGACACCTAAAATTTTTGAGGAAGACAACTGAGGTTGTCATGAAAAAGCATTCTGAAAAGAAAATTGGGGCAGAGGAAGCTAAATGTAGAGGGCCACTTCAGAGGCCAGTGTAATTATCTGTGCCCTGGCTGCCTTCCCAGTGCCTTGGGAGCTCTGGGAGAGACCTTGAGAAATGAAAACAGGTCTTAGCCCTCAAGGGCAGCAAAGCAAGTGTGCACAAGAAGATGTACAGTGCAAAGCACCACAGGGTGAATCCAGGAACAAGTACTGTGAGAACTCAGAAGAGGGTAGGAGCCGGGGTCTGGCAGGGCCTCCCAGAGGAAAGGGACAGGGGGTGGCAAACGGGACAAGGGGGCTCAGCAAGTAAAGGCCCTCTTGAAAAATTATGTGTGGACTTAGGCCTTCTCCCTTCTGTCCATCATCTGTTAGTCATCATTTTCTACTCTTTCAAATGAGAGTAGGAAGTCCTCTTCCTTACTCCTCTTTCCGTATGGAGACTCGTTCTCCTTTATTTTCTCACAACTCCTTCAGAAAAAGACCAGCCTGAAGAACCTCCAGCCACAAGGAGGGTGATTCAGCATAACTTTTAACTGATTTAAAATCCTTGAAAATGGTCTTTGGCAACTTCATATTTGATTCATCGCCTGCTTCATACTTTGTCAATTGCTACTTATAAGCACACACAAGTAGCTGCTTATAAACACATACAATTTCTTTGGTAGCAAATTTCTGCTTCACTTCCATGGCCTAGCTCATCTCTCTGTTACATTTGCTAAGAAACCTTCCCCAAAGTTCTTTTCTTTCCTCCTACCCCTCTAAGTAACGGATCCTTTCTCTGAGCCCCACTGTCCCAGTACCAGCCATTGTCACCCCACCCAGGGTTATAGTTGCTTGCTGTAGTCTTAACAATATGTTCTCCCAAAGGAGGGATCCTGCCTCCTTGGCTCTGTGGTCCCAGTGCCTGGCTCCAAGAAGCTTAGTATTGTTAAATGGACACTACTTCAAAAAAATAAAAGCAAAAGGAATGTAAGAAAAATTTAGGGGGCACAATATTTCCTTGCGTGTAGACTAAATAAAGAGACGTCAGCTCTGGGTAACTTTGTTACATAAGCACATAGAAGTTTTTCATGGCACTATTTTCCATCAAATTGCCTCTGTGTCCTGCATATTCCACATAAACCCACCATCTTATTATCTCTTCCACCCATGCCAAAAACCTGCAGCACGTCTCAGTGAACAACTCTTCATATCTGCAAAGCTCTGAAGCACCTGTCTCTGCTTTCTCACTTAATGACTATTTATGAAGCAACTATTATGTTCAAGGAACAATCTCTTTTGACGTCCCCTGCAGCCCCCTTGAGACCCACTGCATGAGACAAACAAAGCTGCTATTATAAAGGTACACCCAGACGCTGAGTAATGATGGGTGAGGGTGCAACCAGCTTTACTTCTGCAGCTCATGTTCTCAAAGTTATTACATGCTGTACTTCCTGTGTCCCAGCTTTCCCTGTGCCTTTTAAACTTTAATAACAGGATGGCAGCATGATACAAGCCATCTAGAAACAACTTTTAAAAGTAAGGCTGCTAAAGTTTAGGAAAACTTTCTCGTATACACTATATTTTCTTTTTCTTTTTCTTTTTTTTTTTTTAACATTTTTTATTGAGTACTAGTCATTTTACAATGTTCTGTCAAATTCCAGTGTAGAGCACAATTTTTCAGTTATACTTGAACATATATATATTCATTGTCACATTTTTTTCACTGTGAGCCACCACAAGATCTTGTATATATTTCCCTGTGCTATACAGTATAATCTTGTTTATTTATTCCACATTTTGAAATCCCAGTCTGTCCCTTCCCATCCCCCGCCCCCTTGGCAACCACAAGTTTGTATTCTATGTCTATGAGTCTGTTTCTGTTTTGTTTGTTTGTTTGTTTTTTAGATTCCACATGAGTGATCTTATATGCTATTTTTCTTTCTCTTTCTGGCTTACTTCACTTAGAATGACATTCTCTAGGAACACCCATGTTGCTGCAAATGGCATTAATGTTGTCAAGTTTTTATGGCTGAATAGTATTCCATTGTATAAATATACCACTTCTTCTTCATCCAGTCATCTGTTGATGGACATTTAAGTTGTTTCCATGTCTTGGCTATTGTAAATAGTGCTGCTATGAACATTGGGGTGCAGGTGTCATTTTGAAGTAGGGTTCCTTCTGGATATACGCCCAGGAGCGGGATTCCTGGGTCACATGGTAAGTCTATTCCTAGTCTCTTGAGGAATCTCCATACTGTTTTCCACAGTGGCTTTCCTTGCTTTCCTCTCTTACTCTCAGTGATTTAGATGTCTTCTTTTACAATTCTGTGTTTATTCTATTCAGAATTCATGGCAGTCATCTCCTTTCCAGTTATGAGTTTCTCATTTTTGTAGCATCCTGCTTCTTTTCTATTTAGAGTAGACCTGTCAATATTTCTTTTAGCATGGGTTTAGTGTTGCTAAACTCTTTTAGTTTTTGCTTGTCTCTGTGAAGTTCTTTATCTCTCCTTCTATTCTGAAGGACAGCCTTGCTGGATAGAGTATCCTCGGCTGCATCTTCTTTTCATTCAGGACTTTGAATGTATCTTGCCTCTCCCTTCTGGCCTGTAGAGTTTGTGTCGAAAATCAGCTGAGAGCCTGATGGGGGTTCCCTTGTAACTCACAATTTGTTTTTCTCTTGCTGCCTTTAGGATCATTTCTTTATCCTTGACTCTGGCCATCTTGATTATGGTATGTCTTGGTGTGGGTCTGTTTGGGTTCTTCCTGTTTGGGACCCTCTGAGCCTCCTGTACTTGGATATCTGATTCCTTCTTTAGGTTTGGGAAGTTTTCAGTCATGATTTCTTCAAAGACCTTTTCAATTCCCTTTGTTGTTTCTTCCCCTTCTGGAACCCCTATTATGTGTAGATTGGCATGCTTTATATTATCCCATCGGTCCCTTATATTGTTTTCATTGTTTTTTATTTGTTTTTCTCTCAGCTGTTCTGATTGGGTGCTTTCTGTTGTCCTGTCTTCTAGGTCACTTATTCGTTCCTCTGCATTATTTAGCCTGCTTTGCACAGCCTTTAGGTCAGCTCTCATCTCAGCAAATGAGTTTACTAATTCTGCTTGGTTCTTCTTTACAGCTTCTATTTCATTTTTGACATATTTTATATCTCTAAACACTATCTGTTTTAGTTCCTTCAGTACTTTGATCAGCTCTTTTTTGAAGTTTTGATCTAGTAGACCATCAGTGTCTATTTCCTTGCTCGTACTTTCAGGGGATTTCTCTTGATCTTTTAATTGGGAGTGGTTATTCTGCTTCTTCATATTGCTCATATCTCTCTGGCACTGTGTCTTTTAATTTCAAATGCATTTTAGCAACCCTGAATTTGTACTCTCCTTCCCTCATGATTATTGTTTTTGACATCATTTTTACATCTAATTGTTTTGTGTACCTCTTAACTGTTTATTGTAGATATAAATGATTTTACTCCTTTTGTCATTTAACCTTACTACTAGCTTTGATATGGTTCATTTACTTCCTTTATTGTATATTTGCCTTTTTCCTTTTGTAATTCCATGTTTCTAGTTGTGGCCTTTCTTTTTCACTTCACGAAGTCCCTTTAACCATTCTTGTAAAGATGGTTTGGTGGTTCTGAACTCTAAGTTTTTGCTTATCTATAAAACTTTTCATCTCTCTATCAAATTTGAATGACAGCCTTGATAGGTAGAGTATTCTTGGTTGTAGGTTTCACCCTTCTGTCACTTTGACTGTATCATGTCACTCCCTTCTGGCCTGCAGAATTTCTGCTGAAAAGCCAGATGATTGCTTTATGAGAGTTCCCTTGTACATAACTTGTTGCTTTCCCCTTGTGCTGCTTTTAATATTCTCTTTAATTTTTTTGCCATTTTAATTACAGTGTGTCTTGGTGTGTTCCCCTTTGGGTTGATCCTGTTTGGAATTCTCTGTGCTTTCTGGACTGGGAAGTCTGTTTCCTTTCCCAGGTTAGGTAAGTTTTTGGCTATTACATCTTCAAATATGTTCTACTGATTCCTTCTAGTGTAGAAGGGCAATGAAGGAAAAGAAAGAGTGACTGTCGGTGTAGAAACTTTAATTTGCAGGTGTAGTATCCTCTGAAAATCCGAAGCAAAAATGTTAACTCTGGTTCCTTTAGTGCAGGCTGCCATTCATGCTCCCTACATGTCACTGTATATGTCTTTTCCTGAAAACAGTATATACCTGTCTTTCTCAAACTCAGCAGATGGTGAAAATCAGAATAACCTACTGCATCCAGGAGGGGTTCTGGGAATGTCTTTACTGCTCACCAGTGCCCACAGGTGAGTTTATGATGAGGCAATTTTGAGAAAATAAGTTAGATCAAGTTATACCGAAACTCTGATCACAAGACCAGAGCAACATCTTCCTGTGTTTTATTCCCTCTTATCAGTCCTGGGATGAGATTCTGAGGAAACCCAGACAAGGAACAGAGAGGGTTTCCTGTGAGCCTAAGCAGGTGCCTGACCTCTGGCAAGGGAGCAGACAAACTTCCCAGTCTTCAAGAAGAAAGTCCATGGCAGGCCATTTGGGAACTGGAAGCAGAGAACCCACCAAGGACAACTGAGTGAGCATCTAGTAGACTAGCAGCTGTAGGTGTTGACTCTTTCTCCCTTTCCTGCACTCACTTGGCCTTGGCCCAAATGCATCCTGGGCAAAAACTTTGAGTGGGAGCACAGGGAATCCCCGAAGGAGAGGCTGTGCCAAGGAAAGGCATGCTGTTGGCCCCTCCTCCTGTGCTGCGCTAACCATAAAGGAACTGCTGCTTTCTCTGTAATTCACTCTCAAATTCTCCTGCATGTTCCTTCCTTGCAGAGCCCTCCCACTCCCAGTTCTGAGAAGGAGATCAAGAATTAATCCCCTCTGCCCACGCTGTGTGGTCCTCCCACTCCCAAGGGCTCCAGTCCTGGCAGTGCAGGAAGACAACACTTTATTACCATTTTTTGTATAAGGCACTGGGACAATTTTGGGGTGGGGGAGTTAAATGTCTTCCTTTGGGACTTTTACAACAATGCTTGTTCACAATTGCTGACAGCAGCATTATTTTCTGGTTTAAATTCATGACATGAAAACTGGTTAAATTTCCTGTCTCAGCTGCGGAGCTACTGAGGCCGAATAAAAGAGGGTAAGATATTGCCTCGCTTCAGCCTGGATGCCCAGCAATTTACCATGGAGGTCTCGCATCACACACCAAGTCAAATGCATGGAAATGTGCCCATACCCACATAGGAAAAAAAAAGATTTTCTCTTAGATAGTAGTAAATTTTAAAATAAAGTTTTATTTGAAAATAAACTAGTGCTAAAAGTAAAACTAACCATCAGCACTACTCATAATTCATTTTAATTGGTGATTGGCTGTGACTCTATAGCAATCATCACACACACTCAGAAATCTGTTGATGTGAGGAATTTTAACTCCTGAATTGTTTACAGAACAGTGAAGCATCAATGAGGTTGGCGCACATTTTTTAATCATTTAGTTCAATAAAGGCTCTATTTGGCCATTTTACTTCAAGATCCTAGTGTGAATAAAGACCTTTTACTGCCTCCAGCATTTCCAAAAACACCTAAACATTCCTTAGGCCCCAGGAGGCGTGTCTCCTGTGAAGTGGTAATGAGAGAAAAATGAAAAAGGGGCTTGGCTCTTCCAGAGACAAGTCTGCACGTGTTAATGAAAGTTTGAAGCCACAAGACCTCACAAGGTCAACATTTCAGAAATAAGCCTCTTACACTTAAGGAGCTAAATCTGATGCATCTGGGGACTGCTGATGTCCACGGTTTCTTCTTTCTGCAATGCTGAATTGGAGCCTTTCCTTTAAAGGCCACCCCCCACCCCCACCCCAGCATAAAGCCTTCTTTGTAAATCTAGTTACATATACTTTTCTGACTCTTACGGTATTTAATCTTGATTGTAATAATTATTCATGTATTCCCCTTTCCCAACATAACTTTTATCACAAGCAGTTTTAAATCCTTTGAGAGAAGGACTGATGGCTTAAAAAACATTTACGGATGCCCTATTTACGCATATGGTCTCCTGTAAGACTGGATGACACCAGCACGTGAGAATCAGTCAACCCTCCCTGTGTGGTGTCTGCCAGTGCAGACACAGCACAGATCCCTCACCCTCTCCCTTTTGAGCATAGGCTCTCTCTAGCGGAAAGTGGCTTCTGTTGGGATTTTAAGCCAAGGGTATAAATTGTGGTAGATGTCACTTCTTTTCTATTCACACCTCCCCACAACCCCACAAAGTTCTAAAAAATGAAAATAGGAAATACAGTAATTGTCAAAGAAAAAGTAATACTGATATTGGAAAGTCAGCACCCGAGGGCCATCTTCACCAAGCAAGAGAGAAAATCCCTCTCCTTCCAGTCGTTTTGGGTTATGAGGGTAGTGGGAAGAAGACCAGGAATTGTGAGATAATGAACGAATGTTTATTTTTGCAAACTGCAATATGTTTATCTGTTTTCCCTGAGTCACTGTCCCTTTGCCAGGACCCTGTTGTCTGGGCCAGTTCACTCTGCACACTGCCTAACATTAGCAATTCTTAGTCAGGGTGTGTGAAATTACCAGGCTGGGTCAAAATTCATGGGAACAGTGCAGCAATTTATTAACACTTAACATCTGAATTACAAAGGATGTATGGGGTTCAAGACAGATTGGAAAGGAGTTGAAATTATCTATGACCTCACTCTCTTTTGGCCAATCACATCCCAATCGGTTTTTAAAAGGAAGGGAAGGGTAGTACCATTATCTCTCAGGTATGGGAGAGTGAGAAAGGTAATATCTGAGACATGTTTCCACCCTGCTTCAGGATATTGCACCCAAAGCTTAATAATTATAAAAATAAATACTTTTTGAACTCTGCAAGTTTTTCAAGGCACATACAGGGCAGCGGGGCTGAGGCCTACTGGTCTCACTCCTAGAAGCATGCGGCAACTCATTCTTGCAACCACCACCTCTCACTTCCCCATGCCTGACCTTGCGGAGTTGACTGTGGATGGAGAAACCTGAATCCACACGTGATTAGTCTTATGAAAAATTCATGACCACAAACCTTTAGTGGGCTTTTATGCTATTGTCATATGGTTATACTCCATTCATTGTCCTAATTTCCAAACAACCATTTCAAATCTTTCCTCTCTTCATACCTCCAACTTGTTCTCTCCTATCCTAGCTCTGAGCTGATGACCAACTTGACTGAGAAAAACTGAAGCAACTGGAAGATAACTTCCCCAGGACTCTTCCTACCGCCTCCATCTGCCTACCATCACCTGCACCAGCACAGCCTGTCCTACCTTCCCCTTGTGTAAACCCAGGCCATTTACTTGTGCTCTAGAGCATACTCCTCTCAGCCTGTTCAGCACCCCCCACCCCGCAATTCTATTCTCTTTCTTTTTTTAAATCATTAATTTTTTACTCTCTACTATTTATTTCTCCCATCTTCCCATCCCTTAACTGTCACCTCCATCACCACCATGAAATCTTTTTCTTGTTGCCACAAAATTCCTCTATGGATCTGTCTATATTCACTGCCTCCAGCCCCTCTTCCTATTTCCTACCGGAGCATTTCCAATCATGCTCCAACACCCAACACTCTTCCCAAACTGCTTTTAACAACGTGTCCAATGACTTTCAACTTCTACATCTAAAGGTCAATTCTCAGGCCTCACCCTACTTGCCATAGCAACATTTGACCACTTTCTCTCTCTCTCCTTCTTGATATACCTCCTTTCTATGGCTTCCAGGACACCACTCTCTTAGAATGTATTTCCTCTTCCCTCAATGTTCCCACTCAGCTTCCTTTGCTGGTTTCTCCACTTCCCCCAGATCCTTAATGTAGAATGCCCTCAGGCCTCAATTTTTGGATATCCAAGGTATCTATACTTATATCTCCAACCCCAACCCAGAACTCTCTCCTTAGCTTCAGACTCAAATATACAAAAGCTTCCTCCATATTTCCAGTTGAATATCTGGGAGACGTCTCAGATTTAATCTTAGTGAACTGAACTCCTGACTGTTGCCCGTCTCCAAACCTTTCCCATCTCAGTTAGTGGTAACTCTATTCTGTTGCTCATTTCAGCAAAATCACTCTTCCTCTCCCTCACCATATTCAAAAAGTCAGAAATTTATACTGTGTCTTTAAAATTTGTTGAGAGTTTGAGTTCTTTTTGCTACTGCTGTTGCCACCAATCCAGTTCTAACAGTCATCATTTCATGCTTGGATCACTGCAGTAACTTCCTACTAGCTGCCCCTGTACCTACTCTTGTCTACCCTCAGTCAGTTTAACAGAGCAGACACAGATGACCTTTTAAAAAATAAATTAGATCATTCGCAATTCTACTCAAAACCCTGCAGTGGTTTCCCTTTTCACCTGAAGTAAAAGCTAAACTCTAAAATGGCGTACAAAGCATTGCATGACCTGGCATCCCATGGCTCCCCTGACCAGTTCTCTACTATTTCTCAACTATTGCTACTGCCCCAGACACACTGGTCTTCCTACTGCTCCTCCAACAGGCCAGGCATCCCCCGGCCTTAAGGTATTTATTGCAGCTGTTCTTCCCCTGGAACTACCTGCTCCAGATTGTCCCTTTGACCCATTTTCCTTCTGCAAGTTTGCTCAGTTCTCAACTTTTCAAGGAAGCTTGTCCTGACCACCTGACTCAATATGATGGCACACATTCCTCACCTGCTCATTTGTTTTTTTAATCCATTACTACTTTCCACTTTCTAACATACTTTATAACTAACTTACCAGTTTATTGAATTCATTGTTTATCTTCCTCAAGAGAATGTAATTTGAACACTGAAATGATTCTTAAATGAGTTTCCTATTTCTAACTAATACTCTTTGGCTTTTACCAGGCCTCTTGGGTTTGGTGAACAATGCCGGCATTGCCCCGCCTATTGTCCCAAATCAATGGCTGACCAAAGACGACTTCTTAAAGATCTTGAATGTGAACTTGATTAGCCTCGTCGAGGTGACCTTGAGCTTTCTTCCCCTGGTCAGAAAGGCCAGAGGAAGAACAGTCAATGATTCTAGCCCAAATGGGAGAATGTCTGTGTTGGGTGGTGGACTGCATTTCTAAATACAGTGTAGAAGCTTCTTCTGACAGCCTGAGGCAAGGACCAGCCTCTGAGGAAGACCTGACTGTGGCTGGGAGTGTATCTGCGAGTGATGGGCCTGGGCTCCAGATCTATTGGTGCTGACTGAAATGAAGGACTTTGGGAATGGAATGTCTAAATCTTTCGATAATATAAGGTCATACATTACGGAATGTGAAAAATGTATTAGGCCTTTTTTTTTAATTGAAATATAGTTGACTTACAATGCTGTGTTAACTTCTGGTGTACAGCAGAGTGATTCATTTATACATATATATTCATATATATTCCTTTTCATATTCTTTTGACTTACTTTGTTTTATTGCTGTTCCTATAAGATGTCTATATGTTTCAAACAAATTTAATGTATTTCTGTAAGACATATATATATAATATTCATATATATATATATGAATATTATGTATATAATGTATATCCCACATGGGAATGTTAAGAGTTTGTTACTAACACATTATTTGCCTTATTAGTTAGGTGCTTTAAGTCACTAAACCTGACTGATGGTTCTCAGGAGGGGAGAATGAACACTGGCGGGTTAATTTAAAGGTAAAGCTCTGTGCCAAGTGTTCCATTTACTCCTTACAGAAAGCCTGCGTGTTAAATGTGATTCTCTACGGTTAAGTGTGAGGTCAAACAAGAATCTGAACTCAGTTCTGTGGGAGAAAATCTTCTGTAGTGGGTATTCAGCAAATATGAACACGGGTGTGTGCAGGTACATAGAGGCAATGATGAGGGGGTGACTTACCTTTTTGTGCAGCAGAGGCCAAAGGAGGCCTAAGCCTCACAAAGGAACTGAGCAAGTAGGTAAGGAGGAGGAGGCCGGGGCGTGAGGGCTCAGGGAGCTGTCACAGAGGGTGGCTCTGTGGGAGAGAGGTGTGAGGTGGGCAGGAAGAGGCAGCACCAGTGCCTCCGGCCCAGATCTGAAGCTTCTCAGAAAGCAGTCTATGGGCGTTGTCCTTTTGAATTTTATTTGAACATCTTCCCCAGATACTTGGGTGTACTCTTTCATTTTCTTCCTTGGCCTAAATGCCTTTCTTGAAACACTGCCTGCAGCATTCTAGTTTAAGAAGGGGTGGGACTGATAAGGTCACAGAATGATGCTGTTTCCTTGGTTAACAGTCCCTTGCCTTGTGTTTCAGAAGGGAGCTCTGTCCTTTTGCTGTTCACGTCGCTAACACAGCACCTGGGAAGTTTAAAACATCCATTTGCCATGACAATAGACAGGGTGTACTCAAGGGGATCTGGGGCCAAGCGTCCCCAGAGGTGAAGGAGAGTCACGGAGACAAGCACTTCAAAGGCTGTAAGTTCCTCGGTCCCCACAGCGCAGGGACGGCAAAGTTATTAACTTGAGAAAACTTCTTGACTGCTTGCTCCATGCCAGCACGAGGCTATGCTCACTTGCTGCTGCCCCTCCTGCCTCGCCCAGGCTGCCGGCTTCCCCTGAGCCCCAACACATACTCAACACACACGAGGCATTGTGGAAGGACTAACTCAGTCAGTCCTCATAACCCTAGAAGGAAAGTGCTGCTGCTAGTCCTCATTTACAGATAAGGAAATTGAGGCCTGAAATGTTGAGTGATTTCCCAAGATCACTCAGCAAAACAGTGCAAAGTGATGAACTGAACCCTGGCAATGTTGCTATAGATGTTAGCCCAATAGAAATAGAATGCCAGCCACAAACATAAGCCACATTTAAAAAAAAAACCAAAAACCAATGGACACATGAATTTAATCCAGAGCAGACCATTTCCAGAATACTGTCATTTCAACAAATAATCAACGTGAAAATTGCAATTGAGATATTTTACATTCTTTCTTTGTACTAAGTCTTTGAGACACAATGTGAATCTTACACTTGCTGAACATCTCAATCAGACTGGCCTCATTTCTTATTTTAAATTGCTACGTGTGGCTTGGGGCTGCTGTACAGGATAACACAGCCGCAAAGCCTGTGCCCCGAGCCCTGTGCCTGCCTTCTCTCACAGAGCCCTCCAGCAGCCACCACCCAGCCATCAGACCTGGAACACAGAGCCCTCCTCTTCGTGTCCTGCACTCTCCCACCCCTCCAATACTGTTTGTACCTTGTATTTTATCCTGCTTCTTTTCATGTTAATGTGTTTTTACAGCTCTAACATTGTCCCTCTATAACAGATTGCCAGTATTTTAATAAACTTGTTTCTAAAGGACAGAAGAATCTGAGCCTGGTCACCAACTGCATGGAGCACGCTCTGACCACTGTTCAGCCTCGGACCCACTACTCTGCTGGCTGGGACGCCAAGTGCTTCTCTCCCTCTGTCTTATTTACCGACACCAGTGGCAGACTTAGTTCTTTGTCTTACTTCAAATTCAGTAAGGCCTGCTGATGCTGTGTAGTCTATAGTTTCAATCTAAACACTTGATGCTACATGGGGGCAATGAGTCAGATTTTCCTCTTGAAAGGAGAAAGAACCAGAGGAATGTGTAGCTCCCTACTTCAACAGGTTCTCAGAGAGCATGCCATATTTTAGTTCATAAATTTCCATATTCATTTTCTCAAAAAATGCTTGGTGAGCACCTCCCATACTCCAGGCAGAGTTCTGGGTGCTAAAGATTCATCTGTACACCAAACAGGGCCCCTTCCTCATGGTACTCACATTCTAGCTGGATCGCACAGTGTGGGATGACTGCACTGAGAAAATTATTAAAATGTAAAGGGTTGCAGGGTCTCTTAACAACCTGGTGTAAAAGATGTGGGCAAGGTCACAGCTACTAATGAGAATCACACATTGTTAGTGGTGGTCTATTTTAGATGTACAGGTTTTTTCTAGCAGTGTTTTTAAAAAAAACCAAAACCTTAGTCTTCCAAAAATTAAATAAGCTAATCACTAAATCAGTTTATCAAATAAATTATTAAATTAAATAATTTAGTCCTCTTCCTCTAAACTTTTGAAATACCCGGACTTAACTACCTCTGCCCAGACTCTCTGGCAGTGGATACCTCTTTCAGTGAAAGTGTTCCCCTAGTCCATGCTTTGTTTTTTGACTCCTGCTCTGCCCCAGATCAACATCACTCTCCTCCCCTTCCTCTCAGCTCTGCCTGCTTCCTCCCCAGCTTTGGGGAGAGACGGTTGAGTGTTAAGAAATCTGGCTTTCGAGTCAAAAAGGGTTGTGGTCAGAACCCAGCTCTGCCACCTTCAACAGTGTAACTCTAGGCAAAGGTACTGCTCTGAGTTTGTTTCCTCATCTCTTAAATGAGAATAATATTGTCCCATAGGTCAATGTCAAGAGTTCAAAGAGACAGTAGGCCAAGGTGCCTGGAAATGGGTCCTTCTTTTCCCACTGGAGGATCTTCTGGGAAGCTATGCTTCAACTAGTCTAAAACTAACTGTTTCTCCTTGTGTCTCTCTTAGCAATTTCTAATTGCTTCATGCCTGGTACTCATCACACCATGCCCACATTTAAAAACACTTAGCTCATGTGATAATGCTCTGAGGCGGGCATTCCCTTATTATCCCTCCTTTACCAGTATGAAAACTGAAACTGAGAGAGGCTCACTTCTCTGAGTTCTGAGGATCCCTAGCTAAGGGTAGGGCAGGTCTCCTGACCCCAAGTCCCATCCGTGGCTGCCTAAATGGATTAATAGAACTCTGGTGTTTTGCCAACGTTTCTGTTTCTGTAGTGATAAAACCACACTTTTCTCACAGTGACAACTTATTCATCTGATGCCTCATCCAGGCATGATCTTAGGTATTTCAAAGAGAAAATAACGTCTGTGCTGGAATTATTGCAATGTTTGGAGACATGGGAATTTGCTTTCTTGGATAATACCTTCATCCTATCAAATTACTCCACTATACAAATGAGAGTATATGATTTCTTGCTATCTTTGATTGCACTGGCCTGGTCCTAATAAAGTCAACAGTTACAAAGCAAGCTTTTGTCACCACTGTTGTGCCTTTCTTTTCAATAAGACTAGGTCTAAAATGGGGTATCCAACAAATCAAGCCATCATAAATAGATGGTCATATGTTAGGGTCCTCCTAAGCTGGAGATTTCCTATACACATGAATATCACTACCATTTAAATAGTAAGCTAAGAGTCAAATGTATGAGATATATGATTTCACAGCCCTGAAAAACAGAGATGACATGATACTGTATATAGAAAACCCTACAGACTCCACACAAAAACTACTAGAGCTGATATATGAATTCAGCAATGTAGCAGGTTACAAGATTAATACACAGAAATCTG
Source organism: Camelus ferus (assembly GCF_009834535.1). Lineage (NCBI taxonomy): Eukaryota > Metazoa > Chordata > Mammalia > Artiodactyla > Camelidae > Camelus > Camelus ferus. The sequence continues at coordinate 22,548,701 of NC_045707.1, forward strand.
CTGCATTTCTTTACACTAACAGTGAAAAATCAGAAAAGGAAAATTTTAAAATTTCTTTAAAAATCTTTAGTTGTGTTTCCTACTCACAGGATCATTCTACACAACCACAATATCATAATGAGATTAACAGTGTTACTTTACTACCATCTAATCTTAGGCCCTGTTTACGTTTTGCCCATTGTCCTAATACTGTTCTTGGCAGGCAAAATCCAGTTAAGAATCACATGTTGTTTATTTAGTTGTCATGTCCCTTAATCTCCTTCAGTCTGGAACAGTTCCTCAGTCTTTTCTTGACTTTCATGACCTAAACATTTTGAAGATTACAGACAAGTTATGTTGTAGAACATCCCTCAATTTGGTTGTGTCTGCGATTTCCTCAAGGTTGGATTCATATGTTATCTTTGGCAGGAATATCACACAGGTGCAGCTACGTTCCTGTCGTTGCATCCCCTCAGGTGGTGCATGATTTCTACCTGTCCCGTTACTGACAAGGTTCACGTTCATCACTTGATTCAGGTGTTGTCTGTCTTCTCTACTATAAAGTTGCGTTATTTCTCTTTGTAATTAGCAAGGGTTTTGTAGTGAGAGAACTGTGAAACTATGAAAACATTCTATTACTTATTAGCTAATTAATATCAACATGAGGTCATGGTTTCCTATTTTATTCAATTGGTTATTTTCTACTAACTTTAATATTTATTGATGCTCAATTTGTCATCCATGTAACAAGTGGGACCCCCTTCAAACCACTTTCTGTTGGCTAAGTGTCATGTTCCCATCATCTCTGAGCATTTTCTTACTTCCTGGCATAAAAATGTGTTCCACACTCATTTTTTTACTTTCCCTGCATCAACCCTGAAATCACTATCTTGTTTCTTTTTAGTGGATGATGGTATTTAAAAGCCAAGATCTGGATGCTAGTGGTTCTCATTGATATTGAAACGTTGCTGCTCCCAGACCGTCTCAGTGAGAGAGTTAGGGAACAACAGGGAACAACTTCCAGTTTTTCCCTTTCAGTTGGTTGGAGTGAAGACTTGATGATGAGTCAAACTGGACCACTTAACAAGGGCAACACTTAGAGATGCAACAAGGTCTAAGGAGCCAGGATTTCCGACATCCTGAAGGTGCCGTACCACCCTGAACTGCTTATGCCCAAATGACTGTAGAGAGAGAAATAACTGTCTGAGTTAAACTACAAATTAATACTTTAGACACCTCTTTTACAACCCAATCTAGTCTCGCATACCCAATGCCACTGCTAAGTACTGGTTAGGGTAGGTAATTGACCTTCTCTATTTGATTATCAAATTTATTTGCACAGTATATAGTTGAGAAACTTCCACCTGCTATTTCCACGTGCAATTTTGGGTTCTCTCTTATAGGCATAGATCTTGATTCATGATTTTTCTGTTTTTATTTCTAAAGTAAACTGGTGAAATTTACTTATTGTTTACTTTTTAATTGAGATTTAATTCACATACCACAAAATTCACCCTTTAAAACTGTACAGTTCAGTGGTTTTTAGGTTGTGTAACCATTACCACTAATTCTGGAACATTTCACCTCTCAAAAAAGAAACCCTGTACCCGTCAGCAATCATTTGCCATTCTCCCCTCTCTCAGCCCCTGGCAATCACGAACTTACTTTCTGTCACTATGGATTTGCTTATTCTGAATGTTTCATATAAATGGAATAATACAGTGGGTGACCTTTTGTGTCTGGTTTCTTTCACTTAGTATATTTTCAAGGTTCATCCATGTTGTGGCAAGTATCAGTGCTCCATTCCTTTTTATGGCTGAATAATATTTCATTGTATAGCTATCCCACACTTAAAAAATCCATTTATCAATTGTTGGACATTTGGGTTATTTCTACTTTATAGCTATTATAAATAATGCTGATGTGAACTTTGTGTATAAGTTTTTGGGTGAGCATGTTTTCAGTTCTCTTGTATATGTATCTAGAAGTGGAATTGCTGGGTCATATGGTAACTTTATGAACTTTTTGGTGAACTGCCCAACTGGTTTTCAAAACAGTTGCACCATTTAGTGCAATTAACTTTACTGGATGTTTTATTTGGCCAAATTCCCTAAAATTGTATATATTTGTGGTATTCAGTTTTCTTAGCTGCTAAAGCATTATTTGGCTTTGGACTTCATCCCTGATCTAGAGAATATCTTAATATATTTTCTGTGGTTGGGCATTTTCCTATTCTCTGTTGTTCACTTTAAGACATGGTATGAGTAAAATATGCTGCCTTTAAGTTTTCTGGAGTGCATCTTTGTGTCCTAGTATGTGATCAAATTTGTGACATCCATATATTCTTGAAAAGAAATGGCAATTCTTTGTCCTATTTATTGTAATATATAACTTCTGGGCATAAACAAAAACCCTAGAGTGTATAACAGATTCTTCAATGAAAATGTTGCTTACTAAATATCATGATTTGATAGTCAAACATTGATATCTTTAATTATTTTTCTATCTGTCTCTGCTTTCTTCTCATTCTTCTCCTCTTTATAAATTGTATTTTGTATCTAGATGTTCAGGATCATTAACTTTTTGTTAAGTTATTTTTATCATTATTGAGTGTTTTTGTTTTTTTTTAATGATTTAGCTCTGAAATTTGATATTATGTTGATAATTTTATTTTTTGAGCAGAGAAAGGTTTATTGCAGGGCTGAGCAAGGAGGACAGGGTGGCTCGTGCCCAAGAAAACCCTGAATTCCTATGCTGATAATATTTAACTTTCCTACATTATACTGATATGATAGATCTTAGGTCTCCTAATTCTTATTAGTGTCTTTTAAAATGTGTCTGATTGCCAGCAAATTATTGACTCTCTTAAAAATATTCCTAGCAACTCTTATTTCTATATGAGAGTTAGTTCATTTGCACTTAATGCTCTATTTGAGAGATTTTCTTTTTTTTACTACCCTCCATTTTTCTGGTTGTTGACTCTCTCTGTTCAGTTATGTAATTTCTATAGTGGACTTTGACCTAATTTCTCTTGTAGCACGAGTATAAAATAGTCTTTTCTAAACCACATGTTATTCCATGTCAACATCAAATATTTAAAAATCATCATCATATTACTTCTGTAACCGATTATACTATCTAAGGAACCTTTGACTTTTATTTCCAGAGGTTATAAAGAGCAGAGATATTTTTGCCAGCTAGCCTCCCAGCCAATCTGGAGCCTCACGTGTCAATTACAGCCTGGTAGATAGCATGTATGGGCGGCTCTCAGAAGCTCAGCTCTGTATGTAACCGCTATGACAAAGCCTTTTGGCAGTGAACACTCATCCCTCTGCCACTATTTTACAATCTTTGAGATAAGGCACTGTGAGCTGCCATTTAGAGGAAGATGAATGTCAAGATTTCTTTGCTCAGTCCCAACTAAGGAGGCTGGCTTTATCCAGAAACTCTGTTTGCCCTGAAACAAGGTGTTAACCTTAAGCACGTAAGCTGCTATCTCTTTTAATTCAGTTAAGTTTTACATCTTTAATTTCTTAAACTCTAAAATTGTTCACCAGTTTCCGCACTGTTTAAACATATTTTGCCTACTTAATTTTTATATTTCTGATTGTATTGTATATTTTATGTCTAATCAGCAGAAATTTCCTTATTATTAATGATTTCTTCATTTTAACTGTTTTTTCTATTTAACAATGTTTTTGTTCTCTGAATTCAATAATCTTATGTTTATCTTTTTATTTATTATAATTATGATCAACATGCTAAGCCTTAACTTCTATATATGTAATCTTTTGTATTTTCCCTTTGATTTAAAAAGTACTTTTTACCATTTTAATTCCCTTTTAATTTCACTTTCTTTTATCTTTATTCCTCAGAGTATTTGCTATTTTAATTTTAGACTCTTCAATTTACTAAATTAATAAATTTTATAATTTCTTAATCTTTGTTGGTGTTGAGAAATCTCTTTTATTTTTAATTAATTTTATTATTTATTGTTAAGGAGTGGTTCTGGCTTTTTAATTTAAAATTTTTTTCCAGCTTAATGAGATATAACTCATTACATATATCTGTGTTCATTTAAGGTGCATAACATGATTTAATAATGTAAATAATGTGAAATGATCACCACTAAAGTTTGTTAACACCTCCATTACTTTACATAATTATCATTTGTGTGTGTGGTGAGAATATTTTAAAGCTATTTTTAGCAGCTTTCAAGTATACAATACAGTATTTTTAACTATAGTTAGCATGCTGTACATTAGATTCCCCTCATTTACTCTTCTTATAAGTGGAAGTTTGTACCCTTTGACAAACATCTCCCCATTTCCTACACCCCCACTAGCTCCCAGCAACAACCATTCTACTGTTTCTGAGTTCAGCTTTTTTAGATTCTACATGTAAGTGATATCATATTGTATTCGTCTTTCTCTGACTTATTTCACTTAGCATAATGCTCTCAGGTCCATTCATGTTGTCATGAATGGCAGGACCTCCTTTTTTTAATAGCTAAATAACATTCCACTATGTGCTGTGTGTGTGCATGTATGTGTGTATATACATCACATTTTCTTTATCCATTCATCCATCAGCAGACTCTTAGGTTGTTTTCAATCCACTAAAATGATAGTAAATACCTTTTAAAATAAGACACTAAAACCACAAGTACTATGAGAAGATTCCTTAGCACTGCAATTTTAGGAGACAGAAAGCAAATGGAAAGAGGTGAATGATTTAGCAGAATTGGTAATGTTGAGTAACAAGCCAGCAATGGGGGACCTAAGAAGCAACTCAGTTTAGCTGAAGAGTTCCTAAAGGCTCAAGAATTGAAGCACCAGATAGCTCTGGAATTAGGCGTAAACAAGGGACTGAGAAAAAGATTGTTTGAAAGACTATTTAGGAAACAGACCATTGAATCCCCTCCCAGACATATACAGCACTGTTCCTCTCACACCGGGGAAGAGAGGGTGTAGATACAACAATATAAAGATACAGCAGTGAGTAACTAGATGAGAGTGGGATCAGGCATTTGGCAGAGCTGAGGGCACATATATTGTGTATGGAATGCACCTAAAGAGACTCATAAAACAGACGGTGGGCCCAGCCTTCTTCCTGCTTTTAGCAACCAAAATGGTGGCAGCCAGGCATATGCCCTCCAGGTGGGAGACTGGAGGAACTTCCCTAGAGAATCTGACAAAGCCAAGGGGGGCGGGGGGGGGGATAAAAACAGCCTAGAACACTAATATCAGGTATCCACTGAAATAGTCCAGTCAGAGCAAAAATAGCAAATAGGGTAACTGACAAGCAGCACCAATCTGCAGTTCTTTAGTTCCCCACTCCTCGGTGTGAGCAAATAGCTCTCAGATTGGAGCTAGTCCAGAGGCTCCAAGTAATCATGCTGGAAGATGAAACTACAGACTGCCTAACATGTTTGAACATATTGGGGGGTGACTTATAAAACAGGGGGTGGAGAGGGAGAAGGGAGAAAGGTCAATGTAGGGGTAACACATCAAAAACTAAGCAAAGGTAATTATCAACTCTAGAGAAAATAAAATGTGTAAGGCATCAAGAGTAATTGTTTACACAAATCAGCATACTGCCAACACTGAGTATCAATCCAGCCAAATTTCTGCAAGGATGGGGGTGATTGGAATGTACCTGGGGATGGAGTTGGAGTGGTGTCCAAACAGGTTCATCTCAACCCCCCATAGAGAAGCCAATGGAAAATACCCCGATCAAAAACAAGCAACATAAGCATGTTATTTAGATAAACAGAAGTAAATACCACAATAACTGACTAAAAGAATCCAAAAGGTTGTCCTCAGTAGCTCTTTATATCAGTGCCCATATCATTTTTTTAAAAATTATCAATCTTGTAAAAATAAAAATGACAATTTAGAAAGTAATGACATAGGGAGAGGGTACTCTTATTTCTGTAAGTAGTCATCTGTTGCAAAGACTAAAGCTGTGGTTTGGGGGAAATATCAAAAGGATAAAGAAGAAAATAGAAGGCACTAGAATCTCACCACCCAAAGACAATTGCTATTAAAATTGCATCATCTAAGATTCAGTGTAATTCCTCCAAGCCGAGCATTTAACCTAGCATATTTCTGTGGCAGCCCAAGATTCAACTAAACAAAACAAGCATGAACTGAGCACCTACTATGTGCTAGGTATTAGGTACTAAGAACATGGAGACAAATATACACAGTCCCTGTCCTTTAATTCTCTCACAGGTCAGACTTACTCTAATAGAGCTAGAAGGAACATGGTATTTTAATTGCCTCGAGAAGTCCCTCTCCTTCATATTAACAAACAAACACTGAACTTAAGTCAGCTTAATCTCTGTAGCTCCAAAAGTTCTAAAAGGAGAAGAAACTTTGCCAAGGCCAGTAACACATCTTCAAAACGAAACACACTACAGCCTAATCAGGAATCTACCAAATTTAATTCTTATTATACATTTGCTACCAGCACGAAACGTCAAGTGTTTACAGCCCTTACTTTGGCTGAGGTAACTAAGGGTGACCGTTATCCTCACTGTGGTTTTGTCACTGGCAAAGCCCATGAACAATTCAGGGAATAAAAACAGAATCTGGATAATAAAATAAAGTCTAACTTTTTTTTTTCGCCCTTTGAGCTTCGTCTTGTTTCACTTGCTCGGAGGGTGTCACGGGCAGAGGCCTTGCAGCCGGCACCTCAGACTAGAGTTTCTAAGTGCAAAACGGCTGCGTCTGACAGCTCAGCCGGAGGCGGGCCGCGTGGAGAAGTGGGCACACGACCTGCAACTCAAGACGGCGAGAGCAGACTGCGCGGGCAGACCGTGCAGAGACGCCACGCGCGGCGCTTCGCTTCCTGTGCTGCGCGCAGAAGCGCCCGGCTTCCGCCACTCAAGATGGCGGCAGCGGGCTGCGTGCAGAGAGGCGGCGCCCCGCCCCGCGGCCAGGAGCTGTGGGCGGTGCCGCTGCGCCCCGCCCACGAGAGCTCCGCCCCTCCCCGCGGGGAGATCACACAGCTTCGCTGCCCTCGGCCTGTCGGGGAGCGCATGCATGCTAGGAAAAGCTCCAACCCCTCCACTTTCTGAACCAAACTCGGTCTCTTCTTACTGGCTCCAAAGACGCTGGGCAGAAGGATCCTTATTGCGCGGACTGACTCAAGAGGGTGGGTAACAGCTTCACTGACAAAGCTGGGGCAGGGTGGTGGCCTAATGACCCCAGGTGGTTTATTTCTCCCAGTTTTATAATCCTAATAAGAAAATTAAATCCTGCACATTCTTAAACCCAAATGTGTCAAGAAAGCCAAAGCATTGACTTATCCCAATCTGATTGAAGGAAAAAATTAAACAAGGCAAGCAGGTGAGAGAATGTTTTGCCTCGAGCTGTTTATTGGGGTTGGACTCCAGCCTCTTCAATCCACTACTCTGGAGTTGCAATCCTGTGTGAAGAAGGGTGGTGAGCAGCATCCTACATGTCTCTGGAGCCTGACAGCTGGGGTTGAAACCCTGTTCTCCTCTCACTCAGTTCTTCATCTGTAGAATGGGAATGTTAATAACAGCAAACTGTTGTTAAGGAAAATTAAATGAGTTAGTGTTTGTAATGCACCTGATGGGTGCATTTCCTGGTTAATGGAAATAAATCCTGTTTGAATGGACTCAAATCAAAGTCTGTGCCCTTTACTATTCACATAAGATTACAGATTTAAGAGTTAGCGAACCATTTCTTCCATTCTTTATGCTACCTTCTTAACAAGCTGCTGGTTGGCTTTCTTTCCCAACCAATTCATGAGAAATAAGCTACTCCACAATTATTATTAGTTGGCAATATATCTTACTAAATGTTAGACACAGTTTTAGTCATTTTGTGCACATCATCTTTTAATCTTCACAAGTCATTTTACAGTTAAGAAAACCAAGGCACAGAGAAGTTAAGTTTCTTGCCCAAGGTTACATAGGTGGTAAGTGTTGGAGCCAGGATTCAATCCTAGATAAGCTAGCTCCAGGCACCACGTGCTTCACCGTGAAAATGGGCAGCCCCTCAGAGAGCATGCTGTGTTAGGAATAACATGGAACTTTAAATGCTACTCATCTTCCTTCTGTCTCTGCTATGAACAGAAAGCAGTTATTCCCCAAGCCTCAACAAGACTCACCAGTTCCCTATATAATGGCGTTTCTGTTGGCCACACAGTCACCAACTTCTTCCCTACCTGAACTTTCCTTTCCACTTCCATTTAAGTTAGTTTTATTCCACCAAAAGATCAGAACCTACTGATTCTGAATTCTACATTCACCAGATTCATAGCCAAAGTACAGCAAAGAAAAGTCAGCAGGGAGGTAAACTGGACTCTTGCCTCAGGCTGAACCTCATTGGTGGGCTCTGATGCTAAAGGGTCCCTCAGTCAGTTCTGTGTTTCTGCTTTGCTGGTCCTTATATCCAGTTCCAGCTGTAACCCAAGAAGATCAAACTCTGGGAGGAGGCTGATTTACAAACCAAGAACCCAGTTTACAGGGGAAACTATTTCTAGGTATTAAAGCTATGGAGGGCATTATCATAGGGCTTATTCTGGGTAAGACCTAGAACACCTGGAGTCTCTATCATTGATCAGAAGGTTGTTTAGTGACGATAGTTTTAGAGCCAAAGGAATGAGATGCTTTTAAAGAATATCTCCAACAAGTTAGTACACTAAGTGAACCTCTCTCTCTCGAGACATCCTAGGACTTTGGGGTCCTGAGGAACAGCAGCAGCCCTCAGGGCCAGAGCAGCTTCTCTCCAGGGCAGGGCAGCAGACCATCTGGAATGGCTCTCCTCTTTGGCCGTCTTCTCCTAGGCTCCGTGTAACCTGTCACCCCTCTGTCAGAACCCTGCCATACTCTTGTGGCAGCTTCTGTAATGTCTGCATGTAATGTACACAAATCATATTCCAGCCTTGCTTCACTGAGGACTTGTCTCACCCAAACAAAACTCACTAGTTTCTTATAACGCTTCACAGTGACACTAGCAAACTATCTCTTGGGTAGGGTAACTTCTAAAGTGACTCACCTCACATTCAGAGAGTGATATTATTTCTAACTATATTTCCAAATTCTGAGATCATCTCCCCACTTACAGCCGGTTAACTAGGGAGTCTACATTTACAAGGGAAGTGATAAGATACGATTGTGGTGATTTGCAGAAGAGGGGAGAAAAGAAGGAAAGGAGGACTCCGTGGTTGAATTAAACTTGTTTAATTACCAGTGATTGATTGTTTGTTTGTTTGTTTATTATTCTGACTAAAGGTTTATCATTTTCATATATTTTTCAAAGAGTTAAAAGAACACCACGTTGAGGAAAATCATTTTTAAATATTGCAATAATTCTACTCTATATACATTAACACCAGTCACTTAACTCTGAAAACATTCTTTGTGTGTACAATGTAAAAAAATTTTGACAGTATGTGACTAGAAATCTTCCATTACCATAAAGCTACAAACATTTACACGCCTAAGAACAAAGTTAGAAAAGCAAAAATAATCATTGTAACAGTGATAAGCACCAAGACGGAACTTTTTTGCACTTAGGGCCTGATTGGTTTTATATAAACATAACCTCTACCAACAAAGGAGCAAAGTAACATCTTATTTGGCAAAAACAAAACAAAACGGATAAAAATATATATACAGAGGTCTGGAAACAGTGAAGAATGCCCACTTTAAAGCAATAAAAATCAATCATACTTGTTTTTTAATTAATGTGATATTTGCAAAATATATCCATGTCCATGTTTCTTCCTTTTTAGTTCATTTTATACAACTCAGATGGCTCCATCTTTGTTAATGTGCTGTCGCACTAGTGTAAATAGACATGCTGAACTCCGGGAGTTCAGCTACAGCAGTAAGGAATCCAAACCATCAGAGCCAGATCAGTAGCGCAAACAATCTTGGTTGCAACTCATTCCAACTGATGAAACAGATTATCTTCATAATTTTTGAAAACCTTAGCCAGATGAGATATTGTTTGTATGTGATATTGTGTGTGTGTGTGTGTGTGTGTGTGTGTGTACACATATACAAGTTTGCCAGACCAGTGTGACCCAGAGAGAAAACTGACATACAAATAACTGTACAAAATGGCCCGAAAGACATGGGCAGCCAGACACTGAATTTCCCCCGAAAAAAATCTGAGGCCAAGCAATGGGGGAATTAAGTGACAGGTTTGGAAAATGAAGCCTAAGGCAGGATGCCTCGCCATAACATTCCCACGACACTGGAGGATGCGAAGCAGCGACAGGGATCAGGGATCGACTCTGGCTGCACTTGGATGATTCCCTGCGTCTGCAGCTGAGGATCCCTGGAACTTCCCCCAAAGGGCATTGCAGTGGCCTCTGACAGTGGCCCTCCACCTCTTCAGTGAGAAAGTCTCAGGGATCTCAGCGTCTAAGCCTGGGTATCCCGTCCTTCTTGCCTCAGTACAGATACCATCCCTTCTAGAGACTCGGCCAAAAGTCATCTACCAGTGATTATTTATTGCAGTAACTTTAAAACTTTGTACTTATTTTGTTTTCCTTGGCTTAAAAAACAAAGTGTTATCTGTTGCTACAAGAATGACCTTCGAATTCTGGACTTTGTATCAGACAGACCTAGATTTTACAGATTCCAAGCAGATGTCATATATATCTATGTATATATATGATTTGTATCTATAAGATTTGTTCCAATACAGATAGGAAGAAGTATGAAAATTATTCATATTAGACTATAATCAGAAATGACTCACTGGATCCCATGTGGGTGAGAGTTGCAGGCATCAATCAGATGTGAAAATTAGGGGTCGCACATTCAAACGCAGGGTCAAGGGATTGTGCAAGTTCCCCTTATCTGGCAATAGGGACATTAAAGAGGCTTCTAGTAATGTTTGTCCTCCATCATTGTGAGAAAACTCATCCTAGACTGCTGTTGAAATAAACTTCGAGGTCCAAGATGGAGCTGCTCCTGTCAAGGAGGAGGGCAGGGAGTGGGAAGGGTATATATACATCAGCAAAGGGAACTTTTCTGTTTCTGTAAATGCTCCACGTGGCCAGAAACGCAGTGAATCCAATCAGCCACTCCGAAGCACCAGGCCAGCTCAATACTCTGTACTCATTTCCTTATCCACTGATCATTGGGCAAATATGCAGCCCCAGCCAAACATGTCCTGTTTCCACGTTGGAACTTGTAAAGCTTTGCAAAACTCATTGTTGCCCCAAATCTCTTGGGAACGGTGCTCTACTGCACTCCCCCAATCCACGGATTGTTTTCCCTTCAATAAAGGACATTAAACTCATTACTAAGTTGTTTTCATTTCGTCCTTTGACAATGTCCTCAGCTGTAAATATTCTTACCCCAAGGTCTCAGGGCCACACGCAACCTCAGCTACCCAACCGGGCAATGGCAACTACCTGGGAGGAAATGACTTCTGTCTTCGTGGTTAAATGTCTGAGGATATTTAGAATTAAGTATAGAGATGGTCAAGTCAATCAAATCCATACTTATCACTATTTTGAATTAGTTTTGGGAACAGTCTATAACTATCTGGTATTTTAAGTGGAGGCACACCTCAGAGATACTGCAGGTTCAGTTCGAGACACCACAACAATGCAGATATGGCAGCAAAGCAAGTCACACAAATTTTTGGGTTTCCCAGTGCGTAAAAAATTATGTTTAACAGAGGAGGCAAGAATATACAATGGAGAAAAAATAGCTTCTTTGACAAGTGGTGTTGGGAAAGCTGGACAGCTGTAGAAAACTCCCTCACACCATACACAAAATTGAGCTCCAAATGTCTTAAAGGCTTACACATAAGACAAGACACCATAAATCTCCTTGAAGAGAACATAGGCAAAACATTCTCTGATGTAAATTGTAGCAATGTTTTCCTAGGGCACTCTACCGAAGCGATAGAAACAAAAGCAAAAATTAACAAATGGGACCTAATTAAACTTACAAGCTTTTGCACAGCAAAGGAAACCATAAACAAAACAAAAGACAACATACAGAATGGGAGAAAATATTGGCAAATGATGCAACTGACAAGGGCTTAATTGCCAAAATACAAAAACAGCTCATACAACTCAATAACAAAAAAACAGACAACTCAATCAAAAAATGGACAGAAGATCTAAACAAATATTTCTCCAATGAAGACATACAAATGGCCAATAGGCACATGAAAAAATACTCAATATTACTAGTTATCAGAGAAATGCAAATTAAAACTACTATGAGGTATCATCTCACACCAGTCAGAATGGCCATCATTCCAAAGTCCACAAATGATAAATGATGGAGAGGCTGTGGGGAAAAGGGAGCCCTCCTACACTGCTGGTGGGAATGTAGTTTGGTGCAGCCACTGTGGAAAACAGTATGGAGATTCCTTAAAAAACTGAAAATAAGGGACAGACTAGGATTTCAAAATGTAGAATACATAAACAAGATTATATTGTATGGCACAGGGAAATATATACAAGATCTTGTGGTAGCTCACAGTGAAAAAAAATGTCACGATGAATATATGTATGTTCATGTATAACTGAAAAATTGTGCTCTACACTGGAATTTGACACAACATTGTAAAATGACTATAACTCAATAAAAATATGTTAAAAAAAAAACTGAAAATAGACTTACCCTATGATCCAGCAATCCCACTCCTGGGCATATATCTGGAGGGAACTCTAATTCAAAAAGATACATGTACCCCAATGTTCATAGCAGCAATATTTACAATAGCCAAGACATGGAAGCAACCTAAATGTCCATTGACAGATGACTGGATAAAGAAGCTGTGGTATATTTATATAATGGAATGCTACTCTGCCATAAAAAAATAATAAAATAATGCCATTTGCAGCAACATGGATGGACCTGGAGATCGTCATTCTAAGCGAAGTAAGCCAGAAAGAGAAAGAAAAATACCATGTGATATCACTCATATGTGGAATCTAAAAAAAACAAAACAAAACATAAGGACATTAATGAACCCATCTACAAAATGGAAATAGCCTCGCAAACATAGTAAACAATCTTATGGTTACCGGGGGAAAGGGAGTGGGAAGGGATAAACTGAGGAGTTTGAGATTTGCAAATGTTAGCCACTATATATAAAAATAGATTAAAAAAACAAATTTCTTCTATATAGCACAGGGAACTATAATCAATATCTTGTAACAACCTTTAATGAAAAAGAATATGAAAATGAATATATGTATACATGTGCTTGACTGGAACATTATGCTGTACACTAGAAATTGACACATTGTAACTGACTATACCTCAATTTAAAAAAAAAAGAGCACATTTTATAACTAGATAGTGTCTCTCTCTCACCAGTAGGCTGGTGTCATCTTGTGGGGCCAGTACTTGGAATAAGAGGACATCTAGATTAAGAGAAATATATTTAAACCATACTTCTGTCTCCCACACACTCCTTTACCCACTGGGTAGCTGCAGCAACGCTGTCTTGGTGACATCCAGGGTCACCATCTCCAGCCTATCTGATATCTGGCCCCTCAGCTGCTGGGCCCCCTTCTCTGTCAGATACTCAGCCAGTACCCTCAAGCCTCACAGGTCCAGCTGTCTGGCCAGCAGTTTCCCAAAGCCTGAGTCACATGTCACGATTAAGTCATGGTTGTCTTGGAAGTGGCTCACCCATCACTGGCCTCTCCAGATATCAGCGCAGAAGATGGCAGAATTGCATGGGGAGGGGGCTCCTCCTCCACCTTCAGTAGAAGGAGAAATTCAGATCTCTCCTTTCCTGGCAACCTTGGAAGAGCTGGTATTTTTCTTCTTACTACAAAGCCCTCTGAAATGACTCTTGAGTGGAGTCTCAATTCTGCCTTTGAAAAGTGTTTACTTGCAGTTCATATTCATCTCCAGGTTGAAACTTATCCTTGACTATCAAACAAATGCACAGTTTTTAAAATCTTCACTCCTCCTGTTCTGTCAGAAATTCCAAAAGGAACATTTTGCTATTGTTCCAAATTTGGCATTAAAATTCTCTGTATCCTTTCATACTGGTCTGGATGCAGTATCTACACTGTTGTCGTTCAAGAATGTCTCAAACAAGCCACTGTGGAAAACAGTGTGGAGATTCCTCAAAAGACTAGGAAAAGACTTACGATATGACCCAGGAATCCCGCTCCTGGGCATATATCCAGAAGGAACCCTACTTCAAAAAGACACCTGCTTCCCAATGTTCATAGCAGCACTATTTACAATAGCCAAGACATGGAAACAGCCTAAATGTCCATCAACGGATGACTGGATAAAGAAGATGTGGTATATTTATTCAATGGAATACTATTCAGCCATAAAAACCAACAACATAACGCCATTTACAGCAACATGGCTGTCCCTGGAGAATGTCATTCTAAGTGAAGTAAGCCAGAAAGAGAAAGAAAAATACCATATGAGATCACTCATATGTGGAATCTTAAAAAAAAAAACCAAAAAACCAAACATAAATACAAAACAGAAACAGACTCATAGACATAGAATACAACTTGTGGTTGCCAAGGGGAGGGGGGTGGGAAGAGATAGACTGGGAGTTCAAAATTTATAGATACTGACAGGCATATGTAGAATAGATAAACAAAATTATACTGTATAGCACAGGGAAATATATACAAGATCTTGTGGTAGCTCACAGCGAAAAAAAATGAGACAATGAATATATGTATGTTCATAATATATGTAATGTTCATGTATAACAGAAAAATTGTGCTCTACACTGGAATTTGACACAACATTTTAAAATGACTATAACTCAATTAAAAAAATGTTAAAAAAAAAAAAAAAAAAAAAGAATGTCACAAACAATCTGGCCAGGCAATAGCTCAGTGACCAGCCAACCCCATTTTACCCTGAATGGTGCTCTGTCCTCCCACCTCCCTTCACTTTTGGGTTGAGGTTCATTGGCAAGCAGACAGCTGAGGCTCAAGTGAAAGGCAAGGCATGTCCCATAGGAGAAAAGGAGGCCCATGGAAGACAGAGGCTCCCTCTTTTCACAGGGAAAGAGCTCAAAGAGAGGCCCAAGCAAGGCTGGTTAGAACAGGTTCAGAAGGTTCATGGAAGCAGAAGCAAGCCACATCATACCTGCTGGCCCGAAAACCCTACTGCAAATGCGCGTGTACAGAGATGCTCCCCAGGATGAAATAAAGCGATGATGTGTTCAAAGAACAGGATTTGGAACTAGAAGGACCTGCTCTACCAGTTACTCTTAAGATATGTAATTATCCAATCTCCCTCATTAAAGTTGAATAATAATATCCTTCTTTGTTGTGAATATTAAAGAGCTTAGAAGAATGCCTGGCATGCAGTAAGCACTGTGTGTTGGCTATTGTGGTGTACAGTGAGCTGCAAGGGCTGGAACCCTGACCCCGCCATTTGTTAGCTGTGTAATTTATGGAAATTAATTAATATTTTTGAGTCTTGGTTTCCTCCTCTGTAAAACCCACATGGCTTGCTGCAGAGATTAAGTAGATTATATATGGAAAGCAATAGGCACAGTGCTTGCAACTGAATAGACGTCCAACAAATGCCAGTTATTCTGATTTCTGTAATTGTATTATCACATCTCTCTCATCATCTCTAGTCTTGCTTCTCTTGTACCCCTCCAGTCCAGTTCATTCCAATTCATTCCTCAGTGGCAGCAAAAGTGATCTTCTTTAAAAGTAAGTAGCCTCAAAACAACGCTATCATGATCATTATAGGCTGTCTGGAGCCAGGGCTGAGGGGAGGGAGGATGAACTGCAAATGGGCACTGGGGAACGTCCTGGGATGAGAGAGATGTTCTGTATTTTGACTGCTGGTGGATGCACAGGTGTATTCATATGTCAGAACTCATCAAACTTTACAACTTAAAGGATGAATTTTGTTATATAAATTTTACCTCAATAACATTGAATTAAAAAAAAAAAAAAAGGAAGCAGTTTCCCTGGTCTTCTACTGCATTACTACGTTTTCTCTTTTCCATGGCATTGACCAGTGTATAAAATTATTTCATTCATTTCTTTCTGTCTATTGCCCAGCTCCTCCCCCTACCAGAACACAAACCCTTTGAAGGCAAGGGCTTCTTGTCTGTCTTGTCCACCACTATAACTTCAGCATCTGGCACTATGCCTGGAACATAGTAAGAGCACAATAAATTCTTCTTGACAGACTAACTGATTAAAATTCTTCAGTGGTTTTACCTCCAAATTATATACTGGTTTCATCCATTCTCATCACCCCCACTCTACTACTTTAACCCAGGGCTGCCATCATTTCTAGCCTGGATTATGCAATGGTTTCCTTGGGGGTCTTCTTGCTTCCACCATTGCCCCCTCATTCCACAGAGCCCTACAGTGACCTCTTACCAATTTAAATCAAGTTACATTACTTCCTTGCTTAAAAAATGTGGAGACAATTTAAGGGGCCAAATAAATGAATAAGAGAAGGAAAAGCAATTTAAAACTCTAGGAAAATACAAAAGCTATACAAGAAAAGTTATGATCCGAATACAAAATAAACTAAAATGTACAACTGGCGCAGATACACATCTCAGTCCACAAATTCAGGAACTACCTCAACTATTAATGGTGGGGTAGGAGACTGGCCCTCAGTGCAAAAACTTGAGTCTTCTATCTGCATAGATTACCTCTTAAATGTTCTGCTGTCGCAGTCTACATGACCTTTCTATCTGGTGAGCCTCACTTGCCTTCCTGCCACGGTGCGACATGGAGGTCACTCAGAGTTTCACCTGCCTACACGTACAATGTAGCTGGGACTCTCCTGAGTCTTGTCACCTCCTGATGTACTTGCAAAAAGTGAGCCCTGGGCCCTCCTGCTCTGGAAGCTCCAAACCTTACCCTATTCTCTCATCAGAATTCACCAGCGTGACTCTCTGTCCTAGGGGAAAGGCCCTGCTTCTCTGAGGCATTGTATACACCCACAAGTCACATTCCCTTTTGCTTCTTTCCTTAAATCCTATAATTTCTCTAAAGATATTAAGGCTGGGAGAAGTGAAATCTGGAAAAACTACATGAAATACTTTTTTTCTGTTCTGTTAAATATCTCACTCTAGGTAAAGAAGCACCAAGTCTGTCCCCTACTTGAGAGGGGAAGTGGGAAATAGGAAACCAAGGAGCAATGAAAATATGTAAATTAATATCCCAAAATATTACCTAGCCATAGGTAGTATGGCTACTCCTCCTAGTAAATTTTTGTGTCTTCAACAAAGAAAATTTATTTTTGACTTAGATTTAACCTTCTTAATAGCATGGACTCTGAGTTTTGAATTTTCCAGGGCAAAGGGCACCGTAACTGACTCTCCAGCATTCCCATTCTGTCCCGTGATTAATCTAAATAATTCATGGCAATTTACCCCCTTGTCAGTGATTGGTTCATGGGTGGACAAACCTAAGCCAATTTGGGTCAATGAGATTCAAGGAAAGCCTTGGTGAGGACTCTGGGAAAGAAACTTCCTCAATCTTTAGTGTCATGGAAAGATAGGTTCTTTCTTCTCCTGTGAGTTGTGAATGAGGAAACACAGAGTTCCCATTGCCACTGGCAGTCATGCCACAACAATAAAGGTGGCTGAATTTAGGATAAAGACTAAACTATGAATAGCAGAGCAAAGAAACGGAAAGCTGATGTAGTTCTCATTCAGCTATGGGGTCCTACCCCAACTCTTTCTTTGTTGTTTAAGCCAATGTGAATTGATTTTTTGTTGCTTGCTGCTCGGTACATCCTACCCGACACAAAACTTGGTGCCAGGGATAGAAGTGATGCAAATAACAACAGACTTAGTGGGGTTGTTTGGTGGCCCCCAAAAGGGAAGTCCACGTCCTAATCCTTGGAATCTACGAATGTTACCTTATTTGGAAAAGGGGTCTTTTGTAGATGTAAATAAGTTACATTTTATTATTTTCAAGCTCAACTGAATGTTGAGAGATACAAATTAAAGACATTTTAATTAAAAAAATTCATATCTGACCATTTCTCAAAATCAAAAAAGTCTTTTCAATAGAACTTTATATGGCTCAGAAGTTTGTGGGTTGAAAAAAAACAATTTAGTTCATGATTTATTTCACAATGTTACTAATTTCAGAAATTTCTCCCCCTATAACTAAAGCCTCAGTCTGAGAGTCTGACCACCTGAGCTCTGCCATGGCCGCTACATTGGGGAGCCTCAGGTAACTCACTTCTTCCTCTGAGCGTTACTGACTTCTGTGGAACGATCAGCAGTTCCCAGGTGCCCAGGTGCCTCAGAACCATCTAGGTTCTTGTCACTAATACAGATTTCTGGGCCCTATCCCAAGCCTAATGTATCAGATTTTCTAACACTGAGGCCCAGGAATCTGTGTTTTAATTAACCAGATGATTATGATAGACGGCCAAATTTGGGAACTGCTGAATTAGATAATATCCATGGTTCCTCACAGCTCTAAAAATTTGATTTTTTTTTCTGATATCTGTTTCTTCTATCACTGCCTTATCTCTGCTACTAGATATTGCGCTAATAAACAAAAACAAAACCACAAATTAAAGAGTAAAAAACCAAGACCATGATTCAATCATCTTTATATCCTTCCAGCACCTACACAATACCTGGTGTGTAGCAGGCACTCAACAAATACTTGAAGAATTAATCAATGATAATTAAATAAATGAATGTTATTTCATGTGAATTCCAATCACCTATGGATAGAGAAATCCATAAAAGAGAGAGAAAATACAATTATAAACTTTTGCCTGATATAATCTTGCACTCCGTTTTCTGCATACTCCAAATAATGGGTTATGTGAATGAGGTTAATGCATATTTGGAGACACAACAGAAAAGTGGTTCAGCTCTCCTGGGGTGGATTACCCCACCAAGGTTCCCAGTGGCGGTGACAATGGAGAGAGGCTCATGGTCCAGCAGGAGCTAGTTTTCCTCTCCCTGACGTTTCCAGGTCTGGAGAAAGCCATATCCTAACAGGGTGACAGATGCTCTTGGGGCCATGCTTCAGGTCTTTGAACCTGCAAAGACCACCTCAAGTTTCTGTGAGGCCCCAGTGAGTGGAATGAGGCATTCATCTTCTGTTAGAAGTTACCCAGAAATTCACCAGCAGCGAGTAGGGTGTCAGCCAAGCAGAGCGTCCCCCAAGAACATCTGGTACAACCTTTGTGACCCAACAGTGCCTTCTCTCCCCCTCCACTATACTCCACTCCCTCCTCTATACTCCACTGACCACCCCTTGGGCTTCCCCTGCTCAGACGCTGTCTGCTGGCTTTGGAAGGTACCGGCTCAGGATGAAGTCTGTCACAGGGGTGGGCAACTTAGCCAAGGGGAGGTAGAGGAGTTTGGCATCCAGGCCAGGGTTGTAGCGGATGCGAGGGCTCCGGGAAACAATGGCATGTTCCATGCTGTTGGTGACTTCTCTGATCCTTGGCTCTGCCGACTGCGCCACGTTTCTTACCTTGGCAGTATCTGTTTGAAGGTACAAGAAGGGGAAAAAATCAAAGACTCTATTACTCTTCATTAAAGATGGCTTCTTCTGAATTCCATCCAAGCTCCCTTTCTATTAGATCACTGATCTAACACTTCAGGAAGATCTCACAGTCTCCAGGTTGTCCCTTACACAAACACCCTGTAAATAATCTCATTTCTATTTCGAGTCCAACAATTATGTATTGAATTCCTACTATTGCATTAGACTAGCAATGAGAGGAACTGTGCCCCGTTCTGCCACTTATTACCAGTTATTAGTTGTGTGACCTTGAGCTTAAACTGTCATCATCTATAAAATGCGTATAATAATATCTGCTCTAGAGAATGACAAAGATGAATCCTAGCAGGGCAGACAGTGGAGGAGAGAGGATAGAAAGCAAATACATGTAAGTGCATAGAAAAAATTGGAAGGAAACAAGGAAAGAGGGAGACAGAGGTACCCGTTTAGCTCGTCACGAGGAAGAACATGGACCTTGCCTCTGGGCATCGAGGAAACGTTTGCACTATTGTGAGAATTAAGCAAAATGAAGTCTATGAAATAGCAGGGATCAGGCTTTGCCACTTGGTATGGATCCAATAGTCCTAGTCCCTCCCTAGGAAGAAAGAGGACTAAAAGGTGAATATAGGGTAGCTTCCCCAGCAGGAATGAGATAAAGAAGGAAGCTTGGCAGGTGGCTGTGTTGCTCCGAAGCCTTGGTAACCAAACCAGGCTCGAGTCCCGGCCTGTGAAGACAAGAATACTTTGTCCAGTTCACATGCCTATCCCGGTGACCCTGCTTGCTGCTTCACTGGGAACGTGTGTATGTTAGATTGCTAATAACTAGCCACATCCAATATGGTTCTATTTGGGGCATAGCCAAAAATCACTCCAAGATACCTGCCCTGGCCCCAGGGTTCACGAGCCAGGGGCCTGTTTGGTTGGCCACAAGAACTTGCTAGAGTTTGTGTCCAGTGGTGCTATATGATTACTCCTGAATATTTCTTCAGTCTGACTCCACAGCACTCGGCACCCCCACCCCTCAAACACTACCCCACATACACACACACTTCCCACAATGACCAAGACCTTTAACTTCATGCCTTTCTCATTCCTTCGCTGGGTTTCTGTGGCTGCTTCCCAGCTGGTCTCATAGCTCCTCCTTATCCTTCCCACGCACACAAATCTGATCAGGTGACTTCAGAGCCATGTGAAAGGCTCTCCGAAGGCCGCCAGGATGACAGCCTCACTTCTCAGTGGAGCATCAGAGCCTTTTCTGATCTGACTCCTGATGTCTCCCAGCCTCGTCCCTCAACCCCACCCCCCATGCTTCACTCGGGCTGGGCTGGTCATCGCAAGGACAGCTAAGGTTTGTTGAGCTCTTATTAAGGGGCTGAGCGGAGTACTTTACATTCTTGTTCAGTCCTCCTCACAGCCCTCAAGAGAGGGATCCTTGTACTTGACTGTGAAGGAACAAGTGTAGAGAGCTGTGTAACATGGTTAGAGGGACGGCTGTAATTTACACCTCGAATCCACACCGCCTTCGAAAGCACACGGTGCCGTCAGGTCTCCAAACTGCTGCTCCTGCTCTTCCCTCTGTGGGAAACACCTGCCACCTTTTCCCCCTTTGGTGATCTCCTCTTCATCCTTCAGAACTCACTAAGGCATCAACGGTCACCTCTGTGAAGGCTCCTGTGACAGCAGAAGTAAGTCCCTGCACAGCTGCTTTGTTTTGTATGCATGCCTGCTGTTGGACAATTCTCAGTGTGGCCTTGCACCTGCTCTCGGATCTCCCCTGCCAGATTCCCAGAGATCTTGTCTCGTCTGTGTATCCCAGGAAACACTAGAAAAACTGAAGTGAAAATTAGAGTCTGATCACTTGGAAAATTTTTAATCTTAAAGTAGTAAATGTCTGCCTAAAATTTTCCTCTGAAATTATGGAGTGGGCTACAGGGGAATCTGCCTACTGTATTTTGTAAACCCAATCCTTACTATTCTTCAAAAGGGCAGCATCAGCTTTTTGACAGCAGTTTCTGGAGGAAGTTTTGCCTTCTACATATTCTTTTATGGACCTCACTAAGGGCTCTACAACTTCCGCCTCATTTTGCCACTTTACTTAGAAAATGCCTTTGTGAGGTTCCCAAACACCAGCTGAACCTTCGTTTCACCCCAGCCTCATAGTGGCCCCATAAATCATCTGGGTTACCCTTTGCTAAGGGCGAGTTTTAAGGGGATCTCACAGAGGACATATATTATAACCCCTGACCCTTCCGACATCTATTCCTTTTGTTTAGAGTAACAGCTACAGATTTCTCTCTGGGGATCCATGCCGCTCCCATTCGGAGTCCTTTGGTCTGGGCAGAGCACATGACCCACACTGAGCCAATTAGATCTTCACATTCCCCTAGGCACAGCGATGGAATCAGGATGGAGTACATCCTGCAGTTCCCTCTGCCCCTGCCATCACTGGCCCACCAATTCAGAGTAAGTCTTGGACCTTTTTGGGGAGCTACTGGAAAGGATTATCCTGGGAAGAGATGAGGAGGTGCTGCAGCCACGTGACCCTCATAGAGGAGAGAGCTTGTGAGACTGGAGCCATGATAAAAGAAGCAGAACCAAGAAATAAGGTGAAACCAGGTCCTAACAACATCCTTTGTGGACTGGATCAGGCTGTGCCTGAAGCCCATATCCTTGAACATTTTAGTTGTGTCAAGAAATTCCTTTTCTGTTTAAGTAATTTGGGTTGGCTTTTCTGTCACTTGTAACCAAGAACGTCCCAACTGATGTAAACCCTTAGTACTTTTTTCTCCTCACAGAATTCTAATATGCCCAAAACTATAAGATTACTTTCCCCAAGGAATACTTCTCCAAAGGCTTTTCCCTGACTCTTCCCTAAATCAATGAAAGAATGATGCCTCCATCTACCAGGTTCCCTGCACTATACCTAGCATTCATCCTGGATTGCTTCTTCTCCCTCTGGGGACCAACAAGCCTAATATACACCTGGCAGCTATCAACTTCTTTCCATCCCCTCTGCTTCTCTCTAGTCCAAACCACTGACATGTCTAGCCTGGAATACTGCAGCAACCAGAGCAGTCTTTCCCAGTCACAAGTCAGATCACATCCTTCCTCCTCAGTGTGCCTTGAAGCTCTAGTTTACCCTGTGTCTCCTCTGCTCCCCTGCACTGTTCGCCTACACTGCTCCCCACCCTCTGGCATCTTTAAATTCCTCTAAAGAGTTTCCTGCCTCAGGGCCTTCCTGAAAAAACTTACCTGCATATTTCCCCTTTCTACTTTCCAGCACTGCCTGACTAATTCTTCGTCAGAGTCAGAAGACCTGCTTCTTTCAGAGAAGCCCTCCCTACACCATAAGCTAAACTGGGGCCCTACTCCTAACCCCATTCTTCTCTCATAGCCCTGTGTTTCTTCTCTCCACAGTGCTTATCCACATTTGTCATTAGACATGTCTGTTTTTATTAAGGTCTGTCTCCTCCACTGGGCCGAAAGCTACAGGCAGCCGGCTGTGTGCCCGGCTGCTTTGTCCACTGTCAGCCCCACCCAGTGCCTGGCATGTAGTAGGCTCTCAATAAAATGTGTATTAAGTGGACACATGGCTGTCATGGTTTTGGTATCTTGGCTTTCTACTCTGTTGTATGAGATCCAAGACAGCATGTCACTGAAATAAGCACCCCCGCCACCCAGGACATTTAGACACCTGCCAGGAATTTGACTGAGTGGTTACATTTAGCTCATCCAGATTTTCTGGGTATGTTTTAAAATTCATCACTTTGGAATGTGGATGAATACTAGCTAAGAATCTCTCTTTGCAACACAAGAACTTAGAGCTTTCAGGCACCAATGTAATAGAGAAAAGGAGGCCACGCTCTGTCTAAGGGAAGATAAAAACAACAGACTTTTAGATCAAATTGTTACTACCAGGAAGGAGATAATGTTCTAAGCACTTCATATATATTGACTCATTCCTTCTCATAACCCATTGCAGATGAGAAAACTGAGTAACTGGCCCAAGGCAAGCAAGGGAGCTGAAATTTACACTCAGACAGCCTAGTTTCAGTGTCTAAGAGCTTAACCACGACAGGAAAGTGTCTCTTGAGGACACTGATGGAAGCCGAATAAAAGAGAGGGGAAAAGACTCCGGGTCAGACCGCGGCTGAGAGCCTGGCGGCTTCACTCCGCCCAAGGGGTCCTCCTGAGCCAGCAGAGTGCCAGCCGCCCACCCCACCCCCATTTCTGCCCCACACAAGGGCAGCCGCAGGGGTGGCCCTGAGGGGCTGCTCTCCCTCCAGGCTCTTGGAGCCAGAGAAATGGAGAGAACTATGGAGTCTCACGGATGGCTCATCCTCTCCTGAAACCAGCTGGCTCTGCCTCGGGACTAGGCGCTCTGAGAACGTGGGGCCTTCTGGCCCTCCCAGGGGGCTTCTCTCTCCTACCACAAGGCGGACCAGGCCCTCCCCCGCTGCGCCTGCAGGCCACGCCCCCTCTCGTTCCCCCACGGCCGGGGCGCCATGCATCCCTCGAACTGGAAGAACCGCACCGGAAGAACCGCACCGTTTGGGACAGTACAGTCGGCAGCTGTGATGTCCCTCCAGCGCTCTCGAAAAACACCTGAGAGTCAAAGGAGGCCCTTAGCTCCAGCAGAAGCAGAGCTGCCTAAAGCTCCTTCCTTGCAAATCCTCGCGCGCGCTTCTTTTCCTCCTGACTGGTTAGCACTGAGTGTGTGCAGGATACTCCACAGACAGTAATCCTCACAGCAGCCCCGTGAGGTAGGCACTATCATTATGAGGCAGACTGAGACCTGGGACCCTCTACTGCGGTGCTTGCACCTGGACAGATGCCTCCTGGAGCAGCAGAATACAAAGACAATGGAAGGGGACTGAAAATAACTGCACACATGCGCCCTTGGAACAAAGTAGGAACAACAAGATACAAAAATGCCAAAACCCAACTGCCCTTCTGAGTCGCCCAGAGCAAAAGCAGAGTACCGTGCACAATCCCTGCACGCGGCCTCCCCAAGGGGGTGGGCCGACCACCTAGGCCACCCCTCCCCCCTTCCCTGCTACGGTGGCGGTGGCCCGACCCACCTCGTCCCTTTTCAGGCACCAGCTCAACACTTCTTCGTGGAGCGAACAAGGACACCTGTTACTCGTTTTCAGTCCCTCATGCTGCAGCACGAGTTCCAGTAAAGCCTTGCCTGATTTCCTCATTTGGCCTCTTATCAATTTCTACTGATTAAGGAGTCCAAGGACTCTGGCTGGTAACAATTAGCTCCATTTTACAGATGAAAAAACTAAGGCATGCAGTGACTAGGGAACATTCCCAAAGTCTCCTAGCCCCTCGGTGGCAGAGCCAGGATTCAAACCCAGGCAGTCTGGCTCAAGCAGCTGTGCTCTTTATAATTTCTCTGTACTCACATCAGTGCATTTTCACCTGAGTCCCCTGCACACTGATGTTCGGGGGCCAGGGGTGGGCAGCATTCCTGGGCCGCATCTCTCCAAACACCCCCACCTCCCCGCAGCTATGGTTCTGCCACTCCCCGCAGTTCTCAAACCCCAACTATGCCACCAGCTGTGTGGCCTTGGACTCATAACCCCTACCAGCCTCCATCCCATCATCTGTAAAAGTGGATCAGTGACCCCCAAGGCCTCCCCATCCCCCTCAAAGACCCCTTTCCCTCCTGGGACACTCACAGTTACGGAAGTACTCCTCGCCATAGCTCTCGCGCGTCTCCTGGGGCAGGCGCTTCCATAGCTTGCGCACATGCCCCTCCAGGCCCTCCTTGCCCAGAATGGATGTCCGGTAGTTCCCTGGCTCAATGATGCAGACTTTCACCCCGAAGTAGTGGAGCTCACGCCTGGGAAAGAAGAGCTGGACTCAGTCTGGGCCTCCACCATGACAAAGGATCATCAGGGAAAGTCACTTCTGACACCTCTAAAGGAGCCAATCTCCCCTTGGAGATCAGGAGCCTGGAGATGCTCCCTCCACCCCTGCACCAGGCCGGGCTCTGCATGCAAATAAGCCCTTCTCCAAGCCTATTTCCGGGCAATTCACAATAGGCAAGCCCAGCCGGGAGGTAGTTCCAGAGAATCTAGACCTGAGAAGCCTTGCTCTCACCCGGTCCCTCCCACTCAGCCCCACCCCAACACCCAGGTGGCAAAGGAGCGATGGGGTCTGTGCAAGCCCTGCATCCTCCCTAGGGCCACCCACGGCATGTCTGCTCCCAGGCTGCTCTGTCTGTCTGGGGGACTGTGCCTCCTAGTTCCACAAGCCCAGACAGGGTGTTGTTCATTCTGGGGCAGCTCAAGGGAAGGCTGCCCATCACCGCCCCACTGCTTCTCTCATCCCTTCTTCTCTGGGCCCTCGGGGAAGGCCCCCTGAGGTCTAGCCTTCCTCCTGCTACTGTTTCAGCATCTTCTCTCCAGAACTCCCCTGCCCACAGGGTGCCCTCACCCAGCCGTCTCTTCCTGAAGTGAAACCCCCAGGACTGCCACCCGGAGTCGTTTGGCACCAGAGCCCAGTCACCTGATGCTGTCAGAGAAGGCCTCGACGCCGAACTTGGAGACACAGTAGCCGCCACCAATGACGGCCACACGACCACCAGAGCTGGACATATTGATGACCCTGCCCCGGGCTTTCTTGACCATGGGCAGCATATGGAGGGTCACATCGATCAGTCCCACCAGGTTCACATTGATCACCTTCACAAAGTCCTCTTTGGTCAGCCATTCATTGGGGCCACCGGGCAGGCCCACACCAGCATTGTTCACCAGGGCCCAGAGGCCTGGGGGGCGAGATGGAGGGAGAGAGAACCACACAGAAATCAGCAGTGTCTCTGGAAAAGGGCCAGGGTCCACTACCCACCAGCTCAGGGCTGCTGAGTGTGACTGAGCATGTACACAAGGAACAAGACAGCCAGGCTGGGGATGTGGGGTGGGGCGCTGTGACAGCCCAAAGGAACATGTGCCTTTTACTAACTGGTTTTCCCTAAAGGGGCACTTTTTCTGATGCACATAGTCTGCCAGCTGACTGGGCCCTGTACCAGCTATAATCCAGACTTTAGCTAACAGCATCCAAGCTGTTAGCTCTGGGACGAGAGATCTCATTTTCACACCAATGAATTAATGTTTGAATTCCTTCCCACATTGTGCTTCCCCCTCCCTACTCACCTGAATATAAGAAACCAACTCCACTTTACGTCACCAAAATCACTCCATTCATTCATTCATCCACTCACACATTCATGCATGCATGCATCTATTCTCTGTCAGTTACAGAGGAATGCGCTAGACACACAAAATGAACAAAACAGGGTCTTATCCCTCAAGGAGCTCACAAACCAGAGGAGAAATAAGTAATAATTACAAACAAATATATAAAATATTTAAATAAAATAATTATAGAAAAATGTGGAAAAGGCTCTCTTTAAGATATTTAAATTGAGTTGGTATAAATGGAGAGAAATAATGCTATGCATCGTCTTTCAGCTCTGCAGGGGCCAGGCTTGAAGAGCCTCAAGTTCTAGTCCTGATTCTACCTCCAGCCTTGGACAAGTCATTTTCCCTCCCTGGATCTTAGGTCTTTTGTTGACTGGATTAGAGCAGTTGTTTCCAGCCTGTGGTTTGCCGTCCTCAGAGCTTTCCAGGCTGAACCCCAGAAACTGCTGAGGAAGGGAGATGCAGGAGAACCTCAGCTTTCATTTGTTTAACATATTGGCTTCCAGGTAAAATTCCACTTGGGGGAGGGGCTCGGGGTCCTTCCCTTCCCCTCCCCCATCCCACCACCCTGCCTTGGACTCCGTAGCCTCAGGATACTTTTTCAGACAATTCTGGATGTAAACACTAATCATGGTTCACTCCTTCCCCAAGGCCTGGGGTCCCCACACAGGCTGTGTCCCCACCCTATCTTCCTGCTCTCCTACAATTAGCGAGACCCCAGGAGACCAGCTGGCAGGACTCAGAACCTTCCCAGCTAGCGGGGACCCTCTTGTCTTACAGTGGGGGAAATGAGCTCCTGAGACCCAGACTGTAAAACTCGAGTGGTCTCCGCCCGTGGAGAAGGGACACAGTCGCTGCTATCTCTGATCATCCTTGGTAAATAGTTTGGTCTGCTGGTGATCCAGGACAACCTTGATTTTCTTTCTGCAAAGAGCAGCTAGAGAACTTTCAGAGCAGCGCAAACAGCTTTAGGGCTGTGTCAACTTGTCATGCCCTGGGACTCTCAGGGGCATCAAAAAAGCAAGTAAAAACCCCTTCCCCCACCATTTCCCAGTGCTTCTTAGACCAGCGGCCCACCAGAGAGGTCCCCATACTAGTCCCTGGAATCCGGGAATATGGGGGGTTACATGGGAAAGAGGAATTAAGGTAGCCGATGAAATTAAAATTGCTAAGCAGCTGACCTTGCAATGGGACGATTATCCTGGATTAGCCTGATGAGCCCAATATAATCACAAAGGTCTTTCTAAGTGGAAGAGGTGTCAGAGCAGGCAGAGAGCTAGATGTGAGCAGAGAAAGGGGGACACAGACCAAATGGCAGGAACTGGGCAGCAAGGAGGGGCACAGGCCAAATGCAGGAAACCACACATCATGTAAGCACCGGGGGTCCCTGGGCAGAGAAAGAAAAGCAGGAACCTTTGGGCTAATAAGGGGCCACACCTTTTGGCCTGGAGACCAACAAAGAAAGGTGAGAAAAGGCAGGAATTTTCAGTGCCCATATGTAACCTTTTGCTCATTATGCCCTCATGTCAATAAAATTAGCCTTGCAGGTCAGAAGTCCCCATCATGCAGCAATGCCATGACACTTCCGATCCAGACTAATAAGGACAAAATTCCCTCCTCCCTTTGGGAAGGTGGAGTTGGGATAATAATCAGGAAATATGACCCCAGACTCTTCCCTCCTCAATGAGTATTCCACCCATTCATTTTTACACCCTATGTAACTAACTTACCAAAGAAACTCAGGGCAGCCGCTCCCCTGAGCCTGCCCGCTCTCCCCTTGACAGTGTACTCTCCATCTTTTAATAAATCCTCACTTTACTTTTTTTAACCACTACGTCTTGCCTCTGAATCCTTTCTGGGACGGGACAAGAACCTGGAACACCGGTTGTATCTACCGGCAACAGAGGCAACCAGAAGACAGAGAACCAGAGAGATGGCAACATGAAAACGACTCAGCCCATCCTTGCTGGCCTTGAAAATGGAAGAAGAGGGTAGTGAGCCAAGGAATGCAGGCAGCCTCTAGAAGCTGGAAAAGGCAAAGAAATGGATTCTTCCCTTGATTTTCGCCCATGGAGACCGTTTGGGACTTCTGACTTCCAGAACTATTTGTGCTGTTTCAAGCCACTAAGTTTGCATGAATTTATTACAGCAGCAAGAGGAAACTCACATACCTAATGAGTCATTAACACAAGTGGCTCAAGGCCGAATGTAGGACACTGGGCGGAGGCAGCCTGTTGAAGAAAGAAATTCACTCTTGCTGAATTATTCATTCCTTAGTTTATTCAACAAATACTTACTGAGTTCCTCACTAGATGTCAGACACTGATCTAAGTACTACGGATATGTAGTAAATAAAAGAGATAAAATGTTCTGCCCCTACCCCTGGAAGCTTTATTCTGGTGGGAGAGATAGACAATAAATGAGAAAAATAAGTAAAATATATGGAACATTGTTCTAGTGGCAAATGCCAAAAAGCAGAATAACGAAGGGAGTGACCGTCTGCCTCTCCTGGACCCCCGAGCTCTCCTGCCCCGACCTGTGTGCACAGACCCCAGGGTGGTTCCCTTAGGAGTCAGGCCTTCTCCCAGGCTGCTGCTTCTGCAACAGAGCCACCTGCTCCTCCCATTCCTGCACCTACATTCTGGGTGTGGGTAGCTCCCCGGGCAGGTTCCCAAGCAGCCCTAGCCCAGCCCTAATCCACAGCCTCCTTTCCCAGTAAGAGCAGCCACTCTGATGTGGACACCTACCCTGAGGTCGACCCAAAATCCATCATGGTGTGAGGAATAGGACAGATTCCTCCCCTGCTGTCTAGCCTGACACAATCTAGGAGAGCTCAGGGAGTCCAACTTCCTGTTCCCGCTCCCGTCTTCCCAGCCTGATCCCAACAAGAAATATGCTAACATTTCTGTAGGAGCTGATGGTTAGGACCACTGAAGCCCCAGAGATGCAACTCCATCTTTAAAGGTTTGGACATTCAGAACACAAGTTACCTCCCTGACCTCCTATTGCAACCCCCACCTCTGCCATCCCTATTAGTTTTGGGGAGAGAAAACTTCCCTGGGAAATCACCTCTTCATGCAGGCAGACCAAACCAGGCAGACCAGCAGCTCCAGTCCTGCTGAGCTACAGCCCCAGCCCCTTTCTCTACATCATCTCTCCACCCTATCTCAACAACAGGGTCCCTAATAACTGTCAGATGCCTGTGGGAGAAAGAGGAGGAAAAAAGACAAACTGAGAAAGCCAAAGAAGGCAGTTCATCCCACCTTGCTCACCCACTTGGTCCCTCACCCACTGGGCCGCCGCCCGGATGCTCTCAGTCTTGGTGACATCCAGCAGGGTGGTCTGCAGCCGGTAGGCAGTATCCTGCCGAAGCTTCCAGGCCCCCTCCTCAGTATAGCAAGCAGCCAGCACCCGCATACCCCGATCAACCAGCTGCCTGGCCAGGAGGTTCCCGAAGCCAGAGTCACAGCCTGTGATGAAGACATACTTGTCCGAGAGGTTGCAGACCAGATTGCAGTTCTTGAACCAGCGGTACATGAAGGAGAGGCCCGTGTCAGCCGCCATAGGGCAGTGGGGAGGTGATGGCCGAGAAGAATCAGGCTCAGGAAACAGTGAGAGAGGCTGGTCCTCTGAGCCCCAGTTTGCTGGAACCCGCTGAGAAGAGCTCTCCTCCCTTCCACTGCTGCCAACAGATGCACTGTCCCTGCGTAAACCACTCTGATTTTTATAGGTGGACGCATCAGCACAACCAATTAGCCTAGCTGCAAGAAATTCAAGTCCAACCTGAAGCTTTGTCACTTCAGACAGCCCTAGTGGTTGCCTCTTTCTCTCCTCTAGGCCTGACAGGTGAAGGTGCCAAGGATGGGAAAAACCCCAGTGGGGATGTTGGTGCTGAGAGGTGGCTTGCCTGGGTGGTCTGAGCAGAGGAAAGGAAAAGGAGGACTCAGCCCAGAGAACCTCCCCGGAAATCCTCCACCTCTAGCCCAGGGGTCAAAATCCTTTGTTATGAATGCAGGCATGTAAATAAACTTAATTTTTATTTTCAGTGGAAAAATTAAGAAAAATTCATTCATGTAAAACAAACAGAATGGGGTTTGTGCCCTCCAGCCCCCAAGAGAAGTGAATCCCAGGTTATCAGCACTTTGAAATTCTCTGCCCTTAGGTGAGTCTCCATTACAAGAGATGATGAGAAATAAAGGGTCTCCCCCAGAGTGCACGTGCCTCTATTATCCTGAGGTCAGAGGCAGCAGACCCTCCTATAAGGGAGGCTGGTTGTTTGAGGCCCCAACTCCCAGAAAGCAGAAAGCCCTGAGGGGCTCAGGGCCTGGGTCCTTGGGAGGTCATACTCAGGTCACCAACAAGAAGCCCTCACTGCACTCCAAGCGGGCCCAGCATCCCACCACCCAGCAACCAGGCAAATGGAGGGACACATTAGCTCCCCTAGGCAAGGACCCCACTGGGCATTTTCTTCTACGTCCAGGACCAGGCACATTCTAGGTGATCTGCTGAGCTAAGGAGCCTGATGGTGCGGTGTGGGGAGGATGTCAGTGGAAGGAAAGGTTTGTTAAGTCAGCTGACACAGTGGCTAATGGAATGTGCAGAGGGAAAGAAGGCCAGGAGTCAAAGTGATTCTAAGGTATGGGGCTGATGGCAGGTAGAACCACAGGTGGCAGGAAAAGTCAGGAGAATTGAGGATTCTGATATGAACAGTCTGATTGAGACTGGTGTCCAGCTGGATGATGAAGGTGGGTTACGAGTTCCCTGGGCAGCTGCAGGAAGGGCCTGGGGCTGAGTCCTTGGCTCTGAGAGGGGATGACACGTGGGAGGAGCAGAGAACTGGGGCCAGAGACTTGGAAAATTCTCAGGGTCAGGACGTGGGGGAAAAAGAGAGATTCTAGGCAAAGGGGCAAAGAACTCACAGAAACGTAGAAGGGAAGCTGATAAGGAAAAGGAAGCAAGGAAATGAGACAGAGGGGTGAGCCAGGAGGCACCACACCCAGGATTGCATAAAATGTTGGACAGAATGGTGCTGGAGTCTATCACTGTTCTTTGGATTAAACCTCTAGGGTCAGCATTCCTCAGGAAGAGCCTGGTCACCAGCTCGTCCTGAGGGACTCAGGACCAACTGCCTACACCTTCCCTTCTAGAGGATCTGACGCAAAAATGGGACCACAAAGTTCTCTAGAGTGAAGGGACAAGGATGCATCTCCATGCTCCACTAGCTACCGAGACTGGGCAGCTCCAGAATCAGATAAAGCAAGTGTCACCTTGGGAAACCTTGGAGAGTCTGGCCGTTCTGTACAAGGGTGGTAGGATTTGTGAGGCAGGGTGTCGCTTCATGAACCCAGCCCTGGGGAGCAGACCCAAAGCCTGTAGGCTGTGGAGGTGGGACGTGGAGGCGGGAGGTGGAGGCTAACCTGACCTACTTCATACCCACCCCAAGGCACAGCACCGCCTACAGTCAATCTGGGAGGCCACTCAGAATCCTGCCTCCTGGGTGGGTGAACAAGGAAGTCTCAGCTGAGAGAAGTCAGACAATGTTCCTCAAGAGTTGAGTCAGACTAGGACTGTCCCAGCTCTTGAGAAGAGAGGTGAGAGCCAAGGGCTAGCTCTAGATCTGAAAAAGAATGACTTGGAACTGCCCCAGCACAGGTCTGGGCCTGACTTACCATCTCATGGGCCTCTCTGCTGACTGCAGGTGGCAATCCCTGGACTCAAACTCCCAACATCAGAAAACTCAGGCCATGGAATGGGGGATGGGAGGGCCGCAGGACCACACAGAAGGCTCTCCTCCTAGGACTGAGGATGCTGCCACTCCAATGGCTGGCCTCTCTTTGGCTGTTGGGTCAGGCTGGTGGTTGTGCATCCCCAAGCCCTCTCCACAGGTGTTTTCCGTGGAGAACGGGGACTTTGCCTCCTCCAGGCCATTTTCATCCCATGGGATAAGGAAACCCAGCACACACCCTGAGGAGGCGAAGAGAGGCAGAGCAGGTGAGGCTGAGCCCCTGCTCACACCCTCCAAAAAGTGTAGATCCCTCAGGCTGGCAGGAGGCTCATGAGGCTCAGAGCCTTGAGACGCTGCTCAAGGAAGAGGGCACAGGCGTGTTCTATTGGAGTCCTGTTCCTCAGCCACAAATCTAGGCCCCTTCTTCCTAACATCCCCAGAGTCTCAGGAGAAGCTTGGAGCAGAGATTAGAAGGAAGGGGAGCTACGTGACCTTAGAGATGAGAAGATCTCTCTCTCTACCCTATTTCCCTCCTCATGAGCATCCCCAAGCATCATGCCCTCACACGGCACCCAACTTGACCCCACAAATACCCCTGTCTTGACTTCACAGGGCCCTGGCAGGCCTCTGGGAGCTCAAGTCAACCATGACATCCACCAGGAAGGAGGGCATGTAGCTCGTGGGGAGGGAGATGAGCTTGACATCCCAGCCAGGTGAGTATCAGACGCGTGGGAGGCAGGTGGTCAGAGCATGTCTGTGCAGTCCATGACTAAGCACAGAGAATCAACTTGCAATGTTTCAAAATACTTTATTATTTTGATGTCTGTTCAGGATGAGAGAGTTGCCTTATATACTTCCACATCCCTCCTCTCCAATTCACAGCTCCAATATGGGAAGAAAGCTTCAAATAATTCCTGGCCACCCCCTACCCCAAACCCATCCAAATCTCCCAAGAAGTGCCCAAATTCTTCCCACAGGAACAACTGTTCCACACTAAGTGACCTCTGGCCATATTTCTGAGAATATCTGATACATATTGGATGTTGCTACAAACATTAGAAACCTAAGCACATGAAAACCAGCTGCTCTAATGTCAGTTTGCCATGACTCCATGGATATCGTCCCTCTAAGGCTTCAGTTTCCTCCCAAAATACAAGGGGTTTGTATGAGACGGTGGTGCTCGGGTCTACAAGGCCTAGATCCTTTCCTTAGGTCACCAGTTGACCACACAGGACCTGGGGGTGGAGCTCATGTCCCCATTGCGTGGGGCAGTCAGAGCCTGGAGAATGGACCTGAGACTGGAGGAGGTACTAATGATGGACCCAGGCTACCAGAGAAATGATTGCTTCTCTCCCCAAGGTCCATGGCTCACTCACCTGCTGCTAAGAACGTCTCCCCTTGAGTTCTTGGACCTCTGGGATGGACCAGTACAATGCTGCCCATAAGCCCCCCAAAACATCTCAGGGCTGGTCATATTGGTCTTACAGTAACCAGACTCAGTCATAGCCACGTCATCCCAGAGTAGGAGAGCGCCCGTCTGCTAGCCAAGAGGCAGAGGGGCAAGGTCTTCAGCCACCACGGGAGCCAAACAAAATCAATAAAACCTCACCGCAGACTGGGGTGGGTAAGCTTGAAAGGTCAGGGAGTTGTGAAGCACAGCAGCCAAGGAGAGAAAACTTATGATGGCGGTTACTGCTTCTGTATAGAGTTTGAATATTTTTTGAAATATTTCACATACGTGTGCTTATCAGCTCTAAATCCTACCAGCTGTGCTGCTCAGCGCCACTTATATGCTGTCTCCTCCTATTCCCCTCACATCCATCCAATCACCGGAGTTTCCCACCTTACCTCCTCCACACTCCTCCTCCCCTCTTCTGTTCTAGTCAACAACCTGGCCACCGGTCAGCTGGGTTATTATAACTGTCCTCTAAGGAGCATCTCCCTACCTACGGTCTCAGCGGCCCCACATTCTGAGCCATCCTCTGCTCTGCAGCCAGTAGGTTCTCTAGAGGTTTATTCAATTATTGTAGCTCCTCTGATAAAAGTCCTTCCATGGGGTTCCATCGGAAACAGCATAATGATCCATAGTCTGCCTGGGATCCACAGCCCTCCATAAGCCCACTCGTTCATTTCTGCCTGCCCCTGGGGGACCCCACAGCATAAGTGGTCAACCATTACTCATCCTGGGCCTAGGCTGACACCATCGCCTCACTCAGAAAGTCTTCCCACTCTACTTCGTCAGGTTGCCAGGTTCCCAAGTTCAGTTCTTCAATCCTCAGCTCAGTCCCTATCTCCCAGACCCTCCCCTCATTCTGCTGCCTACCAAGGCCACCATGGCTAACTTAGTCATGACCATCATAAGGGATGGTCATAAGGGATCAACATTTCTGTATGTCTTGTCCCTTTCTCAGCTGTCAGACTTTTCAGGTAAAGACCAAATCTTCTTGTCCCCGACACATTTATCGTGTACTCTTAGGAATCGCAAAGAAGTATCTGGGTTTTTTGTGTGTGTTTGTTTGTTTGGTTTGGGGCTTCTTTTGGAGGGCGGTTTATTAGATTTTTATTCATTTATTTTCCATGGAGGCACTGGAGATTGAACTCAGGACCTTGTGCATGCTGAACACGGGCTCTACCACTGCTTACGTTCAGTAGGCAATAAACCCATCTTAACTAAATGCACAGACAGTTTGGGAACGTAGAATGGGGCTCACAAATCTCATGATGATGGTTATTGCTTCCGTATAGAGTTTGAATATTTCTCAGACAGGAGAAAGACAAACACAGGCAGGAGGAAGGGTAAGAAACAGAAAGGAAGGGAAAGCTAGAGAAGAGAAAGGAAAACGGAAATTTTTTTTTTAAAAGAAATAAAGGAGAAAAAGGAAAGAAAAAACCATGAATAATCACTTTCTGAAATCTGTCTGGGAGAAGCACACTTGAACACCCAGGGCAGGAGAATCTGGAGAATAGCTCTGCATTGGACATCAGGGGGCAGACTCTGAAACACCCTGCATCAGTTTCAAGCAAAGGGCAAGGCTTTGAAAATCAAGGCATCTTGGGGATCTTCCCAGTGAGCAGAAGAGAGTTCCTCTTGCTCAGAGAGAAGAAATAAACAAACACAAAAGAAGTCCGGGTGTATCTCTGCCCCTAAGCACTCCTCCACCCACTGGGTGGCCGCAGCGATGCTCTCTGTCCTGGTGACATCCGGGATCACCGTCTCCAGCCTGTCAGACGTCTGCTTCCTCAGCTGCTGGGCCCCCTTCTCGGTCAGACACGCAGCCAGCACCCACAGGCCTCGTAGGTCCAGCTGCCTGGCCAGCAGTTTCTGAAGCCCGAGTCACAGCCTGTGATGAAGACGTACTTGTCCCAGAGGTGGCTCACCACCTGCCTCTCCCGGTACCAGCGCAGGAGGTGGCACAGGCCCACCAGGGCCGCCAGGCACAGCCACACAGCTCACGGAGAACAGTGCCTGAAGGCTAAAGTTGTACTCAAGTTCTGTCACTCACCCTCTGTGGTGGGGTCCTCAGGTATCTTCCTGTTCACACTGGAGGCCCCTCTGATCTAGTTCTTATAGTTCACACTGTCTGCATTTATGTCAAACCCACTCAGTAAATGTTTACTTAGATGACATTTCAAATGACTGTATAAGTCAATGCTTTTTAAGGTATATAATATCATAAAATATTGTTCAAAGGCATAAAATTCCCCAAAGTCCCCATAACCTCATTTTTATAATGAGGAAGGTGAGTTAAGATGACTGGGAGATACCTCCCAACTGAAATTGGTACTCAGCCTGGAAATCCGTATGACTCTGTGCAAATTCCTTCTCCATTGAGTCCATACAGAGTATCATGAGAGCAGCGGTGACACAGATTCGGGAAGCCCCGGGAAACCAAGGGAATTCCTGCCCAGCACACAGTAGGTGCTCAGTAAAGGTTAGCAGAAAACATAAGACGGGTACAGAATTAACTCCCCTCCCCTTGAGGGTCGGGGAGGGGATCTAGGTTGGGGATCGCGGGGATGGCAAAGGATGGAAGACAGTGACTCGAAAGGAGGGGACAGAGGGAGGGCCACAGAAAGGCTTCTGCGGAGCCAGAGGCTACACGTTGCCAGGGAAGGGTCTGGGCCCTGCAGTCCTAAGACACCTCTCCCTGGGTCCATCCTTGGCTCTAACCCTGTGACCCAGGTCCCTTGACAAACCCTGGAAAGATTGTTATTATATATTATACCCTCACGTCTGTGGAAGAAGGGATGATTTCACTTCCCTCTTCAAACCCCTCCTCAGGCCGTCCGCTCACCCTTCCCCTCCATGAAGGCACCGGACTCTTCCTCTCCTGGATCCACAACCCGCTGCTCCCCAGGGCCCTGGTCCCAATCACTGGCCTGGGTAAACTTTCCAACTTTTGTTTTAACGAAAAAATAATAATTGGAAATGCATGGTTTCATGACAAATCAAAAGTTGGTATCTGTGTCTTGTGTCAGGACCCCTATTGAGGACACCCCCTCACAGCCACAGCTGTGTTGGCACCTGGGCTGATGTGCCAGGCTGGTGGTTGCCCCCTCTCACCCCTGTCCACAGGTGTCATCAAGGAAGAGAGGCTTTTACCTCCCCAAGGCCATTTCTATCCTGTGGGAGGGGGAGGCTGGCCAGGGCCAAGGCACCCCAGCAGAGGTGGACAGGGGCAGGGGGGAGCGGGCTGATACACTTCCAGCAGCTCACACCCCC
This sequence comes from Camelus ferus, assembly GCF_009834535.1. Taxonomy (NCBI): domain Eukaryota; kingdom Metazoa; phylum Chordata; class Mammalia; order Artiodactyla; family Camelidae; genus Camelus; species Camelus ferus. The sequence goes on from NC_045707.1 coordinate 22,585,824, forward strand.
CAAAACGTGTGGATTCCTCAGGGTGGCAGGAGTGCCATAAGGCTCAGAGCCTAAAGGGACTGATCAAGAAACTAGACACAGAAATGAACTATTGGTCCCTGTTCCTCACCACAAAACTTGGTTCCTTCCTCCTAATATCCCCGAAGTCCTCAGTAATGTCCCACGAGAAGACTGGGGAGGAGGTGGAGAGGGAGGAGAGACAGGTCTCCCTGGTGACACGAGATCCCCTCTCCACTGCATTTCCCTTCACTGATGCATCCCTTCCCTCACATAGTACCCCACCCCCCCATGCACCCTAGTTTGGGGCTACAGGGCCTGAGCAGGCCTTGGGGAGCTCCAGTAGGCCATGAAATCCACCAGGAAGGTGGGCATGTAGCTCATGGGGAGGTAGAAGAGCTTGGCATCCCAGCCACAGGAGTATCGCGTGCGGGGGTGGCAGGCGGTCAGGGCGTGCTCCATGCAGTTCGTCACCAAGGACAGATTCTTGGACCATCTTGGTTTCAGTGTTTCAAGTGACTCCAGGACTGTTCAGAGGGAGACACCGTCCAAATTATTCTCAGGTCTCAACCCTCCCACTTTTCAGATACACTAAAGAAAAAAGTTCCTAAAAAAGCACTTACACTCCAAATGCAATTCATGGGTTTCACTCGAGCGTGTCCTCAGTCTTACCCCACTGTCACAGTCCTCGCTAGCCCCCTCCGCCTCGACTCCTGGGAATGTGTGCACCGCATAAACCGGAGCTCTCCACAAACACTGGAAATCTAGGTGCCTAAGCCAGCCTGGCGCTAACACCATCCTGCCGTGAGTATGTGGATGTCTTCCCTCCTTGGCTCAATTTCATCCCCAAATAACTAAGAGGTAAGAGGAGACAGTGGTCCCCGGGTGTACAAGGCCTGGATACTTTCCTTGGGTCACCAGTTCACCACATGGGACCCTGGGGATGTCCCCACTGTGGGGGTTGGGGGGGTTCAGAGTGTGGAGGATGGACCTGAGCCTGGAGGGGGCGCTAATGATGACCCAGGCTTCCAGACAAGGGTTTGCTTCTCTCCCCGAGGTCGACAGCTCACTCACAGGTGGGCACGAACGTCTCTCCATAGAGTTCCTTGACCTCTGGGCTGGCCTGATCCCATGCTGTCCGGAAACTCTGAGAAAATACCTCCATGTTGGTTATATTGGTGCTGAAGACACCGGGCTCGATCATAGCCACCTTCACCCCAAAGTGGGAGAGCTCCCTCCTGCAGTGCAGACAGGCATAAAGGCAAGAACGTCAGAGGGCGGGAGAAACGTTTTCCCAAGATTTTCCATACATGTGCTTATACTTCTCAATCTTACCAGTTGTGCTGCAAGGTGCCCCTTAAATGCTATCTCCTCATATTCACCTGGCACCCAGCCAGTCACCGGGCTTTGTACAATTTACCTCCTCCACACTCCTCAGTTTCCTCTCTCCTCTCCTCGCCAGTCAGCTCCCTGGCCATCCATCTGCTGTGCTGTCAAAATGTCCTCTGAGAAGCGTCTCCCTACCTGGGGTCACTCCCCACCCCACACTCAAGCCACCCCCAGCCCTGCAGCCACTAGACTCTCTACCACTGATACAATTAATTAGCTCCCTTGATTAACTGCTTCCACGGGGTTACACTGCCTTCCAGGCTCCCCACAACCTCACAGCAAAGCAGTGATGTATATGGACACCCTGTAGTCAAGTTATATTGGTGACAATTCTGCCTCACTTTCCAATTCTGGGCCCTCCTCCAGCGCAGAGGTACATTCACTTGATCTCTATACTCCTGGAGCCCATCCTGATACCAAGAACTTAAAAGGAGCTTCCCAGTGAATGCCTGGCAAAAGCAAGAGAGAAGGTTCTGGGGCAAAGAGACTCTAAGTCTGTGAAGAAAGAAAACCCCTGTCAAAGGCCTCGCTCACAGCCCCTACCCCGTCCCAGAAGCACAGAGCAGGGGGACTGGGGGCGGGGGGCTCTGTCCTAGGCCAGTACCTGAGGGAGTCTGAGAAGGCCTCAACGCCGTACTTGGACACACAGTATCCTCCACCAAACAGGGAAATCCGGCCCATGACACTGGAGACGTTGACCACACGGCCCCTCGCCTTCCTCACAAGGGGCAGCAGACTCAGGGTCACCTCGATCACCCCCAGCAGGTTCACGTCCAGGATCTTCATGAAGTCCTGTTTCGTCAGCCACTCATTGGGTGCGGTGGGTATGGAGATGCCCGCGTTATTCACCAGGCCCCAGAGTCCTGGGAACAGTGAGGGCAAGAGGGCAGTATCATGCTTGTCCCTGAGCGGGGGCTCAGCTCGGGTTCCAAATCACCTTCCAGTCCAGCGAGGGCTTTAGGAGAGAGGCTGCATGGGGAGCAGCTGGGACAGATAGCAGCGTGCTGCCGGGGTCAGGGCAGAGCAGCCCCGTAAGTGCTGGACGACAGGTGCGCCCTCCTCCGGGCTCAGGGCCCCGGGCCCAGCCCGCTGCCAGGGGGCAGCACGCAAGCGCCCAGCTTTGACGGAGGCAGGGGCTGAGGAGGAGGGAGTCTGCTGTGTCCACAGTCTGGACCGCCGAGAATTAAGTTCTGCGTTGTCACACCTGTATGTCTGAGTACAGATTGGTTGAGTAAACAGATCTGAAACCCTAGGTTTGGGGGAATGTGGAGACAGGTCAAGTCTGAGAGGACCAGCCCTCAAACACCCTGCATCAATACTGAGCAATGTTCCTGCAGGGCTCTGGGGAGTCCCCAGAGGCAGGCTTTCAGGGGGAGGCAAGGATGCCTCCTTACTGCCTCCCCCAATACAGCACTCAACCCCTGTCCCAGCAAGTGCCACCCTCTCTTCCAGCCTCTCTTCTACCCACACAGGAGGCCACTCTGGCCCGACCCCCATCAGTGTACAGTTCACTCAGCTTCACGGAAACCTCTCTTGAAGACCCAAAGACACGATCTCAAGGACTTGAAGACTTACCAACCAACAGAACTGAGGGGAGCAGAAGGAGGAATTCAGAGTAGGGGCAAGGGTGGCAGAAGCACTGACACACACAGCTCACTCCCTCCGCCTCTCAGGAACTGGCCTGACCTTATGGGACGTTCACCAGATTCTGACTTCTAAGAACCCAGTCAATATACATAATGACAGAGTAGAGATTTGAGTAAAGAATAGTTTACCAAACATCATTTACGATGAATAGAATGAACAAAAAGGAGGAAGTAATGTTTTTACCATACCATAATATAGTATTTTTGTAAGTAATGCTATTCAAAAGGATAGAATATTCTCATTCTTTTAAAATTACGTGTTTGAAGCAATTTTATTATGTTGTTAAAATGCTCATTAAATGAAATGAACAGGATAACAACTATGTGCAAACCATAACACCACATATATATGAATGTTAACAGTACTTGTGTCTAAGTAGCGAGATACTGAGTGCACTTGATTTTTATCCCTAAATTTTCTGATTTTTCACAATGATCACGTTTTACATTTATACTTAGATAAAAGAAATTTAAGTTCTTTACCTCCCTTGTAAAACACATGCAGAATTGTAAAATATTTAGAAATGAAAAAGAAGAAGAAAAAAAGAAAAACAGGAAACAGAGAGAAAGTGATGGCCCTGCTAGACCTAGAACGAGTCCTGATCTCAACTACATCATCTGAAATGGGTGACATTTAAACCCAAAACACATGATTATGGGTCACCAGCAAGAACATGTTAAAGTCCTGAGAATACAGTCCAGCTCCAGGGCAGCCCCACCCAACCCATGCACCCTTCCAGCCAGAGCCCCACGTCCACCCCACTAAGCTGGGAGACGTCTGGAATGAGGTGGGGCTTCAAGTGCGGGAAAACACAGAGAATCTTTGCCAGGTACCAGACAAGGGCTTCCCCTTACAGAGAGACAAGACCAGACTTGAGAGACATGGGCCATACCTCTGTCCCCGACATGCTCCTTCACCCACTGGGTGGCCGCAGCAATGCTCTCTGTCTTGGTGACATCCAGGATCACCGTCTCCAGCCTGTCAGACGTCTGCTTCCTCAGCTGCTGGGCCCCCTTCTCGGTCAGACACGCTGCCAGCACCCGCAGGCCTTGCAGGTCCAGCTGCCTGGCCAGTAGGTTCCCGAAGCCCGAGTCACAGCCCGTGATGAAGACGTACTTGTCCCGGAGGTGGCTCACCACCTGCCTCTCCCGGTACCAGCGCAGGAGGTGGTACAGGCCCACCAGGGCCGCCAGGTACAGCCACATAGCTTTGCAGGGGACACACACAGACAGATTGGGGTAAAGCTGGAGTCTGCCTAGTGTTCCAACAAGAGGACTGAAGGACACACACCGAGCTGGTTTGCCATCCAGCCCCCAGGCTCTCTGGCATGGGGTCCTCAAGTTTGGCCTATTCACCTGTTTAGTGAGTAGTGTTGATTCTGGCCCCAAATGCACGCTCCTTGGTACACTGACACCATTCTAATCCACACCATTGCCTTTCCAAACAACCCCTTGAGGATCTTTTCCAAACACCTTTTCTTGGTCTTCCCACTCCTCCCTGTTTCCCTCTGTCCACCCCCTCAACACCCCCCCACACACACGCTTAGGAACACTTACGGTCTTGGTCTCATGCTCCATAACTGTCCTCCTCCCTTTCTCCTGCTCAAGTCTGGGACACACGTCTCCCTGACCTACTGGGGATTCTTACAAAGAGGATACACTTGGAATCAAGACACATGTGGCTTCAACACCCAGCTCTGCTGCCAACCAGCTGTGTGACCTTGGGCGGCTGACTTAGTCTCTGAGCCTCCTTTCTTCCTCTGGCTCAACACTCAGAATTCACTCCCGATGACTATGTCCCCTGTCAGCCCCTCTAGGATTAGAGGGACAAGGCAAAAGGATCCAAGGGCTCTTCCTGATAAAGTAGTTCTCTGGGGCAGAAAGGGGCTCAGAAGAGCAGTGGAGGAGTCTGATCGCAGAGGCAAAGACAGGGGACAAGAAGAGAATTGGGGGGGACGCACACAGTGGTGAGATTTGTCCCAGATGCTGGGAGGGTTGATGGAGGGACTGACACAAAACTGGTCTGACACCTGTTCCCCTCTCCCTCCGTGAGGATGCCCCGTCCACAGCCCTGGGGGCCCGGCGACGTTGCCTCTGCCCACCCTGGGCTGAGGCTGGCCCTGCCCAGCCACACACCCAGAATCCAGACCACTCACATACTGAGACCCCAAAGGAAGAAAAGACTGACTTGAACCATGACCAAAAACATGAAGCTAACTTCCCCAAGCAGGGAGGGCTGTAACCCCAATAACTGGAAAGATGGTTCTTTAGTTTGTATCACGGAGACTGTGGAGAGGTGGAAGGACCTTCCTCACAGGAGACTAAAGAAAGGACTGGCGACTGGGCCCCAGGACAGCTGCACATGGAGGGGCTTTCATGGTGTGGTGGGGGATGCCGTTCATTAAAGGGGGTGAATCCATCAGGGGACGGTGCTGCGTGGGGCCGGGGCAGGGACAGAAGCAGCCAGGTTCCCTGCACAGGGCATCTCCTCACTGTCCACAGTGGTCACAGCTGCGACTGGTAAGTAAGGACAGACGAGGGGCACGAGGAGGGAAGGAGAGGCTCCAGCAAAGATACAGAGGCTCAACTGCCCTTCACCTCACCCAGAAGAGGAAAAATCCCCACGGGGGTGCAGATTCAGCCTTTAGGTGTAACTGTTCTCTGCAGGGAACCGATGGTAGTCCTGGAAGTGTCTGTCCCTCAAGGTGGGAGTTGGTAGCAGAACTGGCAAAGGCTGGTCTGACAGACCCGAGCCCATCCCCGCGTCCTGGGTGACTAGCAGGACCTTCTTCTCCTACTAGGGCTTCCCAGAGGGCGAGGAGGAAGACGGTCATGAGGGAGGACGGCACCCAGGAAACTCTCAGTAAGCCTAGGTGACCTGTAAACCCTAGGCAAACACAAACTTTGCTAAGGGATAAGATCATGGTTTCTTTTCTTGGAAGAGACAAGAGCTCTTTCCCTCAATGACCACAAAGTCCTTCACCATAAGTTTCCAAGAGACCATGGAGCAAACCTGTCCCAGCCCTCATGTCCTCTGCTTCTCTCTTGGGGACCCTAGAGCGCCACAACCACTTCCTGGGGGCCTCAGGGCTCTCAGACCAATCCCCCGTGGGAACAACCCCAGGAACCTTGGGAAAGAGCAGTGAGAGACAGAAGAAGCCAGGATGACACCCACTCACCTGAAAGCTTCAGAGACAGGAGAGGTCTCTCAGAGGCAATCCGTGGCAGGGAGGCTCAAGGACTAAAATCTCTGCCCAGAAGTCTTGGGAGGGGCAGCTGCACCTGTTCTGGGGCAGCAGCTCTGAGCACTGGGCACCCTGGAGGGGAGGCACGCGCCCCCTAGTGGCACCAGGCAAAATCTCAGCTGGAACCAGGGCCAAGAGTTAAGAGCACCATTCCCCAGGCACTCATTCCCTCTTCTCCGCCCAGGAGGGCTCTTCTGAAGAGAGAGAGCTTAGACAACAAAAGGGAGGTGGAATGGGCAGGGCTGGGACCCACTGTGCCAGTTTGTTTCAAGCTCTACACACCTCCAGCCCTGCTACCTGCAGTGATGTCCCACAGTGAAGAGAAGTAACCTTGCCTCCAGGTATTGAATATCTGTCCCTACTCGGGGCCAAGATGGCAGAGTAGAAGGACACTCGTAGCTCACCCTCTCCCACAAATACACCAAAACTCACATCTATGGATCCACCCAGCCAACTAGAGCACCCAATGAACTCCAACAGAACATCGCCCTCTTCAAAAGACAAATACACCAAAAATCTGGTAGGGAAAAAGAAAGAACAAATATCAAAACAGTGCGGGATCAATCCCGCAGGGAGGGAGCGGCAAAGGAGGACTAGCGCTCATTCGCTGGGTCTCCCCCTCTCCAATGGAGAGGCCAGCGGGATGGAGGGGAAGCCTCTGAGGCTCAATCTGCCCCGAGCACCCCTTGACCAACAGAACTGAGTTAAACAGGCACAAAGGGTCCCCGCGACACCCAGCCCGAGACGCAAGCCGAGGGCTGGGACAGGCCGCCCAAGCCCGGCAGAGGACAGGGGCGGCTGCGCTGAGGCAGCCCCGGGCGACTGCAGGGGGCTGCGCGCCAGGGCTGGGAGGGGATACGGGCAGAACAGCCTCAGTCCCCCATAAATTGTGAAAAAAGCAAAGCAACACGGCTGGTGTGCCCTGGGGGGAGGGGCGCCGTAGCCTTTGTCTCCTCAGACCTGCGCTGCCATTACTGGCACTTCTTGCAAGAAGAGAGGCGGGCGCAGCCACAGCCGCCATCTCCTCCTGTGCGCAGCGCCCTGGCGGGGGCGGGGCCAACACCTGAATCCCTACCTGGGGGCTCCGCATCCTCCTAGGCAGGACTGAGACTTGTTTACAGCCCGAGGCAGAGAGGATCTTTCTGCCCTGGCACCTCAGAGAACTCGCACCACGTGGCAGGGAGCAGGGGCAGGACCGCTTCCACAGTCTTCCTCGAGCCCTCCTTCGGAGCACCGACCTGAGGTGGAGCGCACAGCTGCACAGAGCAGCAGAGCAACCGGCGCCAGAAGAGGGCGGGCGGCCACCTGCCTTCCTGGCAGGAACGCAGCACCTGACCACGGTGCTGGGAGGGGGCACGATCCGCCCACCTGTCTCACCCGCCCAAGCGCAGCATCTGACTGCGGCACGGTAGGGGGAGTGACCCGCCTGCCCACCGGGTAAGAGCTCAGCACCAGACCCAGTGTTGGGAGGGTTCATGATCTGCTAGCCGACAGCCACTGGGAGCAGCACAGACGAGGGCGCCAACAGAGGGCCTCTGAAAACAGCAAGCTGAGTCTGTGAAATAGGGCGAAGACACAAAGACCTCTCAATAAAATCATTAAGAGCACACCTTCTCCAGGAGAACTAGATAACTGATACTCCTTAAGCCACAGTGCCAGAGAGATATGAGCAAGATGAAGAAGCAGAAGAACCACTCCCAATTAAAAGATCAAGAGAAATCCCCTGAAAGCACGATCAAGAAAATAGACATTGATGGCCTGCTAGATCAAGATTTCAAAAAAGGAGTGATCAAAGTACTGAAGGAACTAAAACAGATAGTGTTTAGAGATATAAAATATGTCAAAAATGAAATAGAAGCTATAAAGAAGAACCAAGCAGAATTAGTAAACTCATTTGCTGAGATGAGAGCTGACCTAAAGGCTGTGCAAAGCAGGCTAGATAACACAGAGGAATGAATAAGTGACCTAGAAGACAGGACAACAGAAAGCACCCAATCAAAACAGCTGAGAGAAAAACAAATAAAAAACAATGAAAACAATATAAGGGACTGATGGAATAATATAAAGCGTGCCAAGTTACACATGATAGGAGTCCCAGAAGGGGAATGAAAGAACAAAGAGGATTGAAAAGGTATTAGAAGAAATCATGACTGAATACTTCCCAAACCTAAAGAAGGAATCAGATATCCAAGTACAGGAGGCTCAGAGGGTCCCAAACAGGAAGAACCCAAACAGACCCACACCAAGACATACCATAATCAAGATGGCCAGAGTCAAGGATAAAGAAATGATCCTACAGGCAGCAAGAGAAAAACAAATTGTGAGTTACAAGGGAACCCCCATCAGGCTCTCAGCTGATTTCTCTACACAAACTCTACAGGCCAGAAGGGAGTGGCAAGATATATTCAAAGTCCTGAATGAAAAAAGATGCAGCCATGGATACTCTATCCAGCAAGGCTGTCCTTAAGAATAGAAGGAGAGATAAAGAACTTCACAGAGACAAGCAAAAATTGAAAGAGGTTAGCAACACTAAACCCATGCTAAAAGAAATATTGACAGGTCTACTCTAAATAGAAAAGAAGAAGGATGTTACAAAAATGAGAAACTCATAACTGGAAAGGTGATGACTACCATGAATTCCAAAAAGAATAAACACAGAATTGTAAAAGAAGACATCCAAATCACTGAGAGTGAGAGAGGGAAGAAAGGAAAGCCACTGTGGAAAACAGTATGGAGACTCCTCAGGAGACTAGGAATAGACTTACCATGTGACCCAGGAATCCCGCTCCTGGGCATATATCCAGAAGGAAGCCAGCTTCAAAATAACACCTGCACCCCAATGTTCACAGCAGCACTATTTACAATAGCCAAGACATGGAAACAGCCTAAATGTCCATCAAAAGATGACTGGATAAAGAAGAGGTGGTATATTTATACGATGGAATACTATTCAGCCACAAAAACCGATAACATAACGCCATTTGCAGCAACATGGATGTTCCTGGAGAATGTCATTCTAAGTGAAGTAAGCCAGAAAGAGAAAGCAAAATACCATATGAGATCACTTATATGTGGAATCTAAAAGAAAAAGAACATAAATACAAAACAGAAACAGACTCATAGACATAGAATACAAACTTGTGGTTGCCAAGGGGGCAGGGGGTGGGAAGGGACAGACTGGGATTTTAAAATGCAGAATAGATAAACAAGATTATACTGTATAGCACAGGGAAATATATACAAGATCTTGTGGTAGCTCATAGCGAAAAAAAATTGACAATGAATATATATGTGTGTATATATATTCATGTATAACTGAAAAATTGTGCTCTACATTGGAAATTTGACACAACATTGTAAAATGACTACTACTCAATAAAAAAAATGTAAAAAAAAAAAAATACTGTTAAAATGGCCATACTATCCAAAGCAATCTACAGATTTAATGTGATCCCTATCAAATTATCCAGGACATTTTTCACATAACTAGAACAAATAACCTTAAAATTTATATTGAATCACAAAAGAGCCAGAATTGCCAAAGCAATATTCAAGAAAAATAACAAAGCTAGAGGCATAACCCTCCCAGACTTCAGACAATAGTACAGAGCTACAGTAATCAAAACAGCATGGTATTGGCACAAAAGAGACGTATGGATCAATGAAACAGAATAGAGAGCCCAGAAATAAACCCACATACTTATGGCCAATTAATCTTCAGCAAAGGAGGCAAGAATATACAGTGGAGAAAAGGCAGTCTCTTTGGCATGTGTTGTTGGGATGCTGGAGAGCCACATGGAAATCAGTGAAGTTAGAACACTCCCATACACCATACACAAAAATAAACTCAAAATAGCTTAAAGACTTAAACATAAGACAAGACACTATAAACCTCCTAGAAGAAAACATAGGCAAAACATTCTCTGTCATAAATCAGCAATGTTCCGCTAGGGCAGTCTACCCAGGCAATAGAAATAAAAGAAAAAAATAAACACATGGGACCTAATTAAACTTACAAGCTTTTGCACAGCAAAGGAAACTATAAACAAAACAAAAATACAACCGATGGAATGGGAGAAAATAATTGCAAATTATTAGACAAGAGCTTAATTTCCAAAATACATAAACAGCTCATATAACTTAATAACAACAACAAAAAAAGCAAACAACTCAATCAAAAAATGGTCAGAAGACCTAAACAAGCAATTCTCCAATGAAGACATACAAATGGCCAATAGGCACATGAAAAAATGCTCAGTATCTCTCATTATCAGAGAAATGCAAATCAAAACTACAGTGAGGTATCACCTCACACCAGTCAGAATGGCCATCATTCAAAAGTCCACAAACAATAAATGCTGGAGAGGGTGTGGAGAAAAGGGAACCCTCCTACCCTGTTGGTGGAAATGTAGTTTGGTGCAGCCAGTATGGAAAACAGCATGGAGATTCCTTAAAACACAAAAAATAGACTTACCATATGATCCAGCAATCCCACTCCAGGACATATATCCAGAGGAAATTCTAATTTGAAAAGATACGGGCACCCCAGTGCTCATAGCAGCACTATTTACAATAGCCAAGACATGGAAGCAACCTAAATGTCCATCAACAGATGATTGGATAAAGAAGTTGTGGTACACATATACAATGGAATACTACCAAGCCATAAAAAAGGATAAAATAATGTCATTTGCAGCAACACGTATGCACCTGGAGATCATCATTCTAAGTGAAGTAAGCCAGAAAGAGAAAGAAAAATACCATATGAGATCACTCATATGTGGAATCCAAAACAAAAAAAAAGACACAAATGAACTTATCTACAAAACAGAATATAGACTCAGACATAGAAAACAAACCCATGGTTACCGGAGGGGAAGGGTGTGGTAAGGGATAAACTGGGAGTCTGAGATTTGCAGATACTAACTACTATATATAAATAGACAAACAAGGTTATACTGTATAGCCCAGGGAACTATAATCAATATCTTGCAGTAAACTATAATGGAAAACAATACGGAAAGGAATATATGTAGGTATATGTTGGACAGAAACATTGTGCTGTATACCAGAAATTGACAGAACATTGTAAACTGACAATACTTCAATTAAAAAAAAAAAAAAGATGACTTCAGCGAGTCCTCTGAACACCAGCTCTCTGGGAGTTTAAGAATCCGTATGTTTTCATCAAACTGGTGAAACCTTAGGAAGCTGGGGCCTCAGCTCCACAGAATGCAAGAAGAATTTCTGTCCAGCCCATATTAGGTGCTCAGCACAATTTAGTAGAACTGAATAAACCTGGAATCAGCACATCTACAGGGACCCTGGAGGAGGTGCTGCGGGTCAGGAGGTGGGGGAATCTGAGGGAGGAACTGATGCCAGGGAGGGGATAGGGAAGTGAAGGGGGGAAGAGCTGGGGCATTCTGAGAGACTGCTGGGAGGTCCCAGTTTCCCTGAGGGTATGGTACCCAGGGCCTTGCTAGTCTCTGTCAGTCTCTCCAAGTTTCCTCTTCCTTAGACGAATATGCACCATCCCCCGGCACACACTCTCTTGAGAAACCACGAGAGGAAACAGTTGTCCTTCATCTTGTAGGAAGGATAAGGGCTGGGAAGCAAAAGCAACCCACCTTCCCTTTCTCAAGCCCCTCCCCCAGATCCTCCCACACTTCTCTCAGCACCATGAAGGCAACTTCTCCCTCACTCAAGAAATTTCCCAGAATTCTCGGGGCTGAGTCCCCTCCACAGAAGTGTAGACCCTGCCCCATGTCCCTGAGAAGCTCTTCTAGGGTGGTCATGTTTAACCATTCGGACATCATGGATCCTTTCGAGCAGCCAAGGAAGGCTTGAAGCCCCATAAAAACGACTTAACGCAACAGACAGGGTTTTATATTTAGTTTTCAGTAAGTTCACAGACCACCTAAAGCCATTAGGTGCCAGGCACCAGGTCAAGAATCCCAATAGTAAGAGTTTACTGAATTACTGGCAGTGTGACTCAGGCAAATTGTTTGACCTCATTGTGCCTCAGTTTCCCTGTCTGCAACAGAACCCACCTCAAGTTGCTGTGAGGATTAAATGAGATGATACCTGGAAAGCACACTGCAGTCATGCCTGGCAAATGGTGCGTGCTCAGCAGCTGTTAGCTGTCACCATTACTACAGCTCCTCTCTGGTGGTACATGGAGGCATCTGGGGTTCTTGACGTTTTGCATAACACATACATCAGACGACTAAATAAAAGAAGCGAGTGTTGATCCAGTTCAGAGAAAAAATGGCTGGCGTTGGTAGGACTAGGGAGAGGATACCAAGGTCAGTTCCACAGAAGGGATTTCTCTCTCCTCGTCCACAAGAAGTGGAAAGGGGGCATGTTTATGCCAAGTGCTTTACATATATGATGTCATCCATCCCATACTATAACCCTGCCACCGTTATCCTCATTTTACATATAAAGAAAGTGAGACTCAGAAAGGTAAGGTGGATTGCCCAAAGCTACCAAGCTACTAAGTGGTGGAACAGGGTGTCAAAGCCAGGTCTGGTCCCCAACCTAGTGTTCTCTCCACTGTCTCAGGGAAGAGCTAAGCAGAGCAAGGACGGGGGCCGCTGGGCCACATCCTGTCTTGGGGAGCCTGGGGAGCCCTTGCTCTGGTGCTTCTGGGTAGACAAGCCTACCTTCCTGGCTTGGAAAAGCCACGGCAGGAGGGCAGAGCAACTTCTGCGGTTGGACTTGGCTTCTGTACTCAGTGACCTCCTGGAAGCTCAGGCTGGGGAAGGGCGTGCTATCACTGCCAAACTCCTCAGCCTTGACCTGTCCACAGTCCACCTGCCCTCACCACATAAAGTACGGTCCTTGGTCACAAAGGCCAGGCGAGTGGGGGAATTCCTGGGACAATCTGCTCCACCCCTTCCTCCAGGGTCCAGGCGCAAGCCCTTGGCCCCCTCCCAACCCTGGGAAGCTGCCTGCCTTTATCTGTGCCTCCCAATAACTCCTCCCTGGTACCTTCCTTCCTTTCTGATTGTTGACTACAATGTCTTGTCTATATTTTTTAAAAAAGAAGTGGTGGGGGGGAGGAAGGAGAAAGAGTAAATTTCCAGGAATTGTTTTGCTGCTGGTCCTGTTGCTTTAATTATTTGCCCTCTCCTCCTATCCAGGTTGGCAAGGAGCCTGGGCTCCTGCCCCCTCCCTCTTTCCTTTCGTTCCAGTCTCTCCCTTTCCAGCTGCCTACCTCCTCCCTCCCAAGAAAAACAACCACATGAAAACTGCAGAGCTATCACTTATTTCTTCCTGAGGGAGCAGCTTTCCCTCTGTGCCTCTGCCAGAAGGAACCGCCATCACTTCCTCTTGCTGCAAATACACATTGGGTGATGGGGGTGAGGGGACTGGGCAGCAGATGGAGGTGAGGCTGCAGGGGGTGATGTCTCTGTGTGGGAGGGGAAAGGTTCTGGGTGGAAGATTCAGACTCAGGAGACTGAGCCACTAAAATGCAGTCTTGAGAGGAACGGAAATGACTGTGGGTCATGTGGAGAGAACAGAAGCCAGACCTGGGTCTTTTTGGAGGGCGCTTGGTCCAGTAGAGCCTCCATCAGCATGGCTCAAATGCAGGGGGAAGGAAGTGAAAATTCTCAGAAGGCTCTCTACTGATAGAAACTGAGACCCTAAAGAGAGAGCAGAACTGCCTGAAAAATCAAAGTGAACCACATTTGATGTCATCATAGTTCATCATGACAGATTTCTTGATCTAGGAGTGGTCTGATGTGTAAGTGGAGGTGTGATATAATAAAAGATATATATTTGGTCTTTGCCCTGGTTCCTTACACAGAGCTCCTAAAATCTTGGTAATTTCCTAGTAATCGCAGTGACAAGAGCATCTTACAGAGAACTCCCAAACCCCTTGGAATCTCTTGGGTGATAGGAATGTCTTCTGTTCCAGGGAGATGACTCTTCTTGGGCTCCTGATGACTTGGGGATGGGGCTGCTCACCAGCAAGACCAAGCCTTGATTAGAAGCTTGGAACTTTCAGCCTCACCCCCTACCCCATCCTCTGGGGAGAAGGGTGGGGCTAGAGATTAAAGCAATAATCGGTCATGTCTACGTGATAAAGTTTCCATAAAAATACCTACACTATGAGGTTCCAAGAGCTCCCAGGTTGGTGAACATATCCATGTGCCAGGAGGGTGGTGCTCCCCAACTCCAAAGAGATAGTCCCTGTTTATCTGGCTGTTCATTTGTATCCTTTATAATGAAACAGTAAACGTAAGTAAGTATTTCCCTGAGTTTTATGAGCCATTCCAGCAAATTATTAAAACTGGAGGGGGAGTGGGTACCCCGAACTTTGTAGCCATGTTGGATAGACGTGTGTGTACCTAGGGGAACCCACTGCTTGCAACTGACATCTAAGCCCTTAAGCCTGTGGAGTCTGACACCAACTCCAGGTGCTTGGTGTCAGAATTAAATGATAGGACACCCAGCTGGTGTCTGGAGAGTCGGAAAATTGGTTGGTATGGCAGTGGTGAGGGGAACTCTACACATTTGGTGTCAGAAGTGTCGTGAGCAGAGAAACAGTTTTTCTATGGGAGACTTTAAGAAAACTGAAAAATACAAACTTGTGGTTGCCAAGGGGGCGGAGGGTGGGAAGTGATAGATGGGACTTCAAAATTGTAGAATAGATAAACAAGATTACACTGTGTAGCACAGGAAAATATACACAAGATCTTACGGTAGCTCACAGAGAAAAAAATGTGACAATGAATATACGTATGTTCACGTATAACTGAAAAATTGTGCTCTACACTGGAATTTGACACAACATTGTAAAATGAGTATAACTCAATAAAAAATGTTAAGAAAAAAAAAAAGAAAACTGAAAAATTAAAAACATCCCTTCCCATGGAGATGGTTGGTGGCGATGTTTGAACAACAATGTGAATATACTAAATGCCACTGAACTGTAAACTTTAAAATGGTTAATACTGCCATAGGAATTTCACCTTGATTAAATTTATATATATCGAACCCCCTCCAGACAACACACCCTCGATCCTACAGCCTACAAAACACAGGCCCAGCTCCAGGTGGCTCTGGTCTCTTCGCAGTGTGGCCTGTGTGACTGGCCCTCACGGAGGATAAGGAAGCTCCCCCTTCCTGCCCACAGGGCTACCTCAGGGATCAAATCAGTAACTGGGGTGAAAGTGCTCTGAGAAGCAGGAAGCTCTGCTGACACAAGACGTTCCCCAACAACACAAATCCAGGGGCTTCACGCCGTCCTCTTGGCTTGGAGGGAGACAGAAGTCTGGTGTCTGTCTGTCTGTCTCTCTCGGCCACACTTGGCCAGAGAAGCACGGAGCAGCGGGGGACATAATGCTGTCCTCCTCCCTCTCCGTGTCCAGGCTTCTCCCTGAAGCTCAACGCCCCTTTCCCACTCGACACCCAGCCTTCTCTCTCTCTCCAGATTCTCACCTCAGATCGCAGCTTAATGCTGGGGAATGGCCAGAGTGATTGCAAGTCTGACACATTTTCAGATTTACTTTAGCCCTCCCGCCCATATCCAGTCCTGCTTTGGCAAGAATCAGGACCGACAGCGGAGAGCAGGACTCCCGGCTGATTTAGCAAGGGGAGACCACAAACATATGTAATGCATTTACCACAGGGCCGGCCCTGTGCTCAGCACGTCACCTCGCTGGCTCATTTAATTCTCACAACACCTGTTTTAGTAGATGTGCCTGTCATCCCATTTTGCAGAGGAGAGAACTGAGGCTTAAAGAGGTAAATTCACACAGCTAGTGAGGACTCTGGATTTTAATGCTTGCAGCCTGACTCCTCCCTGTCACTGGCATACTGGAACTTTGGCTGTGACTTCCCCTCTAACTGGATTGGGGGAAGGCAGGAAAAATCCTGACCCTCTCTCACAGAGCCTCAGCCAGTGATACTGCTTCCTGGATGAGAAGGACAGCCCTGAGCCCGCAGCAAAGCCAGCCCCGCAGCCACGGCCCTCCAGCCTCCTCACAGCTCCCCAGCACTCCAGACCTGCCAGCCTGTAGGACTGAAGTGCTCCCGACACGGAAACTCAGGTGAGTGTTGCCCCCTCTCAGGAAGAAGGGAGTGGGGCTCGGAGAAATTGGCTTCCTTGCATGATCACAGTTGTTCCCAGGGAGGAACTGGAGCCAGGGTGGGGGGATGTGTGTCCCCATACGTGGTCCAAATAGCAAGACAGAGCGAGAGCCCTAAGGAAGACCCACGTAAAAGGGCCAAGGGGTGATGTGCCGGGAGAGAAGCAGGGACTGAGCCCACCTGGACTGGAGGAGGGTGGGGCTGGCCGGGGCTGGGAAGAAAGCGGTCGGGCACAAACAGTTCTGGTCTCTCCTGCCACCAAGACCTCTTAACAACATATTTGCGCTCTTGGGTCAAAGCCTGTGGTCAGCTGTGCACTCTCCTTTCTTGCCTCCCCAGACCCAGAATCTTCACCCAGAGTCTCCTGGTCCCTGCGGCCCGCGACCTCGGGCACACGGGGCTGCCGCCGAGGTCTCTTTTCCCTCGCAGCCCTCCCCCGCCCCGCGAGGCGCCTGCCGGCCCGCATGTCGGCCGCGGGGCCCGGCCCCTCCCAGGGGCCCCCGGCGGGGCCGGCCAGCGAGCCGGGAGAGATCCACAACTGGACAGAGCTGCTCTACTTCTTCAACCACACGCTGCCCGAGTGCCACGTGGAGCTCAGCGAGAACACCAAGCGGGTGGCGCTCTTCGTGCTCTACCTGGCCGTGTTCGTGGTCGGGCTGGTGGAGAACCTGCTGGTGATCTGCGTGCACTGGCGCCGCGCGGGCCGCGCGGGGCTGCTGCGCCTCTACGTCCTCAACATGGCGGCCGCCGACCTGGGCACCGTGCTGTCCCTGCCCGTGTGGATGCTGGAGGTCACGCTGGACTACACCTGGCTCTGGGGCAGCTTCTCCTGCCGCTTCGCCCACTACTGCTACTTCGTCAGCATGTACAGCAGCGTCTTCTTCCTGGTGTGCCTCAGCGTCGACCGCTACGTCACGCTCACCGGCGCCTCGCCCTCCTGGCAGCGCCACCAGCACCGCGGGCGGCGGGCCGTGTGCGCGGCCGTCTGGGTCCTCTCGGCCCTCGTCCCGCTGCCCGAGGTGGTCCACATCCGGCTGGTGGACGGCTTTGAGCCCATGTGCCTCTTCGTGGCGCCTTTCGAAACGTACAGCACGTGGGCGCTGGTGGTGTCCCTGTCCACCACCATCCTGGGCTTCCTGCTGCCCTTCCCTCTCATTGCCGTCTTCAACGTGCTGACGGCCTGCCGCCTGCGGCGGGCGGGGCGGCCCGAGGGCCGGCGCCACTGCCTGCTGTTGTGTGCCTACATAGCCGTCTTCGCCATCTGCTGGCTGCCCTACCATGTGACCCTGCTGCTGATCACACTGCACGGGACCCACATCTCCCTCCACTGCTACCTGGCCCACCTGCTCTACTTCTTCTACGACATCATCGACTGCTTCTCCATGCTCCACTGCGTCGTCAACCCCATCCTTTACAACTTTCTCAGCCCGGGCTTCCAGGATCGGCTGCTGAAAGCTGTGGTCCATTACCTTCCCAAGGCCCAGGCCAGGGAGGGCAGACGTGCCTCCTCCTCCTCCTCCTCCTCCTCCTCCACCCAGCATTCCATCATCATCACCAAGGAAGGCATCCATCCCCCTGCAGCGGGCCCTCACCTCCACCCGAGCCTGAACTTCCAGGCACCAAATACCCCACCCACCTCCGCTCCTCAGTCTCTCATAGCCAGTTGAGGAGGATTCCAGTCTCCTCCACCAGCGAAGCAGAAAGCTGGAAGAGGAGGTGAGAGACTTTGGGGGAGCACGGGAGAGGGTCAGAGCACTCATGGCCGATTCTGGGTATATCTTAAAATACTGAGGTGGGGAGGTGGGGAGTTGGGGATGGGGAGAGGGGACAGGGAGGGATAGGGAGCAGGTCCTTGTGTTGTGATATTTGACCTGGTCCTGGTGTCTAAGGGAGACACGCAGGGGAAAGGGTGAAATAAAGATTAGAGACAGCCACGACTCTGGGTCTCTGAAAAAACCTGCCCTGCCAGCTGGGACTAGGAGGGGAGCTGAGGCTGAAGAGATGCTCAGCAGAAAGCAGACGCACTCATTTCAGAAATCACCCTGGCCGGAAAGAGTGCACTCTGCAGGAACCCCAGGCAGCTTTGCTTTCGTGTTCGTGCTTGTCGACCTCCCGGCACACCATGCAGGCTGTGGTGACAAGAGGCCAGAGGCCAAGGAACCAGGAGGCCTCAGGAGGCGTTTCCTAGCAGTGCATCCTCCCTGCGGTGATAGATGGAGGGGCGGGGCCGGCAGAGGTGGGTAAAGCCGAGGTCAGTGTCTGAGACAGGCACCCTGCAGCTGGGTCAGCACGAGGATTCTCCACCCTCACCACCACCATCCAGGAAGCGGCTCCATTTCCTTGCCGATGCTCTCCGCGACCCCCCTCCCACTAGAGCAGAGGAGCTGCCCCAGAGTCCACACTCCTCAGAGCCCACCTCCCCCCAGCTCTGAGTCTAGGACATTTCCAGACCTCTACCCCTCGTCCCTCCCTGTCTCTCCAGGTCAGAGGAAAACATCAAGGAACATCCATTCTGGGAGCAGACTTTGGGACAGGCAGCAGCAGGCACTGCCGGTGCTCCATCTGTCAGCCTTTGTCCTGTGCACAGGGTAGCGAAGGAGACATCTTCTAATCCTGTCACAGGACAGAGTTCTGGCATTCTTCTAAGTCAGTTCTCACCCACAGACTTCTTTCTTCCTGGACAAGTCTCATAATTTTCCTGTCCAACAACTCACTTCCATTAACACTTGTCCTACAGACAGGAAAGTAAGTCCTCTTGCTAACACGCAGGTCTTCTGCAAAAGGCTCATCTATCAGTTTGGGGAACTAGGACCATGTCTGTGAAGTGCTCTGACTCCAGTAAGGCCTGAGAGTAGGTCCCAGCCCACCTGTTCTGAGTCCTCGGTCTCTCCATCCTGCCTGTGGAGAGTGAAGGGCTGGTGGACACGGTCTCTGAGACCCTCTGTCCTGCTCAAGTGCTCAGTATGTCTGGAATGTTTAACTTGGATTAGCTGCTCGCTGACCTGGTGTGCGGTCTCCTCTGCTCTCAGAAATCTGAAACTGTTCACCAGATGCATTAAACATGTGCTCCAACACTATGTGCCCGTTTGTCGGGAGCACCGAGAAAAAATCCATGTCTACTGCTCACTGGGCCCAAACCTGAGAAAGGGTCTTAAGCTACAAACAGCTACTCAGTGGTATAGAGCTGAAGGCTGTTTCAATCAGGACAGTGATGTGGGGCTAGAGCAAGAACTTAACCTAACAATGCAGAAAATGTACTGGACTTTCCTCCCTTGTGTCCACATGAAAACCAAGCAAGTCAATGCCCACATCACTGCCTCCTCTGACTTGGGCTCCAGAAACTCCCTGAAGGAAACCCAGCGGCACATATCACACCCCAGGTTACCTCAGAGGCCATTTTCCCTACAACTTCTCTTCCCCCAGATTTCACTCTGGCAACCAGTGCCCTGGCAGCATGGGTACTTCCCGGGGCTGAGAGAACCAGCATGCTGAGCAAGGCCACCCTCAGCGTTTGCGGGGCACTGATGGGGGGCCAGGCCCAGGCAATGTGCTCTGAGACCAAATGGACCACGTCACGCCCTACCTTCTAGAGGTCTGTCTCCCTTCTGTGGGGGGACAGTTGTTATCAACCTCATGAAACCATGCCAGACCTCCGCCCCCTCTCCACTCTGATACACCATGTCACGGCGAAACAGATGGCACCAACCAGACAAATTTGTGGCCAAATCTCTGGTCCAACCAGACATCAGCAGAGCCCCACTGCTCTCTCTGAGCCAACAGAAGATTCCTCTCAGGGATGTTCCCTCTGAAAAGGTCGGGTCATTGAATTAATTTCCCACTGTCCCACTAAAAACAGGACAAATTAATGCCGGGGAATTCTAGCTACAGGAAAGGAAAATGTGCTACCTGAAAGAATTCTGGCATCTGCTGAGCAGAACACTCTACTGAAAGGGTGATGGCCCGGGTACTCTGAACTCTGAAGGGATGAGCATGATCACAGTAAATAGGAAAAGCACTCCCATTTCAAATTTCCTTTTTTTATTCTAAATAAAAACCACACTTTGTGCCGAACAATGGAATATAAAAGAATCAGATGTACAACGATTTTAGACATCTACTATTTGGGAAAAAAAGTTTACAAAATATACAAAACTTTACAGCAATAGATAGTAAACACTTAAATATTAGGAGGTCAGTACTTATTAATTTAATGGAAGGAGTTAGACGTCAACAACTCTTCTCGGATTCGTTAAGAGACTTGAGCTAGTAGAGGGGCAGGGAGGGTGGACTGGACGGGGGAAGGGTGTTAAAAGAAACATCCAAATCAAAAGTTTCCTTTTCGTCCTGATGTTAAGTTTATGATGAGCGATCACATTGAAACGAACGCTGTGTGCCCTGCTTCCTAATTCATCCAGTGCACGATTTCGGGAAAAGGATATGTGGGGACTCCCAGAGGGGCATTATTTCTCCACATGGCCCACTTCCATGCCAACAAAATCAGTGTCCATCTACGAAGGAATTTAAATTCACTTCCAAAGTTGAGTAGTCTGGGGAACAGGAGGGCACAGCAGGCAGCCAGAAGAGGAAGAAAACATCAGCAGCAAAACCTGACTGGGGAGAAGGTATTAAAGACAAAGGCTGTCCAAGAGATAAAAGGGTGCTGACAGATCAGAGGAAAGTCGAAAAGAATTTTTACCCATTTCCTGGCCCCCACCCCCACCTCCTTTCTTCCCAACTAGCCATGAACTATAGACACTCCACGGGGTCTTAAAATTTAGGAACAAATACCAGGGTACAGCAGAGCTTGCCAGCGGGCACCGTGGCATCAGTGAGCCATCAGTGGGTCAGAGGAGTGCCAGGACACTGGCACTTCCTCTGGGCACAGCAGCCTCTGTCATTTAGTGTGCCATTAAAGTATCACCCTCTTCCCTTAGGGAAAAGTTGGGAATGGCCTCGTGCTTGCTTGCTTTAATGCTCTAGGTAATTTCTAAACAAAGGGCTCTGCAAATCATGCAGCTGGTCCTGAGTACAGAACAAGAAGAGGGGAGGAGAAGGAGCAGAGAAGACATTCAAAGGGCAGACAGAACCTCAGAACAGCACAGGAGACAGCGCTAACCTGGGCTCCAGGGCAGAGAGGGCAACAAAACCCAATGAGCAGAAGGCTGAAAAAACTTAAAACTCAAAATATGAATACCTTCTACCAGGTATCCTTGAATGCCCTTTGCCATAAGCCATAATATAGTGTTTCAAATAAAGCAGTGCAGAAAAGGGTGAGCTGGAGGCAGAGGCAGCAAACACGACTGCAAAAGGAGGGTTGAGGTGTGAATACAGGGGACGCACAGGGGAATGGGGTTTGGTCAATGAGCCTCATGAGCTACTGACCCTGCTACATGTCTGACTGCAACCAACCGGGCCACCCTGGTCAACCACTGGGCCTCAGGAGGATCAGGGGGTGCAGTTTTTTAGTGTTTTAGGGGCAAAGCTTCAAGGATTTGTTTTTTGGTTTACTGGCAAAAAGGGAAAACTTCACAGTTTCAGGTTAAGTACACAGACTACCCAGCATCCACGACGCCCTCTGTTAAGGAAAAGGGCTTCTCCAGCACACCGATCCAGTCTCGGCTCCGTGGTTGGGTTCCAGTAAGTGCCCCAAATCCTGCCATTCGAAACTTGGTCCTCACCAACAATCTGGGAGAAACTGCTCTGGCTGCAAACACTTAGCAGATACTTGCCTGTAGTCTTTTATACACTTTCTTTCTTAAACTTCTAATGGTCAGTGTGGGAAGAAGGAAGCAGGCAGTCAGGGATGGTAAGTCTCAGCACTGCTTTCCCAGCAAGAATGTCCCAAGGGAACACTTAACAAGTTGGCTTCAGATAGTGGAAGTGGCCACTTGCACAAGTCCCATCGTGCAAGGGTCACCTCACCAGAGTGCCTGCACTCCAACCTGGAGGCTTTATCAATCGAGGGCTGGGGAGAGAGGCAGCAGGTTCAACAAGGACAGAGCTTTGGTTTGCCTGTTTGTCCCAGCCAGCCTCCTAAGTTTAGGAAGGATGAGAAAATATGCAAAAAGGTCCTTTACGTGGCTTGATCCCCTCACCCATCCCCAATCTACTCAATCACAGGACGGAAGGGGGATGAAAGGCTTAGGGATTTAACAAACCTCAACTTTCTAGACCTTACGCCATTATCTAAAGGGTTCCCTGGGTTTATTCTGCAAGACTGCCTGGAGAGAAAGAAAAGAATTTGCTTGTTTAAAGGTGTGACCTGTTCTCCCCTAGTTCTAGCCACTGTTTCCCAAATCTCTGACCAGGACTGTCTCCTGGAATAGGGCTACCTACTGGGAGCAGCTCATTTTCCTGAAGTCTCTTATCCAAAAGAGATGCTGGGTAATATGTATATAAAACCAAAAATAAATAAATATTATGTTCAAAAAAGGCTTTGTGAGTCAATTAAAACCACTTGCTTGTGAAACAGCCCGGGTGCTGCTGAGTCCCACCTGGGCAGCGTCAGGGCTGAGGCCAGGGACTCCCAGAGCTCGCCTGAGCAGGTGAGGTAGTATGGGTTACTGAGGTGCTGCCTTGTGAGTATGCGAGATCCGAGGGCCCTCTCCCTCAAGCCTTCTTTGGGCAAGACCCCCTCAAAAGGCAACTAAGAATAGACCCAACCAGCACCCCTGGACTGGGCAAGACCCGTTGCCCAGCCACCCAGGGAGGGCTTGAAGCAGCTGTCAGCAACTAGTGCCCCCTGGTGGCGATGCGATGACAGATGAGGATAAATTCCAGCAGGACAAAGGTGAGCTGCCAAAGCTCTGGCCCAGTTAGCACAAAGTAAACAACAGGTTACCCGACTGGGGCAGACAGAACGCACATCCTGCTACACACCACTAGTTACTCGGGTCCCTTTAGTCCTGAAGGGCTCACAGTCCACCACTCCACCACTTCACGGGGTCTTCTCATCTACACTATAGGCCAAACACAATTCGAGGTGGGAGACTGGATGTAAATTAAGGCAAGGCTGCTGCTGTCAGACATCCCCACCTCTCCCCCAGGAAACTCACGGTTGATGGAGGTGGCCGGATGACAGATGACTACATCAAAGTGGCTCCCTGTCCTCTCTGCCCCACAGGGAAGGCCTGACGTCCTGGGCCATCGCTCCATAAAATCACGTTTCTTTGGAATTGAGGAGAAAAGAGAAACCTCCCTTCCTGTCCATCCAGACTGCCACTTCCGGCAGCACTGCAGGACACCTCTTCTGGCTGGCAAGGATTCATCCCAAAGCTTTCTGACCTAAATGGAAAGCTTTGTCCCCCCAGTTGGGATCTAGCTGCCAAGAGACCTCACTATCCAATCAGCAGATCAGAGCCATGGAACAAGCAGGTCCCTCCATCCCTGACACCTTTTCCCTGCTGAGGGCTGCGACTGGAGCCGGAGGTGAGCTGCTCTGCTGACTAGGCTTTCCTGAATGACCACACTCCCAAAATCCCTCTCATAGCTGGTTGTCCCGGTCGGAGGTCTGGCAGTAACACCCACCGTGAAGACCTCTCTCCACCTCTTCTATTCAGTGAGGCTGTTGGTTGGATTCTTAGCAGCATAAAACCTATCAGTAAACTAAAACTTAGGAGGCTGGGGAAGGGGATCTACTTGATACCAACTGCCTGACGAGATCCCAAAACCAGCCTCAAAAGAATCAAAAACACAGCCCTGCATGGGCAGGAACAGGTAAGGAGGTAAACATGATAGGGCCGTTGCTTCTCAAAAACAGTAACAGTGTTCATGTGCTATTTCTTCTTTTTTCTCCTTTAAACACAGGACAGAACAGGACTCCTAGCAAGGCAAAACCGTAACTTCGGCTCGGGAAGGACCAACAGCCATCAGAAAACTAACGTCCTGGCTGCTGCCTGGGAGCGCCCCCTGGCTCTGCGGGGACCCAGTCAGCTGTCCGGGTTCTTCTCGGCCTCTTTGGAATGGATAATGTACATGAAGGTCTGCTCGATGGTGAAGTCAGGCGGGAGGCTGCCTTTGTGCACGCCGACGTGCTTGCTCATGAGGTTAAGCGTGGAGCTGTAGTGGCCACAGACCGTGCAGCGATACATGAGGGCCCCCGAGTGCGTCTTCAGGTGGCACTTGATGGTCGAGCGGCCTCGGAAGAACTTGTGGCACTACCTTACACTGGTACGGCTTCTCGCCCGTGTGGATCCGCCGGTGGTAGTTGAACTCACTTGTGTGGGCAAATCTTTTGCCACACACCTTGCAGCTATACTTGCTATTCCCGGGTTGGCCCTGCAGTGCCAACTCCTCACTCAGGAACTCTTCTGCTGGCAGCTTCCGCTTCTGGAGAGCTGGGTGCTGTAGCCCAAAACCAGGCCGTGCATCAAGGCCACTGTTGCATTTGTGCTGGCTCACGTGGTAGCGATAGGCAGCCTCCGACTTGAAGCTCTGGCTGCACAAGTGGCAGCGGAAGAGGGCGTCTTCCAGGCTTTGGTGCACAGCCATGTGCTTCTCCAGGAGATGCCAGTCCACAAAGCTGTTTGCACAGACGGAGCAGGAGAAGACCGAGATGCCGAGATGGGAGAGTGTGTGCCACATGAGGCTGCAGAGGTTGAGGTGGCGCTGGTCACAGACACTGCAGGCCTGGCCCTTCAGGTTAAGGTGGTCAAGGATGTGGCCCCGGACCACGTGGAAATCTCTGGCCAATGCCTTACCACAGGCAGCACATTTCAACTCTGCAGAGGCCGCTCCTGCAAACAGACCCAGCTTCCCAGGCAGAGGGTCGCTGGGGTGGACGATGATGTTGTTCTCAAATATCCCATCCCGTCGGTGGAGGGTCAGCTGCCACTGGGTAAAGAACTTAGTTTCACACATGTCGCAGGAGAAGAGGAAAATACCGATGTGGGACAGAACATGGGTCACCCGGGAGTTACGGTCCTGGAAGTGTGTCTCGCAGACCTTGCAGTTGCCAGTCAGCAGGTCCACGTGGTCCCGAGCATGCTGGCGGATGAGCTGAATGTTGGGCTCTAGAATTTTCTTGCACACTTGGCAGGGCATGGCCTTACTCTCTCGGTTGTCATTCTCTCCGAAAGTCAGCTCGTCCTCGCTGTCGTCACTCAATTCAATCACCTCCTCAGCTGTGCCTATCTCCTCGGTGGGGTCTTCAAACTGCAAGTCGTCGTCCCCCAGGTCCTCCAGCTGGAGCTCTTCCATCTGCCCAAAGCTGGGGTCTTTGGAGTGGTCGCTATTGCTCAGACAGGAGTTGGTCCCAGTGGTAATATCTATTGCATTGTCAGGGGTAAAGAAGCTGTTTTTACTGAAGTCTCCATTGCTCTGGACTTTGTATGGCTGGCAGGAGCTTGTGCTGGTTTGGATGCCCATGCTGACAGTGCCCAGGACTGGCTGGGTCACCATACTGGGGACAGACGTGAAAGGAGCAGGGGCATCGTGGTCTTCTGTCTTTGGCGGCAGTGGCTGCTGCGGCAGAGGCAGGCTATGGTTAGTGTCACTGGTAACGTTTCTCTCTTCCTCTTTATAGCTTCCTCCAGCATCACCAGGCAACACATAGTTTCTATCAGGAACAAAGTGCTCCCCACCACCCCGGAGTTCTCCAAGGGGATGGGTGGGTTCTGCTGAGCTACAACTCAGGGTACCAGAGTGGCTCTCAGTGGTGCTGGTCAGCGGCTTGGCCACGGCAGTGGTCTCCAGGTCAGGAAAAGTGGAGTGACAGGCCCGGAGGAGATCCTCCATACCCAGACGCTCAGCGACCTCGTAGATGACCCCAACGTTGATCAGGTCCGTGAAGAGCTCTGACGTGTAAACAAAGCTCAGAATCTTCTCAAAGTTGGCGGGGGTGATGAAGTCCACCACATAGGTCCTGGCAGCATCGAGCCCAGTGTTCAGGAAGAGGTTCTGGAAGTAGCCAGCCGCACAGGCTAGCACGGCTTTGTGGGCCGGGAAGGAGCGGCTCCCCACCACGATGGTGACATCGCACATGGTCTCCGAGAGCCGGCACTTGTTGAGTTCCTTCAGCAGGTTGTTGGGGTGGTTGGTGCTTTGCAGTTTGATCCTCATGCCCATCTTAGCAGCTCCTATGATGTTGCCTTCCTTATCAGCACGGTTAATCTGTGGACAGCAAAAGGAAAAGGTGGATGGCCAAACACATCCCCGCAGGTGAGGAGATCCACAGGAGGAAATGCCACCAGTCTGCGTGTTTCCAAGCTCTGCGTGGGGAGCAGCAGTGAATGGACAAACACCTGCTCCATTCTGCTGGGGGCAAGGACAGCAAAAGTAACGGGACAGTGACCTCGCTCCCTGCACATTCCCAGAGTAGTCACGACAAAATCCAAAAGTATTGGGGAAAAAACTGTCAGCTTGGTCTTTAAGAGTCAGTAAGAGAGTCTGTAGGCCTGGTTAGACAGAAGCTAGTGTCTTAAAGCCAAGCCAGAAGCATCCTCTCAGACAAAATCTTACACTTCTTAACCAGAGCAACTGGCTCAAATTTTTCTCAGTAATTTCCTAATTTCCTCCTGAATACACGCTTTCCTATCTCATTGCATATATTCTCTTCCCTTATGATGCCAAATGCCACACACACACTAGAACACAATTATCAAAGCGCCACTGGCTGCTGGGGAAAGGGAAAGGGTGCTCTGTCCTTTAGCTTCCTACCATTGCTATGTTCTTTCAGTCCCTAAATAAGTCTCTCGCTCATTCTTGAGTCCCCATCTCTCTCTACCCATGCTACCTGCCTGCCCTCTTGTCTCCCCATAGCCCAGAGCTATTTAGAGACTGCTCTATCACATTCTCTGTGTGCTGTGAATGAAGTAAAAACACTCAGAACCCAAAGAAGTAAAGCAAAGCAGAACACAACTGTGGTATTTAATATGACAAAGACGCTTCCATTCTTTTTCCCACCCTTTTCAGGAATTATGCTTATTTGACCAGAACTAAGAGATTTACTTGATCTTGATTACACAGGTAACTCCTACAGGCTTGCTCAGTTCCACTTTTTCCCCCTTTTCGAGTCCTGCACGACGAAGGGGGACAAGCTAGCTGGCTTCTCCTTCAGTCTCACGACTCGCCCTGTGCAACACAGCCTCTTTCTGCACCTCATCACGTTCGATTAACTCCCAACTTTCTCTGGGGCCCAGGAAGCTTCTGGGCATTGTTGGGTACCAGCCAAGCATCTCCCGGGCCCTGGTGGTCACACATCAACGGTCAGCAGGTCGGGGCGCCGGGAAGCCTGGGCGGGGAGCGGTAGGGGACGGATTCGGAACTTCCGAGAAGGCACCCCAACAACCCCGTGGCGCCGCAGTCTCCCCTCTGGAGGGTCGAATCCGGGAGGAAGGGAGTTCAGTGGGGCTGGGCACTCCATCTGGGGAGCACCAAGTACCTCGGTGCCTCCCAAACAGCGGGGCGACCTCGGGCGGCGGGTGGGGGGCGACGCGGCGGGGCGCGGGGTCGGACAGGGGGCGAAGGGATCGGCGGCGGGGCCGGCCGGGGGCGGCGCGCGGCGGGAGAGGACGGGTCCGGGCGAGGGGAGCGGGCAGGGGGGAGCCCAGCGAGGGCGAGAGAAAGGCCGGGACGGGGGTCCGGCCTCGGCCAGGGCAGCCCTCGGCCCGGCCGCGCTTACCCGGCTCCGCGGGGCCCGAGCACCATCGCCGCCGCCGCCTCACACAAAGGCCCCGGCCCGCCGTGCCCGGCCCGACGAGGAGGCGGCGCCGCCAGCCGCGGCCAGACTCTCCATCCGCCGCGCTGCTCGCCGCGCCGGCCCGGGCCGCTCCAGCCGCCCGGCCCGCAGCGCCCCCCGCCGTCCCGGAGGAGGCAGCGCCCCCCGCCGCTCGGCCGCAGCGCCCCCAGCCGCTGGGGAGGAGGCAGCGCCCCCCACCCCACCCCCCAACAACGGCGGGACCGGGCGCGAGGCCGGAGGGCAGAGGCCACCAACCCTCGGGCCGGCCCTCGGGAGCAGCTGCGGGAATGTTTCCGACCCCATCCCCCAGGCCTGGCTTTTCTGAAGCGGCGATCCACCCGGCGGAGACCACTTCCTCCTCGCCCTGGTACCTGGAGAAGTGAAAACCCCATCCCCTAAGCTTAAATCTCCTCCTCTATTCTACGTCTCATATTCCCAGAAGTTTACTCTCAAAACATCTGCTGTTGTAGTTTTACAAAAAGTTGTAACATTATTGACTAATTTATAGCTCCGCCACTAGGCAGAGAGCTTCCTGAAGGCAGGGGTCTGTGGTTCTGCACATTACTGCATCCCCGCACTTACCACACATTTCTGGTCCATATGACAGGTAATTAATAAAGCCCGTTTGAATGAATGAACAACTGAATGAATAAATACTTGAGAGCTGGGACCATGGTGGACCACTCTTCTGAAAGTTCACTGTGGCCTCCCCTTCCAGCTAGGTGGCCAAATGAAGGAATTCACATTATCCCGCTGTGTGCCACCGCACCTTGGCTGCCCAGGCCTGCTTCCAGCAGCTGGTCCCCCCTCTTGGAGGGGAGCAGAACTTGACATCCCCAAATGTGCCTCTTTGACATAAGGATTCTTTTCAAGAAGCAGCAGACAGCAGAGAAGCTCCGAAAACTGAGAAATTATCCTTTTGTTAGAGATATTTACATTTGTAAGCGAAATCTCCATTTGTAAGTGCCTCCCTCTCTGTACCTGAAAGATAACTAAATGTCTAGGAACTCTTAGTTTTCCTGGGTACCTCCCATGTAGACAGGAAGTATACATGTGATTAAACCTCTGTTTCTTTTTTTCCTGTCAATCTGTCTTTTATTATTTATTCAGCCCAGAACCTAGAAGGGTAGAGGGAAAATTATTTTTCCTCCCCTGCTTCCCTCTTTCAAGAGCCCCACTGCCCTGCTTCCACCTGGCCTTCTCCTTTAGTGCACCAGTTACCCTCCAAATCTTCCAAACGCTCCTGCCCAAGAATTGTCATCAAACCAAGACCACCTGCCCTGCCTGCCACACCACCACCACCTAAGACATTGGAAGTCCACACATTTCTGGTCCATATGAAGTCCTTGTCATCCCAGCTCTCTCTCCTCCAACACGTAGGAACATCTCAGGCTCTAGGACCCTTCTGTGTCTGTGTCTCCTATCTCATCCTGTCCATTGCCAGATGTTAGAAGGCAGCCAGGCAACAACTCCAACAATTTTTGCAACTTTCTAGCTCCCAAGATTCCCATTAACAATAGCAGCCTTTGTCTGCACTAAATGAGACAAACGAACACGTGCAGCTTAACACACGAGCAGTAACCAAGATATATTACTGCAGCTTGGCCAAGAAAAGTCACTGTGTGTCCCACCAACAATTCCCGTGGAACTTGGGACTGGAAAAAGGACTGAACCAACAGACCTAAAATAATGGTATCTGAGGACTGGTTCCAAAAAAAATGAAGAAACGCAGCTGCCACCAGCAGTTCCCAGTGTGGAATCTGGGGACAGACCCGAGTGCTGGGGTTTTCTACTCAAATGGGGGAATTATGGTCTGGACCACGGGCTGGGGGCTTGGGTTCTAGATGGAATCGTCTGCTAGCTCAAGCTGACTGCCCCAAACTGGAAAGCCACTTAGATCAGGAGATGACATAAAGAGAGTGGAGCTCAAAACCGAGATGATGTAATAGCCTAAAATGAAAAAGAATATGAAACGGTAGATATATATATGTGTGTGTGTGTGTATATATATATAACTGAATCACTGTGCTGTGCACCAGAAACTAACACATTGTAAACCAAGCATATTTCAATAAAATATACACACACATATATATATATAAACTGAGAACTTACTCATGGCCCTCAGAAACAGCAAGAAAGACAGAGAACCCAAAAGGGTTTGCAGGGACCATAACTATGTTACTCACTGTCCCTGAAGCCATCAGAAGTCTCCTTCAGTCCTACTGCTGATGCCAACTCTGTTTAAAAAAAAAGAAAATCCAACCGAGTAAATTTGAAGATCTAATTGACTTTACTCAACAATTCAGTAATGGGAGTGTCCCATCTAGCAAGTAGAAAGGAGCTCTGAAGAGCTCTACAAAATAGAGGTGTTTTATACGGAAAAGGGGGCAGGAAAAGGAAGTTTCTAGCAAAGAGTTGTTAAAAAAGAAACAGACCCAAAATAGAGTCACTTATGCTAAGGTCCATGTCATCAAACCAAGACTTGATTGCAGTTTCAGCCTCTCTGAAGAATGTGACTTTTAACCAGTCAATATGGAATTACCTAGCCACCTCATAGACAGCTGCCTCCCCGCAAAGGAAATAACCCGTCCTCCTGTCCATGACTTCCTTGCCCCACTCCCTTTCTGCTCTTAAAAAACCTTTCCTTTTCTGCAGCTGTTTGGAACTCCTTTCTATTTGCTAGGTGGAATGCTGCCTGATTCATGGGTCATTGAATAAAGCCAATGAGAACTTCAAATTTACTCAGCTGAATTTTGTTTTTTAACAGAGTGGATTACTTCAGGCAAGATCACCTTCCTTGTGGTAATTCCGTATTGCCTGGTTAAAGGTCACGTTCCTAGGAGAGGCTGAAACTGCCATTAGGTCAGGCATTAAATCTTGGTTGGTAACATGGGGCTTAGCACAAGTGACTCCATTACGGGCCTATTTCTTTTTTAACACATCCAATAGACTCCAAACCTCCGGCATGACTCTGAGACATCAGGCTGCAAGACTTGCAGGTGTCTTGGGCCTGTTGAATCTTTCTAACCAACTGCCTTAACCGTCTCTAGAATGTTGATCCCGGTAAATGTACTTCACATGCTAACACCCCTCTAAAGGTGTAGATTAAAGTGTGTAATGTTGATACTTGTGATATTGCGATTTATAATAAGAAATATATATTTGGTCTTTATCCCTGTTTCTAGCACAGACCTCCTAAAAATTTTGGAATTTCCTAAGTAATGAGAGCCATAGAGACGTCTGTTGTTATGTTGATGAATGCCTTGCGGACGCACCTAAAGGTGGGCGGCTGGCTGCTAGGAGGACTTTTGATTAGAGGGTTGAAACATTCAGTCTCAAACCCCTGCCCTCCAGAGAGGGAAGAGGGGGCTAGAGGTTGAATCAATTACAAATGGTTGATGATTTAATCAATCATACCTATGTAATGAAGCTTCCATAAAAACCTAAAAGAAGTGGGTTTGGAGAGCTTGCAGATTGGTGAAACCATAGAGATTCAGTGAGAGGTGAGTGGCGTGCTCAGAGAGGGCATGGACGCGCCGCGACTCTCGCATCCGTTTCCCCATGCATCTCTTCCATCTGGATAGGACTTTGGGAACCTCCAATTTGTAGTTGGTGGATCAGAAGAACAGTTAATAACCTGGGCTTAAGATAGGCATCTGAAGGGGTTGGGTTTGGGAGTGGGTCTTGTAGGACTGAGCTCTGTGAAATCTGATACTATCTCTGGGTAGATAATATTGGAGCATTGCTTGGTGGTGTGGGAAACCCTCCCCCTCCACATATACTGAATTGGGTCTAGAATCTTTAATACTGAAGTCTTTAAAGTCTATCACCATGCCATCACAATGACACACAGACACAAAGCTAAATGGAGGAGGGCCAGGAATTTAGCCAGGGTCTGTTTTTTCCTTACTTATTTCTTTGGGGGAAGGTAATTAGGTTTATTGGTTTTTTTTAAATTGCTTTTTTAATGGAGGTACTGGGGTTTGAACCCAGGACCTCGTGCATGCTAAGCATGCACTCTACCACTGAGCTATACCCTCCCCTCCAGCCAAGGTCTTTTTGAAAGTCCCCTTAGGCATCAGCCTCTTTACAGCAGGAAGAGGAAGCTTGGGATTCCTTCACTCATTCTCCAGGCACAAAAGTTGGAATCTGATTTTAAGTTTGTCTTCATTTTTCCTGGAATCCCCAGTACTGCAATTTTCATCAGTCCCACCAGAGAGCAACCTTTCTGCATAAATGCTCCTACTTGCCACAGCACTTGTGTCATCTCAGCGCACGTGTACTCCCAAGTCTGAGCAGAACCACAGCATGAAGCCTTCATGTCTCAAATACATTCCCCAGACTCTGCAAATTTACCCCAATCTTCAGCCCTCTAGATAGATGATTTTGAAAAGTCAACAAGATGACTCACTGGAAAAAGGCTTGAGAATTTGGGGAGAGAGCATTCTTTGACCTCTAGCAATAAACCTGACACCAGGCATCTGAGGTGAGCCCTTCCTCCTCCCCTTCCCCAACCCTACAGCTGTGGGTCCAAAGTTGCCCCAGTCAGGTTCTGGAAAGAGAGAACTTTCACTGGGGTGAAGGACCTGCAGGAAGTGGCCTCTGGCTCCACAGCCCTGTCTTTACACAGCCTTGGGAGGCTGTGTCAACTTTGTTACCAGGGCGGTTCAGGGGCATGGCCTTGGGAGCCTGAGGATTTCCCAGGCTGTTCCATTAGGGTACAGAAACCCCCTTGGGATCAATGGGCTGTTGGCACGTCAGATTAATAAAAGACACCCCCACACACTCATTTAACTGCTGTACATACACTAGACAAGCATTACAGGGGCTGGCAACAGTTGCACTACGGAAGAGTCGGAAATAAATGCTTCCCCTTTATAATAACGAAGGTGGCCAGTTAACACTGAAGATATCTGCTCTCCTCTGTCTTGGCCACTGCGGTAACTTTCCTGTCCATGCCCTATCCTAGCAGGACCGAGTGTTGTTTGCTTGTCCACAGCCCTGCTAGGCTGTAAACTCTGTGTATGGATCACAGCCTCATCCCCACAACCTGCTGCAGGACCCGTGCTCAACACTTGGGGGCAGAAAAATGATTCAGTGCTTTAGATGAATCCTCTTCTGAGGCTGGGTCGTCGCACAGCCTTGATCGCCACCTCCTGTCTCTAAATAGAGTTAGATTCAGGGATGGATGTCTCCCAGGCTGGAAATACAGACAAGCCATTCAGAATATCTGGGTTTTTTTCTATATCTGAAGCTGGTTTGTGAAAGCCTCTGAGGAACATCTTCCAAATTCATTTCTTCTTTCAATCACTGAATAAATCTTATGATATTAATTGTATGAAGCAATGAGTAAGGCACTGTTGGGAAAATCAGTATGTGTACAAAATAAAGATACTTCCATTTATATATGATACATGTGTGTATCATATATATGCATGTGTGTGATGTAGCTGGAAGAGTCAAGGAAGAGAAAAACTCACCCACCAACCAAATAGTCACTCTAGGTCATAGTACATAAAAATCCTTTATTGTTGAGGAGTAGAGAGAGATGTCATATTTTTAGGACACTACAGAAACTTCAGAGGATCTATAGCCAACACCTGCAGGAACTGGGGATGCTCACTAGACAGTTTCTACAGCCGATGGGGTAGGGGGACGGGGAAGGAGTCGAAGCACTAGAGTGTTACAAGGATGGGGAAGAGAAGGGAGCACATGCGCCTGGGGATGAGGACAGGGCGACAGATGTCTTCACGATGCAGCCCAGGGGTCCAGAAGTGGAGTGCTGAGGACCCAGAAAATGAAATCACGTCTCTGTCCTGTAAAATTCCCACCAACCACCCACTGGGGAAGCAGGGACAGAGGGAGGGGCATCTGTGAAGGAGAAGTGAGAGAATGGAAGTCTTAACCCTCAGCTATCTCTGCAGCCTTTGGACTAGAAGACTGAACTCTCCTCGCCACAGGTGCTTGCCCCTTCCCAGCTGCCGTGTTTATCATGACACTTACAAACACCGTGGGCATGCCCTGTGGGGCCCAGGCAGCAAGTTGCAGTGGCAAAGTTCCTATATTCCTGGCGTCCCTGTGAGCCAAGCATACACACAACCCCGTCCAATGCTCCCAGGTGTCAGTGGTCCCCCAGCCTCACCTAGTCCCTCTTCCTCTTTCCAGAAACCTCCCAGAGGAAGGACAGGCAGGGATCACTTCCTTTTTCAGGAGTTTCACATGAATGAAATAAGATGGCACAGTGATCTTTGTTGATCTATTTCATCTAATCTTATTTAAGTGCCAGCCCCAGGGGCCTTGTGTCTATTCTTCCAGGCA
Organism: Camelus ferus; assembly: GCF_009834535.1. Classification (NCBI taxonomy): domain Eukaryota; kingdom Metazoa; phylum Chordata; class Mammalia; order Artiodactyla; family Camelidae; genus Camelus; species Camelus ferus. The sequence continues at coordinate 22,620,200 of NC_045707.1, forward strand.
CCAAATGGGTTGAGAATGCTCTGTTAGTGGTGAGATTATGAAGGCTGCAATTATGGGCCTGGTCCCTCTGAAAGAGCCTAGATCCGCCGGAAAGCATTAAAAGTAGATTTCCGCAATGCTCTTGTTTCTGCCATTTGTATAAAATACTATGGCAAAATTGCACTGTAATTATCTTTATGGCTGATGCATAACGTTGGGGAGAGCATGTCATCCAGATATGGCTGCCTATATAATTATCTGGCCATCGGCAGGACTGAAATAACAATCTGATGAGAGCAAAATGATACAGAAAGTACCATGTAATCAGCGAGTTACGGTTATTATGGCTCTTTGTGCCCTCTCACCCAGCGCTGAATGGGGGGCCAGACCTAGTCTCTGGGCCCCCGGATCAGGCACAGGCAGTTTCATCGAGAGCCAGCTCCCGGTCCTTGAGTCTCCTTTGAGACCAATGAGTGTGAGTAACAGGGTCTCAGGGAGGGGGCAGGAGACTCTGGGATGAATGACTGAGGCTCCCTGATCCCTCTCCTTTTCTCCCCCAACACCTTCTTTCTTTGGAAGCTGGTGCAAAGAAAGCCACCAGTTGAACTGCTATTGCTGTGTGTGGGAAGATGGTGTCGAGGCGGAAATTTCCATGTTTTGACAAGACACTTCCCCGGGGACTCTCACATTGGCATACCAAGTAAGAGAGCTGTCAGCCCATTCTGGCCCAGGGTCCAGCCCAGGAAGCTCCAGGTAGACAGACCAGAGCCCCCAAGGTCAGCCCCCGGCCGTTCCCCACACCTCCCAGACTGCAGCAATCCTATTAAGGCCAACACACAGCGCTGCATGCTGGGCACTATTCAGAACACTTTACCTACGCTCAAAAACACAACCCCACAAGATAATCATATCACCCCCATTTTTCAGATAAGGAAATTGAGGCACAGAAAGGTTGTGTAACCTGGCTAAGGGGACTCAGCTGGTGAGTGGCAGATCCAGGATTTGAACAGAGGCCATGCTCTCACCCATTATGCTGCATAGAGCAATTAAGATATGGTTTCCAGCTATGCCCCCTTAGATTTCAGAGTTCCTTGCATTTCTTCCTAAATCACCCTTGCAAAGAACTACACACTAGACCCAGTAACCTGAGATTCTGAGTGATCTGAACGTTTTCAGCCTGCCTGGGAAGCAAAATGCTTCACCTGTGGATGAGACACGGTATCTGTAATTATCAGATGATGATCTCTCCCTCTTTTGCATGGATCACAAGAGTATGGAGTTCAAACAACAAAAGGTGCCCAGCAGAGAAGCCCAGGGGAAACCCCTCCCTTCCCATTTCCCAGCACTCCCTCCTTCTGCTCAAGAGGAAGCCGGAGTCCATGAGACAGGGGAGAGGGATGAGAAAGAGATGTGTGTGCGTGCGTGCGCGCTCTCAGACAAGCACGCGCCTCTAAGTGTCGGGCACTGGTAGTGTATTTAGGGCATTAATTACGAGCATTAATGCCTATAGCATCAGAGGAAATGCTCCTCTGGCAATCTCCCCCCACCCCCCCCCCAACACCGTCCCTATCTTCTCCCTGACCAACAGTTCATACCTCATTCCGCACTGGGGGGATACTTGAAGGTGCCAAAGCTGGGGACATTCTCTTGGTTCACATCAATGGGAGTGTCTGGGTGAAGTAAATGGTGTAGTTAGGAGGGATTTTTCTGAATATGGCCTTCACCCTGACCCAACAGCAAAGGGCTGCTATGCAGGACGGCTTTGGAAGACAGAGTCGGGAAGAAGAGGAATGCTCTGGTTGCGAGATGGAGAGGAAGCAGAGCCTCCCCGCCCCTTCCCAGCTGCAGCAGGACCATCATATAAAGGTCTCCCTACTCTGCTCCCAGGAAGAGCTGGACTGTGGGTCCGAGCTGACTGGGTAGAAGGGGCCAAGGAACCTTCACTGTGGCTAAGAAAAATCCTGTCTTTCCCTCTGGTGACAAACATGAGGCAGCTGACTGCTGCCTTATCTCTGCCAGTGCCCTGACCCTTCCCCCGCTCTGCCGCACGCGCCTACCTGGCTGGACGTTCCTCTTGCCCATCAGTCCCACAAAGAAGTCGTGCATGTCACCTGCAGAAATAGGGCCAGCACTGTCAACAGCGATGTTCCGGGGCCGATACATTTCCCCAGGCATGTGTCAAGACGTCTGCATTGGATTCTGGTCTCTGTTTCTTTATCTCATCACAGCTTCACTCCCCACAGTTAGCAGGCTATCCCCTAAGCGCAGCCTCTTCACCTATCTCTCCCTCACCCACATTTCAAGAATTCTCTAGAATTCTCTCAACCAGCAGGTGCCTGGCTTAGAATCATCACAGCCACCAAGAGGTCCTCTTGCTTCCCGATAACCTGCCAGCGGAGGGAGACCCCACCGCGCCCCTCACACCTGCTTCCTCCCAGCTCCCAGTGGCCTCTTGCGGTGAGGGAAGGCTGGCTGAGCAGCTGCAGCGAGCATGCTGTGTGGGCCAGCCGAAATAGTCTCTGGGCGCCCTGCCTGAGGAGCTCTGGGCAAGCAGTCAGCAGAGACGGGGAGGGAGAAGAGGCTACTCACGTTTCTGGGGAAGTGGTGATTCCTTAGGACCTGTGAGAACAAGAACAAGCAATTGTTCCCTAAGCCATCTCCAGCCTCCTCCCCACCCAAAAGGGTCTCCCCATCCTATTTAATCTTCAGAACCCTGCCCCACATGCCCCCCTCCCTGGGGCTGCTTCCTACCCGTGCCAGCCCGGCTCAGCACTCCAAGCAATCCGTTCAGGGAGACTAAGCGGCTGTCAGCGAGTCTCCGGAGCAAGGACGGGGGCAGCTGGTGCAGGCTTGCGTCCTTCTAGGGGAGAGAGGCCAAGAGGGCTGAGGGGAGGCTCACACCCAGTCCACTCACTCTTTCCCCACAAGAAGCAGCCTCTCCTTGAGCCCACCACAGCTAAAGCTGACATCCTGTTTCTTTCAGTGTTTCCTTGGGTTTACACTAGAAGAGAAGTGGGCTCTCAAGTGTGGTCCATGGACCAGCAGCATCCACGCTGGGAGCTTGTTAGAAATACATGATCTCAGTCCTCCCCCAGACCTACCGAGACAAAATCTGCATCTTAACCAGGCCCCCAGGCGATCCATATGCGTAGCAAGTTTTGAGAAGCACTGGAAAAGGGAGAACATTGGGCGCCCCAACTGTCCCAGTTTGCCCAGGTATGGGGAGCTTGCAGTGCTCAAGCCGGGATGGCTCCGGGAAAACCGGGGTGCTGGTCATGCTATCTCCCAAGCTCAGAGGGTCCCTTGGGGCCCTCTCCCAGCTCCTGCCACGTCTCAGTGAGAAGGCCCCTGGTTCTTTTCTCCCTGGTACATCAGGAAGTGGTTTGACCAAGGATGTGGTTGCCCCATTAAGTAAGTGAGCCATGAATTCCTCCACTCACATGAAGGCTCATTAGCCAGAGCAAGTGTCCTTCGGTCTGTGCTCCACGACTGAGTCACATACCTGGGGACAGGTGGGGGGCAAGCACACCGGCAATCCTGAAATCCCCCACTCTGCACTGTGTCTCTGGTTGTTCCTCTCCCTGCACTTCCCATCGCTTCTTGCTCGCTCGTCTCCATCAGCTTCTGCCTCTGGTTTTCTCTCCATCTCCCCTGTCTCCCCTGGATTTAGAATTTCAGGGAGGCAGCATGCTCATCAGAATGAAACTTCTTCTCCTCCACAACTGAACCCCATTCTAGACCTGCTGCCAAGCAGGGGCTCTTAATCATCTCGATTTTTTTAGCAACGTGGGCACAGACCACACACCCAGTTATTTGCGGCTGCAGAGAGACAATGACAGTGATCACGCTGGGAGGTTTTCACCTTGAATCTCAGCGGTGCCTCTCTCTCCAGAGCCCTGGGGCCCTTGGTCTGCTGAGCACACACAGGTGCACATTTATACAGGGCTCACCCCAACACATGCCAACCTGGCTGCCCTCGTACGTACATCCAACCCTCGTCTCATCCCAACTGCCCTCATGCTCACGGACCTGCAGCAAGAAAGGGCAGGACAGCAATCTCTCTTTTTAACTGACCACGAGGAACAAGGTCTTGAGGCAAGTTTGTCTCAGAGGAAGAGACCCAGATATTCCGACTATCTCCAGCTGGAACCTTGGGCTCTGAACACAGTGTCCAGCCCACGCTTGGCACACTTTGTTTGGTTTTTGAACTGGTCCTGGTCTTTTGGACCTGGTGCAACTGCTGCTACCCACAACGCTGCCAGCCTCTCGTGCCCTGGGACACCCCACAAGCTGGACAAAGGCTGGTGACCTCTCTCCTTGCCCAGCACACGGCTTCCCACGCAGCCACTCCCACAAATTGTTCAAGTACTCTGCCTGTGCACCTCCTGTGATGAGATGCTGAACGATTTGAGCTGGAGAGGCAGACTTCACACACTGAATTTGTAATAAGTTCCACCTGTAATCATCTTAAAAGCATTTGTAGCGATGTAATTGCTGTCATTTCAAAACCTTGAAAAGACTTCCTCCCTGCTCTCCCCTGGTACCCCTACCCTGACAACTCCTATTCTTTTTCTTAGAGGAACTTTGAAAATTGGGGCCTGTTTTGTGTTTTTTCCCTATCCTGACTAAGCAGAGGCCAGAGGAGGACACGGGAGAGGAGAGAAGAAGGGGCTGGGATCTTGGGAGCACCTGAGGTTATTGGGGGTGGATGAGCAGGGGATGAGGAAATTATTTTAATTTTAAAAACAAAATAATATACATAACCGATAGGTAAAACAGCACACAAGTGACCATTTGGGAGAGAAATTCTGACTGTTTCATGCCATCCGGGGAGCGGGGAGGATCTGTCCCCCGTGCAAAGGGACAGAACCTGGGCTGGACCATAGAGAACCTGAGACCACGCCAGCCTGTCCCTCACAGTACCATCCAGTCACCGAGTCACCAGACAATCAATTGACCAAATGACCTATTAGTAGGTCCCGTACAAGGTGTTAAAGACACACAGAGGGACAGAGACACTGACAAACAAACCTGGAGACAGTGAGAACACGAGGCCACCAGAGAGGCAGGGTAATCCAACCCTCCGATGGATAATACAGGTGACTCCTGTCGGCCCGCCCCCTCTTCCTCCCTACAGCTGTGGGACAGGCAGAGTGCGGCTCCCACGGTGGTGCCCAGTACTCTGCCAGGGCGGGCACAGCTGGAGGGGGTGCCTTACCTTGCTGTGGCCCCCACCGGGCACCACCTGCTCCTGGGACTCCTCACAGACAGCCCCAAAACTCCAAGCCAAGCTGAGGGCCAGGATGACTGCAAACAGCAGGGTGCTCCGCATGGTGCCTAGGAGGGCAGAGGGACAGGACAGGGAAGGCGGGGAAGAGAAGAACACAACACATGGGCAAACGCAGGGGACATTCACGACCAGCAGCCTGGCTTGACCCTGCTTCCCCAGCCCCCAGCTCTTCCATCCAAGCTGTGGTCTGGGAGAGTCTCTGAGCAGGAGGGGCTCAGTTCCCCTGCCCCCCATCACGTGTTTCCCCAGGACATGCACCTGGCAATGAGCGACGGTGCGGTGGTGCGGGAGCCCTCGGCTCCCAGGGAAGACGATAGATTTAGAGGGCGTGCATGGGTCTGTTTCCTTAGTCAGCTTGAGGAGGGAGCCTTGATGCTGTTTTCCAGTCCTAGGTAACCCCAAGACTCGGGCAAAAACTTTCTAATATTGGAAGAATCAGTCTGTACCCACAGGTTCCAAACATTACTCCAACCCCTATCCACTCTTTCTGCTCACCTTCCCAGTGCCTTGCTCCCCGATCAAAGGCTGCCACCTTTATCCCTCCCTCCTTTATTCCCTCCTGACTCTGCCCCTGTCCTTTGGTGCCAGCTCCAGTCCATCCAGCATGCTCCCGCCCGTGCCTACCTGTGGAGCAGCTCTGAGCCCAGGGCAGATGGTCTAGCAGGATCGGGGAGCCGGCCCGGGGCACTGCCCGCTCCCCGCACACGCTGCTGGTGCTGCCGTGAAGAGAGAAACAGGGAGTGGAGGGGCTCTGGAAATGTGGCAGCCACTCCGGCCCAGCTCCCTGATAAAGGCTCTGGGAGGGTCTGGGGGAGCCGGGGGAGGGGCTGAGACTCACCAATCCCAGGGTGGCTGGAAGGGAGGAGGAGGCTGGTGGGGGGAATGGGGATATGGGCTGCAGCCACACACACACACACACACACACACACACACACACACACACACGCATGCACAACACACACACACACACACACACACAAACACCCCCCACAAACCCAGCCAGCACTGAGCCGGGGCTATCCAGCAGCCCACTTTCAAATAGCCCCTGAACTGGGCACGCTAAGCAGTGATGTTGCGTATGGTTTGTCACAAAATTGCCATGCCAGAGCTAACTCCCTGGGGTTTTTCTCCTCCTTGTCCACCCACCAGCCCCTTGCTTTAAACCTCCAACCTCAACTGCCAGGCCAAAACAATTTCTGGCAGGTGTTTCTCTAGCCCTCCCACCAGCAGGACAACCAAGCTCAGGTCCCTGAGGATCGGGAGGAGAGGCTGGCATCCCCTCCAGTGCTCAGTTCTCCCTCTGCCCTCCTCCCAGCTGCAGCTGACCCACCCCATTGGTCCTCAGACCAGTGGAGGGTCAGTACTTCTCCCCGCAAGTGAATGCAGAAACCTCCAGCGTCTGCCTCCTTCCACCGTCACCCTAGCGCTAATGCCTCCCCCTTGGCCTCCCACGCCACTTCTTGACCTCTGACTCAGCCTAACTTAGTTGCTTCCCTCCAGGGTTCTAACTTCTGTCCTGCCTGCTGACAGCTCTGCAAGGAGGAACAGAACACAACCCTGAGCTGTCCCCCTACCCTCGCCGCCCCCGCTCCAGCACTGGTCTCTTCATTGCTTCTTTCTCTCCTCATAGTTACATTCTTCCCGCTCTAATCTGTCTCCCTGCAGCTCGGGCGTCTTCTCCCCTGAACTTGCAAGCCTCCGGTTCACGCCCCGCAGTGCAGGGGCCTTACTCTACCCACTTCACACCTAACGCAGAGCCCCAGGGGAGAGTCAGAGTCAGAGTCAGGATCGGGATCCCAGCAGACCCAGAAAGAAAAAACGCTGCTGTAAGAGACCGGGGGAGGCAGAGTGAAAGCCTGCCTTAGAGCAGTCGCCACTCGCTATGATGGGTGCGGGGTTTGAACATTTGCAGGGCGCGTCAGCAGAGAGCTATGCAGTTGATTTTCATCACCACCGCCGTGTGAGTAGGAAATATTCCCATTTTCAGATGAGGGAACTGAGGCTCAAAAAGTACAGTCACATGCTCCGGGACATACAGCTACTGGAGAACCAATTCAAATTCAGGATTTTCTTACTCCAAACCTCCCCTCCATTTTACTGCACTGGTCTGAACTTTGACCAGTAAGGGAACAGTTAAGTCTCCCAGAAGGGGTGGGGGTCCACCTCTTGAACAGACCTGGAGATTTGGGACCTTGTGCTTTTCTGCATCTTGGGGTTGGGAAGAGAATCAAAGCTCTGTTGCATATTTACTATGAAGACTCCTGCTCACTGGTGCCTTCCCCAGCCACCCTATTTTAAATTACTACCACTGCATCCTCCGTACCCTCTCCTGCTTCTTTTCTTCATGCAGTTATTACATCAAACACATCAAAGTTTTACTTACAGTCTGTCTACCCCACCCCTTCTAGAATGTCAGCATCACAAGGGCAAGGACTTTCATCCGTCTGTGACTGGATTCCTAGCTCTATAGTATTTGGCGTAAAATAGATGCTCAGTAAAAATTTATTCATAAAACAAAAAGGGAAGCCTGAGTGCAGCTTCCTGCATTCCAGCCCACAGTGTGGCTCCTCCATAGATCCTCTCCGGCGGTGCCAGGGTCCTGAAATGTTTGTCTCCCCCCTCCCACAACCCCACCCACCCCAGGACAAGTCACTCTGGCTGCACAGGGCCCCACGTTCACCCCAGAGGGCGGCAGCTAGGTCTCAAGGCCACTTTATTATGTGAGGGGCTAATGGGGCCCCATTACCCAGCTAATTGCAGGGATGTGTGGGGCGACCATGGCCCAGGGCCCAGCATTGGGAGCCTTTGGGAGGATGAAGGGTAGAAGCTGAAGGCTGTTTACATGTAAATGGCACAACTGGCTCACACCTTTGAGAAGCTCAGGTGCTGTTCCTAATTGGGCCTAACCATCTCCCACCTCCCCGCCTCCCCTAACAATCTGGAAAAGGAGGTCCAAGCTGGGCAGGCTGGAGTTGGGGGTGCAGGAGGAGGAACGTGTTAGACTGAGGGCTAGGGACTAAAGCCTCCCGGGTCCCATCTCTGCGTCAGCCTCCCTCCCCACACCAACCCATCCACCCATCCACCCCTGCCCCCAAGTCCTGGCACCAGGGAAGCAAGGCTTCAGCAAAGGTCCACCATGAATAATGTCCTTTGATGTTGAGGCATCTCACGGAGGATGGCAGGAGCCAAGGATGGGGGGAGCAAGGGATTGGCAGAGAGAATTGATCACCCCTTGATCTTTGGGATTAGCAAAGACTTGAAAGAGCTGATGCTAAGCTAAATCCGAAAGGCGATGAAGGAGGGAGGCTTCAGAGGGCTGGGGCAGCCTGGGCCTCACCTTGCCACAAATCATATGCAAATGGCATGTAAAGGGGGTGTTGCAGCTGCAGAGAACCTGGGTGTTTTTCCCTTTGAACACTTCCTCTTTATTTGGGCCACATCTCAGGCCCTAACTGTCACTAGCCCAGAGGAGCAGGGTCCCTGGCAGACCCTTCCTCTGGAGCTCCGCCTCTTTTTTGCTGGGGCAGGTTGGAGGTGAGGCCAGGAAAGGACTTGCTGAGATGAGACCATTTAGTCAGCTGCCACTGGGGTCAAGATGCAGGCTGACCCAGCACTTGCTTGTGAACACAAGATGGCCTGCATATGTCCACCATGTGCACAGCTTGAGTGCAATATGTGGACCCTCTCAACATCCTGGAGGGGTGCTGAGGGAGCGGCCAGGGCCACATGTGACACTCGAGGAAGATACCAGTGAAGAATGGAAGGATGACAGCTTCTGGTCCTCCTGAGCCCTGCGGCCAGCACACAGCTTGGAGACAACCCACAGCATGAGAAACAGAGCCTGTGGAAGAAACGGGCCAAGCCAGGAGGGTTGAGCTAGAGCTCGTTTGTGCTGAGAGATGCTATAATGGCCCCTCAGGGGGTCTAGGGGAATGCAGGATGGCTTGTGGCCCTCAGAGACTCAATCTAGACTTTGAGAGAGCTGGACTGGCAGGGCGACGGGGACAGTGCAGCAGAACCTCAGCTTCTCCCACTGTCATGGAGTCAACTCAAGCCCTGTAACACAGGTGGGGAAACTGAGCCCCTGTAGTTTTCAGGGGATGAAAACACATACTCCTAAGTTCCAGAAGAGACAGGAAAGCAGAGGAGGAAGGGAGAGATGGGAGCCTAAAGAAGAGAGGACCCCCCCCCAACCTTCCCCAACCTAGCATCCATCCACATGACTGTGAGGGGAGGACAGAAGGGAGACCAGGGACCCCAGCCTGTGCCCCTTCAGCCCCCAGCCCAGAGAGCTGACAGTGCCTTCAGCCCTGCTGGAAAAGGAAAAGCAGGGTAGGGAGCAGCAGCTGCATATTCTCCTGAAATTGCTTCTGAAAATGACCAGACACTTCATTGGGAAAGTGACGACAATTTGGGCCCTGGGAGCAGGAGACAAGGCGGAGAGCGGGGGCGGTCAGGCTCTGGTCACCCCCCTCTCGTCCTGATTCTGAGAAGTCAAGGATGGGGGGAGCTGCTGGGGATGGGAGGAGGGTGGCCGGAGCCTGTCTACCCCCAACTCAGGACACAGACAGCCCTAGCCCCTCGCCTGCTGGCAAGAGATGCCTCCCTGGGTCCTAGCTCAGCTCAGAGCCGGGTGTGCCAGAACACGGGGCTGCTTGTGCTCTGAGAGCAACATTAATCTGCAGGCAAGACGAGGAGTTAATCAGGTCTCCCGCCAGCACGATTACCTGGGGCGTGAGCTGCCTGCCGATGGAAGCCGATAGAAGGTGGATAGAAGGACCCCAGCCTCAAAGGCACATGAGCTCAGTGGAGACAGGGAAGAAGCAGGGAAGGTAGAGATGGTGGAAGGAGGCAGAGCCATCCAGACAGAAACAAAGGCAGCCATTTGTCCGCTCTCTCAGAGCACAGATCAACATTTTACTGCAAACATAGGAGCTGCCTGTTCCCTAAAGGTAGAGACAGTAGGAGAGGCTGAGACAAGACAGAATCTATGAGGTAACAGATATGAAGGAAGTGGGAGGATATTTAAAGCATTATACAAAATATTACATATTAACATTAGTCAGAGCACACAGAAACGGGAACGAGATGGTGTGAGACAGTTGGAAACCAAGAAAGGAACAATGATGATGACACAGGGAAAATAAATGAAGACAAGAGGGAAGAGGTCAGTCACAGGGATGGGGGAGTCGGGGTAGAGGACCCCCGCCACCACCGTCAAGTGCCACCAGCTGCAGGCCCCAGCTGTGATTAGCAAGATAACAGTTGGCAGCAGCCTAGCATCTCTGGGGCACAGAAAGGAAGGGGTGCCACGGGGCAGGTGTGATGACGCCCAGTGCTGAGGCGGGGGTGGCGGGGGCTGTGGAGCTCCCAGCGCAGGGGACCCTGCATTCCCCAGCTCACCTCAGCTCACAGGAGCCCTCCAGCCTTAGGCATCTTTTCAGGCTAAATCTCCAAAGGATCCCAGTTCCTGCCAAGACCGGGATCCTCACTTCTTCCCTCCAGGGACACACTTAATGAATCAGCCCATTGGCCACCTGCGACCTGAGCCCCATCCCCGAATGCCCCGCCCCCACCCCAGTCTCTCCAACACCATCCCCCCCCCACCCAGCCAGAGCTCAGCCGGTCAAGGAGCCCGGAGAAAATTTCCCTTCTCTTTCATTCTTATTATCTCCATTAGCTGGCTCCAAGGAGCCTGAGGAGAGGAAAGGGAGGCAGGCAGAGGGTCTAAGTACAAGCCAGTGAAAAGATGGGGGAACAGGAACTCATCCACACTGACCAAATCTTTGCCAAATCTCCTGTTTTATTAGTGGGCAAACAGGCTGAGGGTGGGAGGAAGCTAAGTTTGGAGGAAGGACTTGGAAACGTTTGGCAGAAGCAATGTCCTCTTCAGGGGATCTTCAATCTGTGAGCCCCTTCCCCATCAGAGGAGTTTGACACGAGATCCTCCCACAAAGGTGGGGGGTGCCTGCCCAGCAGGAAGAAACTGCTGCGCCTCCTCACTGCACAGTCACCTCCAGGCAACGGCTCCCCTTCTTCTTGCAGCTCAGCTTACGTTTCCCACCACCCCCAGGGCCCTGGATGACCTTGACAGCCACACTGCTCTCCTTGAACCTCACTGAGAACCTGGAGCGGGACAGACAGAAAGGCAAAGCTAGTGCCCTCTTCCCCTCACCCCTTCTGTACTTTCACGGTGGCTTCCCCTCCCCTCCTTGAGGCAAGTACGTTCCCCCACCAGCCCCCTATGTCAGAAGACTCAAGGCCCCAGAGAACTGGGGTGGCCCTGCCCTGACATTGTTCACTTCACTTTCTGCCTGCCCACATTTCCCCGGTCACAATGACCAACAGCTTGGTCCTCTGCCCCAGGCCATCCCTCACCCCCGGCTCGTGGCCTTACTCTTCAGTCACGGTGACTGGAAGCTGCCTCTGTGTGGCATCCAGCACAGCCCGGTACATCTTGGTAAGCAGTTCAACCACATGCTCACTGACCAGCAGGAAGTCCCCCTTGGAGCCCACTGATGATAACTTAGGGAGGGGAAAAATAGCAGGAGTGGATTCATTTTCTCTCCATCAGAGGCCCAGAGGGAGAGGTCTGGTCTCCACTCAGCCCCAGCCCCGTCATGCCCGCCGCCTTCTCCAGTCTGAGGCCCTGCCCCCACCCAGCTCTGATACCTCACTCAGATGCAAGCTAAAAAGCCCATCCTTGAAGCTGGTGACAGGACACCCTGGCCACGCTATCCAGCGCAATGACAGTCTTGGGCTGGGAATTCTTGGTGTCTGTGATAATCACATGCCCCTTGGTCAGGAGGAGAATTCGAGAGGAAGTCTAGGGACAGAACAGGGAAGGGGAGGAAAGGTGGGGGTTAGTCCCCACCCTTCCAGCTACCTGGCCGAGGCTCTGGATCAGGCCTCGGGGAGGAGATGGGATGTAGGCCTTCACCTTGCCGTTGCCACGGTTGACCTTCATCACAGTCTCTGCCACCAGAACAGGCCCTTCCTCTCCACCCTTCAGCTGCTGTAGCTTAGGGCTTTCTTTGCAGCCCAATGTAGTCACCGTAGAACGGAATAGGGACACTGAGGGCACACAGGAGGTAAGCAGTTGAGACAAGGGCTTGCACCTCCCTCTCTGAGTCCCCATCTCAGGCCTCCTGTGCCCTTCCCCCACCCTCCACCATATCCTGTCTCAGTGGTTCTCAGAACATGGTCTAGGACCAACACCAGCATCGCCTGAGACCTTGTTAGAAAGGAAAATTCTTAGGCCCCACCCCAGACCTGCTGAATCAGAAACTCTGAGGGTGTGCAGCAATCTGGCTGTTATCCAGCTGGCCAGGTGATGCTGATCACACTAAATGTAAGAGCCACTGCTCTAACCCACCGAGGGAAGCCTCTCTTCGGTCTGATGAAACTGCACAGGGTCAGGGAGGCCCTCACCTCTGGGGGTATGAAGCCTTCTTGCCCTTGAACAGCTCGCTGGCACAGAGCTTCTCCCTCAGGGTCTCTACCTGCTTTGGGGACAGCCGATCCCGGAACTTCTTGCACTGTGAGGAGATGAGGAAGAAGCTAAGGTCATGGAGGAAGAGGACAGGGCTGGGGAAGGAGATGGGGAGACCACCAACATGTGGAAGGAGAGGGGCAGAAACTAGAGAAGAAAAGAGACAAAGAGACAAGGACATGAGACTTCAGAGAGGGCAGGGACTGGAGGGGCACTGGGGAGGGGGAGGGGGACTAAGGGAAGCTGGAGGGCCGGATGGGATGGAAACAGTCAAATACAAGCCCCATGAGGGCTGTGTGCCCAGCACGCAGCACAAGGCCTAGCCCCAGACAGGTGCTCAAAAGTATTTCCTAAACAGAAAGAACACCATGCAAAGTGAAATGAGCCAGACACAAAAGGACAAACGTGATATGATTTCACTTATATGAGGTACCTAGAATAGTCAAATTCATAGAGACAGAAAGTAGATTATAGGTTCTGGGGACAGGGGAACAGGGAGTTATTGCTTGATGTGTACAGAGTTTCAGTTTGGGGTGATGGAAAAAAAGCATGGAGATGGATGGTGGTGATGGTTGCACAACAGTGTGAGCGTGCTTACTGTCTCTGAACTGTAAACTTACAAGTGGTTAAAATGGTAAATTTTATGTTACCACAATTAAAAAAAAATTTAAGTGGAAGAGGGAGGCAGAAGAGGAAAATCAGAGGGAGGAGGGAAAAAAAAGACAAATGAGCAAGGAAGAGGCTGGGGGCCGGGAGAGGCTGCCCGTGCCCCGCTCACCTTCCATCGGTAGAAGAGCTTCTGGAGCTCGTGGTTGGCCGTGCTGAAGTACTTGTAAGGGGCAGCTGGCCATGTTTTGTCCAAGATACTGGTAGACGGCAAATTGTCCTTCAGCCGCAGTAGGAATTTCTGGGCCTGGATTGGGGGCAGGGGATCAGGAGTGGGATGATAAGAAAGACTTCCTGTCAGGCAAGCTCGCTCCCGGTCCCACCACTTCCAGGAGGAAGGCCTCCCACAGGGAGAAGCAAAAGGTGAGCTGAGGAGACAGAAGGGGGTCGCCTCCTGATCTTTCAGTGTGAACGCAGGCTTGAGGCTGGGCAGTAAGAGTGTGAAATGGGAGACAGAAGAGACAGGATTCCTTCCAGGTAGATACCTTCTACCAGGGTAGGGAGGTGGGAGGGGCCAAGATGAAAACTGGCTTCCATGTTTCACTCCTATAGCTTCCTTTCCCCTCAGCTCAGAATTGCCTGCAGATGGCAGCCCCACTGTCTGTGTTAGCGAGCGGTCAATCAAGCCCAACACCTCAGCCTGGCATGCGAGGTCCCCTGCTTAGGGCACCCTCTGCGTCACCCTGGCACACCAACCAGACGGCGCCTTGCCCTGCCCCCCGCCCAGCCTCATCGCTCTGTGCCTCAGCTCATGCGCTCTCGGCTCCACCCTGCCAACCCCGGTTCCACCTATTTTGAGATGCAGCTCAAAGTCCTCCCAGATTCCCTGTGCCAGGGGTGTCTCTCCTTTATTAGAAGCCCCACAGCAGGTTGTCTATACTTCTGTTTTTGTGCTACTGTTATTTGCATGGAAATCTTCTCCCTCTTCTGAACAGTGAGTCCTTGGGAGTCAGGATCCCAGGTCCTGAATTTTTTCACCATTCAACAACGTTCCTGAGTGTGCCTGGCACTGTCCCAGGTACAGAGACACAGTGGTGAACAGAGTAAACAAAGTCTTTATTTTCATTAGTTTACATTCTACTAGGGGTGAAGAATGAGAGCGCCCACAAGGAAATAAACAGAGTGTAATCTCAGATAATTATATACGCTATGATGCAAAAGAGCAGGCCTGAGACAGGAACGAGTGGTAGCATATTTCAGACACAGAAAGCAAGCCAGTGTGACTGGACTAAAGTGTCCAAGAGGATATAAGATTAGAGAGTTGGGTGGACAGATCATGAAGGGCCTTGTAGGCTGTGGTAAGGACATTTGGTATGGCTTTTATTTGGAGTGAAATGGAACATCATTTGAGGGTTTTAGTGGAAGAGTGAGATAAAGTGACTTGTGATTTTTTAATTGTAATATTTTTAATTTTTAAAATTTAGTACAATTTACTTTCTTATTTTGGAATATTTGTTATTTGTGTAAAAGTTGAAAAAACATTACAACGAACATCTGTCTACCATATACTTCTCACCTAAACACACCAAACGATCATGTTAACATCTTGCCCTTTGTGCTCTCTCTCAACACACACGCACATATACAAATGCATATAAATATATAAATACACACTATACATACATTTGTACGAATCTTGGCCACCACGTCATCCTGAAGTAGGCTACAGTTATCATGACATTTTCCCCTAAAACTTAAGTGTGTATTACCCAAGAGCCAGGACATTCTCCTACACAATCACAATTCCATCACCACACCCAAGAAAATTAGCATTAATAGATATACTCATCCAACAGCAGTGTATAGGCAAATCTCTGCTAACGTCCTTTATAAACTTCTAAAAGTCCTCTTTAGCTTTGTTTTTATTTCTCCTGATCCTGGATCCAATCACGTTTCACACATGGCCTCTGTTTCATCTCCCTCAGTCTAGAACAAGGACTCTTTAAGTCTTTATAACCCGGGGAGCACCTAGCACCCTGTTTATTTATGGGACAGAATTATCGGAAGTATAGAAAATGATTTGAACACTTCCACATTTGGGGAATTTTTATGACAACTTTTTACTGAGACATTAGTTTAAAAAAACTAAACTAGAAAAAGGCAGAGCACACAGCGCACTGCGGTGACTCTCCAGGAACTGTCCGAGCTCTTTGCATCTTCCCCTACAAAGGCCCAGTGGGCGTGGTCTAGTCCCCCTGGGGTCCCTAGTCCTTGGCCTGGTTTGATTTAATTCAATAAACATCTCCCAGAATCCCCCATGTTCCAACTGATGCGGAGCTTCTGAGGGTTTTCTTTTTTGTTTGTTTTTTTTCTAGATCTAGAAAGTTCTACTTTTCTCTGTGCAGCCCTCCTGCCCCTAGGGCTACCCAGAGCCGTGGATGCCTTGGTTGCCCAGGCCTCTGTAGTGTGTGTAGGTGGTGGGACAGGGTGGAGGTGGGTTTCATAGGCAGTGGTTAAAATTCAAGGCAAATCGTTTGTATCCCAGCTCTACCACTTATCGGCTGTGGGACACCTACAAGTTATTCAGCCTCTCTGGGCCTTAGTTTTTACCAATAAAATAAGGGCCTACCTCAACAGGGTTGTTGAAAACATTAGAGTTAATGCTTGTAAAGAGCTTAGCACATAGCAAGTGTTCAAAAATAGTAGGTGTTAGCATTTGTTATAGGCAAGGCAATGGCAAACTAGGGACTAGTCAGAACCCTGGGGCAATTAATGCCCAGTGGGCCCCTGCATGCAGACTTCCAGAGTGCATATGATTTATAAACCCAATGGCTCCTAGGGTGACATTTAGCAATTGCCTGATAATATACAGGTGAAAGAAAAGGTGGAAGAGAGGTCACTCAGGAGATAAGAGCGGAGTCAGATTATGGGTCTCAGGTATGCAGCAAGAGAGCACACGCTCTGGGAAGGCAGGCAGAACGCTGGAGCCTGCCTGAGGAGAGCTCAGGCAACAGAAGTCTAGGAAGATGGAGCTTCCCTGGGGAGGGGGAGGAGGACACAGCGAAGGCTCACGGAAGCAGTGAAGAGGCCCAGAGCCCCCATTCCTCCACTCGCCTCTCTGACAGCAGAGAGGAGCTCCAGCAAATGTGTCTCGTGTCTTTATGAGCATAGTTTGTCAGAGTCCAAACAACTGCTAGGAATCTGATCAGTCCAGGTCAGTTCTAATTCACCCCAGCCCTCTGTCCAGGCTCTCCCACCCTTCCTCCTTCTCTGTGGTCTTTCCCAGGTCCTCACCGGAAGTGCTGCTCTCTACTGTCTGGGTTCCCGGTGACACTCCCCAGAAGCGCCGCTGCTATCAGATACACGTCTCTAGGAATCACCCCCTCTGCCCCTGTTTTCCTCTCACTGGTAATTGTTTGAATGTCCAGGCCTGGTCCTGGCCTCTTCCTGCCCACACTGACCTGAGTTCTCCAGAATTAAGATCCTTCCTGAGATTCAATTGCAGCCTGGCTGCTATAGTTTCAGAAGAGCTAGAAGGAAGATTCGATTCCTCCAGCTTCAGGCCCTAACCCTAAAATGGACCTTGGGAGGTTGGGTTAGTTAACCCTGTGTGTGTCCTCACTCTGCTCTTCAATGAGGCTCAGCCTTTTCAACTATAGTTAACCACCCAGAACCAGTGTCTCCACTGCCCTATTCACCACGGGCTAGTCGGTGGGTGTGCTGGGACCTTTTCCAGACACAAGGGTGCCTGCAGGGTCCACTCATGCCAAACAAAACGTGCTCTGATTCTGCCCCTGGGTCCTGATGTACTGCATCCTGCTCCCTGCAGGTTGCTGCCCCATCCCCTCTTCTCCTAGGACTTAAGAACCTGCAGACAGAGGAGGTTCTTGGGGAAAAGCTCCGAGTCACCTCTTCTTGAACCCCACATACCTCCTCTTCCAAACCTGTCCCTCCCTCCTCAGCGCCCCACTCCCACCCTCAACCCCTACCACTTACTATGCTCCTGTAGATGAAATTTGCCAAGGTGAGAGCAGCCCCTGACCGGAAGTATTTTCTGTAATTCTTGCGGGCCTGGCAGGAACATACAAGAAAGGAGCCAAAGTAAAGATAGACAGTTATCTGGAAGCGAGAAGACAAACCTAGAAGAAGTTCTACTATTTGTCAACCACACAAAGAATAGATTAAGATAAAGAGCTGAGGTTAAAGCTGGAGGGAGCGGGTAAAGTCAGACAAGCTGGCAACGAGGAAGACAGCTAAAGCAGAAGGCAGAGCTCTGCTGCCAAAGCAGAGACACAGCCAGGTGTATGTTCAGATCTCTCCAACATACATCCACTCCCAGACACGCACGGAGCAGACCCAGAAACACACCCAGACACAGACGAACCTTCACACAGAGGTGTGTCCTAGGTGCGGGCAGGACTCACTCTCTGCTGCGGTCCCCTCCAACCCCCAGCAGCTGGATCAGGAGGACCCATGTGGGGGAAGGACCCACGTGTGGGGAGGAAGCCCCTCTCCCCTTCCCCATTACCTTCCACCCTCTCACAAAAGCCTGGATCAACAATGCTGAGGCCTTCATCTTCTCATAGCGCTTCCTTTGCTGCAGAACACAATGGGCCTGTTAGAAAGCCTCCCGCTCCTGAACCACCTCTCCCACTTCCCACTCTCCTATTAGAGTGAGGCAGGTGGGACTTTGGGGGCAACTGGTACCATATTGCCCCGAAACCAGGAGGAAATGAGGATCTGGCTCTTGCGCATCAGCTGGTAGTGGATGCGGCAGCGCCAGCCCCGGTACATCTTCTGTATGAGCGTGGCCAGCTGCTGGAGTCGGAGGCGCCTCTGCTCTTCCAGGTAGAAAAGCTGTGGAGAGGTGGAAGGAGGGACGGAGAGGCTGGCCTGGGGGAACCCTACAGCACCAAAAGCTTCCCAACCAGTGTTTTATTTGATCATTCCTTTGTCCTCTTACTTTATTCCTTTATTCATTCATTTATCTAATAAGCATCTACTAATCTCTAACTTTTTAGCAGGAACTGTACTATGACTTGGAAACTCAGACACCCTGACCCTCAAGGAGTCCTGCTTCAGGCAGAGGCACACAGACGAGCAATGCAAGCACACCCAACTTCAGGGCTCCGGGCAGGCTAGGAACCCAAGGACTCAGTCCCCAGGGATAAAGTCCCAGCAGAGAGGACTTCCTCATCCACTAGCCACTCCAGGTCACAGAAGCTCCCCTCCCCGCCGCCTCTCACTCAGGCGGGCTCTCCAACTCTTCCACCCTCCAGTCCCACCAAACATAAGGGCACTCTCCAACTCACAGCCTTGGGGCTTCTGATGAAGATCTTCGTCTTCCCAAAGGCCCGCTCCTCTGAGGACATGCTCAGGTCCCCCAGGACCTTCTCGACCCCCTCCCTACAGGAGCAGGTGGGGAAAGCTGCCGAGGGGCATCCCAGGGGAGGGTCCCCTTCCACCTCTCCCCTACCCCCTTTCACCCTGGGAGGAGAGTTCAGGGCTCAAACAGACTTAGGAGCCTCCGAAAAGTAAACATTCAATTCACCTCCCCAAGCATCCATTCACCGAGCTTCAGTGACGTGCAAGGCAATGCCTGGTCTCTTCCCCGACAGAGTCTCCCTGCACTGCCCCGCTCTGCTCCCCAGTCTCCCACTGAATCTTACCGCTCTCCACCATTCCAGCGAGGCCACGTGCTCCGGCTCAGCAGTCGGTACCTTTCCAGGAAGGCCCCGTAGGCCTGGCGGTAGGCGTAGCCTGCCCGTCGCACTCGCACATTCTCCAGCAGCCCTAGGTACCGAGCCTGGACGGCCACCAGCTCCGAGGAGAACTGAGCTCGCCGCTGATGCTCGTTGGGCTTTATACACCTGGCGGGAGGCGGGGCAAAGTCCCGGCTGCAGGAGCTTCACCCTTGCCTGTGTCGCCCAACCTGGTCTCGACACCCTGTTCTGCACACATTCCCCTTAGCTGAAAATCTTCAGAGGAAGCGGACACACCAGCCCTCCCAGTTTCACTCAGTACAGCATGGGTCCTACCTGACCATGACGCTCTCCCTGCTATAGGACTCTCAGCTCCTCAGCTGGCTCTGTTTCCCATGTGGAAAGGGCCTCTGGCACCCTTATTCCAGACACCGCCCCACGTGGACATGTTCTACAGTGCATGGACCCCGCACATGTCATCACTTATACAGCACGTTCCCCGGTGGGCCCAGCGTGTCACCTGATGTAGTTGGGGTTCTTGGAGTACAGGTTCTTCATTAGAATGGCCACAGAACTCTTGAACTGGGCCCCAGCAGTTGGAGGGCGTTTGAGAGATGCCTGCTTGGGGTCACCCTCAGGAAACAAGGACCGAAGGAGGGGGTGCCGGGCCTTCCACATGGCCTGGGACAAGTCCCGGAACAGCAGGTCGTTGTTCTTGTCGATGAAGCTGTTCACGTTGTAGGTCACCTGTAGAGAAATAGTACTTGGTCTGGGAGCCCTGACCTTGTCCAGTATTTGACCCTCCCAGTCTCCCTGTGAAGTGTTCCAGCTCTCATCTACCCCCAGCTCCTCTCCCCTTGTCTTCAGCCCGGGCCCGGGCCCTAGCCTTGACCCTCCAGCCCTGTCGTATCACCTTGCCGGCGTAGTGGCAGATGCGGAAGCAGCGGAGGCCCATGCTGTGGTCATACTGGCGCTGGGCGTTCTGGGTGACTTTGCTCTCATAGTGCTCATGCTTGGAGAAGAGCTGGTTCAGCTTCGCTAGGAAGGTGGAGTCACTGACCACCCCAGGCCGCAGGCACTCCTCGTCCAGCATGGCCAGGATGCCTCGCTGATTCTGGCCAGGGGAACAAGATGAGCCCAGCCTGGACCTGGTCCTCCAGGACGTCCACATCCTCACTGCCACCCCTCTGCCCCCACTGCATCCTTCGCCCTCTTTACCATCGTTATCAAGTGGGGTGGGAGGGAGGGAGACAGGTGAAGAAAGTGCAGGCAGTCTGGAAGGGCAGGTCCCCGAGATAAGAGAGTGATAACTCACATGCTCAATGAGGTCACAGATAATGCCATTATCAAAGTAGTCCACCTTCGTCCACGGTATGCCCTGGGAGGGAGACGCGACAACTTACATGGAGCAGGCCTGCAGGCAGCAGAGCTCCTGCCGACTGAAGGGCCAGACCGCTCAGGCTCAGGCCATTCCCAGGTGTGGTGGGGGAAAACAAGCCTTTCTCTCCCTCCGCCCCCGCAGGTCTGTAGGGAATGCGAAATGGAATTAAGTAAAATTGCCCCCCCCACTTCATCCCCCAAATAACTTCCCCAACTGGTTAAATGAACGACGATGTCCTTACAATCCCATGTAGCTGAAGAAAGGCATCTTTACGACTGATACAGAAAGGTCTCTTGTTAACTGATGGAAGCAAGCTGTACGACAGAGTGTGTTCACTGCTACTGGAATAAATTTTGTGGGAAAATATATTTACAGATTGGCTTGACTACACATAAAAGACCTCTGGAAGGAGGCCGACCTCAGTTGCCTCCAGATGGGAAGGAGAACTAGGAGGCTGGGGCGGGGTGGGACGGAGACCTTTCTGTATACACCTTTTTAAGCCTTTTGAATCTTGAAGCATGGAATGTATTATCTATTTGATAATTTAAATTTTTAAAATAAAAACATACAAAACAACTGGAAAAACTTTTCCACACATTGTGATCACACTGCCTGAAATTCTGCCACAGTCATTTCCAGAGAGTGCACAGGGAACGTCCCTGGTAGGCTTTTGTATGAGTAAGGCCTCAGCCATTCACACTTCGGAGGGAATCAGCTCAATCAGAGAGCTCTTCTAGCACTTGGCCAGAGAAAACAGGAGTGTTCGCTGACCAGGGGAAGGAGTGCGCAAATTCTGAGCCATGGGGCACTTCTGGGTGCTACAAGGAGGGGTGGCAGCATTAGCCTGGGCCCAGAGGAGACAGAGGATTCGGAGATGTCAGAGAAGGGCACAGAAAGGGCTGCAGTAGGGTGCCAAGCCCAGGAGAAATGTCCCTTCTAAATTTGGCTAAATCTGCCCTAGGCCAAGCACAGCTGTCACTTCACTCTTGTCAGGACTCTCCCAGACCCGCACCCGCCCCTGACACCCTTCCATCAATCTGCCCCCTTCCTCGCCTGGCCTGGAGTGGGAGGATGGGGACCTGGCGATGGAGAGCAGAAAAATAGGGCTTCTCGACGATACTGTGAAGTCCAGCTGTGCAAAGGAAATTTTTTGTTCTTGGTGTTCCCCCCTGGGGACAACTGAGAGGCAACTGTGATGCAGGAGGAAGACCTGGCACGCGCCTGGAAGCCATCTGAGAGACGGGAAGCAGGGGAGGCTCCGCTCACCTCTCTCTTATACTCCTCTTGCTCCTCTTTCAGCGTCAGCTCTATGAACACCTGCTGAAGCTTCTCATTGCAGTAGTTGATCACAAACTGCTCAAAGCTGTTATCCTGGGGGGAAAGGGTACACAGGTCAGAGAGAAGCCAGCTCAGCCCAAGACCCTCCCTCGCCCTCAGCCCGGCCTCCCCTCTCTGAGCCTGTCACCCCTGACCCTCGGGACGCAGGGTGCCAAGGCCGCTGAAGCTCTCTCACCTCCAATATTTCAAAGCCGTAGATATCTAGGACCCCCATGACCTTCTTCTTCTCCCCAGTGTCCACCTAAAGAGGAGGAAAAGATAAATCTGAGGACCAGCCCTCTGCACGCCAGGCCAGGCCCTTCTGGGATGGATGTGAGTGGCTTCAGACAGAACTCAGGAGAGCGTGACCAGGCTGGCAAGGAATTGGCATGATTTTCTCCTTCCTCCTCTGTAAATATGCTGAAGGACGAAAAGGGAGGAAAGGGCGAAAAGGAAGATGCAAATAGTTCCCAGGACTGTGCTCCCTTGGTACAAAGTAGAAAGACAGAAGATCTTCTCAGGAAAATAACCATTCCTTATATTTGTAGAGTGTTTTACAAAAAATATTGTGTTCTAATTGCTTTACTCCTTATCATAGCCCTATAAGGTATGATCATTCCCATTTTATAGATGAAAAAAAATCAGATTCCAAAAGGGCTAAACACTTACCCAAATCTAGGTTCAAATCCCGTTTTGCCCTGCTGTCTTCCAGTAATAGCTTCTAAATTGATGGCATTTTCCGATACATAATTTTTTTTAAATAGCTCCATTTTGATCTAACTTACATGCCACAAAATTTACCCTTTAAAGGTATACAATTCAATTGTGGGTTTTTTAGTATATTCAAAAGGTGTACAACCATCACCACTACTTAATTCCAGAGCATTTTCATCATCCCAGAATGAAATCTTGTACCTATCCCCATGAGCAGCCACTCCCCATTCCCCTCTCCTAACCACTGACCTGCTTCCCATGCCTATGGATTTGCCTGTTCTGAACATTTCATACAAATGGAATCCTACAAAATGTGACCTTTTGTGTCTGGCTTCTTTTATACAACGTTTCCAAGGTTCATCCATGTTGCGCGCGTATCAGTACTTCATTCCTTTCTGTGGCCATATTATTTCCCGTTGAATGGATAGACGACATTTTGTTTATCCATTTATCAGCAGATGAACATTTGGGTTGTTTCCACTTTTTGGCTATTATGAATAATGCTTCTAAGAATGTTCGTGCACAGGTTTTTATGTGGGCATCTCTTTCTAATTCTCTTGGCTATATACCCAGGAGTGGACCTGTTGGGTTATATGGTAACCTCGTACATAGTTTTATCTGGTCCTCACTAAAGCATGTGAAACAGGTAGGCATTAGTGCCTAATTTTCAAATCGGGAAACTGAGGCTCAGAATCTTTGTGAAACTGAAAGGCCAGACAGCTGGTAAGTAGGGGATCCAGACAGTTGTAATAAAAAACTAGAGATGTTTCCAAAAACAACACAAGATCCTCCTTACTGTGTTCACATCTCAGAATCCGAGGTATGGGGCCGGTGGCCAGGACAAGAAAGGCGGGGCCGGCAGGAGGGATGAAGGAGGAGGGCAGTCTCTCACCTTGATACTCTCGTTGATCCGAGTCACTATCCAGTTGAAAAGGCGGCTGTAGATGTTCTTAGCCAGAGCATCACGAGCGTACTGGGCCTGCAGGGCAGAGGCGGCTGGTTAGCGAGGCAGCCGCGGAGCACGCTCAGAAATCACCCCCCTCCCACAGGGCCCCTTACCTGGATGACGCTCAGTGCAGTGACCACCTTTTCTTTGGCTGTCTCCATGGTCCTTGAGCACAAAGCTCTCTCTAATTCTACTGAATTCAAACCCACCAATTCCCCAATCTCCTGAACACCTGGAGTGATGAGGAAACACAACACGGCCTAAGGGAGGGCTTTCTCCTAGGGGAAGGACAGAGGGAGGGAGGGAGGGCTGATAAGTGTTCCTGGGTCTTGTTGGGGAAGTCCTTGCAGCCAATTCAGGACATGGCCCGGGAGAAATCTGGGGAGGAGGAGGAGAGAAGGGAGCTCTTGACTTATGGCGTGCATTATCAACTTTAATATGAGAATCTCCTGAAATAGGGGTAATTGTTTCCATTTTTGCAAAGAATTCACTAAGACTCAGAAAGGTCCTAGAATCCAGGTCTAGCAAATGTCAAAACTTCATCTCAGTATGCCTCAGAGGGAGTTCCAAATGGGGAAGAACTCATGAACGAGCAGAGGGGGACTGAATCAGAGTGAAGTCGACTACACTGGAGCTGGTGGAAGAACAGAAATCGTAGCAGGAGATTCGGGGAGCAGGCTGGGAGCTGGCTGGGCGCAGACCTCTGCCGTCACGGATGCCGCTTGCTGGTACCCCATTGGCCTGGAACTCATCTGCCAGTTCCACGTTCCCCAGCTTCAGCACCATGGCCGTCACCTCTAGCACCTGCCGGAACTCCTCCTCGGAGAACCCAATCACGATCATCGCACTCTTGGGGAGAGAAAAGAAGTCCGAAGCTGAACTGTGGTGCCAGTCCAATGCCTTCCTTCTCAGAGCCAGAGCCTGGACTCTGGGCACGGCCTCAGGGCCCAGCCTGGGCACCCACCTGGAGGGCCTTGAAGTTAGAGGCGTCATCCATGCCATCTACCCTGGGCGCTTCCCGGTTCAGGTAGGTATAGCCACTCGAGTCCCGCTCAAGCTTCAAGGCCTCTGAGAGGGCCAGAGTGAGGGAAGAGGGTTAGTACACAGATGCTCTCAAGTCCTCCAGCCTAGACCCTCACAGCCCTTGCCCTAGGTTGGCTCGTTCATTTATTCAAAGGAGCCATTTTTGTTTTAAGTTCTGCCCCCGCCTCTTTTGTTTGGGACCTCTAATACCTAGGATGACAGACCACATCTTAAAGTGGTGTTTAAGGTTTGGGTGCTCATAATGGTTGAGATTTTCCTCAACTTTTATGAACGAAAAGCCTCATTCTACTCTTCTCCCCACCTTCAGGGTTCTAAACGATAAAAACAAATAAGCGAGCCCTCTGTCCTCCTCAGGTCTCGTGGCTCTGGAAGGACGAAGGTGAGGAAGGAAGGTGAGCACGCATCCCCCCCCACCCCAGCCTCAGCCCCTCACCCTCGGCCCAGGGTGGCGCATTCATTGCTCATCCACAGAGAACAGACACAGTGGCAGGTGCTACAGTCCCCAACCCTGACCCTCTTCTGGAAAGTCTTCTCTGGCGCTGTGGGGCTGAGCCCAGTGGCTTTCTTACGCTCTCCTATGGAGCATCTCTACCCCAGACCACATCACACGGGCTAGCCTTTGTTTTTTTCTGTCCCTCCTACAAATGAACAACTTGTGTTTCTCATCTTTGCATTCTGTGTGCCTGGCTGGCATGCAGGAACTTTTTTCTTTTTAAGAAATGAATCGAGGGAATGGTCAAAGCTGCTACCCTGAGATGGGAAGGAGTGGGTTAATCATGGAGCTTGAGGGATGTCAGTTATCTGTTATTCAAATGACCTGAGAATCAGGGCCTGTCCCTTAAACTCCAGTTTGATGGCAGCTTCCCCTGAGGCATAAATTTTGAAACAAGAGCCTGCTAAAGAGGGGTTTCTGGATGGAGAATGATTCCAAAAGGCCCTGGGATGATGACACCAGGGAGGCTCCACCCAGACTCAATATAAGCCAGTGGGTGACAGAATCAGCCAGAGCAAGACATTAGTGTTTATGACTCAGACAGATTGAATGCAAGCAAGATTATCAAGCCAGGAGGGAGGATGAGACCTGCGGGAACTCTTGAACCTTAGAGATCTCCAAGAGGGAAAGAAGATAGGCAAAAGTCCAACAAAAAATAACCGGAAACCAAAGGGACCACAGGTTCTTGGGTCCAGACACCCACAATGCCCACAGCTAGAGCCAGGGTTGGAAGGGGAAACTCTGGCAAGGCCTTAAGTTCCATCAGATCCTGCAGTATTGCCCACACAGAGCCACCTCAGGCCCATCCAGCCTCCAGGCTGGGATGGTGTCTTCCCCAGGACAAGGCAAGGCACTCCACGCCATCTGCTCCTATAGCCAACTGCACGGGTCTACTGGCACTGATCACACCGTGTTGTGATGTTGCTGTCCACGTATCTGCCATCCCCAGAAGACTATAAATTCTTCAAGGACAAAGTCCATGTCTTAGTCATATCTGTATCCTTAGAAGCTAGCACAACATTCAATCACAGTAGGTGCTCAAGAGATGTTTGATGAATGAGCAAGTGGAACCTCCACAGAACCGTCTAAGAGCAAATCAGGGACAAGGTCCTGGGTGAGGCAAACATAGCCCCAGGACAACGTCAACTAGAGCTCACTGAAACTTCTTGAAAACTCATAATACCCTGCCTGATTTCCTGCTGAGCTATCCAATAAAGTCCCTTGAATTGAAGATAGGGAAGGATGGAAGATGGAAATAAGTGTTCTATCTTTGAAGCCAGCTTGGGAAAAGAACCCAGGCAGGACAGAGGAATAAGAGCAAGGAAGAGGCAAGAAGGCTTATTCCTAGCAATAAAACCTCAGAAAAGGAAGAGAACACAGAGGTCAAGGGATCTGTTGCTAACAATGGGCGGATGAGGTTCAGGGTGAGGACTGAGGGAAGAGGGCTGCAGGGATCCAGGGGGCCCGGGGTTCCGGGGGTTTCACGGAGGCTGGGATGCTCTGCCAGGGTCGGGGGTAGGCACCTACTCAGTAGCTGAGCATCCGCTCCAGCCAGGAGCTGATAGAAGATGTGGAAGTTCCTTTCTCCTTCAAGCTGCTTCACCACTCGGGATTTCTCCAGCAGATCTGGCAGAGATTTCAAAAATAACGTTCTGAGGACCTGCGGGACAGCGCAGCTTCCCCCTAATCCTGCCTCGTCCCCGGTGTGTGCAGTGGTTGGGAAGGCTGGCAGCCTCACGTTCCTCCCGCCTACAGCAGCAGATGAGCAGAAAGGGGCGCCGTGGGGCAGATGGGAGAGGAGGTGAGTGGGATGGGGAGGCACGTACAGTTTGTGATGTCACCACCGAGGGGGGATCCCTTGAAGTCAAACTCAATATCCATGTATTTGCCCTTCAGAGACCAGAGAGAGAGACTTTGCTTCCTCCTCGCCTCATCACCCTGTTCAGGGGGGATCTGTACCACACTCCTCCCCCCCACGCCCCCGCCCTCTCCTCCCAGGCCTGGAGACGTCCACTCACGAATCTAGAGGAGTTGTTGTTGCGAATGGTCTTGGCATTGCCAAAAGCTGCAGAGACGAGGGGAGGGGAAGTGAGGTGGCTGAGGGGCGAAGAGGGACTCCAGGCAAGGGGAAGGGGGAAGGTCCTCCGGTCCTCATGCCAATCTCAGATTTTTCAGGCTGAACGAGAACAGCGGTTTGGGGAACACGGGCAGGCAGGGTGGGGTGGGGGTGTTGGGGGCAGAGCCTGGACTTCTTACCCTCCAGCACTGGGTTTGACTGAAGCAGTTGCTCCTTCACGGAGTTCACCTGCTCCCCTTTCCCACAGACGGCCGCCACATAAGACATCACTAGCTTACTAGCCTCTGCAAGAGAAACCCTCACGTGGATCCCCACCAAGCCCTTAACCGCCCTCACTCCGGCACCTCACACCACTCGGAGTCAGAAAAACTGGGAAGGAACTTCAGGAGGTGGGCTGAGGGCAGGACTGGGCCTGGCTTGGAAAGAGACCAGGGGGTAGTGCCAGCGGCGCCTCACCCGTCTTCCCGGCTCCACTTTCGCCCGTGATGAGGATACACTGGTCTCGGTCCTGGTCCCTCAGTGACTGGTACGCCACGTTTGCCAGTGCATAGCTTTCGGGGAGGAAGTGGGTGATGGCTACTGCGGGGCCAGTCCGGACACCACTTTTCACCGGGCCCCGAGCCCCAAGATTCATTCACCCTCCCCACTTGGACCAGACCCAGGCAAGCGACAGGCCTAGGAAGGGGCCTCCAGAGGACCAAGGGAAAAAGGGAAGCTGGAGAACCTTCTTCATGAGAAAAGAGAGAGGAAATTAGGGTGTCTCATCATAGCAAGCTGGGGCCTGTCACCTGCCCTTAGCCCCGCAACTCACATATGGGGCTTCAGCTCGTAGAAGGTATAGTCCTGGTACTTGGCAATGAACTCCGGGCCATAGATGGACAGCTCCTGGTAGGGATTCACTGAGACCAACACGTTCCCAATGTAGGTCTGGAGCCAGGGAAGGAGACGAAGGGAGTGAGCAAGGGTGGGGGCTGGGTGAGGCACGTGAACTCCCTGGCCACACACCCACAGTCAGGGGCACCCCTATGCACTCACGTAAATCTCCTTGTTTTCATAGCGCAGTTGGAGGTTCTTGAGCAGAGACTCCTCCTCCAGGGGTTCCAGGAGTACAAGGTCCTCCACCCCAATGGAACTTTCCAGGAAAGCCATGTCCATAGGAGCTACTGATCCTGGAATTAGTTTGTTGATGTCTGCTCAGCTTTAGGAGTAACTGTTGGCAGGGAGGAAGGCAGAAGGATCTAAGAGAGCCTTTATCTCCCCCAAGTCTGGGCCCTATAGACAACCTCCAGCCTGGGAGAGGCCTCCAGACCAGCCCAGGCTAACTGCGGGAGGCTGCAGAAACTCCACCGCGGGCAGGCGGGGGAGTCCTCTGCTCCCTGATTAGGGTTGGTGGGGGTGGAGCATGGGTGGGACAGGACCGCCTGCTTCCGACCACCAGGGTAGAGAAGGCACCCAGCAGGCAGTGACTAGGGAGCATTCTTGTGCTTGCAGGAGAGGGGGCTGGGGGAGGAGAGCGAAAGTAAGCTTCATGCCACAGCCAGGCACCGAAAGCTCCCTCCTCCTGCACTGAGGCCTGGCTGGGGTCCAGACTCCCTGACTACTTGTCCCCAGTTCTCCTTCTCAACTCCCAACCTCTCACTGCCCGTTTCAGTCACCTAATCCAGCATACCCATTTCAAAAGTTCTTCCAAAGTCTTTCCTCCTTTCTCGTTGTTACAGTGAGATTCATTTTTGAACAGGGACTGGACAAGGTGATGAGTTAGAGGACAGAGGCGGGCGTTCCTCCATAGAATGTTGGAATACCCCCAAAGAAAATGAAAATGAGGTTTGTTTCCCCAACAAGCGAGTAGCTGTCAGGACCTCTGGATGTGTCTACACTTCTGTCCCTATTTCTCTATTTCCAGCTTTTACACCCATGCCTATAACCTTCTGGCAAGGACTTTGCCCCAGGGGGACACACCCAGCGTTTCAGTGGCTGGTGGGAATGGGCGAGGAGGAGCAGAATTAGGGGGGCAGGGAACACTGCGGGGCTCAGCCCCCACGCAGCAGGCACGTGACAGGTGCTCCCTGAGGAGGAAGCCCAGCCCTCCTCGGCTCCCCTGTGGGACTGAGCAGGCAGGGTCACCTGGTGTAGGACAGAACTGTTAGTACAATGGTCAGTGCCACTCCCTAGCAGGAATAGAAGAGCCACATCCTCCTCTCCTGCGCAGAACCTGAGTGGGGGAAGGGAGGGAAGCAGAAGAGAAAGCGGAGCAAGGGCGCACAGGCTTCCTTCTCCCTTCACTCTGCCTTCTCCAAGCTCCAGGAGACGAGAGCCCTCGTCACTTCCTGTAAGCGCACAGCTGAGGGAGCAGTAAGAGCACTAATAGCAGTCTCCTGCAAACCACAGAAGCCACAGGAGTAGCTGCTGCGGGCAGGCAGGCTCTCAACACTTCACACGCACTAGTTAATTTCACGCTCACACTGTCCCCATGAAGTAGGTACTATTATCATCCCACATCTTCCAGATTTTAAACAAACAAACAAAGTTATTTTTAAATAATTTGACAGGAAAGGGTGAGAAGCAGAAGCAGGGGGCTTGGAGAAGGCATCTTCTTTGGATTTAGACTTGAGGGGAATGGGATTGGCTGGAGGTGGGGAAGGGGAGAAAAAACAGCCCCCACCTGGGGCACCAAAAACTGTGAAAAGAGGAGCAGAGGCGGGTCAAGGCAGGACTCACCCAACACTGGAACTAGGGTGTAACTTCAGTGTCCCTTGGAGAACGGTGGATGAAATCCAAATTTGACAGGAAGGCAGCATAAGGAGTCCCAGGCCCCAAGGGTGAGAGGTGTCCTTGTTAACAGGAGCTGTCCATGGTGTTGGGGAAGAGAGGGAAGAGACTGCCCTCCTCTTGCCAGTGTCCAGGCTTCTGACCTTCCTCTGTGCTGCCTCCTCCAGCCAGGGCTCCCTGTACCAGTCAAGCCAGGAGAGGCCAGAGACGGCTGCTCAGCACAAAGTCCGAGGCTGTTCCCGCTGAGGGTGTGGCTCACTTAACCCTTCAAAGGCCTGAAGCCCCAAAAGGGAGATGCTCAGTTACATGAGAAAGCTCCCTCTAGGTAGGAAAGTGCATCTGGCTGGACTTAGCCAAGGGGTTCAAGAAGAGCTCTTGCTCCATTGCCCCCAAAATTTGGAAATGAGAGTAGAAGGAGCAGACTTTATAGCCAAGGAAAAGCTTCTTCAAGAAGTCAGGAACTTTGCCAAGGAGGAAGGTAGGCTGGGGTGTCTTTCAAGCAAAGAAATAGTACCTCCCTCAAACCTACCCTTCTTATCTTTTTGGGATTCAGAGGGTGTTAATGACATTTCTTGGGAGAACTAAGTGGACAAAACCCTGAAATTTCCATTTCCCTCCCTCCATGAATCAGACCCCATCATACAGATCCCGAGACTAAAGTTAGTGGTAACACCTGACATTTGTTTCATTCATTTTCATAGAACTCCCACCTGTACCATCTCCCTGGATCACACCACCCCGTGAGGTAGGCAGTGCAGAATCACTCCATTAAAAAGGAAAATTAGAAGCAAGCACTGAGGTTCAGAGTGGTGACACAACGAGCCCATAGTTCCACAGACAGTACGTGACAGAACCAAAAACAAAATGCAGCTCCCTGCTCCTAAGTCAGCCCAAGGTTCCAGCCCACGTCCTAGTATCTCCCAGGTTAATCCTTCTGTGCTAGAAAACTGAGTAAGACCCTAGGCTGCTGTTTCCTGAGCACTAGCCCAGCTAGAAATGGTTGCCTCTGATAGATAAGAAGCTTATGAAATTCTGTTTTCCAGGGGACCCCCTCAACCACGCAGGGAAATTCCTAAAGAGCAGGCTCCCTCTTCCCAGCATCCTCCCTCCAAGGTATGCACAAAGAGCAAATCAGGTCATTACAAACACTTAGCTGAAGGCAGACTTGATTGTCCAACTCCCAGCCACGGCTGCTTGGTTCAAGGTCCAAACTCTATTGCTCTCGCAGAAGCACTCTGCATAAGCCTGGCCCATCAGCAGTTCCATTACCAACCTGCCCTTACATAATTTATTGATCTACTATATGTATTTGAAGGGCGGAAGGGCAAGGAAAAGATGGGGGGAAGCTGAGTGGAAGTGCCATCAGCATACAATCCCACGTACAGGAAGAGCAGCACCACAGCGGCAGAGGCAGAAAGGACTGAAGACCCCTTACTTTGCAGTGGAGGGAACAGACCCGGAGTGAGAAACCACTTTCTCAGGATCACACCACTGCAGACCTGGCAGAGCTGGGACCAGCACCCAGGTCTCCTGTTTTCCAGGCCAGGAATCTGCAGCTGCCTACAACTGGGGTTGTATCTGTGTCCACTCGTTCTCATTTACTGAGTGCCTCCTGTGTGCTCACATGAGAGAAGTGACTCTAAAATGGGACGGTGACCTCAAGCTTAGGAACAGTGGCATGAACATCACAGCTGGGGGCCGAGTGTCCTGGTTTGTCTGAGACTGGAGATGGGTTCTCTGGACGTGGGAATTGGAGTGCTGAAACTAGGAAAGTTCCGGGCAAACTGGGATGAACGGAACACTCTAAATTAACAAGATATAAAATATACATCCAGCTCAGCTGGGATTTCAAGACCTGTCAAGAGCGTTCCCAGGCTTGGGGGGAGGCACAGGGGACGCGGGATGTGATCTCCTGCTTCCCAGGCAACACAGAAGCAGCTGGAGCTCACTGGTCTCCCTCCAGCCTGAGGGCCCTTCCTTCTCCCATTAAGATTTCTAGTCTGTGTAATGGGCACGAGGGAAATCTTTGGGGGTGATGGAAATGTTCTGTGTTGTGACTGTGGTGGTGATTTCACAACTGTCTCTGTCAAAACTCAGCAAAATTTAAAACTGGTGAATTTTACTGTATTGTATAATTTAAAAATTATACTACAATAAATCTGGTGAAGAACTCGAAGCTGCAGCAGCAGCAGCAGCAATTCTAAACCTTTTAGTGCTAATTTCTGCGAGTTGGGAGGGCTGCAATCTGCCCTCGCACTCATTGGTCCAATACACTCATTAGTCCTCCCAGGACTTTCTATTCACTTTTAAAAAGATGTTTCACAATAAAAACTCGGAAGTTTTCAGGTACAGTGGAGAAGATATTTGGTGGTAGATCTTTCTGACTCTCACAAATTATCTGGTGTCAATCAGTAGCAACACTGATCAAGCCCAGCTGACCCTTGAACAACATGGGTTTGAACTCCCTGGTCCATCTATATTCAGATGTTTCAAAAAATACATACCGCTGCTACACGACCTGGGGGTGGCTGAATCTGCAGGTGCAGAACTGCACCTACAGGGGGGCTCCAACTGTAAAGTTACAGGCAGATCTACTGCATGGAGGGTCAGCACCACTAACCCTCCCCACCCCGGCATTGTTTGAAGAGTCAGCTGTACTTATTACGTGCCAGGCAACAAATTTAATACTATTCAAAGTGAAGTCCATGGACCAGCAGCATCTGACTCACCTGGGAGCTTATGAGAAATGCAGAACTTGGCCCCAACCCAGACTTCCTAAATCAGAAATCTGCATTTTAACAAGCACCCCAGATGATGCCCTGCATGTTAAAGTTTGAGAAGAAATGCTTTACACACCTTACCTTTTTTTATCCTCACCAAAACTCTATGATGTTGCAAATCTGGCGATTGTGCTTTAAGTTTTTATTAATTCAACCATGGATGATCACCTAATGCCTCTTATTTACCTAGCTTGGTCATAGAAGGGAGAGAAGAAAGATGTCATTAGTGAGCGTTAATCTACATAAATTTACATATGATCCACATCCTGTTTTCTTCCTATTTCACCAAATGTCTTTGAAAAATGGACAATGGATTTCCAAGTAGTCTAAATAACCGAGAAGCGAGGAGACAGGTACAGAATTAATGCAAGTGCTATGTCAGAGTCCCAGAGCAAAGAAAATAGCCAAAACATAAAAAGGTTCCAAACTCCCTACTGCAAAAGCTGGGCCCAGGCATAACTGAAGTTTTTATTCCATGGCCCCTAACACTGGCTACAGCCCTGCTCCCTTTCACCCTACATAAAGCTCTTGGCAGGCATCTCAGAGCTGGATCACAGGTCTTCCCTCATCCCAATGGAGAAACAAAAGAGATACTTTATGTCATTAAAAAAAAAAAGAAAAGAGAAGAACTAAAGTACAGAGCAGCTCCCTACAGCAGGAATAAACTATACCTTGCTTTTCTATGAGACAGCACAGCGGTCCAGCCCACTGCTTCTGCAAAGCTACCGCAAAATCATCTAGTCCAAGGATGGAAAGAGATCAAGACAGACCCAGGATGGGGAGAAGTGGTTAAAAAAAAGAAAAAGGAAAATAAATGGCATGCAAAACCATCTCACTAGAAAAATGAAACAGAGGAGCTAATTGCTGATTTCCTGAAAACAAGAGATCCAAACAAGAAAAGTGTATGTTCATTAAGAGAAACCACTCTATCGTCTATAAAACTTTATTAAAATTGGGGTTACTTACAAACTTGTACAATAAAAATGAAAAAATATATATAATAAGACATTTTTATTTGTTTCTTACAGAAAAGAGTGAAAATGAGACCCATGGGTAAGTCATCCCTGATCATTTTGTTCCTTTCAAACATTCATGACACTTATTTTAAATATAAATGATAAATCTTTTAAAATAACACTAAGGCATTACCCACAGGCTAAAACTGACCCAGTAATTCCTTACCCCTGCTACTTCACCCTCAGTTCTAGAAACATGGTAGACTGAGGCAGTCGCAGGCTAACAGTTCTGATACTCACATTAAGAGCTATTATGTCAACAAGATAAGAATGCTGCCCATGCTGTAGAAAATTTCAGAGAAGGTGATTTCACCATTTTCAAGTTATTGTTATGAGTGTGAAAAGGAAGATGACACACATGGGTGGGCGGTGTAGGAGCCAAAAGCCCCAAATTTGGGAGGCTTTGTGCCATTCCCATCCCCACTAAAGCTGTGCGTTGACACCGGCATAAATCTGCTTTGTTTATTCCCGGCAGGCTCTGGCTCCCATCACATAAGGCACCAAACTCCCTTTTCAAGGTAGTAACCATGTGGAATCCAACTCAAAAGCAACTGAATCCGTAAGCTAAGTTACCAAGAGACACCATTGGATCACAATTGCATAGGTTTCCCTAAACAATAATTTTTGCTACATCAAAACATAAACCAAAGGTTTTAGGTGCATTTGCCTTGTGCAATGGCTATTTTATGTTTATTACTTGGTTTCAGTGCCTATGTAACATGAAGATATAATAAATCTGTCCAACTGTCCTCTCCTTGGTTCAGATAAAATTCTTGGCATTTCAATATAGGTTATTATCTCATATGTCAGGCCTGAGTCTAAAGGAATACTAGAAGGACATTTAATTTCCTTTCCTCCTACTTCAACTTTCACTCTCAATTCAGAGAGAAGTTATGAGTACATAGCTAGGAACCATTTTACGCAGGCATCCATCTGAGCCCATCTTTTTTTCTGGAACAACAAAAAGATTGAGGGCAATTGCATAATCCATCCCCAAGCCTTTTATGGCTATCAGGGCCTGGGGGAGCTATCTGGCCTATCTGGGTCCTTTCAGTCATCAAATCTCTACCGTGTATGCCGAGTGGGGACTGCGCTGAAGAGAGGGCTAGGCCCTAGGAGGGGACACATTAGCACAAAATGGAACGCTGGGACTCCAAGTCTGTCTGCAGCAAAATCCTGTAACAGACCTAAAAGTCATAAATTTGGGGGGAGAAATAAACTAGCTTTGGTAGGATGAAGTGGCTGGTAGGAATTTCTTATTGGAAGATACTAAAGTTGCAAAACTTTCCTTATTTTCAGTCATTGGTTCCATCGGTCTTGTGGAAGCAATGTGAGTGGGAAAGTGAAGGGGAAATGTTCTAGGCCGGTTGGCTCTTGCACTCCCACTAAGGGGAGTCATGCTCTGCACAGCTCAGGCAGACCGATCAGAGGCAACAGATTTCCAATGCTGATGAGACCCTGAGCCCTAGCGTCCATTTACAGCTTGGTATTTGCCGAGCAAAGACGCTGACGTGGCAGCAGACGTGGCTCCAATGTCCAGCTCACTCCACAGTTACCCCTTCAGTCCTTCTTGATGAGATCGGTCTGAGAGATGAGACTCTGCTGAAATTGCAAGAGCTGTAACTGCCAGAGAAAATTAAATGGGGGCTTCAAGTAGTGACTGAGCCAGCAGACTAAGTGGCCAAGAGGGAGACAAGAGCAGCTCCCAAACAAGGTTTATGGAGTCGAGCAATCTCCGGGCACACAGAGGCCAGGAAGCATCTGGGGCAGAGCCACACAGGCAGGCAGGGCAAGGACACAGCACATCAGAGGCACCGTCCTTCACTGCCTGAGAGCGGCTCTCATGGTGAGGGACCCGTTGTCGTCGCCACTGCCTACAGCCCAGTTCTCCAACTACCAGACAGGGAGTAATAAACTGAGTGTGATTCTACTCACCCCAAATTCAAACACAGTGAAAAAACTAGTCTTGAGATGGAAACTGCAGCACATAAAGAGTTTACTAAAGAGAAAGAGAGGAGAATCTCTCTCTACTTCACGACGCTTTCTCACTGAAGCACAGATACGAGTCAGGATAATGAAAAAGAATTTGAAGAAGAATATATATAGAGACGAAAGACATGAGTCAGGAAGTCACCCTGGAGGCAAGCGACAATGACCCTAAGTAGCTATGTGGGGAAAGGCACCAAAGTCTTCAGGAAATCCTGAGACCACTTGTACAGCCGAATTATTTTTTTAAATCAAATTATG
This sequence comes from Camelus ferus, assembly GCF_009834535.1. Taxonomy (NCBI): domain Eukaryota; kingdom Metazoa; phylum Chordata; class Mammalia; order Artiodactyla; family Camelidae; genus Camelus; species Camelus ferus. Next base: position 22,656,053 of record NC_045707.1, read on the forward strand.
CTCAAAGAGGCTAGGTCTTCATTTCTATAAATGAGGCAAAAAATAATAAATTTCAGAGGCCTTAACATTTCTTTGTAGAGGGGTAACATTTTACCATGAACATAATTCAAAAGGTATAAAGGTTTCCCAATATAAAGCAACTTTAACCCATAGCATCTGCCCAAATACTGCTTATTTTTCACTTTCTGCTGTATGTCCATTTGCTGCCAATTGAGGTAGTTGTCAGTTTAGGACAGCTTAAAGCTGTGGAAAACACTGGCAGAAAAAAAAAATCAACTGGCCACCTGGAGGGGAGTCTCAGTGCTCACATTTTGGAAGTCAGTAACAGAGCCCAAGGCCTTTCAAAATTATCTGCTAAATGGCTGGTCTGAAGGAGACATTACGGCTTTTTAAAAATCATCTGCCATCTCCGTGATCACAGTGAGCCAGCCGGTCCGATGCCATGCTCCCTGCCATCAGTGTCCACCTTCCTGGCTAAAGTAACTACAGCTTTCTCCAGCGTATGAGGGTGAAGATCACAAAGGCAGAACCGAGCAAGCGGCAGAGACTTGGGAGTTTGCTCCCTCATAAATGGCGCTGCTGGTTTATAAGGGTGCTTTCCAGCGCCAAGAGAATGTGAAACCAGTGCCACTGTAATAAAAGGCAGCATGAATCTCTGGTCAGAAATGGAACTGCCAGTAAGTTCATGGAAAAACGCACTGACCCTGACGGCGGAATGAGCGTGGGAGGCACGAGGACTATCCGGAGGTCCAGCTCCTGGCAGCGTAAACTGAGGCAGCTGCAGGGCCACAACTTGTATGCTGTGTCAAGACCCTTCGCGGATCGTTTCAGGGCTTGCAAACTAGCCAGGCTTCCTGGCAGGGAGGGGTCCAGGTGGTAAGGAAAGGCTGAAAAGAACAGGCAGAATGGGTAGACAAAGGAAGGGAAAGGAAAAGGAGACAGTTTCTTGATTTCTCAACAATTCAAACATACGTGACCCACTGACAGGAAAAATGGAGAACCTATAAAAAGCATTTAAATTCCCTAAATAAGACCACCCCTCCCAACTAGCAGGACAAAGCCCTGCTGTAAGCCAGGGGAAGAGGAGGTAAGAAATGAAACGCGCTGAGCTGCCCATACCTCAGAGGTGAGGTGCTGGACCTTTCCTGAAAGGGCAAAGGCGGCAAGGAGGAACAAGAAGGGAAGCACGCAAATGTATTTTTAAGATGAAACTGAAAGTTAAATATAATAAAAAGGCCAACAGACCTCCCCTACAGACGGGCCTGCTGGCATGTTCCTGAAAGCGAGCAGGACTGAGAATGTCATAGGTGTGAGAACTAACTCCAAGGTCAACACGACAGCTCCTGCAGCTTTAATGGATAATCCAAGTAGATAAGCAGGTAGGGGCCTATGGGGCTTGTCACTTGCTAGTTCTGCAACATGAGTTTGTTACATTTTTTAAAATGTATTCATTTAAAAAGCAAGACAGATAAATAATTATTTTCCTCTTAAAACAGGTAAAGCAAGGATTATGCTAAAGTCAATGAAATAAAAGCAGAAGTGGAAGAGACTCAGATTTGCAGATTTGTCTCTAAAACATGCAGCCTATAGTCTGAAAGCATTACTTCACATGTGACAGTCCTCACTTCTGAGTTTGAAATGCCATGACTGGATCAACTTTCAAAGAGGAGCTGGAATGCCATGTGGCCATCCAGGTTTTTTGGAAACATAAAGGTGGGCCGAGAGCTTAACCAATGGGAAGCAATGGGATAAAGCAATAAGGATGAAGTGATAAAGCAATCACTTACTTTATCCACTCTCCTTCCTTGAGATCCCAGAGACCACCAAGACCATTTCCAGGCCTCGAATTTCAGTGAGAGAATTTCTGCACTATCTCCCTCTATTTCAAAGATTTGAGAAGCAATTGCACAACACATGCAACCTGCACCATCGAGCTACAAGCCAATCCATGTGAAAATAACTGACTGCCACCTAGGTCAAGAAGTTGTTCTGTTGTGTGACAATGGGGTACCGAGGATCCGCGTCCTCCTCCTCAGAGGATGTCTGTTCATAGAGTTCATCCTGGGCAATAATGCTCCCTAAGCCATACTCCTGCTCGTGGACAGAGACCTCATTCAGTGTGAGGTGGAAAGAACCTTCCACAAAATCAGCAAATCTGCAAGAGAGAAGATAATAGTCATTAGGAACCTGCCTGCTGCCTTTTGTGTTTTCTTTCAAAATAAGAGTAAATTGAAACACCTGATACACTCTCAGCTCAAATTATATTGAGTCTAGCCAATACCTTTGTTCTTACTCTGGCAGGTAAGTAACCTAAAGCAAGAAATAAGAAGAAAAGGAAAGCTGGGGTCACAGGCCAACGTCCCCGGCAACCCCATCCTGCTTAGTAAGCACGCCCAGTCACGGGGTGGTAGTTGCCCTTCTCAGTTATGGAAGTGCTAAAGTTCCCTTAGACATCGTAATCCCGACAAGAGAGGATTAAGGGGTGTTTATCTGTGTTTATGGCCCTATAAACTTTATGGCATCAGGATTCCAAATTGAAGCTTCACATACTCATTGGTACGGTTGCTTCCAAATAAAAAGGACCCCGTTCCCCTGCTTCCAAAAATTTTTTAAAAACCACTCAAAGAGCAATGAATCAGAGAGGAAATTTAATACGGTACTGGAGTCTTTTCATCTGAATGCTACAGTCAAAGCCACAGTAAAGAGCTCCTTGAGGAACCCCAAAAGGCTTCACATATGATGATATACACACCTTTCTCTTGACTACTCCTAATGAACAAGAAAACAGAGCCGTAGGTACAAAATGATCACCCAGAAGTATAGGCTCTCTGGGCATGGCCACCCTGACAGACATGCGGCATTTTCGGCCAAGAGTTTATGTACCTCTTTGGAGACTGGATTCGAGAAATGGTTTTCCAAGCTGAGCAGTCCGGACTGTTGCAGTATTCTCTAAGCTCCTCTAAAGCCTTTCGGGTCTCCACTTCTCCTTGTATCCGATATTCTTCTTCTGTCAGGAGACGAGGGGGGACAGTCTTTTCTGTTGCCTTACACACCTTTCTGTGCTCACCAAAATAACACCATGAATGATTAATCAGTAATCTACATCCATCTTACCTTCAGCGGGCCAAGCATACAGCAGAGAGCCTGAACATTAAGAGTCACTGCTCCCACCTATCTTCCATAGACACTTTTAGTTATAATGCACTCGACACATTAGACTATGAGCAACAAATGAGGAGTCAGTGTTATTCACTAATGTGAATAAATTCACTTATTTTCCAATAAATGATAGACAAAATATTTATCTTCCAATAAACCGAAAAATCACAAGAAAATGATGGCATAAGACTGTGATTCATTAACTTGAGTCCCCCAAACTGAAGACATCACTTTAACTATCTGTAATAGTCAACCATAGATAACCTCAGAACCTATGACCACTCCATAGTCACTATGCAAGATGATAACATGCTTTGAATTACATCTTAAAATAAGACAGGACTTCCAGAGCAATCTGAGAGCCAGTGTGAAACAATCCGAAACCAGGTGACTGAGGCGTGCGGGGTAAAAGTGATATACTCGGCACCACCTAGTGGTAACAGGGACACATGACATTTCACTAGATGCTTTCATTTCATGTAAAATAACTAGAATTTGTAAGTTCTACAAAATGCCTACAGAGAATCTAAAAAGAAAGACAAGAAAGAAATTAAAGTGAAGCATAACACCATTAACAAAGAGGCTCCCAGGGCAACACCTCTGTATCCTTCTGCTGCAACTGCGCCCCACATCACACACTTCGGTACAGAGCTACATTGCCTTGCAGTCACCTGTAGGTGATGTACAGCCAGTGAACAGGGTACTCCAGGTTCTTAGTACACAGTGCAATGATGACAACGCCAAGGGCAATATGCGGTATCTGGATGCCGGAATACATGAAACACAGGCCCATCAGCTGCAAGGTCCAGGTTAGCAGGTTGATACTTCGTTCGTTCTCCAAGGGCCCATACTTGTAACAGACTGCAAAACTCATGAATCCAACTGTGAGGACGTAGCCTAGGAGAAGAGTTATCAGAAGACATTCTTTTGCATCTAAAACTGGTAAAAATTATCTGTGTAGGGAACAGTAGTAAATTCACTACATAGCACCTACTGAACCCGGAAAATGGATAAGATCTTTACTCAAGTATTCACACTTTTTTCATTAATCAGATATATTTATCTCCTTAAGTTTCTGTCCTTTCTGTTGTACCAAATGGAAGAGTAGAGCTACATGCTGAACAACTCTTAAAATAGTCTAAAAAACCTTTATACAAGAAACTCCAAATTAATCACCTCTCAAAGGGCAGATTAAGGGTTACTATCTGTATAACCAAAGGATTCTTGCTTTATAGATAAGATTCACTGTAGAGCCCTTTACTTCTTAAAGTTCTCAAGTATATTTAAAAATATGATTATACTTATAAAATTTACAGTTTTTCAGAAAGATGCCTATTGTGTAAAGAGAAGGTGTACTTATAAACATCAACAAATTAAAGTCTTCTCCCTAGCAGCATCATTTTAATCTAAGAGAAGGTGACAACTGTAGAGGGGTTAGAAATAAGTAAAGAACTATGATTCTTACAAGTTAATAAAATGGCACAGGCTATTAAACTCCTGCAAGCAGGCAACATCTTTTCATGATCAAATTAACTAAAACAGCCTATAAACATATACAAAGGAAAGCAAAACGGGTAACACTTACTTAAGAGATACTGCCAGTAACACCTCCAGATCTCTTGTAAATTTTTAAAAACTAGTTGAATGAGGTACAGAGAAAAGGACCAGCCTCCCACCAGGATGATGTAAATGGGACTTTTCTAAGATAGAGTAGAAGTGAAAGCAAAAAGTTACAACAGGCTTTCCATACATAAAAGAAGCAAAATGGAACTACGGTAATAATTTTTTTAAAAAATCAACCCACTAAAAATGCACAAAACACATCTCTTAAAAAGATGTCCTTTATATTTAAAATGGTATGGTTTGCAAAGAACACTGGGGAAAAGAAATGCTAAGTAACTTAAATGCCTGGGTATGCAATCTACATAATTGGCAAACAGGAAGCAGACTTTATTTCCCCCACTGCACACAGGATTTCAAATAAAAAGGGAGTTTGTATGTCATCAGCCTCCACGCTTCATCCAAGCACCTCTCTGAATCAGGGAAAGAGGAAGACACTGACTTACCAGCCAACAGTGCAAATTTTCAGCGCTGTAAAATTATCTAAGAAAACAGTCCTTCAACTATCCAAGCTCATCTAACAGCATTTACGAATTCTGCTGCTTACCTTGGGCATAAACTTGGAGAGAATGAAAATGATGATTAGTAGGGAGGCCACAATTCCCACACCCATTCCAGTGGAATAGTAGAAGATTTGACTTCTGCAGAGAGAAAATTAGTTTCATGACTACGTGTGTATTCTTCGTAAGTGGCATTGTTCAAACCAGGACAACTATCCCAGCCAAAAGATAGAAAAAAGGTACAAGACGAGATCAGGTATTTGCTCCAAACCTGAGAGAGGTCAGAAAACTGGAGAGACCAGTACAATGTAGTTGCTGCCAGGTTATGAGGATTAGTGTCAAGGAGGGTCCTTCAAACAGATCTCAATAACTGACCTCTGCTTAGCCTCCACTCCCACCCGCAGCCTCTCTCCCCGCCCAGTCTGTAATAAGAATCTTTCTTCTGAGGAACTGCACAGCTTCCCTGGGGAGAAGGAAGGGGCAAGGATACTGCCCAAGCGGAGACTGGAAACTGGAACTGAACTGGTTACCGAAGGACAAACCGAACACAAGGCACGGAACAGAGAGCTCCTATTCCTATTCCAGGCTCCTTCTACCAGATATTCTTTCCCTCACCGTGAGCTTCTCTCAGGATCCTCAAAATAGAGACAACCTCCGCGAACCTCATGCCAGCTGAACTTCACCTGAACTTCCCCTTTCATTCACTACTCCACAAATATTCTCCTTGTGTACAAGGTTAATGTTGATTCCGCTTTTGTTCAATGTTTGTTTAGTTAACTGTTTTCTTTGTATTTGTACATGTCTGTTTCACCTAGCTTAGCTAGTAGGTTCCTAAAGGCAGGAAATGAATGCGTGGATGTGCTTCTTTACCTCTGAATAGCATGAAACTCAGCAAACAGCCTTGTAAAAAGGAGGGCTTACTTCACATGTTATTTCTAACAGTGGAAAGGGTGGTGACGTATTGGCTAAATCCCATCGAACGATGGGTAACCTAGTGAAAGAATTTCATTATTGCCAATCTTACTAATATAAGAAAAAATAATAATCATAACACATATTAAACTATTTTTTAAAATTTCCAAGCAGGCAATGGTCTAGCCATCCATAAAGGTCCCAGAAATGGCAGCATTTCGGGTCTTTATGATAAAAGTCAAGCAGGGTAGGTCTGAGCCTCACCATTCTGCCCTCTAGCCTTGGAACCTACCTGCTCAGCAAGTCTCCACAAAAAAATAGCATAAGTCCAAAGAGGAAAATGAGGAAGAGTTTGGCGTCAAATCCTGAAACAAATAAAAGACTTCCGCTTAATAGGGGAACCAAACAATGTAAGGCATTCTAGAATGAAAGGCAATACTGGCATCATTGGTCAGCAAATAAAATAAACACAAACAGCCTACCTAAACAGCATTTTAAATTTCACACAAAGCCTGGGCCCCTTCCAAAGAGAAAGTATAATTAGGTCTCTGTCTAACCTGTACTTTCCTGAACAGTTTATTTTTATTTTGGCTACCACGTTAAGCCTAAAAGAAACTAAGCTTTGCTTTGGATGGAGCCAGACAGTGCCACCAGCACTTCATGCAGTCGCCCACAAGGGGTCTCTACCATTCTGGCTTTCAAGCCTTAAGTCACTCAATGGCTTGGATTCAGCAGATCTGCCTTGAACTCTGGGTCAGGGCCCTCTGCTGTTCTCTAACTGGCTGCTTTTCTTGACCACCACCACCACCTACTTCCCTTCACTACAAAGCACTGTGTTGGAAAAACCCACACTCAAACACATCTCACCCAAGACCAGGGGGCCCAAGCCGACGCCCCTTCCTGGCATGTCAGACACTCCCACAGCTTTCACATTCAAGAGCTCTGAGTCTAGGGGAGGTCCGCAAACAGAACATCAGCAAATACAAAAGGAACGCCAAAAAACAGGCTGATCCGATTCCACCAAAAAGCTGTGGAACCCCAGGACAAATAGAAGGGCACAGCACAGCCAAAAACCAGGAATGTTTCTACTACTCTCCTGGGTACTTATCAAGGAGAGACCAAAAGTCAGAGAGAGTTCAACAGCGTAATGATCCACCTCCTCTCTGCAGTCTTCTCAGACACATTTAGAGAAGGGAAAACCTCTCCCACTTTTACGGAATAAGCCTTAAACGGCAATAACCTTCACATCTATTCAGTCCCACAAATATTCTTTTGCTTGTGAGGTATTAAGCTGTACCTTTCTTCAGTTCTGTTGTTTAACCATTCATGTCTTCAAATGCAGGCCTGTACATCTCAGGACATCTACCTGTGTCTATAAGCGCGCAGAGGGCAGGAGGACATCTATCTTACTCTGAAGAATACTAGGCCTATCAGCTCAGGGCCGCTGGACTGGTAGGAATGCAAGTCTTCACAGTTCTAGGCAAGAAGGCACTCAGAATGACTTAAGGTGAAGTCTCAATTCCAGGCCAAAAGGGGTCTACAAGGGGTGGAGTCTCTGAACTGTATGCAGCAGTGGTATATTCAGGTTATAATCAGAATCCAAATGGAGCTGTCTTGGGCTGACTTCTCTGTCTCACTAATTATACCCTCCAAAGCTCAGTCCCTTCTCACCACAGAATCCATCAGAAAAACAGAGGTAAGACTTACTCCGGGTCACAATGACACTGTACTTGGTGTCTTCCTCTAAAATCTCAACTTTGAGGCAGGTTTTTGTGCTGTATAGACCCACATTAACATAGGTGTCATTCAATTTCTCTTTTAAAAAGGAGGAAAAAAAGTTCCAGATACTAAACTGCTCTAGCTCCTTCAGTTTCTCCTCATTCTCCACCTGGGTGACTCGTACCAGTTTGGAACTGTTTACCCGGATCTGCAACACAAGTAAAATCAGGATGAGAAAGGTGGAAGTAGGAATTTTACATTTTCACAAATACAATTTGAAAAAAAACAAACTTTAGAGTAAACAGCTAAATCAATAATGGCACCAGCTTTCCACAAGGCTTATGAGAAATAGATGCAGCGGCTGAAGCATAATTGGGCAAATAACACTGCACGTGGTACAGAGAAGCAGCTGTTAGAATGCCTTATTGTGAGCATGATCTGAATCTACTATTAGACCAGAACATAAGGAAAAAAACAAAGCTTCCATGCTGAAAAAGTTACTAATGCATCTATTTATGAGATCATACAAAGCAAGGATCTAAAATATTAAGAAAGTTGCCAGGCACAACAGCTCCAAAAATATTTCCCATAATGACAGGCTGAAAAGCTCAACCCTTTGTCACAAATCACTGATTATGGATAAATGTTGGTTATAATGTGCCCCAGATGGTATACGATCTTTATATCAGACAATGAAAAGAGAGAACTGGGGAAAAAAAAAAAAACCCACAAGCCCACCCTTATGTTTTTGATGTGAAGAAATGCCCTGATCAGTAACTATGCTTATAGGAGCAGAAACATTTTCAAAGGACTCATTTGTTCAATCAGCATAGCCAGACACTCTTGCTTGCCAGGTGGCTCAATAGAGTTATGACATAAATGAGACCAAAGTCATTCTACTGAGGGGAAACTTCAGCTCGGGGGGTTTAACGCAACATCTTGTGCAGAATCAAAACAGGTTAGGAGCAGCAAGGCAGGAGTTTACACCCTAACAGGCACACAAAGCTTCCAGCCCAAGAAGGCACAAGGCCTTCAGAAAGGGAGAGAGGTGTGTGAGTGGGTGAGTGAGTGTGTGTGAAAGGAGAGAGGGGAAGAGAAAGAAGGAGTTTCTTTGGGAAAAGAAAAGGAGGAAGGAAGCTTACCTCAGGGTCAAGTACTGCGGGCTATTTAAAGGAACAGAGAGAGGGGAACACAAGGGAGGCATAAATGCTTACTGATGAAAAACTGATTAGATCAAGGATAATCTCAACCTTAGCAAGGTTGTTAATTTTACATACGTATTTTTTAAATTGTGTGTGAGAAGGGAAATAAGTCCAAGTACTCACTAATCACAGACAGACAGATATTTACAGAAACTGCCCCTGCCAGGGGCCTCCAATTATTACCTGTATCCGTGTCCATATGTCATGCCACTTTGGGATAAGCACATTTTTATAACAGGATTGTTGACTGGTATTCATATAATAAACTTTGGATTCCTGAAGCATGACCACTTTTAAATCAATTCCGGCTTTATGTAAAGAAAGGAAATAAGAATTAAGTATAATAACAAAATAAGCTAATAACTATAATTCATTTCATAAAAAGAATTAAACCGACCACTTTCTTAAAGCTAGGGTTAAAGTGTCAGTGACTAAGAAACAGAAGAAAACTGAGATGAGAGAAGAAATAAGGCAGTCTTATATCTGACAAATACAATTATTTAAATATTAAATAGTCACTAACCAAGGATAAGTAATAATAAAAGCCATTATTAAGTGTTTATTAAGCCAGACAATATGCTGTCTGTCTCATTTAACCCTCCCAGCAATGTTGTAAGGTAGGCATTCTCATAATCCCCAAACTGATGTTTAGGAAAGATTAAGGAATTTGCCCAAAGTCACACAGCTAGTAAACAGCTTAACTGAGCTTCACAACCAGGTCCCGTTTCCCTTATAAAGGCATAGCTGAAGTAACCCCATCTGGTGATTTTCTCTATCCCTTTCCTGAGTAGGATGCACAGAATTGGCAACGTTTTTGTACTGGAGTACTTTAAGCAGATACTAAACGAGAAAGACTGCAAAATTGCTTTTGTTCCAGCTGTTTGTTTCATTTCAAGTTTCAAGAGCAGCCAATGAACATATGCAAGCCCTTTGATTTTACCAAAACAGAACTCCCCTCAGGACTTCGTATTCAATCTCGGCTAATTTAAGGTTTAAAAGTGACCACTCTCTTATATCTTCCCACCCAAGTTTGCACAAACTTCCTTCTTCACCATGAAACATTTCAATAATTTCTTCCTTAAGCTCTACATTGTACTTAGCAATTCATTAAGTGCTACTCTAAGGGGAAGGTTAGTTATCTCTCTGATCCTTGGTATAAAAGTGGGTAGATTTAAATAAACTGATAAAACAAAAAACACAACCACCTCAACCAAACCTTAGAAAGCCAAAGTTACACACAGAAAGGGGCAATGACATCCATCATTCTGAAACGGTTGAAGGTGAAGCTAAGACTAATTCTGAAGTTAAATTTGGTCTTAAGCCTAAATGTAAAAACAAAAACTATAAAACTCCTAGAAGAAAACATGTAAATCTTTCTGACCTTGGATTAGGCAATGATTTCTTAGATATGACACTAAAGCATAAGCAACTCAAGAAAAAAATGATCGGACTTCATAAAAAAATAAATCCAACTTCATAAAAATTTAAAACTTTGGTGTTTCAAAGAACACTATCAAGAAAGTAAAAAGACAACCCACAAAATGGGAGAAAATATTTGCAAATCATATATCTGATAAGAGTCTAGTATCCAGAATCCAGAATATTTAAAGAACTTTTCCAACTCAACAAAAAGAGAAATAACCCAATTTTTAGAATGGGTGAAGGACTTAAATAGACATTTCTCCAAAGAAGATATACAAACGGCCAACGAGCACAATGAAAAGAAGCTCAACATCATTGGCTGTTACAGAAATGCAAATCAAAACCACAATGAAACACTACTTCAATCTCATTAGGGTGGCTATAATAAAAGAGGACAATAACCAAATGCCGGCAAGTATGTGAAGAAACTGCAACCCTCACACACTGCTGGTGGAAATATAATATGGTGCTGCCTCTCAAAAAGTTTGGCAGTTCCTGGAAAACTTAAACACTTATTTTATGTTACTATATGACCCAGCAATTCCAGGCCTGTGTATATACCCAAAGGAATTGAAATACATGTTCATACAAAAACTTGTACATAAATGTTCAGTGCAGCATATCCATAATAACCAAAAAGTGGAAACAAATCAAATGTCCACCAGCTAATCAATGGATAAACAAAATGCAATATTATCCATACAATGAAATATTATTCAGCCATAAAAAGTACTGATACATACTGTAACATGGATGAATCTTAAAAACATGATGCTGAAAGAAGCCAGTCCAAAAAAAGGAAAAAAAAGGCCACATATTCAATGATTTCATTTTTATAAATGTCCAGAATAAGCAAATCCAGAGACAGAAAATAGATTAGTGGTTGCCAGCTGACCCTTGAACACGTGGTTAGGGGCACTGACTCTCAACACAGTCACAACTCTACGCATAACTTCAGTCAGCCCTCTGGATCCAGTTCTGCACCTGCAGACTCACCCAACCACAGAACATGTAGGGCTGTACTACGTATTTATTGAAAAAATCCACATACAAGTGGACCCATGCAATTCAAATCCATGTCCTTCGAGGGTCAATTGTATACTAAAAACCACTGAAAGCATGGATTTTATGGTATGTGAATTATATCTCAATTTTGTTTTTATTGAAGTAGAGCTGATTTACAATATTGTGTTAGTTGCTGGTGTACAGCAACATCTCCATTTTTTAATTCAGTTTTGGTGTTGTAGAGGAAGAAAAAGTTTTCCCTGACCCTCTTAGGGTCCCTGGCTAGGTCTGGAAATTAAACTGACAAAGACATATTAAATGTAGGAGAAATGTATACAAATTTATTTAATGTTTTCCATGACATGAAAGCCTTCATAAGGAAATGAAGACCCAAAGGAACAGTCAGACCTACATACTTTTACACTGGGTGTGATGAAGAGTGGACAATTGTGGAGGAATACGGTAGGTCGAGTATGAGGTAAGTGTAGTAAACTGTGGGAAACAGCAAAGCCTGTCGACTAGGATTCTTCTTTGTGTCCCTTTGTCTTCCAAGATAAGGATGCTCTTTTCCTCCCGGTATAAGGAGGGCACCTCTCGCGTGAGGATTTTATGATCTGTTTCAGGGAAGAAGGGCAAAGTGGGGGAGGCAAGAGCGACCTTCCTGCTTCTGCTATTTTCTCAAACTCCCTCAGCTTGAAGTATTTAACATGCCTAGGTGCCATATTTGGGGGTAATGTGTCCTGAACCCTATCTATCAGTTTCTCACTAGGGTTTAATTCAGTAGTAATTCGGATTTCCTCCAAGCCTATCTTTCATAAAATGAGAACTTTTCAAAATCCTATTGACATTTGTCTCACTAGAACACCCACAAATATACTGAAAGAACACCCACTTACAAATATGTATCAAGAGTTTATCTTCTCCTGGAGACTGTAAGAGAGTAAGATTATGTGATGCTTAAAACTACTGAATTTACAAATTTTTTTTAAAGTCACACTTATTAACCCCTTCCTTCCCACAGCACCAAGTAATAGAACACAACATTTTTTAAAGCCCATTATTATTTCCGAGAGTACGAAGATACAAATAAGGTGTCAATAGCACAGGCTATTTGAAGAACTTAATGCCAAGAAAATGCATCTGCGTTTTTAAACTAACTTTAAAACTCTTCAGTATCATTTTTGTAAAGAAATAAAACTTCTACAAAAAGCAACATTTAAAAAAACCTAGTTCTTCCTTTTCCCAAGTTCCACACCATTCAAAGGAAATTGCTGTAAATAAACACACAATCTCATTTAATAGCAACCTCCTACGGAAATCAGCACCTTGGCCAGCCACAGCTTTGGCAATTCACTGAGAGGGAAAATATACCAATTCAGCCTAAGGGGATAATCTATGGAAACAATCACCACTCCAGCTATCGCATAAGTTGTTAGAAACACAGAACTAAACCAAATTACCTTAAACACACACAGGTTGTCAAAATGCTCACGTTAGAACTTTGCGCTTTCTGTAGCAAAAGGATATACAACACCTTTCTTCCCCTCCCCAAGGTGAGTTAGCCAACGTGGTAAAAGAGGTAAGAATTAAACATTTAAAAAAAAAAAAAAAAAAAAGCCTTCTGAGCCCAAAAATCTAGTAGTTTTTGGAAAATGCCTTCTTCGAATTTAGTAAATCACAACTAGCTTATTGTATTTATCCATAAAGCACCTACTTAAAGATTTATAACTTCATATTTACTTATAAACATTATGAACTTACTTTCACCTACTTTTCAATCAACAACACTGATCATTTAACATTTACTAGTAAAAGGTAATGAAAATAATTCATAGTATGTGAGGACCAGAACAAACCCTAAAAAGTCATGAAAAACAACCTCTTCTAATTCTTAAATAGCCTCTATTCATTTCTGTCAAAAGGCAACCCCATTCATACTTAAAAGCCTCCTTAAAGACTAGCACCTTAAATCAGTGGGCTTAGCAAAGGATTATTCAATGAGATGCTGGAACAACCGACTGGTTATAAGGAAAATAAAATCTATCTAGATACCCACACCAAACACGACATTAACTATTGATTAAAAAGTAAAATGAAAAATAATTAAATCTTAACACACACACATATATACATATATATGTATGAATCAATTCAATTTTGGAGAGCTCTTTAAGCATAAAAGAAGTGAAAATAAATCTAAAGAATAAATTCAAGTGACCACATAGAAGTATAAACAAAAATAAATATTTAAAAAGATAAAGGGAGCAAACAAATTAAAGTTCTGCAATAAATAAATACATTTAGTAAAAATATATATGTTTAATACATAAAAAAGTTCATACAAGTTGATTAAGTATACAAAAATCACAATAAACAGCAACCACAATAAATAGGCCAAGAGCAAAGGACACACTTATACTCCAAAAAAAAAAAAGCCTAAACAGAAAATTAAATTGATGAACAGTTGAAAGATGCTTCCTCACAAGTAATGCAAGAAATGCAAAATAAATTAAGATACCACTTTTGATCTATCAAATTAGCAGAAGTGTTACAGTCTAGAATATCCAATGCTGGCAAAGGTATGGGTCACAAGCAAATATAGCTGATAGTGGTGTAAACTGGCACACATTTTCAGAAATTATTTCAGCAAAATGTTTCAAGGGTCTTAAATGTATTTTAGCCTTTGATTGAATAAATCCATTTCTGAGAATCTATCCTTAAAAATGAAAATCCGAATGGTCTGTCCATAGGCTAGAACAGAATACAAGTAAAAATAACATTTATGAAGAATTTTAAATGACATAGGTAAATGTTTATGCTACAGAGTCAAATGAGAAAACTATCTCTGGTAACAGGGAAGAGAACTGGATTGCTGACAGGCATACGAATGTATCATCAATTCAAAAAAATTTTTTAATTAAAAACATGTAGAAGCAGACCAGAAGAAAGTGTGCAATAATAGACTGCCTCTGAACGGGATAAACAATAATAAACAATGGAATAACTAAGTATAAATAACAATAAATGACTTGTTATTTATACTTAATTGTACTTGCCCAATAGTCTTAAATAAATTCATATTATTTTTATAATGAAGTTTTTCAAAAACCTCCAGTGACAAAGAACTCCCTCCCTGTCTTTTGAAGTACTCCATTCTCTCTTTAGGTACCTCTCACTTTTAAAGTTCTACCCTATTACATGATTGTCTCTTTGTAGCTGCCTCCTACATGATCTACCAGGCCACAAAGAACAAACAACCCGAGTTGACCCTTCTCCAAGCCAAAAAGTCCCCCGTTCCTCTCCTCATCAAAGAAACTTTGGAACTTTTGATTGAGCGCTGACTATGCAGGAGCATTCTGGTATATATATTCTCTCATCCCCACAATCCACAATCCCATTTTAGAAGTTAACCATCAGGCCAAAGTTCATTCAGACCATACGGAGCCCTTCAGATATTATTCTGGGGCCCGCTTCTGGAGAAGTACCTTCCCGATACCCACTCCACTCTCCCTAAAAAAACAAAAAACAAACAAACAAAAAAACAAACAAAAAAACTGTTTCGCAAAGACGCTGCACTTTTGAACTAGTTCTATGAATCCTGAGACAACCTTAAAGCTGCAGGTAAGGATAACACAAGTGACAGCAAGAGATAGGCAGCAAACGACAGGAGGGGAGAGAGCATATGTGTTCATGAGATAGGATTATCCTTATCCCCGTGAGTCTCAACTCCCTCCAGTGGAAGCTTGGAAACCTCACTTATCTTTCTGTTGTGTATTTAACAAGAATAGGTTCTTTACAAACACGCTCTAGGTTTTCCGGATTATAGCGAAAAAGTAAAATAATTTCGTCCCAGTCCAAAGCCAATCATCCAGTAGTAGGTATCAAGTAAGTTTGACTGAGGAATGAATAAACTTCCAAAAGAATCCTACTCGAAGCTGAATAACGTTTGTATCTTTTTTTGGAAACGGGAATTTAACAGCTCCAGGTCGGTTCTATGGTGCCGCTAGGGGCCTTGATCTTACAAGGACAGAGGACAGAAGATATTGACAGAGATCATTGCATTTCAGTTAACTATAATTATCTGTTCAGCCATCCATGTCCTGAGTCCTGCCACCATACGCTCAGGTGTTGGCTAATTTTCTCAATGAATGGGATACTCTCTTTCCAAAGGCAGCTCTGCCTGCCAGAATGGTCCTCGGGTCTCCTTCCTTTTAAACCAAAAAACTGGAGGCGGCCCATGAAGCACGACGCAGCCCGTAGAACCGCTTCTCACCCAGTGCAGGCCTCCCCATCTCCGCCAAAAGACGCCAGGCTCCTCCCCACTCTGGGTAGCTCCCGTAGGCCGCCCCAGGGCCCTGGCCCCTCAATGCCGGCGCCCAATCGCGGAGGATGAAGCTTCTGCCTCTGCACCACGCCCGCGCCCCTCCGCAGAGTAACGGCCCGCGCCCTGGGGACACTCCCCACTTTTCTAAATATAACCCCTCTGCAACTTCTGCCCGGGCGGTACCTGAGCCGCAGACCAAGCAGCCACAGAGGACCAGGAGCAGCCACACCGCCCCAGCTCCCCAACTCCGGGGCCCGGCACCAACTGCCGGCAAGACCGCCACTTTCATTCCTCCCGCCATGGTCTCCTCATACCACCTCCCCCTCACGTGCTTCTCCACGGCAACTAACTCGGAATAGGCAGGGCCAGCAACCTATCCGCTACAAGGCCCGTCCCCTACCAACCAATCGGATGGGCGGAGCTTCGAGCACTCAGTCCTTTATGGACCCTATAGTCCCGCCTCTTAGCAACTGACGCGAGAGGGCGGGAAGAAGCAGCTTTCAGCCTATTAGAAAACGGGTTCTCGCCTCAGCAATGGCGACAGGAAGATCCCACCCCTTAACAACATGCTTCCGTCTCCAGTTTATTTACAACTCGGGCAATTGATGGTAAGCGTAGCCTATAGAAAATCAGGATGGGCGAGGCCTGCTTGACCAAACGATATTTCCATCGAAACTGCCTTAGGCTCCTTCTGTTTTCTTTCTTTCCTTTTTACCACGATCTTTTTGATATGGGAAACTTAAGACAAGTTTCCGACCCGCGACCATGGAGGGAGGAATGAAAGTGGCGGTCTTGCCGGCAGTTGGTGCCGGGCCCCGCAGTTGGGGAGCTGGGGCAGTGTGGCTGCTCCTGGTCCTCTCTGGCTGCTTGTGTCTTCCAAAGTATGAAATTATTTGAAACGGAAGCCACAACAAAAAACTGCGTGGACAGTGTTTTATAGGAATAAACATTAAGTTTTAAAATGTAGTCATAGGGTTTTTTCTTTTTTTGGAAGCGAAATGAATGTGAAGATTAAGAGAAACTTTTTTATTCCTCACAACATCCTGTGAGATATTTAAGAAAAAGCCAAAGCAAAGGAACCTGCCCAAGATTGCACAGTTCTTTGGACTGGCTTGTAGTTCCAACCCAAGTCTTACCCCAAAGCCTGAGTTCTTTCTATGCATCAGGTGCTTCCCATTAAATGACTTACACAGTAAGGGCCTAGCAGAGTGCCTAGCACATAACAGATGCTCAGTAAATACTAGTTGAAACTGAAGCATCTTATTTTTTAGAAGATCTGATAGTGGTGGGTAGGAACAGTAGAGATAATTGAGCTGAGTGAGTTGCAAGGAAATTTAGGAAAGGAGGTAACTGCTGGGGAAGGTTCAAGCTTTCACAACAAGGGATTTTTATGAAGTCAAAATAGGGTTGAGCTATGGGCAAGAGAAGAAATTTCATGCTCAGAAAAGTCTAGGCCAGCCCTGCTACAGTGGTCATCCTGTGTCTCTCACACACAAACACCACACACACCCCTGCCTGACCTAGGAAGGTTAATATCAACAGTGATAAATTACCATGATACTACTTAACCTTGATATAGTGTGATGAAAATGGTAAACGCATGAAACTAATCTAATCATGAGATAAACATTTTAAACATTCAAATAGAGAGGCATCTACAAAATACCTGACCAGTAATCCTCAAAACTATCAAAGTCATGAAAAACAAAGAAACTGGGAAACTGTAAAGCCAAGAGGAAACCAGATGTAATATGGTATCATACATGAGATCCTGGAACAGGAAAAAAAAAAGGTAAAAATTAAGGAAATCTGAATAAACTATCAACTTTTAGTTAATAATAATGTAGCAACACTGGTTCAGTAATGGTGGCAAGTGCACTATACCAGTGAAGGTTATATTAGTGGAAACTGGATGTGGGGCACATGAGAACTCTCTGTATTACCGTCTCAATTTTTCTGTACGTCTGAAACTGTCTTAGAAAATAGTTAAGACACACACACACACACACACACGATTTTCTACCGGGTCTAAAATTCTCAGCATTCAGACCTTGCTCTTTGGTTCTGAATAAAGGCCAGAGAATAGGGGAACTAATTCCAGGGTTGGGGACTAATTCCAGAAGATCACTGACCACTGACTATTAAAATGTATAAACGAGGTGGACAGTAATGAAACTTATTGTCCATAAACACATCACACCTTAACATCCAAATGAGTTCTGTCACTTCCAGGTAGTGACTCAAGAAGATTTTAGCCTTGTTTTAATAATGAGGACACTGCTCAAAATGCTTTGAGAATCATCTTCAGAATCTACAGCACACACTGCAATGAATATTCATTATCTGCAGGTGGATCTGATTTATGCAAATAGCCAAAAGAACTTAGGCCAAGACGAATGAGTAAATGGGGTGGGAAATCTGGATAGTAAATGTGTTTCAGAGTTTTTTTGGATTTTAGAAAGGTAATATGGTGCATTTACAATATGTAAGGCAACACTCTAGTGGGGTCTAGGACAGCACCCTATAATCCAACAAATTAATATTTCTGTAATGAGAGATAGGAATATTCACACTGGAATAAATGAAAGTGGGATAAATGAAATCCTAAACAACCTCACTTAAGTTTAGAAGGACTGCCACAAAAATAAGTTCAGGTCAGACTAGGTTTGTTGTCAAATGAGTTATGAAAAACTTTTGGTTTTCACAGTTTTCTTAATTTAGGAAAAGGACTATATATGGTGACTATTTAATGAAGATGCTCCATTCCAACCACTCAGTCACCCAAGCTAGAAGCCCGAGAGTCACCCTAAAGTCTTCTCTCTCCCCAACCCCTTAGCCAATCATCAAGTCCTATTGATTCCACCTGCTGACTGTCTTTTGCATCTATCCTTTCCTCTCCATCCCATGCCAGTGATTTAGTCTAGCACCTTGCCACCTCTTGCCTGGACCACTTTAGTTTCCTTCAGGCTGGCCTCCCTGCTGTTTATGCAGCCACAAAACCCTTCCTCCACACTACTCCTAAATGCAGATCTGACCACATGACTCCCACCTTACAAAGTCTTTATGGTTCTCTGGTATCTCCTGTGATGAAGTCCATGGTCCTTAGTATGACGTAAAACATAGACGTAAAGAAAAAAGTTTTAACTACAACAGTCCTATTCAAAGTTTGTTACCAATCTGCAGTGAAACAATTTTAGAAATTAACTGTAGGCATTTAGAAACTTTCATAGCAATTTGACTGAGAAAT
This sequence comes from Camelus ferus, assembly GCF_009834535.1. NCBI lineage: Eukaryota > Metazoa > Chordata > Mammalia > Artiodactyla > Camelidae > Camelus > Camelus ferus. The sequence continues at coordinate 22,675,163 of NC_045707.1, forward strand.
GTTAAATGTATTTAATCTAATAAAAATGAGGGATTTTATTTCATTTTTCTAATAATTCACTTTTAGCGTATTTAACAGTAAGTCGACTCCACAGTGGTTCGAAACTTTTTAAAAAAAATTGGTCCTTGATGATAGTTTGAGAAGCACTGGTCTATAATATCCTTGATGAAATGGCCTCATACACCCCCCGGGGATACTTTTTAACCACCAGCACATCCCATCTAGCAATGATTAACAATTTATAGTTTCTCAAACATATTATTCTCTTTCATACCTCCATGTGAATTTAAAATCTGCTCTCTCTGACTTGACTGTCCCTTCCTCCTGGAAATCTACTCATACTTCAAAATCCTAGGCTGCATCATCACCTCCTTTGGATGCCTGCTTAAATCAGTCCCTCACAATCCTAGGCAGCAAACATCACTTTCCCCCTATACTTTTGCCATTATTTGTACTCATATTGCACTACACTGTAATTATTTGTTTATGTGTCTATCTCCCCTACCAGTCTGTGGGTTCCTCAACAGCAGAAGGTAGGGTGACTTGTCTTTGAGAAGTGAAGCATCTCTTGTAAAATGATTAAGTTGAAGGACAATGCTCCTTAGACTACAATTCTGACGTGTTAATAAAAGAGTTAAAAAGGAAGGTCATTACTTTGTATTCATATTTTTCTGTTACCAGCAAGGATTTCAGACTTCTACCTTCGGCACCTGGGTATGAATTAATTTACCAGGAGAATAGGCATTTTAGAAGGCCAAGGAGCCAGACTTGTGAGACTCATTGGAAACTTTAAGAAAGAAGCAGACATGGAAAACAAACGTCTCCACTTAAACGGTGTTACCCAGGTTAAGCCCCCTTTGGAGTAATATCTGTGTTAACTGCCCTTTCAAAGCTGCTCATGCCTGGAGATAGCATTATCAACTCACTCATTTCAGAGGATCCACCAGGTACCAGACCAGGAGAGGTCCTGGGCTGAATGTGAAACAAGCAACTATAATTGAAATGTGTACAAAGAGCCATGAGGTCACTGAAGGATGGGAGGAATTAATTCTGCCTAGGGGAGGCGCAGGAAGGAGAGGGGCCAGGAAGGTGACATTTGCGCCAGACCTTGCTGTATGAGCTGGATTTGGCCTGGTGAAAACTTGGGGGAGGGGAGTGAGCAGTGCAATCTGCTGGATGAAAATCTACTCGTGCCTAGGAACGGCAATCCTTCTGGTTAGCAATTTCCTCACTCCTCTTCCACCCACTTTCTTCACAATCTTTTCCCCTGTTCTTAGAAACCTGGGACTGAGGATACTGTTTCCCTTCCTGGAAGAGACCAGTGTAGACAATGAACTAATCCTTAATTAAACAGGATACTTTGCTCAGGCCCGTGTGCCTCTGAGAACACCAAGGCGGAGGGAGGCGGGAGGGAAGCAAGTGAATCAGGTAGGGAAGTAGGCTTGAGCCATGCTGGGGAAAACGGGAAGGGAAGAAGGGAGAAAAAGAGAAATTAAGATTTTTGAATTTGCCTCACCCCCTTTTTGTCAACACCCCCCCCCCCTTATCTTTACTGTTTTCCTGTAGCTTCTTATAGTCTCGGTCTCTTTGTCTCTGTCTCTCTCCATTTGCTAAAGGCTGGAAATTCCTTGTTCTCAACGGAAGGGAGTAGGAGGGGAGTTGAGGGTGGTACGAGTAGGAGGGAAGCGAAGAACAGACATCTCAGCAGCTCCGGCTGCGGGGGCGTCTGGGCCTCTGGCGGGGCTTGACAAGTCAATGATTTTTAAAACGTACATATTTTTAAATCCACACGGAGGGGCTCACAAACCTAGAGAGAGACAGACAGACACACAAGTAGATAGATGTAAAGAAACAAAAATACATAATCTGAGGGTACAGAGGCACAAACTGGCAGTATCGTCTTAAATTTGCTTATTAGCATTTCACAATTTATAGAGTTTTCATATATGCCCTCTCAAAGTGACCCTCACGACAACCCTGAGAAAACAGATACAAACACTCAGGAGTTTCGCGCTCATACGCGGGCTCGCATTCAGACAGCCCCCTTCTGACCTCTTGGGCAGCGGGCTGGCCCAGTGGGCGGGACTTTTCTCCCCTCTTCCCTCTCCGGCCTGGCACCCATCCCAGGACCAAGGAGCGGAGACCCCAGAACAGGCTCCTCCCTTGTCCTCTTTCTTGAGCTGGGACCCAAGCGCCCGGCGCCCAGTGGGTTACCGCCCCCTTGCTTCACGCCCTAGTGCCGTCCTACGCAGGCGGGCCAGCCTCTCCCTCCGCATCCCGGGGCTCAGCGCCGCCCCAAGGCGGCCGGGGTGGGAGGGAGGGAGGGAGGGGGGCGCCTCGAGCAGAGGCTGCGTGGGCGGAGGATGTGCGTCACGGGGAGCGTGGGCAGAGGGAGGGAGGAGGCACGTGGAAACCCGGGGCCAGCCGCTGGCAGCCCAGGCGCTAAAACCCGAGAGGGGAGTGGGGGAGGGGCGCCCACACACTTAAGAGGGGTCGGGGAGTGCCCCCGGAGGGAGCCGGGGTAGCAGCACCCTCCTACTGCAGGACGGAGGACTCAGCTTGTTCCAGTCACCTCCTTGCCCCGTATTTGGGGCTTAATGGGATGGAGAAGAGAATTTTAGCTACCGAAATCCCCCCCACGTGATGCACCCCTCCCACGCTGCCCCCACCGGAGACGGAAAGGTCCCCTCGCCGGCCCGGAATGTAGAATCAGCCCGGGCCCACGCCACCCACTCTTTGCCCGGCCCGGGCCACTCAGAAGTGCGGAATGACGGGGCAGGGCTGAGGTTTCGGACTAGAGGGAACCTTGCTTCTGGCTAGTCCACTCGCTTCCCGCCACCCCCCACCCCCCTACCCCCCACCCCCCTCATTTCCTCAGGGCCGGGCGCTTAGAGCTCCCGCCCGTCCGCCCTCCCAGCCGTGGGCGGGAGTGTAATGGGAACCAGATGGGGCTAGGAGAAACAAAGGGGGGAAGGGTGGTGGTTGCGGAGAGGGGCTAGGATCCTTGAAGGAGCTCCTCCCTCCAACTCCTCTGTAGGGAGCCACGTCGGACGCTCCCAGCCTCTTGCCCATCTTCTATAGACTCTCCCGGGCTAAGTGCCCTAACATAAGTTCTTAGAAAGGATATCCTCCCTCTCCCAGAGTTGCCACAGGAGCAGGTCCCGGTCCGCAGCAAATAGGGTGCGACTAGTAGAGAAAGGTGGGGTACCCCTCCCATCCCAGTCTGACCTAAGCGCTAACAAAACCCTACGCGACTAATCGCAGCGCATCTAAGGGTAGCTTCTAGCAAACCCCGCCCATTCCTGTTCCCCAAACTTCGACGTGGACTCGAGGGAGGGATGCAGGACGCCTGGGTTTCCGAGGACGGCCTCTTCAAACTACTCCTTTTGAGACTGGATAAGAGCGTGGGGATACGTAAGGGGCCCTGCAGAGCCCCACACTCACAGACTTAAGTTTACACTCTATGGGAGTCAGATGCACGCATGACGGAGCCGCGCATCCCGAGTCTCCAACAACTTTTCCCTGGTCACTTATAACATTTCCACGTACAGCACCGCGAGGCCCGAGTGTGGGAAGCAGGCGTCCCGTAGTTTTTTAGGCTCATGTGCCCATCCGTGCGCTTCTCTGTGTCTTTGTGTACCTGTGCGTGGTCGTGAAACTCTGCTCTCCGCTCAGAGGGAAAAGAGGTGGGGGGAGGAGTAAGAATGTCGCCGGCTGGGCGCTCACGTGGGTACGTGGGCGCGGAGAAGGCCGGCTGTGCATCCGGCGTGGGAGGCACTGAGCGACCTCGCCCCGCCCGCTGGGTCCCTAAGCCCGCCTTCCACAGCCTGGCCTCGGTCACCTCAGTCCCCCAACTCGGCAGCCTGGCTTCGAGTCTCCACCCCCGCCTCCTGCTCCACACCCCCTCCCCCTAGTCTCCACCTCGCTCCGTCTCTCCGCCGCGGCGTCTCCACCGCGGGCCGGGCGGCCCGGCGCCCGCCCCCCGCCCCCGGCCTCCACCCCCGGCTCGGCCCACGCCCTCCTCCCGCCCCGCAGCCAGCACTGCGCCGGGCCTCGCTCCCCGTGCGTCCTGCGGGGGTGGAGGCGCGGAGAGGCGGCAAGCGCAGCCGGGGAGGGGGGGGCAGAGGCACAGACAGAGGCGCGGAGGCTCGGAGAGAGGAGACGTGGAGGGAGGGACGGAGCCCGGACAGCGGCGGACACGGCCTCGCGCGCCGGGAAGAGCGCAGCGCGCAGCAGGCGCCGAGCGCCGGGCACCGAGAGGAGCATCCCCGGAGGTCTCCAGCCGTCCATGCACAGAGCGCCCTCCCCTACAGCCGAGCAGCCGCCGGGCGGAGGGGACAGCGCCCGCCGGACCCCGCAGCCCAGACTCAAGTTAGTGGGCAAAGGGAAGAGCGGCAGGGAGTGGAGATGGGTGGAGCTGGACTCGGGAAAGGGGTCCGGAGGGCGGAGGTCGAGGAGAGGACGAGGGGAAGCGGAACGGGGGTGGGGGGTGGAGACTGATGGAAAGGGGGTGCGTCTTCGAATTAGGGGGCCCTAGGAGCAGGCAGAGATCTGATGAATCTGGATGTGAAAGAATAGTACCTAATTCTCCTTTCCCCGTTTACTCTGTGGGCATGACCTGGCATGTGAGCCCCCTGCAAAGAATGTGGGGGCTCCCAAGAGCCAGGGGAAGCCCTGGAGCTCTAGCTGGCAGCAGTGCCAGGGGAGGGCCGCTCAGCTGGCTCAGTCTGTCGTAGGCATGGAGCGCACAGCCCGTGCGTCCGGGAGAAGCCAGAGCCTTTGAACCAAGAAAGCATCAAAGGAGCTTTGCAGAAGTCGGGCTTGCCTTAGGCGTCCCTTTCCGTTTCTATACCTTTATTTACAGCATAGGGAGGGAAGTTTCAGTGTGCAGCCCCTCCCTCAAGAGGCCTTGTGTCGCTCCCCCACTCCACTTGAAGATGTGGGTGGAAAATGAGGGAGAAGATAGGCGGGAGCCCCTGGCGGTTTTTCGCCCACAGACGCTACCAGTGTGGGAGTGTGTGGGGGCGGAATGGGCCCCAGAGCAGAACAATTGAGGCACTCCTACCCTCCCCTGTGCCTGAGCTGAAGGGATGGGCCTACCTACAGAGCAGGTGGGGAAGGCTACTGCTGGGAGAGGTGCCAACTGGGGGGCACTGGACAATTGAGAAGCGGTGGGAGGTCCTGGGGGAAGAAAGCAAGAGTGCCCTAAGAATGCCTAATCCGTGGGAAAAGCTGAGCAGGAGTGGAAAAGGGGGAGTGGAGCAGGGGTCTGCCTGGTTCTCTGAGTGAGAAAGGGCAGGAGAGGGCCCCCCATACACACACACGTCTCAGCCACATGGGCAGGATGCCCTGGGGGAGTGCTGCTGGCCAGTAGTGTTCCCAAGTGCCCACTGTAGGGAGAATGGGGGTCTTACATTCACCTCAGTGCAGGAAGTTAACTTGTGTAATGTTGAGATGGCTGGGTGTTTGGGGTGGAAGGTTAGGACTGTGTTCTGGAAGAGAGGATGGTCCAGCCATCCCAGAGGTGTGCTGGTCGGCCTCACCACTCAAGGTCTCCTTGCCCCAGGCCTGAAAGGTAAAATCTGAGGACAAGGCTCAGAGCCTTTGAATTCTGCGAAGACTGGTCTGGCTTCTGGTACTTCTGGCAAGTCTGGGATGGCACTGGCAAAGCTGTGCCTCTGAGCAGTGCTGATTCTCATCGTCTGTGGTCAGGCCTGGGCATTGGGCACAGAGAGCATTCAAAAGAGGGGAAGAGAAGCAGGCAGGAAAGAAAACAATTGTGAGTGTGGGGAGGTACCCAGCAGGGGGACTTATGCTGATTGCCCTCCTCTCTCTGCTGTGCACCTCCTTCTCAGGCCCAGTGCCCGAGCCATGGCCCTGCCTCGGACACTGGGGGAGCTGCAACTGTACCGGGTCCTGCAGCGCGCCAATCTTCTGTCCTACTATGAGACCTTCATCCAGCAGGGAGGGGACGACGTGCAGCAACTGTGTGAGGCGGGTGAGGAGGAGTTCCTGGAGATCATGGCGCTCGTGGGCATGGCCACCAAGCCCCTCCATGTCCGACGCCTACAGAAGGCACTAAGAGAGTGGGCCACCAATCCAGGGCTCTTCAGCCAGCCAGTGCCTGCCGTGCCCGTCTCCAGCATTCCGCTCTTCAAGATCTCTGAGACTGCAGGGACCCGGAAAGGGAGCATGAGCAATGGGCACGGCAGCCCGGGGGAAAAGGCGGGCAGTGCCCGCAGCTTTAGCCCTAAGAGCCCCCTTGAACTTGGAGAGAAGCTGTCACCACTGCCTGGGGGACCTGGGGCAGGGGACCCACGGATCTGGCCAGGCCGGAGCACTCCAGAGTCTGATGTTGGGGCAGGAGGAGATGAGGAGGCTGGCTCGCCCCCATTCTCCCCACCTGCAGGGGGAGGAGTCCCTGAGGGGACTGGGGCTGGGGGGACTGGCAGCAGCTGGGGCTGGGGGTGGTCCGGATCGACTGGAGCCAGAGATGGTACGCATGGTGGTGGAGAGCGTGGAGAGGATCTTCCGGAGCTTCCCAAGGGGGGATGCTGGGGAGGTAACATCCTTGTTGAAGCTGAATAAGAAGCTGGCACGGAGCGTGGGGCACATCTTTGAGATGGACGATAATGACAGCCAGAAGGAAGAGGAGATCCGCAAATACAGCATCATCTATGGCCGCTTTGACTCTAAGCGGCGGGAGGGCAAGCAGCTCAGCCTGCATGAGGTGAGGATCCAGCCTCCCAGGATTGTTCTTGACTCCCAGGCCTTGACCTACTCACCTCTGGGAATCCTCACACTCTCCAAGTCTGTTTTATTGCTCCTTGACCAGGGTCCCAGGCCCTGATCCCCTCCCACACCTCCCAGCTGCTGCAGTGCTTCCCTCCCCGACTGAGGGGGAAGCAGAGACACAGGCAAGAGCCCAGCTGTCCAGCTCCATGCTGCTCAGGACCCCCCAGGAGTGGAGGAGGCCCCAGGCATTCCTAGGGAGCTGTGGGCGCTGACCTCTGTCTTCCTCCCGTCAAATGTGCCTGTGTGGTGTCTAAACCCAAGCAAGCATCTCACGACGGGCCTCATTTGTCTGGTGGTGAAGGGGAGTGCGGCGGTCTGGGCGAGGCGGTGGGCAAGGTGGGGTTCTCACTGCTCTGGCGGCCCCTTCTGCAGCTGACCATCAACGAGGCTGCTGCCCAGTTCTGCATGAGGGACAACACGCTCCTGCTGCGTAGGGTGGAGCTCTTCTCCCTGTCTCGCCAAGTGGCCCGAGAGAGCACCTACCTGTCCTCATTGAAGGGCTCCAGGTGAGACCTCCTTCTCCAGGTCCTTTCTAGATCAGAATCCTGCCAAGGAGCTGGGTCACGTCTTACTCTCCAGTTCAGGTGCCACTAGGCCAGCTTCCCACCTGCCTGCATGTCCTGCCTTTGTCTGAGGCCTGGCCCCTCCTCCCGCCCATCTCAGGTTTCCTCTGCCCCCCACGACAGTAGTGCCCAAGCTGGGGACTCCTGCTTAGCCAGTGTCTTTCCAGAGTCTTGAAATGATACGTGTTCCCCGCCAGATTCTGTGTCTTGGCCACCATGTGTCCCTCCCCAGCCTCATCCTCCTATTCCTCTCCATCTTTGCAGGCTCCACCCTGAAGAATTGGGAGGGCCCCCACTGAAGAAGCTGAAACAGGAGGTAGGTTTTCCAGGGTGTATATGGCGGGGTTAGGGCAGCCTTCCCCGACCCCCTCCCTTGCCAGGTCCTCACTTCCCCATTTGGGGCATCCACAGGTCGGAGAACAAAGTCACTCTGAAATCCAGCAGCCTCCCCCGGGCCCTGAGTCCTATGCACCCCCATACCGCCCCAGCTTGGAGGAAGACAACGCCAGCCTGTCTGGGGAGAGCCTGGATGGACACTTGCAGGGTAAGTGTGCACAGAACACTCCTCTTTTCATTGCGGGCGTGGAAGGTGTGGGAGGAGGGAGCCAGGAGGCACCTGCCTGGAATAGGGTTGGGAGGCCTGGCTGGATGGGGGCAAAAGAGAATGGGCCTTTGGGTCTGGCTGTGCGGTTGAGGGAGGGGGTTCCATTGACTGTAGTCCCTTACCTGACCCGTGCCCATGCCCACAGCGGTGGGGTCATGCCCAAGGCTGACGCCGCCCCCTGCTGACCTGCCTCTGGCATTGCCAGCCCATGGGCTGTGGAGCCGCCACATCCTGCAGCAGACACTGATGGATGAGGGGCTGCGGCTAGCCCGCCTCGTCTCCCATGACCGCGTGGGCCGCCTCAGCCCCTGTGTGCCTGCGAAGCCGCCTCTCGCAGGTGAGGCAGCCAGCAGTGCTGTCCCCAAGGACCCCTGCCACCCAGGCCCCATGCAGCAATCCTGGTGTCCTGGGGCCAGGTGGGAGGAAGAGGGATGCGGTCACCAGAGAGGGCAGTAGGATGGTGTGGCTCCAGCCAACCAGGCCTTGGGTTGAGGAGAGGAGGACCCTGCAGGGCTGTTCCCACTGGGGAGGGTCTGACCCTAATGGAGATCTGTAAAGGGGGCTCTGAGGGGAGCAGGGCAGGGGCACAGAGGGTGCAGGGCGAAGGGGAACACGAAGGACAGCTTGAATAGAACTTCCAGCAAAGCAGGAGTGTGGAGCAGGCTAGGAGTTGAGGTGGGGCTGCCAGCTTGGAATTGGAGGAGCCCAAAGGGGGATGTTTTGTGTGTGGATGGGGGAAGGGGGAGTAGGCAAGTCGGCCTGCAGAGGGCCGGGCAGCGGCTGGGCTGAGAGTGACGCACCAGACAAAGCCACCAACCCTGGCTTGGTATTTTTAAACTGTGCGTGGGTGGGGAGTGGGGGCGGGGACTGAAAGGGGGGCTCTTCTTGAGGGAGGAGCTGGGAGGCTGGCTTCCTGTGTTCCCCCTGACTTGGCTTCTAAGAAACTTGGGGGGCATGGTAGGGTGGGTGGGGCCTGGGAGGGGGCCAGGGAGGAGTGGGGGTGGTAGAGCCTGCGAAGGGGGAGGGGGAGAGGTCAGAGCCAAGCCGCCCCCACAGCTCCTGACTGAACCAGAAATTCCAGCAGAACGGAGGCGGGAGAGACAGAGAAAGAGAGACACATACAGAGAGCTACACACAGCCAGAAAGGGGAGGGGGCGCACACACTTCGGATGGAACCCCCCCTGTACACGAGGTGGGCAGGAAGCAATAATTCAATAAATCAAGCTCATCTTCACAGCCTTATTACCCCCGCCACTGTTGTCAACCACCTTCCTCTGCAGCAGTCCACCCCACAGCCTGCTAACTGCGCCTTCTCCCTGCAGAGTTCGAGGAAGGGCTGCTGGACCGGTGCCCTGCCCCAGGACCCCATCCCGCTCTGGTGGAAGGTCGAAGGAGCAGCGTCAAAGTGGAGGCTGAGGCCAGCCGGCAGTGAGGGGCAGACTGGTGTCTTGAGACCCAGGGCCCTGGGCTTCTGGCTCACACAGACCCCTACACTCTGAGTCCCTGGCATCGAGTCACAACCCTGGATCCTTTTGCGGCCCTTCTCCTGCCTCCCTATCTGCTCCATGGGCGTAGAACTATGGGGCTTCAAGCAATAACGAGCAGGGGCCTGGCGAGAGGACACAAGGAGGGTGCATGGTGCCCCCTCACCCTTGCCGAGAACAGCGCAGCAGGGACTCTGCCTCCAGGACACTTGGGGTTCTCCCTTCCCTTACACAACATACTCCTATCCTCTCTAGTTTGAACCAGTGGTGTGAGCAGTTGGACTCGGTTTGAACATGGGGGAGAGGGGGACTTCCCTGGGAGGGTCCAGCAGCTAAAAATGGAAATGTTTCCCCCTAAAACTGGGGGCCTGGGAACACTGGACCTGCTCCTCCCCTCTGCTCCCCCATTTTTGTGCTTCTAGTTTGTTTCTTTAATTTAACAAGTGCTGCAGTTTGCCCATCCATCCAAGTCCTCTTTCCCCCAAGTCCTCAGCAGTTCTCTCCCTCCTGCCCTCTCTGGGGGGGTGGGGGGTGGGGTCCCCCTCACTGGCTTCCTCAGGAGGCCTGGGTGGACTCAGGGTCTCCCTCAGCTGGGGGCTGGACTGCAGCACCTGTCTGAGCAGTTAGAGCGTCTTTCTTTTCAGATCGTGTACAGTAGATTATTTATTTTGTTATTTTGGAATAAAATTTATTTTATGGCTTAGGATCTATGACCCCGAAGATGGAGAGAGGGTGGCATGGGGCAGGGGAGTGCAAGGAAGCTGGCAGTGGATGGAGGAATAGAAAAGAAGCAGTGTGTGGGGCCCCCAGTGCCCAGAGAGGACCACACACCTGGGCCTGGGCCCCAGCCTCTGGGCAGGATTGGTGGTGTTGAGCCACCAAAGCTACAGCCATACGCAGATGTCACAGCCACATAGACCCACCTGGGCATGTACTCAGAGCTGAGTACTTGTGGGGTAGCATATGTAGAGAGACCAGCATACTTGCTGGTGACTTTTGTGCAGTGTCTCACACTTCCAAACTTGTCATACAGGCAAAATCAGAGAGGCACATTTTCTATGTGGCCATACAACTACCGTGTGTGACATTATGTATTAAGTCTCAGGTACACACACTTGCACACAGCTATACACAAGAAATTCAGCCCTTGTACTTGTGTACAATCTCATACACATAACCAGAAGCCTCTATTTGACTGGCAAGAATTTGGAGTTGTTTGGGATTTGTGTTTTAATTTGAGCAAAACCCACATCAGTAACCAAATGTATAGACCACCTGCCTCCTACGCAGGAGGAGTTTAGGTCTCCTGAACTGCTTTCCCATCCCCCCAGGGCTGGGACTCAAGCCCATACCGTCATCCCCAGTCTCTGGTACAAGAGTGTGCATGTGTCTGCGTGTTTCTACATGTGCATCCTGAGCCCTGGCTCCGGGTGGGTGGAGAAGTCCTCTATGCCCTCACCAGTGCTCTTGCCCAGCCCCCTTCCTGCTCAGCCTCACCTTCCAAGGAGAGCTACGTGTGTGTCCTGCATGTGCAGGCATGTTGGGGTGTATCTCACTTGGAACCTGAATTTCCCTTCCAGTATTTGGAAGTGAGAGGGCAGGGGTGTGTGGTGGGAGGGAAAGAGTAGATATGTTCCACCCACTGCACATTCTCCTGGCAAAGTCTTTTCCCCCTCACCAGGGAGTAGGTGGGGATAGGAGGACATCCTCCCCATTGGCTGCTTGGCAGGAGCATGGGCAGTTGTCCAGAGCAGGTCCAACGGGGGCAGAAGAGCTATCTCTCTGGGCTCCCCCTCCAGCTGGAATCACCAACTGGGGTTAGCCCTTAGGTCCATGTGGGACATTGAGATCCCAGACTGCCCATAGTGAGAGGGCTGCAGGAGGGGCTGGGCTCCCAAGGACCCTCCCCCTGACTCGCCTTGCCCCTGCAAGAGCTTAGTGAGGTCCTGTTCAGTGGGAGGCAGCAAAGGTGGGTACATGTCTTCACTGACCCTGCAGGGAGGAAGAGGGGAAGCAGTTGGGATAGGCAAGGCACCCACTCCTCAGCCCCTACCCAGCCTCACCCTCAGGCCACCACTCACCAGGTGCTTTGGGGGAACCCTCCCACAGGCTGGCTCAGGCAGCTCTCTTCTGCCATGGTCACATCTGAGCAGAGCAGGGGCTCAGGGCTGGATACGGGATGCTCCTGAGGCTGGCACGGCAGCAGGCCCCTGCCAGGCCCAGAAAAGTAAATAAGGTGGAGGAGGGGGGAGGCTAGGAATGAATGGGGAGCATGGGATCAGGACAGGGGGTTGCCACTCACTGTGGGTGAGGTTGGTCAAAGGGCAGGCTCATCTGGCTCAGGTTAGGGGGGATCTGCAGGTGAGGTCTGGAAGCACAAAGGAGGGCAGTCAGAGAAAGGAAGGTTGGGCAAGGGTAACGTGTGACAAAGTCAAGACCACTGAGTGAGGAAACAGAATTTCCAGCTCCTCATCCTGACTGCATAGCCTTGGGCGAGCCATTTCTACCTGTAATGATGTGTATGCACTGGGGACTGGGGGTAGTGGACAGAGAAGGGCTAGATTAGTTAATTTCCAATGTTTTTTTGAACTCTGAAATTTGGTGGTTCTAAGTCCCCCAGTCCCCACCCCTATGTCAATTCCTAGGAGGGGAGATGTTGCACCTTGACCGAGAGTTAATAAGCACCTGAGTGCTACATAGGGAACAAAACTGTCTAAGCCACTTCAGGGCCAAAACAATTAATAAATGAAATCAAGACAGCAGACAAATGACAGTAGATTTCAGGGGCAGGAGAGGTAATAATACTACATAGCTCTTGCTGTGAACCAGGTACTACGCTTACTTTGCACATATTATGAGCTCAGTTAACCTTCACAGTCACCCTGGGAGGAAGGTATTAGAATGATCATCGTTATTCCCCATTTTACAGACGAGGCATCAGAGTTAAGTAACTTGCCCAAAGTCAGCAAGTGGTGAATCTGGAATTTGAACCTTGACCTTAGTCACTAATGCCCCAATGGAGTGGACAGAGTGACAAAGGTGTTGGTTTTTTGCCTCCCTTTCCTCACAGAAGAGCCTCTCCTGACAAATCCAAGTGCCTGTTCCCCTTGCAGGTGGGTATCCCGTCCCATCCCCCAGAGATGCCCCACTTACTCCGGGAAGGCTGGCAACACACTGACGGATTCTTCCCGGGAGAGGGCTGGATATGAGGGGATGGGGTGAGAGTGTGGTGGGTACACCTGGGGCCTGGGGAAAGAAAGCAGACCCCTGATGCCAGCCCTTCTCCTGGACACCCCCACCCCCTGCCTCAAGATAGCGAATCCCGTTCAAGGAAAGGGAAGTTCTCTGCTTCAGCCCCCAGTGCCAGCTCTCCCAGTTGCCCGTGCTAAAGCCCGTCTACACAGACCACTCCCATTCCCATCTCTCAGGCTTCTTACACCATGTCTGGGCCGAGCTGCATGTTCATGGAGGAGTCAGGGGCCATTCCAAGATCGTAACTGGGGACTATAGTAGGCATTTGGGGCTCTGGGGTGGGAAGTGGCTGGTCCCTGGAGGAGGGAAGAAGGCACCTGTGACTGACCAGAAGTTGATGCCATCACCTCTTCCTGCAAGTAAGTACCAGGCCCCACCCACCATCCACATCAGCCCACTCACCTTTCCACAGTCATCTTGATCGTAGCTGGGACATAACCCCTGCCATCCTTACCCATCTGCTCAGCTGTTGTGGGGAGGAAAGGAGAGCCATGGAATGCTTCAGGGTTAGGCAAGAAGGATGGTGGAAAAGGTGGGCATGGCTGATAGGTAGATAGAAGAAGTCGGGTGACAAAAATGGAGAGAGAAGTCAGGGATAACACACAGTGGGCAGAGAGGGGGCAGCTGGGAGCAGGAAGGAGATGGACTACAGGAAGGGGTCAGAACTGCCAGCTCCAGCTCACGCTTGTAGTGGCTCCGGAAAGCCTCGTCCTTGGGTTTCTTGGGGTAGAGGTTCTTGAGCTGAGCAAGGTCCCGGATCCGGTCCCCCAGCGAGCGAATGGACAGGTCTTTGGCAGAGAACGGCTGAATGTTCTCTATCTGTGGGGAGCCTACAATGGGAATGAGACCCTGTGTCCCCTCTGTCCAGACTTTCTTCCCCTTCCCCACCCTCCCTCCAGCACTGGACTCATTCTCAATCTAGGCGAGGGGCTAGGGTGGGAGTCCTGAGGGAGAGAGAGCCACCAGTCTCCACTCCCCCAGAGATCACAGTGGGAAGGTAAACATTTAGACCACAGGAGGAAGAAGAGAAGACGCTGGACCTAAGGAAGAACTTCCTGAAGGTCAGGGTTGGTTTCAAGGAAGACCAGGAGGTTTCCTTCCTGGGAGAAACCCCAGAGGGCACAGGCACAGAAGCAGAGGACCGGCTAGCGTGACCTCACCATCCTGGCCCCGGATGACATGGGCAATGGTGATGCCTCCAATCTCTGAGTCACTGAAGCGAAGAAGAAAGGTTCCGTCAGGCTCGTTGAGAAGAAGGCTAGTGACGTACTGTTTGCTGATGAAGCCAATGATCAACCTGGCCAGGATAAGAGAGACGATGTGGGCAGGGGCACAGGGTATGAAACGGGAGCTGGAGGTACAGCTGCTCAGGCCACTTGGGGCAGGGACTTACCGATCTGACCAGTAGCTCCGGAGACAGCGTTTGGTGAGGTCCAGGACACCATCGAACCACTGCCAAAAGGTGAAGCCACGACCCAACAGGATCTCCTGTGGGGGGAGGGGAAGCTGGTGTGTGCACGGGAGGGCCAGAGCGGGAGCCTGGTTGGGGCAGGCTCCGGGCTGTGAGTGCCCACCCGACAGAGTCACAGGGCTGAGGAATCACCTGGAGCCGAGACCCCATCAATGACAATGGTCAACCTTACCATGTGCCAGGCACCGTTCCAAGCCCTTTCCATAAATTAATGTACCTGAATTTTACAAGCCTGTGGAATAGTCCTATGACTATCCCATCTTACAGACGAAGAAATGGACGCCTAGAAAGGCCGAATAACTTGCCCAGATCCACACAGCTGGTGAGAAGCAGAGCTGGGATTTAGCCCAGGAAGTCACAACCACCGTGCTCCACCCCTCCTGAGTGAGGCTGGCGGAAGTGGCGTCCAGAGAAGGCAGCTTGCGGGGTGTGAGTGTCCTGGTCCCCTTGCTAAACACATCCTCTGGTCATGTGGGTTTTTCTTTCTTCCTTTTTTTCTAAGAGATCAGTACATGACTGCATTTACCCAGCTGGTTGTCAACCAGACCTCCTCTTTCCCCTGCTTTTGTAACAGACTTAGTCCTGACCCGTCTTATTTTGGAGGCAGTAAAATGTAGTAGCTAAGAGCAAGAGTCAGAAATACGGGGTTCCAAGAGGGGAGGGTGTAGCTCAGAGGTAGAGTGCATGCTTAGCATGCACGAGGTCCTGGGTTCAATCCCCAGTACATCCGTTAAGTAAATAAATATACCTGATTACCTGCCTCCCCACCAGAAAAAAAAAAAGAAGAAGAAGAAGAAGAAGGAGAAACAAATATATAGGGTTCCATTCTAGCCTTGTCACTAACTTGCTGGGAGGCCTTGCACAAACTACTTAATCCCTCTGAGAATCAAGTTCCTCCTCTGTAAAATGGGGGTCCTAATAGCACCTACCACAAAGGGATGTTGGGAGGATTAAATGAGACAACATGAGCGAAGCGCTAAAGCACAGTGCCTCGCATATAGTAAGCTGTCAACACATGGTAGCTGGTATCACTGCATATGTCCTTGTGGGATTTCGTCCCGGTTTTTGCAACAGGAACTATTTTTCCAATTGGTCAAAGTCATTTTGAATCAGAGCTGCATTTGCACACAATCTGGGTGAGTCATGCAAATCACTGCCAAACACAGAGGACAGAAGGCCCCCAGACCACAACCTGGCGGATGCCAGAGAGCTGAGGGGTTTTCCTGCCTGGGGCGTGACAGAGACCATCCTGCGGGGCGGGTAGGACATTGGGAAGATCCCAGCGGTTGGTCTCTGGGCAGGGGTTGGCGAGGTCCTGAGTACCCAGGGATGAAGGGCGTGGGGGTAGGAGGTCCGAAGGGCAGGGGCATGACCTTGTTGAACTGTGACCAGGACACAGAGCGGTGCTGGAAGGCCTCCATGCTGAGGCTGTTGTCGTTGAAGATCTTCTGGGCCAGGAAGAGGAAGTGCTCTGGGAGTAACCCCCGGTTGGTCCCCACTTCAGCCATGAACTTGAGGTTCAGAGTTTCACACATCTTCTCCCAGGGCACCCGCTCAGCCACCACAAAGGGCACACGGTCCTGGGGGGAGGGGAGAAGGAAAGGGCACCTCAGGCTGACATCCCCGTTCCCCCTCAGGAGCCCCTTCATCCTTCCCACCTCCCCAAGGCTGCCCCTCCCCAGCCTTGTCCCCCTGAGCTTGCTGACGAAGGTGGTGCTTTTCCAGCAGCAGTTTAGGGAGCTACAGCATGATAGTTGCCAGGACTGGTGTGAAAAGAGGTCAGAAGGACTAAAGCAAGCCTATGAGAAGGAATTAAGTTCACTCTCATTTGAACGTGGATGCCACCCGACCAGCCTGCATCCCGCCCCCCATGTTGGAGCCCCTTCCGCCCAACTCCAGGTCTTTCCTTACCATCTCAGAGAAGGCATTGTCCCACAGGATGGTGGCTTTGGCGTTGTTGTCTTGGTTGCCATGGACGATGACCACCAGGGGCAGAGACAGGGCCTAAAAGGAGTGAGGAAAGGGGGATTCTTCTTACTGGGGCAAGAGGCTTCTGCAGAGAGCTGGCCCTGAGCGTGCAGGGAAGCTATTGGCCCCCACAACACAGATAAGAGCCCGTGGGGTATCATGGAATGCTTTCTGAAGCTCAGTTAGGGCCTTACTGTAGAGAAGTGGTTATAAGTCAGTGCTATGGAGCCAGACCTCCAGATTTCAAATGTCAGTTCCAACAACTTAGTAGCTGTGTGACGTGGGCAAATTACTCAATTTCTCTGTGTCTCAATGTCCTCATCTGTAAAATGAGACTAGTAAAAATATCTACCCCATAATGTTATTGTGGAAACTGTGTGTGTGTGTGTATGTGCGTGTGTGTGACTTAAAACAGTGCCTGGTCTATGAAGAATGTGTAGTTAAGTGCCAGTTGCTCCTCCACCATCAGTCCCTGGCATGTGCCCTCCAGTCCACTCACCCGGGCCCCGGTGCGCACAAATCCCAGACACCCAGGGCCTGGCAGTCGTGAGGAGGGAGGATCCAGGGCCCCAGGGTGTGGCAAGGAGGGGCACCCGGGATCCCACCCTGCACAGGGCTGGGGCCTCAGTTCACCTGGAGCTGGATGGGGAGTTTGCTGGGGCCGAGCGCGAAGCTGGTGGAGAAGAGCACAGCACACTTCTCCTCGGTGACAGACTCGGTGCCCTTCCGCTCACACCGCTTGATTTTCTTTAGAAGCTGCCAGTGGGGTTAGGGAGAAGGGGGTGAGGGCAGGGACTGCTTCTCCTGGGCTCCCAACATCCTCTCTGAGGAGAGACCCTGGGCCCAGAACCCCGCCCACCGCTCCCGGGAGCTCTCACCAGGTTCTTGAACAGGGCAGAGCAGCAGTTCCCCGGGACGCTGTTCTCCAGGGGCACAGTGTTGTTGATGATCTCCCCGGTGCTCTCTCTGCTGGGGCAAGACGGACGGACAGTGGCTTATCCCAGCTGGGCCGGGGTGGCAGGAGCCTGCGTCCCCGGGTGGATAGCATGGACTACCAGCCCCGATCTCTGCCTCTCCACTTTTTAGGAGGGGACACCCCATCTTAGCCAAATTGTGATGCTCCCACCCCCATTCCAGCACTGACGGGTCCCTCCCCTTCCTCTGCCCTGACCAGTCCTGGTTCCCACCACCCATGGTGCCCCCTCCCCATCATTCTCCTCCTCGTAGTGCCAGTCCCCCAGGCTCCTGTGGCCTCCACCCCTCTCCCCCAGGCCCTCTCCAGTCCCAGCTTACGCTCCAGCCCCAGGCCCCTGGGGCATGCTGAGCTCCCTCGCCTGCTTCTCTGTTACCATGTCGGCCCTGACCAGCGGAGGCTTGGCTGGGGTGCCCAGGAACCGCAGGCCCAGCAGGAATCGCACCCCGGCCTGGAACTTGGTCTGAGTCTTCAGAACCTGGGGTGGCTGCTTTTCCACCAGGAAAGAGCTGGGAGGAGTGAGGTGGACACAAGGGAAGTTAGAGTCTGGGTCCCTCCTAGTGCCCTCTCCACCACTCTGACCCTCTTCCCTCCTCGGGGTCTGCTCTAGGCCAGCCTGGGACTTGTACCTGGTGACCAGTGTTCGCAGGACTTCATCCAGCCGGCTAATCAGTGCTGCCCGGGTCTTGGGTTCAAGCTCCCCACCAGCCGCCCCCACTTCCTGCTGCAGCTGGGAATAAATCTCCACCAGCTTCTCACACCTGGGGCCAGGACAGTGGTCGGGAGCACAGGATTCAGGCTGCCTGCTCCCGGCCCAGACCCCCTCCACCTAAACCCAGCAAGAAAGCAGGACCGTGTGTGTGGAGGGGTGGGATGGGCAGTGGATGTAATTGCAAGGCACCTGGGCTGAAGGGGTTCTGGCACCTGCCTTGGCTCTGGGGAGGTTCTTTCTTGGTGTCTGAAAGCCCTGTGAAAACCCCGCTGCCTCTTCCCTGGGCTCTGGTACCCAGGTCAGCTGCCAGCATATATGATGCTTTTGCACATATTGAAAGGTGCCTCACCCAACAGACCAAACAGAAAAAAGCTTCCCATTCTTCTGGGCACGGGGCTTGAAGAGAAAAGTGTGGCTTGGATGAACTCCTGCTTGTGCCCCCTCAGCTGGGCACACATGTGCAGGATGCGACCTGAACAACAGTGTGCGAGGCTCTGCTGGAACTGCTACTCTGAGCCTTGGCCCACCCCAAGGCCCCTGGCCTGGTTCTTCTCTCTCAAACCTGTGGATCCTCCAGTGGGGACAGCAGGTGCCCACCCTTAGCCCACCCTCTTCCCTGCCAGCCCTGTCCCAACCTCTCCTGTAGTGGGGCCAGGCTCTCCTCAAAGGGTGCGCCATTCCCTGCCAGCTGCTGCTGCCGTTTCCAAATCTGGATCCTCTTCAGCACCAGGGCCTGGGCAGCCTCCAGCTCCCCCACCGTCTCCTGCAGCAGCGTGGCCAGGGCCTGCGGGCAAGGAGGCTCTGAGCCAGCGCCACACACTTCCTCCTCACTCAGCTCCCGAAGGTAGGGCTCTCCTTCTCACCTCTCTGAGCTCTCACCTCCATCCCCCCACAGACTTGAGACCTCTCAAAGTCTGCATTTTGAGCTCCATCTCCACATCTCAGTCCATTACTCACCTCACTTGGCCCAGTCCCATTGGTCGGAGTTTCTATCAAGCTGTGCAGAGACACTAAGGGTAGGGGCAGAAATCAGGGGTGCAGATAGATTTGAGGTTCAGTCAAGGTTGAGGTCCAAGAAGGGAGCACTCCCACACAACCCAGAGCCCTCCTAGGGCTCCAGGCCCTGGCTCCCACCTTGGCCAGCCTCCGCCCCCGGCTGCAGGGCTTCTCGGAGAAGGTGGGCTTCCCCGACTCGGTGCTGCAGCCTCCCCAGGGCCGTGTTAAACTTGAGCTCCTCCTGCTTCCAGTGGAAGGGCATTGGCAGGTGGTGGAACTGCGCAGGAGGGACGAGGGCCAGAGGGCAGGAAGTGAGACTCACCCCTTTACACTCAGCCTCCACTACCTAAAGGGGTGCCGACCGCCAGGCTCTGCAGCGAGGGAGACAGACCACACCCCTTGTCTGGTTCCCCTCTCTCCTTTGACAGTTCCTCCGAACCTTTTGGAATCTCCTGAAGATAAGACTTCTCTCCTGGCAGAATCAGCTCCTTACCACCTGCTCTCTTCTCCCCAGGCCTGACTACCCCAAGTCCCTCATTTGAAGCTTTTCTGAGCTTAGCTTGGGGCTCACTCTGACCCCAGGAACCTCCTTTGGTCATCTTGGGCTTAGAACACTGAATCTTTCCTGAAGTTCAAATTCCTTTTAGCTTGTCATGGCTCAGGCTAAGGTCGCAGGGAGTTGAGTTGGGGTGGGAAGTGGGGTATCACAATACCTGTTCCATAACGGCTTTTTTTTCCCCTTGAAGGATGTGTCTGAAAGTGGCCACTAGCTTCAGGGGATCCCTCTGATATATGCTCTATAGGAATGAAGGGTGGTAGACAGGGTTAGCCTGGCTCTTCCCATGTTATTCTCCCCCTCCAACCCCCCCGCCCGCTCACACATGCACTGAAAGGCAGCACAAATGTAGACTCCAGGAGTTTTCACGCAGTTGAATGCTTTAAAATCTAATTTGCTTGCTGGCTAACAGCTAACCACAGGAATATCGGTTTGTTTCCAGGGTCCACCCAATTTTCTTCCAGCCTCCCATATTCACCCCAGCTCCACTCCAGGCCCCACCCCAGCCTTATCCCCTACCCTCCTGCCCCCACCTCCAGGGCGCTGATGTGTTGCAAGATGGTGCTCCCCTCCCCCTGCTCTCCAGCTGAGGCCTGAAGGCGCTGGATAGTGGCAGAAAGTAGGGCGCTGGCCATGTCACAGCAGAAGGTGTCTGAGCCGACAAGGAACTCCCTGCGGGAAGATCAGGATAAGGCAGCTTCGGGTCAGGGCTTCCTCAGCTCCACTGACCCTTTACCCCACAGCAAACAGCTCAGCAGCTCCTTCCTCCTCCTATCCTCCATACCAGCCATCTGCAGCCCTCACCCATGTCCCTGTTCCCCAATTTTCCAGCTGTTGTGGGAAGTGCCCTTGCCCCAGCTCTGACCTCCCTCATCTTTGGCTCAGCCTCCTAAGGGGATGGGGGACTCCACGTGTCAACATGCATAGTCTGGTTGATGCAGCATAGACTCCTCGCTAAATCTGGGTCACCACACATGGAATAATGAGTCCCAAGTCTTGAAATGGGATGACAAAAATCTAATAAGCTAGTAAGTGGGTGTGGGAGGACCTAGGGGACAAACATGGGGCAGCCAGGACTCACCAGGGCTGGTTCTCCAGCCAGTCACACAGGAGATGCCGTAGGTGTTGGGGAAAGTCGACATAGAGCCGCTGCAGTTTCTCTGGGGGCATTTTGGAGACCAGACCCCACAGAGACATGATCTGGGGTTTGGAGGGTGCCTAGAGGAAGGGAACAAGGCCACTTGAGCACTCTGAGAGGTGCCCAAGAAAGTTGGCCTGTGTTCTGGGGCAGCTAGAGCCCTCCCATAGACCATCCCCTCCATCCCTCACAGCCAGACCGCCTCAGACCGTCCCTGATCAGTGCCTGAGACGAGGTAATGGCTTCAATGGTAGACCCAGGGGTGATGGGGTGGGAGGAGCTGAGTTGCAGCTGGAGGGGTGGGAGACAGGGGAAATGGGGCAGTAGAGAAGGCAGAGGATATGGATTGTAGCTTTAGACCTGGTTCTGGTTCTGTGGGCAAGAAACCTCCCCTCTTTGGACCTTGATCTTCTCATCTATAAAATACGAGCCTTAAATAAGTGTAGAAATTTCTAAACTTTTTAAAGCAGTATAGACAATTTTAGTCTTCATCTGTGGAATCCCCATCATATAAAATTAGAGTTTCTCTGTTGAAAGCAAGTGTGGTAGGCCCAGAATTCTACTGTTTCTTACTTCCCTCTCGCCACCTCCTGACCCCAAAGTTGTCCCTGGAGAAACCCCTCAAACTTCCGGGGCTCCCTGAGATAATTTGAAAACTGGCTAGATGATGAAGAGGGTAATACTAATAGCTACCGTTTATTAAGCACTTTCTAAGTATGAGGCAATGCACTGAGCACCTCGCAACAATTTTTTAAATACAGAATTATCCCCTTTCACAGGTAGAAAAACCGAGTCTCAGGAAGTTTCTCCAACTTGCCAAGGCCACTCAGCAAGCAAGTTCAGACATCAGGATCTGAACTCAGTGGGGATTAACCACCACATTGTGCTGTTGGGGTCTCTTCCAGATCCAAATCCTGTAATCCTAAGGGAGCAGGGCATGGGAGAGAATTGAAGGAGATCTAGCAAAAGGAAAAGTAGAGAGAAATCAGGAAGAAGGTGAGAGAGATTGGAGAAAAAGTGGGGTTAATACGCCTGGAGTGAATAGCCTAGAAGAAGGGAGAGGATGCTAGAGCTAGAAGGCCAAGGGCAGAGAAGAAAAGAGGGCAAGAGGAAAGGAGAGGGGAGAAGATGGGGAGAGGGTTGCATCTCCATTTCTGGGTGGGCTGCAGGGTGGGATGGGTAAACCAGTAGTTTCCCAGGGTCTCTCAGTTCATACTTCTCAAAGTATCCCTCTTCCCAGAGACGATGGAAAGGATGAAGATGGAAACTCCCTGAGTCTCCCCCAACCTGGTAACCCCAAGTCCTCCTGTTGCACTTTAACTTCTCCCCTCTCCCAGAACCCCCAAAGAATGGAGAACAGAGGGTCCCCTTCTCTGGAGACTCCTCCCCCCAACCCATCCGCGTCTCTGTCCCCTTGAGCTCTTTTCTCCCAAAGGCAGAATCTTGCCCCTTCCTGCGCAGGGTCCTCCAGTAGACCTTTCTCTACGCCCCCTTGGGGTTGGGGCACCTTTTGGTCTGTGTTTCAGATTCAAGGGAGGCCACCATTCCTCTCTTCTCTCTTCGTCTCCTGTTTCTTGTGGTGCTCAGACCTTTAACCCTCTCCCTCTACCCTGTTGGGGACTGAAGTGACCCCTAAACCATAGGTAACCCCCATTCCTCTATATTGTTGAGTGACCAGCCTCCCTGGCATGGCCCTGGCTTCACACCTCCTCCCTCACTCCACTCCCAGATATCAGGAGGCCAGAATTTCCCCTACCCCGACCCCGTAACGAGGCTGGTAGCCTGGCCTGCCAGGACAGGGGTCCCCTGTAGACCGGCAGGGAGGGCGGAGCCACGGCGCGACGGGGCGGGGCCAGTGTTCCCCTCCCAATCGGGAAGGGAGACCCGACGTCCAGGATCCTCATCAGCCCGCTTCGCTTCGCTTCGTGGCCTAAACCTCACCTCAATCCCTACATTCCTGAGCCCTCTGACCTTGGGACCACAGGATCAAAAGTCAAAAGAGCGTCTCTGAGCTGCCTAATATGTGTTTGTGGCGGTGGGGGCGGGGAGGGGAGCGGGGAGGTGGAGCCAGTTCAGCATGAGGAGGGTTAACTTCGTGACTCGGCCGGGCCAAGCGTGGAGCAGTTTTGAGGGGGAAATTCCCCCTCCTTTGGGGCACCATGAGGTCTACAGCTGGGGCTAGCTCACTCCCTAGCCACACCCTTGAACAGGAACCTTCACAGGGGCCCCAATAGGGGTTTGTCAAGGACCCACTGTGCTCTGGCATCAACCTTCTGGGAGGGGCAGCCACTTCCCCCCAACCCAGAGAGCAGAGGGGCACCTTCTTGCCCTCCTTCCCCTGCCTTTACATGTCCCTGTAGGGGCGGGGGCGGGGGTGTGGAAAAAATGTCTATGGCGGGTTGGGTGGGGTTGGGGGGAAGTGCTGGGCCTGTACCCACCCCAGATTCCTCTTGGTATTTCGAAAGCGCCAAAACCCAGTAGCACCAGCTACCAACCCCAGATGAAACAATTCCTTGGGACCATCCACTCTGCCCAGGGAGGATCCTGAGAGGCACTCCTCCCAGCCCACCCCCGCCACATACTCATAGTCGAGGCCCCCCACCCTCCCCTCCTTCGAGGCATCCCCTCACCTTGGCAACCCCTCTGCTGTCTTCTCCCTCTCTCAGCGGCCACTGCCAGGCCCCATGGGTCTGTAGCTCTGTCCAGCGGGTTCAGGGCTGGCCCTGCTAGCAACCCCCTTCCATCACCACCACCAAAAAGAAAAAGAAAAAAAAATACAAACACACACACACACACACACACACACACACACACAATCCTCTCCCGTCCTTCCTCTTCAGTGTAAGCAGTGGCTGCCCCAGTCTGCTGTTTCCGGCTTCTCTGACTACCCAGGTCCCTCCCTGGAGCTCTGACGACACAGAGGAGAGAAAGTGGGCTGGAGGAGGAAGAGGAAGAAAATGGGGTGAGCGTGTGTGCCTCCTGTGCGTGAGTATGGAGTGGGGGGAGCCAGGACTGGGCTTGGGGGCCCTGGGTCATGCTAGAGGGGAATCTGATCCCCACTTTGTCCCCCTCAAAAGCGAGCAACTTGTCTTCAGAAAGTCACCTAATATCAAGCAGAGATATGCTGCCCCAAACTGCCTCTCCCATACCCAAACTTTCCCAGGGAGTGGGGTGGGGGTGTTTGGGTTCACAAGGGACTCAGCTCCCCCGAGATCTCTGGAAAAAGAAATCCCTCTGGGCTCTGCGCTCCCTCCAGTGGAGGACCCTGAAAGCAGCCAGGGAGCACGCCGCCGTCTGGAACTCCTAGGTCCTCCTCCCTTCTTGGTGGGGACCGCCTTAGAGGTCCCGTGACCACCGAGGGGAGGGAGTGGGGGAGGGGACCCAGAGGCTCAGAATTCCGGAAGACTCCAGGGGTCTCTTGGACTGAAAATCACCTCTGCTCCTCCTTACAGGGTACTACTCCTCAGACCCAGGTGGGAGCCAGCACAAACTAGAGTTGCTGCCTGTAGATTCCTAAGAGACAAGTTTGAGTAGGAATCGGCTGTGCAGCCTTGGCGAAGTTCCTATCGGTTTCTGGGGTAAACACTGAGACACACCCAGAAATAAACACACACATACACAACTTCCCCAGCCACAAGACCCCCGCAAACACACACAAACACATGCTTACACACACGTGTAGGCAGGCTCACAGACGTGTGGGCACTCAGGGACACAGAGTCACAAGGAGATACACACTCACATACACAAGGCTTGCTCAGCTTCTGAGTCATCATCATAACTAATGGATAGTTTCCGTTGCTTTTGCTGAAGAAGGAGCTGGAGGAGGCCGAGGGACCCAGAGAGGTCTTAGATCCCCAAACCTGAGAGAGGGTGTGGGGAAAGGGTGGCCTCCTGGGGGCAGTGGGAGGTGGTTTCTACTCCCCTCCATCCTCCCCATAGAGGGATGGGCATGGGGGCCAAAGCCAGGCCTATGCTGCCCCCTGGTGCCTGAACTAATTCCCAGAGCCCAGCTCCTCCCCCTCCCATCTATGTGGACAGGCAAGTGTGTGCAGGAGTGCACGTGTGGAGTGGGCACGTGGAGGGGCGGGCTCAGCCAAGCTGCAGAAAATAGCGGTGAAGAACTTGGCCTCTGGAAACAGGCTGCATAGGTTCAAATCCTGCCGATGCTGCTAACTGTGCAACTCTGAGCAGTTTACTCTTTGTGCTTCAGTTTTGTCATCTGTACAATGGAGCAAATAGCTTACCGGGTTGTGAGAGTGAAATGCTGAGAGCAATGCCTGGCACATAGGGGACGTTAGCTGCTATGTTTTATGTCCCAGAATAAGCCAGGCATGAGGAGGGCAGAAGGGCCTCCATCCTACATAGGGGTCCCCAGATTTGAGGGTAACAATACTGCCACAAAGACAGAACCTATTGGAGGCGTGTGTGTTTATGTATTTGTTGTGTCTGGAAGGCAGTCAGTTGAAGAGGAGAGAGAGCAGGGGTAGGGATGGCAGGCAGGGACTCTGTCCATGGGTTGAGCCAGCAGGCAATGCTAGGATTGCAGTGTGTACACAAAGGTGCTCACAACACATGCCCAGGTGCCCACCCTGCCTGCAGTCATCCACAGACAAGCTTTGCCATCTAAGGTTCTGTAGAGGGCCAAGTCCCCCAGAACTTTGGCATGAGGAGTGGGGGAGTGAATGTAATCTCTAACTTTGGCTCCTTTTGGGGAATGGGAAGGTGAGAAGCACATATTGGCTGGAAAATAATATTTATTATCATCTTCTCTAACTGATTACACCAGTGGGGATGCTATGAGGTCATGGAAAGAATTTAGAGGCAAAGCTGTCGTGGGTCTGACTCCATTTAAGAGCTTTGCGACTGCGTGTCAGCCCCTCAAATGGAGACATCAGGTATACCCACTTGACACAGCCTAGGCCAGGGTGCGGTGTCAAGGGTGCAGAAGGGAAAGAGGCCCTCATCTTCAGGTTGTGCGGGTTGGCTAGACTACTGGTAATGACACTCCCACGTGCAGACCCTGAGAATGAGGGCCTTGCTGGCCTCACCCTCCTCCAGGCCCTGCCATCCCACCAGTGGCTGTAAAGATTGTATAAGGGAGCACAGAGAAACAAAATTGACCCTTGTCGTCTATAAACTGCAGGTTGCAACCCAATGGTGAGTCTCAAAATCAATCCGGTGAGTGTGTTCGTTTGCTGAGGCTGCCGTGACAAAGCTCCACAAGCTGGGGGGCTCAAACAACTAAAGGAATCCATTGTGTCACAGTACCAGAGGCTGGGAGTTCAAAGTCAAGTTGTTGGCAGGGCTGGTCCCTTCCAAGGGCTGTGAGAGAGAAACTGTTCAAGGCTTCTCTCGTTGACTTGCAAATGGCCCAAATGGCCGTCTTCATGCTCACATGGTGACCTCTCTGTATGCGAGTCTGTGTCCAAAATTTCCCCTTTTTATAAGGACAACAGTCACATTGGATGAGGGCCCACCCTAAGGACCTCATTTTAACTCAATCACTTCTGTAAAGACCCTATCTCCAAATAAGGTCACATTCTGAAATACTGGAGGTGCCTCATGTGAATACGAATTTCTGAGAGACACATGAATTCAACATGTTACTATACGGATTTTTGAGAGACACCATTCGACCCATAACAGTGAGCCTTGACCATCACTTTTTTAAAACAAAGTAGAATAGAATAGGAAATATCAAAATGCATCACACAGAGTAAGGGTAAGTAGTGTCTGATTAAACTTGTTTCAGTTTTCTATATTTATTTGAGTTCTAGGTCCTGATGTAAAAGATACTTTTCAGTGCTGGTTGTAATAAAAAAAAATCATTTGGATGTTGGTAACCATCACCTATCACTTCGCATTGCTTCTTAATTATTTTATGGGCACATCCTTCTCTGACAAGGATGTAAGCTCCTGGGGGCTGGGCACACCTATCATCCTGTAAACACTGCTGTGCAGGTAAAAAACTGATACTCATTCTTGCTAGTGAACACAAGGTCTACCATTTACTGAGTGTTTACCGTGGACTTGGTACTGGACTAAATGTTCTACATACACTCTCTTACACGGGGACTATACTCAGTGATGGTTAATGGCAGGAGCTCAGTACGTTTTACAGGCAAGATGAATGGGCGCCACATTCAGGAGCAGTGGGCAGTATCCTGGGATTTGTGGAGGGTTGAGGGATAGAAGGAAACTTCACAGAACAGGCAGCTCTGTCTCCCAGGCCTTTGCCATTCTCTGCAAATTTCCAACCACCTTGATACCAACTCTCCATTTTGATTAGACTTTCCATCAGCTGGAAACCCTCACAGTTTCCTGCTCCCTAACAAGTGACATTTCATGCGGGCTCTGTCCCTGCCCCTGCCCAAGGTTATGTTCCTTCAGCTGTGCTCAGGGCCCATCCCTTCTGACTCCTCGGGCCCTGTTTCATTAATTTCCCCTCTGTCCTCCAAATCTCCAGCCTCTGGTTCTCTTTACCCTCAGCATATAAACATGTTCAAATTCCCTCCACTTAAAAAAAAAGTGAAATCAAACTGATAGCAAGCATACAAAATCAATCTTCCCACAATCTGTGTGCAGTTAACTCAACAAAAATGTATTGGGTGTCTGTTCTCAGGCTCTGATAACTGAGAGGGGGAGTCAGATCTGTTAACAGCGATGAAGCAGCATGATTGGGGCTGTGATTCCAGTGAAGCTCAGGGTGCCGTGGGAGCACACAGGAGGGGCACATAAACTAGGTAGGGGGTAGGAGAGATCAGGGAGGTGATGCTGAAGTGAATCTTAAGGGGAAGATTGGAGTTATTCAGGCAAAGAACAAGAGGAAAGGTAAACCAGGAAGGGGATCCAGCATGGACACTGTGGGAGCACGGTACCTCCTGGAAACAGGTAGTAGTTGGCAATGGGACCATGAGAGAATTTTGGTGAGTAATATAATGAAATTTAGTAGAGAGACCAGCCTGGCTGCAGCGTAGAGGATGGATTAAAGGGTAAATCTGAAGCCAGAAGAACAGTGCAGAAAGCTAGTAATAACGAAGAAGGACCATGTAGTGGAGGAGAAGTGAAGTGTTGGTGAATCGCAGCTGGTTAGAAGAGGAGTACAGACATGAGGAGCCAGCAGGAAAGGAAAGAATAGAGACAAGGAACTGGTCTCTTAACAGACGTTAAGACCAGCCTTCCTGGGAGCAAGAGAAAGAAGGGACTGGAGGGTGGGAACGTGTGGTCAGAGATAAGGGGTGAGATTGCCACCTAGCTCTCCTGGGAGGGTGTGGCAGAGGCTGGGGCTGTGGGAGTCAGTGGCTGCGGCAACGTGGAGGTGAGACGCTGGAGTTGAGGAAGACAAGAACCATGAGGCCAGGGTGCCGCCAGCCCACCTGCATGAACTTTGAAGCCATCTGGGTCTTGAAGACTTTGAAGACCTGAGGTGGACAGGGAGACGGTGAGTCAGGTGCCGGAGTCTTTCTTCAAGGAGTGTGGGCAGATGACCAGGACAGCAGAAGATGGCAGCAAAAGTACTAACATTTAGTGAGAGTTTATGTTACTTCAGTTCCTACTTTAAAAAAATCTAAGCCCTGTATATTTTATCCTGCAATAATACTATGAGATAGAACTATGTGCCCAATACGATAGCCGTTAACCGTATGTGGCTATTTAATTTTAATTTAAAAACGCAATTCCTCAGATGCACTAGCCACATTTCAAATGCTCAGCAGCCACATATGGCAAACGGCTACTGTATAAGCACAGACAGAGGACATCTCCATCATCACAGAAAGTTCTGTTGGGTAGTGCTGATAGCCCTCATTTTACAGATGAGGAAACTGCAGTGTGGAAAGTTTAAGTAATCTGCCCAATGCCAGAGAGCTAGTAAGTAAGCTGGGATCTGAGCCCAGTTAAGCAGGCATAAGCATTGCTGCCCTTAAGCAGCGTGCCACACATCTCAGTGGAAGGTGAAATAACCGGTCCTTAAAAGGAAGAGGAATGTGTATGCCTATCGGGGCAAGCACGATGATGCCTGCTCAGCCGCATGTCTCTCCCTTGCTGGCAAAGTCTAAATTTTGACAGATGTTTCCCTCCCAAGCATTCAGGGGATGAATCTCATTGGTCTTGCCAATCATGGTATTTCCGTTCTCCTGGCCAATAGGACTTGAGGGGGCTCTTGGGAGAGATTTTGTTTTTCTTCAGTGTCAAGTTCACACGTGATGACTGGAACAGCTGCAACCATGTTGCAATTGTGAGGAAAGAGATCCTCAACCACTGAGGATAGAGTAGCAGTGTGAAGGGGTAGGAAACTCTTGATGAATCATCCAGCCCTGGGTCTGTTTTAGAACTCTATGTTCAGTCTACTTTGACTGGGTCTTCTTGTCACTTGCTGCTAGATGCATCCCTAACTGAGACTCTGGTGGAGCCACACTAACTATAAGAAATGGAGAGTACAGAGCAGGCTGACTGCCCGTGCTCCCATCACCACCTTCTTGTGCACTTGGGAGAATAAGTGGTGTCTCTTTGAAGGACAAGCGTCCTCAGGGAAGAACCATGTTTCAGACAAGCAGAGGGACAAGGATAATCTAAGCCAAGGGTGGCCCGGGGCCTTGTGCAAAGCAGGGCATGGGGAGTAGTGCAAGGGTGGTCAGGAATAGGAAGCACTCGGCTGAGTGGAGAAGGGTGGATGCTCACTGAGGCCTGCCAAGGATGACAGGATGTGACCACTGGCATGGTCAGCTGATCTCAAGGTTGCAAACGAAGCCCTGCGGCTGTCAGAGGTTGACTGTGGCCAACAGACCTTCACCTCATGGAAGGACAAGTAGCAGCCCTGGTGGGTGGGCGAAGTCAGGCATCTCTGGATGGAGCCAGCTGTGGTCAGGACTGAGCCTCTGCAAGGAAATTCCAGCTCCCTAACTAGCCCTCTAATTACTGTCTCGCCCTTCTCTCTCTTCCTTTGTGCAGCCAAGCTTCTTGGGAAAGTTATACACATT
This sequence comes from Camelus ferus, assembly GCF_009834535.1. NCBI lineage: Eukaryota > Metazoa > Chordata > Mammalia > Artiodactyla > Camelidae > Camelus > Camelus ferus. The sequence goes on from NC_045707.1 coordinate 22,704,656, forward strand.
CTCTGTCTTCCCTTCCTCATCTTGCCAGTACACTGCCAGCCGGCTACTGCTCCCATCAGTCCAATGAAACTGTTCTGGCCCGTGTCACACATGCCCTCCTAGGTGCCGAGAATGATGGCCTGTCCCTGTCCTTCTCTCACTGGTGACTCAGCTGTATTCAGCACTGCTCTTCCCCCCGTGGACTTCATGGTTCCTCTCTCCCAGCCTTCCTCCTGCCTGCCTGGGTGCTCCTTCTCAGACTCCTGTCACCACAGGCTACACTTACTGTGTAATCTCGTCCACACCCAAGGCATCCCAGGGCAAAGCAATGTACTCTGGTGGTTAAAACGATGGCCTCTAGTGGGGAGGGCATAGCTCAGTGGTCAAGAACATGCTTAGCATGCATGAGGTCCTGGGTTCAATCCCCAGTACCTCCTCCAAGAATAAATAAACCTAATTACTTAATTACCAAAAACAAAACAAAACATGACCTCTGGGTCCAGGCCACCTGGGTTCAGCTCCTTGCCCCACTACTTGGTCACTGTATGACATCCGCACCCCCACTAAGGTGCAGGTCATTATCCTTAGCCCACCCTCTTGGGGAGCCACTGTTCTGTTTTTTGCCGTGGTAGATTTGTTTTGTCTGCTCTGGAATTCACATAGATGGAATAAAACAGGATATACTTTTATCTGGCTTCTTTTACTCACCATGGCTTGAGATTCATCTGTGTTGCTGTATGTCCACAGTGTGTCCATTTTTATTGCTAAGTAGTATCCCGCTGTAGAGATGAACCGTAGTTTTATTTATCCCCTTTTTTTTAAATGATAGATGCCTGGGCCGTAGCTGGTTTTTGGTTATTACGAAGAAAACTGCTTTGAACACTCTTCTTCAAATCTTTCTGTGAGCATACATTTTCATTTCTCTTTTTTTTTTAAGTGAAGTATGGTCAGTTTACAATGTTGTGTCAATTTTTAGTGTACAGCACGCTTCAGTCATACATGAACATGCATATGTTTGTTTTCATATTTCATTTCTCTTGAATAAATAACTTGAAGCATAATTGCTAGGTCACTGGGTAGGTATATGCTTAGTTATATAAGAAATTGCTACATCTTGTTCCAAACTGATAGCACATTTTACATTCCCAGCACTGTATGAGAGTTCCAGTGGCTCTACATTCTCACTAGCATTTGGTATTGTCAGTTTCAAAATTTGACCGTTTTGGTGAGTACAGAGAATTATCTCATTGTGATTTTAATTTGCATTTTCTTGAAGGCTAAAGATATTAAACACTTTCCATGTGCTTATTTGCCATTCATATATCTTCTTTTATGATGTATCTGTTCAAATCTTTTGTTCATTTTTTAAAATGCAGTGTCTTTTTATTGCTGTGTTACAGGAAATTTTTAAATATATTCTGGATACCAGTGCTTTGTCAGATCAATAATTTGCTTAGCTTTTTGGCTTACTTATTATTTTCTTAATGGTGTCTTTTGATAAGCAAAAATTTTTAATACCAATGTTTCTTTTATCAAATTTTTTTTCTTTTATGGTTATGGCTTCTTATAACATAAGAAAATTTTGCCTACCTTCAAGTCGCAAAGCTATTCCTTGTTTTCACCCAAAAGCTTTATGATTTCAGCTTGTATGGCTTAGGCCTATGGTCCATCTTGAATTAATTTCTACATATGGTGTGAGGTAGGACTCACAATTCAGTTTCTCCCATCTGGCTATTCAGTTCCTCCAGCACCGTTTGTTGAAAAGATACTCCTTTCCCCAGTGGTTTGATTTGACATCTGTGTCAAAATTAAATGCCCTTTAGGTATGAATCTATTCCTGGTCCTCTGTTCTGTTCCATGGATCTGTTTATCAATTCGTATGCCAGTATAATAGTGTCTTGCCTACTGTAGCTTTAAAGTCTTGACATCAAGTATAGAAGTCCTCCAACTCTGGGAGTTTCTCCTTTTATTAGCATTGGGATTTTTAAAAACTCCCCAGGTGATTTTAATGTGCCACCAAAATTTGAGACCTTGAGACCATTCTAATGTGAGCCACAGTTTCTAGAGCCAGTTTTCCTGTCACTATCCCCTAGGCCAACATGATAAACTAATTAGTATACCTGATCCTGCCTCCTTAGTCTGGAATCCTCTTTCTCTTCAGCTCAATAGCAGGTACATCAAAGACTTCATCAGTTTCTTACTTAGCTTCCCACTACTTCTAGAAAACAATTCTAAATCCTTAGTTTGGCTAAAATCACCCTTTGTGATTAGGCATCCTGATACTTCATCCATTATCCTCCCCTATAAATACCTTAAACTTCAGCCACACGGTATTTGCTGTTCCCCAAACGTTTTCAACTTCATGCCTCAACACCTTTGCCTGTCCTCCAGCCTAACACGCACTTTCCTCCCGGCATTATTTGTCATCTCCTTCCTCTCTTTCAGTACGAAGCCTGGAATCCTCCACCCCGCCCTGCTTTGACCCTCCTTCCTGGAACAGGTATCCTGCCCTGGTTCCCATGGCCCTCTGTGCCATGTACCATTATCATAGGCATTAAGGTACTTAGTTGTAATTGTCAGTCATCTTGTTGCACAACTCCACTAACCTGTACACGTTTTGAAGGGTGAGACCGTGTGTTTCCATCTCATGTCCCTAGTGCCTACCAGTGTACCTGGCACATATGAGGTACCTAATAAATGTTTATTAGATGAATGAAAACTGGGCTCCAATTTGCACTGTGATTTGGGGCAGTTTCCTTAGTCCTTCTGAGCCTCTAATTCCATATCTACTAACTTGAAATTACACCTATGCCACAGGATAGTTATAAGACTTAAATGAGCGAATCCATGCAAAATCCACTGCATGGACTTGCCACATGTAAGCACTCAGTAAATCTTGGTTCTCCTCCCGCCTTCCACCAGGCCCTTCAGAGACACGCTTCCTACAAACACTTCTTTAGCTGACCGCTAGGTGGTGTCAGTCTCTGGCCTGACATTCAGTCCCAGAGCTGCTCCCTTAATGCCCCATCTGAGTGCCTGTTAGATTCACACAGGAAAGGGAGAAGTTTAATAATTTGCTGGGAGAGCCAAAAAAAGGTGATATCCTTTCCTCCACCAATTTCTTTGCCTACTGTCATCATTCTTGTTATCCTGATCACAGACTGCCAAGAATTCCTCTTTGACTTCCCACTTTTTCGTTATAATTCCAACCCAAGCATTTGAAGATGGAAAAAAGCTTCTTAAGAATAGAAGTAGGGAGGGGGGAGGGTATAGCTCAGTGGTAGAGTGTGTGCCCAGCATGCACGAGGTTCTGAGTTCAACCCCCAGTACCTCTGTTATAAATAAATAAGTAAATTAATTACCTCTCCCCACCCCTCCAAAAAACTAAGTAAATAAAAGAATAGAAGTAGGGAGAAAGAGAAGCTGAGGCAGAGAGGGATTGCATATGGGGACTACAGGAGAAATACAAAGATGCTTACAGTCACATCCTGATTGTCTCCTCTACCAGCACAGGCATGCCTAGTCCTAACACTCCTGTCAGCTTCCCCACGAAGCAGTCAAAAGGTCCTAACACTGGGTGGATACAAAGAAGTAAAAGACATGATCCCTGCTGACATGACCCCTGCCCTTAAGGAGTTTGTGGTCTGATGGTGGACACAGAACCCGTGAAGTTAAGTGCTAAATTCTAAGTACTGAGACTATCTTGAGGGCAAGTTTGGGACAGAAGAGATGGGCAGAGTGAGAATAACAGGAGAGCCTCGGTGGTGAGGAGAGGAGGAGGCGGAGAGAAGAGTGCAGTTAGAGGCTCAGGTAGAAGTGTGCATTCTCTCGTCTTATAGAGACAACCTCAGCGCTTCACACACTGGAAGAAATAACCCAAGGGCCCAATAATCCCAGGAGACTGTGGACTATCCAGGCAAGGAGATTCCAAGTAGCCAGCAAAAAGAGTGAGCCAGATGTGTGTGTACAATGTGGAAAGGGATCAAGAGGAGTTTGTTGAAAAAAGCAAGTTATAGAACAATATAAACTGTATGAGCTCATTCGTGGTTTTAAAAGATGTTTATTTATATTTGTTTGTCATTAAAAAAAACAACCCAAAAACCTCTTGGAAGGAGACCCCAGGAACTCTTCGTAGTGGTTACTCTGAGGGTGGGACTGAAGAATGGGAGAGCAGAGAGCGGCAACTTTACTTTTCACCTTGCACCTTCCTCTGCTCTGAGTTTTTCAACCACTAAGTATTACCATTTTTTACAATGTGAAGTTAATAAAAATAAATACACAGTGAGAAGTGTCGATATGCTGAGTGAGGCCAGATATTGGAAGGCCAGGACTGGGAGAAGAGTTCACATTTGACTCCACTGTCTGTAGACACCCAGCAGAGGTTTGCCAGCCAGGAAGAGACACAGGGAGAGCAGTTTGAGGCAGACCCACCTGTGTAACGGGGAGACGAATGGGACAGCCCCTCCCAACCCTGTCAGGCTACGTGAGCTCACTCCAGCTAGCTGTTTCCTTTCAAAGCTGCCTGAAGTCTGTTTCAATCTGATTTCACTTGGATGACAATATGGGCAGGGGTCCTGGGAGAGGAAGGAACTTAGTAGGCATTCATTAAAAACATTTAGTGAGCCCCTGCCTGTGTGTCTTGCACTGTGTTAACCGGTGAGGTCTGGATGAAAGGATGAATAGGACCCCACCGGGCCCAGAGAAATGCTCTGGCAGTGAAAACGAAGGAAATCTGAGCTCTATTTCAAAGGAAAAAATTACAAACCTTGAGCACAGGCTTGCAAGATTGGATACAGAAGAGAAAGGCCCAGAAGACGAGCTGGCAAAAAGTCTGAGGTTTCTAGCCTGGGAGACTAAAAGCAGGTGGCCCTGGCCCTGAGCAAAGCGAGCTCTGAGGACGCTCTGGTTTGGAGGAAAGGTCTAGCGCTTCTGGATTCCTCTCTTGCTCTCATTGCCATCAACAGACAAGTCCTCCACGCTGCTCTGCTTTCTGCCAGGGCCAGGCTGGAGTGAGGATTGGGGCCCTTCCTTGACTAGAATTTTAAAAGGGAGAAGGGTGGTGCAACCCTCCCTCACCTCTAATGTCAATTCCGGCAGGCAGCGTTGCTTGCTGTCTCCCTGAACTCTGATTTCCCAACACCAGAAAGTCAGACACCCATGGTACAGCCTCAAAACACCACCCAGAAGGAGGCAGTGGCCAGAAGCACATTCGCTGGGTTCTGGGAACCCCCAGCGCCCTGTGGATTCAAAGCAGCATTCCCTTATGGGGACAAAGGTCCGGCACTCAGCAGACACCTTAGAACTCGAGGCCTGGAAACAGAGGTCCAGAGTCCCTTATCTTATTCCAAATCTCTATTGCTCGGAATCTAAAACCCCGACTTGGTGGGAAGCCAGTCAGAAGATATAAAAAACCAAAACACCAAACAGGAAAATAAATGAGCCCCGGCCTCTTGGTAAGAAGAGGGTGGCCCTTCCTCAACCCCACCCGCTGGTGACTCACCTCCCTCCAAACCAGGGCCTGCCCCTCCCGCGCCCGATGCCAGGCGAGCAGGGCGGGGCGGGTACTAAGGTGGGCTCCATCCCCAAACCCTAGGCGGGCGGACAAGCTCCGGCGTGTCCCCGCGGGTGTCCCTGTTTACTCCAAGCCCGAGAGCAAGGTGGGGGCGGGCATTCTCGGCCCCTCCCCCACCCCGCCCCCCTCCGCCGCAGGCCCCAATCCCGGTCCCGGTTTTACAAAGTCTCTAAATCAAAGCTCAGCCTTTCCCCGTATCTTCCCCGCGGACTGGCAGTCCCCGCCCCCACCCCAGGCTGGGGAGGCACAGTCAGGGTTCCCAGAGGAAATCAGGCTTCGGCCCAGATCTCCAGGTCTTGGATCCCCAGACAGGGCCTGAAATTCTAGGGCATGACACCAAGTTTCAAAGAGAAGCCGCTCAGCTCTCCTCGCCCCCTGCCCAATCCTCACCCCATCAGCTCTCTGGAGCTCAAGGGAGAAAGGCCCAGTCAGGGGAGAGGACGCTCCAGGCCCGAAACCCGACAGCGGAGCCCCCGGACCCCGGATCTCCGACCGCTTGCCAGAGCTCCAAATCTTGCTGCTTTGACTCCCCCTCCCCAGGGCAGCGCGCCAAATCGGCGCATGCGCACTTCCAGGATTGCCGCGTAGCTCTTTCTACCCCCCTCCTTTTTTTCTTTCCCCGCCCCTTCTCTCCCTCCCTCCTCTCCCGGTCCCCTCCCTCTCCCCCCCTCAGCCCGCCCCGCTGCACCTCAGTCCGGGGAACAGTGGTGCGAGCTCCAGGCCCGTGCACTGAGGAGGCGGAAACGAGGGGAGCCCCCAAAGCTCCATCAGGCCCCTTCTAAAGGCTCCCCTACCCGGTCCACGCCCCCCACCCCCCCACCCCCCCACCCCGCCTCCTCCCAATTGTGCATTTTTGCAGCCGGAGGCGGCTCGGAGATGGGGCTGTGAGCTTTTCCCCGAGAGGGGGAAAAGAGGAACGAAGAGAAAAGCAGGGGGTGAAAGGTTTGGATTTGGGGGCAGGGGGCTTACCCCTGTCTGCAGGCCCTCCTCAAGGGGCTCCGAACTCTACCTCTTCACCCACGCCCCTGGTGCGCTTTGCTGAAGGATAGGATAAGAATAGAGGAGGAGAAGAGGGGGAGGAGGAAAAAGGGGGACCCCCCCAATTGGGGGGGCGACGGCGAGAAGTAACAGGACCAGAGGGGAGGGGGCTGCTGCTTGCATCAGCCCACACCATGCTGACCCCACCGCTGCTGCTGTTGCTGCCCCTGCTCTCAGCTCTGGTCGCGGCCGCGGCCGCTGTCGACGGTGAGTGAGATTCCGCGGCCCCCTTGGACCCCTAGGGACACCCACTTCCCAGCCCCCACTCCTGCGTTCGGATGGGGAAGGGAGACGCGGGAGGGGGTGCCTTTTGTTATCCCAGTCCAGCTGACACAGCAGCGGCCCGACTGGGGGCGGGGATGGGGGTCTGATTTGGTGTATGGGGACCCTGGGCAAATGATGCTTCCGGGACCCCCCAGCCCAAACAAAGACCAGAGGCTTGCGAAGGGAGAAGAGGGAGACCCCTTTTTCTTATCTTGGGATCTAGAGGCCTTCTCTTCCTATCTCTGGTCGGGGAGGGCCTCTGCTGCCCCTACATCCTCTACCCCCCCAACCCCCCATCTGAATTATAAAGGAATCCGGATTTGCAACGTACTGACTGCAAAAGGGGGCGGGGGTCCTTTCGCAGTGGCCTATGAATCTGGAAGGGGGAGCCGGGTCAGGGGTGTCCTGCTGGGCAGAGGGCAGGCAGGCCGGGGAAGGCTGTGGGTGGGGAGAGGGAGGGCCACGGGAGGGCCCCCTGCTTGGGTGTGGAATCTGGGCCCTTGGAGACCGGTTTGGAGGCCTGGGTCCAGGATCCAGCGGCCTGCCTGCCTGGGTTCCGAAATGGGCACTTCCCCCTCTCAGGGCCTCTGTCAGTAGCCTGGAAAGTGCTGTGTTGGGGGGTGTAGGGGGTGAGGGCAAAGCTATTGACTTTGAATTTTCCTTCTTAATTCCTGGGAGCTTTGAGATGAAAAACGTCAGATGTCATCATTGGGGAAGGGGACTGGAGAATGGCCTGGAATGCTGAGGTGGGAGGGTGGAGGAAGGCTGCTTTCTCCTTGACTTCTGGCTTGATCACAGTTCGGACTGGAAGGAGAGCTGGAGGTTGGATGGGGGTTATAGCAATGCCCCCACCCCCTAATTCCCTGCTCCTTTGGTAGATGTGTTTATTTCTCTCCACCATTTCCCCTCCTCCCCCCATACAGACAGCACACCTTGTATACTGCAGTTAGGCTTGGGCTAGAACTGTGTCCTTCTGCAGAAATGGGGTGCCTCCTTGCCCGTTTTTATGTCAGCTCTTTTTTCTCTTACTTGTGAGTCACTGGTTCAAGTCTTGCTCAAGCTTTTAGCTGGGAATATGGGCTTGGGATGGGCTGGTTTGAGAAGGGGTGGATCTCATCCCTTCTCTTCAGGGGGGGTGGAATCCGGGCCCAATACCGTCATGCACCCCTCCTCCAGCTTCTAAATTTTGCCAGGTTGGGATTGGAAAAGTTTTTCTCTGAAACCAGATTATATCTCTCTCCTCCCCTCCCTCAACTAGCTTCAGTTGGGGGAGGGAGGTTAGGGGGCCAGGAAGTAGCTGTGCCCAGAAAGACATTGTGTTCAATGGTCTTCAATTATGCCATCGTGGGGACTCCATCTACCTAACCCTCCCACCCACCCTGCCACTACCTCACTTATCTTCCCAAAAGGAGGAAAGAGGCTCTGCCCTGAATATCCTTCAGACCAGCCTATGCCCGTAACTTCCCATTATGCTTGTTGTTTCCTCTTGTTCTCAGCCCTGTGAAGTAGGAGGGGAAACCGAGGCAGAGGGATTTGGGTGCAACCCCAAATTCTGAGAGGGATAGAAAAAATTTAAAGAGAGAAAGAGTGACCCATCAAGAGCCCCATGATGGAAGGTGGTTGGAGTTAGAAGCAAGACTGGGGAGGTGGGGTGTCTCTGTGGAGAGCAGAAAAGGCCCCAGGTAGCTTGACGCCTGGGTTTTAAAGTGGTTCTGTTTGCCTCACCGAGTTGGTTGGTGGTGAGTCCAAGAGGGAGACTGGACATGTTCTGTTTAACTGCCTCCCTATCCTTTCTTATGTTTCCACCGAGTCCACAGCTGTAACCGCAGCTCAAACCAAACTCTAACCAACATTTCAGGGAGAGGACCCCTCCCCAAACACACATGACTGTTCCTACCTTAGGAATGGGGATACAAATCATCAGTTCTTTCCCATTCTGGGGGGGGGGGGTGTGAAGGGGGCACTGTGCAGGCCTGGATGGCCATCGTGGGCCAGGGCAACCTAGGGATTCCTGTGTCACCACTGCTGCCCTCATGCCCCAGGCCGACAGACACACAACTTTCTCCTTCCCTTTCCGAGAAGGGCACTTCCTGGCTCCAGTTTACCTGACTCAGTGTCTAACCTCCTTCCTGCTGCTATGACAGGCCTTGCTGCTTCCCCTCCAGGGGAGCAGCCCTAGGGGCCTCTCCACTGCTTCTGCCTTCTCTGCTGTGCGTGAACCCAGCCCCCAGAGTCCCCTTCTCTTTGGGGAGCAATGTCACTCCCTGCTAGTAGACAGAAGGGTGTACTTGCTACCTGGGAGGATGGGGAAACAGATGGGATTGGGGAATGGGGAGAGGGGTTACTGAAGTTCCTGCTGAGGTTAGGCACGTTTTGTAGTGGGGAGGGCAGCCCCAGGCAGATACGGCTGTGGGATGGGGGGTGACTGCCTCCCTCTCTCCAGCGCCTCTCCACACACCTCCTTGAGCCAGCGTATGACCAGTTATCAGACAAACTGGACAGTTGAAGCGGGTTTTGAGGCTGATGTGTTTGCCTCCTGGCTCTCTGATAGGCGATTTCGAATTCCTTCCTCCCTCCGTCGGGCTCAGAACCCTGAACACCTTCCCACCCTTGTCTTTCAAAGCAGGAGCATTGATCTGGGGATTGGAGGGGTGTTTGGATATTTGAGGCTGCTTCTCAAGACTTCCTTTTCTCCCAGTCTGGCTCCCCTTTTCTCCACTTTCTCTGTATTTTTTTGCTCCCAACCACTCCCCATTACTGGGCCGCTTAAGGATGTCAGTGAGAGCCCTGGCCGGAGCAAGATCCTATCCAAGTCTCCCCAACTCTTGAAAACCTCCCTCCTTACCTTTGGCAAACCATTCCTTATCAAATCTACCTTTCTTTCCTCCTGCTGTAGTCTCAGTCTTTGTATATCACCCAAGCCTAAGGCTTATTGCCCTCAGTAGTCTTGTCTCAGGGTCTCCCACCACCACCACCACTCCGTGGGCTTTCCAGCCCCCCAGCTCCGGATGGTGGGGTAGGGGTTGCTTATCACTCTTGAGGAATCTGGGTGCAGTTGAGTGGGACCATGCAAGGGTCCCTGACCCTAGTGGAGCTGGGTGCTGGGTATGAGTGTTTGGAGAACCTAGATCCTCGCCCCTGTGTTCAGTTCCAGATTTCAGCCCAGTTAGCAGGATCCTGCATTGTTTGGAGAAGGAAGCAGTTGGCTCCGGATTGTTTCCGGTGCAGTGACCCCAGGCCCCAGTGTAAAACCTCCCTGGGAAAGAGGTGAGGGCCTGTGGGGGCAGACATTTGTCCCTCTTGCACTCCCATGGGAGATGAGAATCTCTCTGAGGCCTTGGCTTCCCTGGCTCCAGTACTCCTTCCTCCCAGCCCTTCCAAGTCTGTGGGAGGCAGTGGCCCCTGCTCTGAGTCTCCCTTGGGTCAGACATTACTAGGTCAGGGACTCTGTCTGCCTAAGTCCCCCACCCTGAGTCTCAGGAATGTCGTTATTCTCCGGGTTCATCCCAAGACAACTGTGCCATTATCTTGGCAACCTCTGGGCTGAGACCCCCTTCCTGGTTTTTTTGCCTCTGTCTATCTATCATCGGTGTGTGCTGTCTTGGCCTCGCAGAACCTCTGTCTCTCATCCTCCTGATTCATCTCTTATCTCATCCTTCGTGGAATTCTCTGTCCTGTCTCTCTCGGTCTTTGTCTCTTGCTTTGTTTCTGACTGTCTCATCCACCTCCATCCCGGCCTCTTGGTCTCCTGAAATCTACTTGGGGGCAGAAGTCTCTCCTCGTGCTCGCCATTTTGGAGTTATTTTCCCCTCCCAGGCCAGACTTAGAATATCCAGTTTGGCAGTGAAAGTTCTCCCTCCGCTTTCCTCCAAGTTCCTCTCTCTTCTTCCCCCTCCACTAATTTTGGGGATGGATTTTGGAGAGTGTTTCTGGAAGAAGGGAACTTGATACCCTTTGTGGGTTGTGTAAAAGGGGGAAAGCAGATATTTCAGAAAGAAGGGCGGAGGTTAGACTTCTGGCAGAACTTCCTCCTGACCTGAGAACTGGAGAAAGGTGTGGGGAATGGGTCAGGCTCTGAGAACTTTTGCTCTTGCTGTGCGTAAGCCATGTGTGTATGTTGTGGGGTAGGTGGGGAAGGCTTCCAAAGGTCTGGTGAAAGATATGCTGACCTCTGGAGGCATTCAGGAGGTCTGATTTCTACTTGCAGGGAAAGGAAAAGATGGTAGGGAGGTCACTGGTCAGGCTGATGACCTGCTGAGTCAATATTGACTCAGGATGGAGGGGGAGACCCTTCCCCTCCCCCGGCAGTCCAAGCCATCCTGTCTGTCTGTCCAGGCCGCAAAGCAGAGGCCCAGACTCAGGAATGACAAAAATGTGTCTGAGCCTCACTGAGCTGCGGGAAGGAGCCACCCGGTAACACCCAAAATACATAAAATTCAGTGAAAAGCCCTCGGTTCTGGGTCTGGGAGGCCCTGCTGCTCCACCCCCAGACGCTTGGAAGTTCAGATTCTTGCAGGCTCAGCCCCTCACCCCCTGGCCATCCCTGACTCCCTGTTCCCTTAGATGTATCATGTGGTTCCCTTCAGAAAGCATCCCCCGACACACAGCCTACCTCTCCCTCTGCTGTGTCTGCTCTGGCAAAGGGCCCCTTGTATGCTTCCCCTGCTGAGGTCTCCCGGGCCAGGAAAGCTCCCCTCCCCTCCTCTCCATCTCTGCTCCCAAGGGAATGGGTGGGTTCTCCTCTGGAGGAGACTGCCATACCTCCCTGTCACCCTCTTTTCTCTGGTCAGGCACTCTTGCCGCCCTCCCCCACCCCACCCCCAAGGTCCCAGAATGGGACAAGACGACAGCCAAGGCTCGAGCAGGGCAGTGGGGTCTGTGTTGTGTCTGGATGCACACCCAGCCCTACACCTCCTGTTCTGGCTCCAGCTTGGTGGCCCTAGGGGCCATGGCTGGGCCGGGTGCCTGGGTTTGGGGGGGGCAGGGGTGTTGGCCAGAGTTAGCATGGCGGTCACATTCATCTCCGGGCAAAGCTGAGAACAGACAGCCCCTGTGTCCTGGCGTTCTCCTGCAGCCTCGCTCACTCTCCCTCTGTAGTCCTCTCCTCCTTCTCCCTCCTCTCTTTTCTCTTCTGTCCCTTCTTGTCCCTTTCCATCTGCTCCACCCTCTCCCCTCCTCTCTGAGGATCCCTGAAGGCCCCTGCCACCTCCTGCCATCCATCTCCCCTCTCCCACTGTCAGAGGCCCAGATACCCTCCCTGCCATTTCTCTTCTTCATCCTTTCTCATCCGGCTCCATCGTTATGGCCAGTGAGAAGCCACCTGTTCAGTTGCTAATCGCTCTGTGCCTCAGTTTGCTCATCTGTGTGTTGGGGATTGCCACGGTGCCCACGTCACAGGGTTATGAGGATCTAAGTGAGTTAATATGTATAGTGTTTCAGCTCAGGGGCTGACACCGAGTGACCGTGTTGAAAAGTGTTAGCTCATCTCCTTAGGAGGCCCCAAGTCTCATGAGGAGCGGGAGGCAGGGGAGGCCAGCAGCTGCTCCCAAACTTAGGGTAGTGTTCCCTCGTCTAGGGCCACAGAGGTGGGTTGTCTGGGTGCTGGCATCAGATGCAGAAGGCTCAGCCTAGGGGAGTGGGGTTGGCTGCTGGCTCTAAGCAGATTACAAGTTTCTTACCCCCCCCCCACCGCAGCTCCCTCCACCTCAGAGTGAGGCTTCCCTTGGCTGTGTAGACTGCCCCAAAGTAGGTTATTTGTTTCTTTCCTCCCCTCTCCTCCCCGAAGGAAATCAAAGACAGGCCTCAGCCTTCAAACTCGAGATTCTTAGGGCTTTTTCCACCATCCCTGGCAGGAAGGAAGTTCTTTCACATCTCTCTCCGAGATCCTTGTGCTGCCCTGGCCCTTAGGAGACGTGCACCCCTGTCCTTCATCCCTGGCCTGAGGGCGTGCTGCTGCGGGACAGGGGACAGGGGCCTGAGTGCCCCTCTTCCTTCACTCCCCATCCCCCACTCCCCTCCCTCCGCAAGAGCACATCTGGTTTGTGAATCTCTCTCATTCCAGCTTTCAGAGTTTGCCAGCTGCTGTTTCCTCTGCCGAGTTCAGGCCAAAAATGGGGGTGGGGGACAGCAGGAGGGACAAAGTGAGGGCCAAAGGAGGGGGAATCATGGCTGGGACGCAGAATGGAGGGGCAGTTGGAGTGACCAACCAGTGACCTCAGGCCTGGGGCTGAGTTCTACCCTGGGGAGGAGAGGGGGCGTGGACTACGTCCAGGTGGGGGGTGAGGGTGGCATGGGGGCCTTTCTGGGCTCCAAACAGCCCATCTGCCTCTGAGTCCCACTCCAGCCCCCTCTGTCCCGTCCCCCCCCCCCCCCAGCCAGTCTCGGCTGGCCAGGGGAAGAGGACCGTTCTCCGGCATGCTAACTAGGCTGGCGGGCTCTTTCCCCGGGAAGACCTCACAGCTGGCCCAGTGGGGCAATGAACTCAGCATTATCCACCTCCTCAAGGGGCCTTTATTCCCTGCTCAGGGTGGGGGGTAGGGGAGGGGGACTCCGGGGTGGGGGGCCTGGCCAGGCCATCCTTGATGTGTTTCCTGAACTCGGCTCTCGTCCTGGCCAGGGGCCTGAGTGCAGTCCCCCGCTGCCAGAGATGGGGGTTAGGGAGGGAGGACGTCCTCTCAGCGTGGCTCCCCTCAGACTCCGTCCCTCCCTGCTCAGAGCCCTGAGCTCACTCCGCCCTGCATTCGAGCTGGTTGTGTACAGCTGTCTTCCTGGGGTTCTGTGGCTCCTGAGGGGCCACCCTGCTCCTCCCTGGCCCCCCCAGTGCCTAGCACAGTGCCCAGCACAGAGCTGGTCCCCAGGCATGATAGCCGAAGAGCAGGGGGACCGACACAGACAGAGGAGAGGGTGATGAAGGGCCAGGAGAATGGGTGAGGGTGAAGGGGAGGGGACCCTTCTTTCCCTGGAAGCCATGGTGATGGGATTGGCAGGAGCAACTCCTGAACATCTCTCAGGGGAAGTGAGGAGACTGGTGTGGACTGCTCTGGTTGAGCTTGGAGTCAGCTCAACTGGTGTGAGTCCTGGTTTTGTCACTTGCCTGCTGTGTGACCCACCCTCTCTGAGGCTTGGTTTCCTCATCTAGGAAATGGTGGATGTTAGTACTACCTACTTTGTCATTATTGTGGGGAGGATTAAATAAGATGATGCATGGAAAAAACCTGGTTTACCACATTTCCTGGCACATGCTGAGGTAACAGTAAGAGTTAGTGTTACCGTCCTTGATTCCTCCTTGGAGATGAGATAAGAAGAGGGGGTGGGTGCAGAGGGAAGCTGGTAGGGGTGAGAGGTTTGGGCAAAGAGGCCCTGGAGATAGGAACTTCAAGGGTCATCTGGGCTGTAACCAGCTCCTACAGGTCACTCCAGCCGTTCCCCAGCCCCAGCTCTCCAACTCTGTCATCCTGAGCAATCGTAGGTGCCTCTTACCTTGGGCGTCTGCTGAAAGTCTAACTGGCAAGGGAGGCTGTACCTGTAGATGACGGAGGTGGAGGCAGGGCTCTCTTGTCCTCCTGTACCTCTGCTAATACCATCTCCGAGCCACCACTGTGCCAAGGGCATCACATACACACTTGACATGCTGTCTGGGGGCCTGGTGGTTAGGAGCTGGAGATGAGCAGAGTGCTGGGTTCCAGGGACCACGAGTGTCCCAGAGGGCAGAGGAGTAGAGAAAGACCAGCTCCAGACCTCTTGTGGGATGGAGAGGAAGATAAAGGGAAAACATGTCAAAGGCCTTATCACTCTCAGTCCGCAAAGCCGGGTGTGCTGGTGTCTGATCAGAGTAACAGCAAAGAGCGAGGGCTTGGACCCTGAGGACTGGGCGAGGGCACACTGGACAGGCAACCTTGGGGACTAGGTAGGGGGCATCCTTCCCTTCCTCCCATCACAGGTACACAGTGTTCCAGGAGTGACCCCCAGCCACCTGCCCCAGCACATGGACTGTGGCTCAGAGTCTGGGCCAGATGGGGACTGATGCTAGGGAAGGAAAAAGAGTCCTTGGGGGCTTGAAGGCCACAGAGCTGGCCTCCATCCTTCATTCACATCCCTGTTTTCTTCCCTTGCCTCTAGTCCCTAAGACTTGCAGCCCCAAGCAATTTGCCTGCAGAGACCAGATTACCTGTATCTCGAAGGGTTGGCGGTGTGATGGTGAGAGGGACTGCCCAGATGGATCGGATGAGGCTCCTGAGATTTGTAAGTACCTTTTCTGGACCCATCCCCCACCCCCTGATTTGGTCCCTTTTCCTTTTGGCCCAGCAAGTTTGGGAGGAGGACATCTGAGCGCTAGCCTGGTGTGGACCTTGCTCTGTGATCGTTTGTTCATGACACAGCTGAAACTGTCCTCTCCCCCTCTTCAAAGAGCCCAGCATGGTGCTTGGTGTGCTCAGAAATGAGCTCCCTCAGCCGCTATACCCCCATGCCTGCCAGAGACAATGCTCTCTGGGCTGACAGCTTCGCGGGAAGGAGAGAGCCCAGCCTCCCTTCCCTTCCAACTCTTCCCTCTTCTTCCCACCGCTGAGCCTCCTGATGGTTGATGAGCGCCCCCAGGTCTCGCCAGCAGGCCTTGCCTCCCCTTCCTGTCCTCAGGCTCCCAGGCCAAAGGCCACTGGCTCCAGCTCACTCCTTGCCAGAAGCCCCACCCCCGAGCATTTCCCGCTCTCCCCCCGCCCCCTGCCCTCAGTAAGTGGTGTAATCAGAGGCAGCTGTTTAAACTGGGAGAAAGGTCCCCACCCAGCCTTTACCCTGCCAGTGGGGGGTGGAGGACTTGCTGGCAGGACCCTAGAGTCCTGGGCAGCCGGCAGAGTCAGGGGGTCTCCACCTTCAGCCTCTCCCCTGCGTGGCTAATCTGCGCCTGGCTCTAGGGGACTCTGAATTTCTAGGTATCTCTGTTCTCTCTCCAGTTTTATCCTGCTCCAGCCCCAGCCCTACACCCTCACCCGTAATTATCAGGGGTAATTTTAGGGCCAGAAAGGGAGCCACCAGTTCTCTCTGCCTCACCCCCATGCCCTGCCCTGGCGGCGCTGGGGCTGGGGATAGTCTGCAAGTGTTTCTGTAGTGGGGTGGCTCAGCCTGGAGCATCTTCTTGTCTGATGCCGCCTTTATGCCCCAGATTTCTGACCCTGATGCTTGGCGTTAAGAGTAAAGGAAGCCATGCAGAGGGGCTGGATCTATCTTTTTATCCATTCTTCATTTAGTTTGATGCAACCCACCTTATACACATCCCACACTCCCCCCACTCATGCACACTCCCAGACCCATCACACTCACACTCAGCCCCTCCCAGGCACTGACTCACCCATCCCCCCGACATACATAGACAGGCAGATTTCAACACTGACACACTCTCACAGCAACGCAGAATCAACATCCTCAAATGAGGATGCAGAAACACAACCTGCACTCAGACAGATGCCCCGAGACACACACTAACCCAGACTCACTCCCAGAAGGACATGGAAATGCACCAGCACACGTGGAGACTCACACATTCACCCTGACTCCACACCTCCCCACCTGTGCGTGCAGACTACCCCCCCCCCCCGGCACAGGCGGACGGGTGCACTCGCACACAGACACTCCCTCACTCACACCCTGTCCAGGCTTGGGAGCCTATGGGCTATGGTCTCTCCCAGCCCAGAGGCTCAGCCAGCATCCTAGCCCACTTGGCCTCCTTAGAATTCCCTGAGGAGCTCTACCCTGCCCTCCCCCCAGCCCATCTTCTTGGGCAACAAAGGAAGTACCAGAGGTATCATCGGGGGGCCACACCTTTGACCCTTTCCAAATCCTTCCATCAAGCAGACAACTCTGGGACTGGGGTCTAGAACAGTGCTGCCCAATAGAAATATAATGCAAGCCACGTATACAATTTTGAAATTTTCTAGTAGTCACATTAAAAAAGGTAAAAATAATCCGGTGAAATTTATTTTAATTTTATTTTACCCAATGTATCCAAAATATCATTTCAGGATGTTATTCATGTAAAAGTATGAATGAGATCATTTGAGCTCTTTTTGTGGGTGTGGTATGAAGTCTTCAAAAGCCAATGTGCACTCTATACTTACAGTTGGAGCCAGTCACATGTCAAGTGTCTGACAGCCGCATGCAGCTGGCGCTGCACATTGGACAGTGCAGTTCTAGACGGCTTGGTCCGGCTCTCAGCCCCCGGCCCCGTGACCCGGGGAGCTATGGGAAGGAGGGGTCCTTTGTACCCTGAGTGTAGAACGTGGAGACGTGGGGGCCCACAGGCGTGTGGCATTTGGGGAGTGGACTCTTTGCTGAAGGCCTAGTTCTCCCCGCCAGCTGGTGGCTCCCACCCAGGTGTGTGGCTGCTGTCAGGAGTGATGCAGAGGAGCCCCAGCTGAAAGAATCCAACCACCCGCAATGCCCCTGAGATCTAAAAAGTGCAGGTGTCTAGACTCGTCTCAGTTCTGCATCCCCTCCCCTGGGAACAGCTGGCCAGACGGCCTCTAGAGCTTGGTCGCGCTGGCCTTTCCATCTGCCCCCAGGTCCACAGAGTAAGGCTCAGCGATGTCAGCCGAACGAGCACAACTGCCTGGGCACCGAGCTGTGTATTCTCATGACCCGCCTCTGCAATGGGGTCCAGGACTGCGCCGATGGGTCAGATGAGGGAGCCCACTGCCGAGGTAAGGGCTCTTCCCCCTCTCCCGTCCCATCCGCCAGGTGGTTGCAGTGAGTTCTCAGCTGGGCACCTGATGAGTTTGGAGGACTGCCATCCGAGGTCTGTCCTTGCACCTTCAAGGGGGATGCGGCCTTGCCCTGCTCCCCTGCACAGAACTGCCACCAGATAGCAGCCCAAACAGTGGATTGGAGCGTGGTCCGCGGCCCATGGGCCTCAGGGCGGGCCCTGGCCTGGGCCCGCCTCTGCTGTGTGTGCTTGGACCAGTCATTACCTCTCTCCAGACCCCCGTTTCCCACCTGTAAAATGAGAGCTTTGTACTAGATCAGTGTTTTTATACTTTTTATTTTTGTAAATAGCGGGGGTCTTGAAAGCTGGGGCTGGGAGGGTCTGGAGCTTTGTCCCCCTGCCTCCCCTGCCAGGGCTCCCGAAGCCACCCCCCAGGAAGTGCAGGTCTTTGAGGCTTTCTGAAGCTGCTCGATGGGAAAGCCACTCAGGCTGAGGAGGGCACACTAGGGTGATAGATTAGGCTTCCTTCCCGTCTGTAACTCAGATTCCCAGCTCTGCAGTTCTTCCTCTGCAGGCGCTCATGGCCCAGGAAGAGCCTGGATCACATGTGAGCAATGGAGGAGGATTTCCCTGGGAGGAGGCGGAACCTCAGGCCTGTGAGGCAGGGAATAGTGACTTCTCCCTTCTGCTGCCCCCAAGGTCTCGGCTTGCAGCAGGAAGCTGGCTTTGCAAGGCTCTGGGCAAGCCCTAGGGGTAGGGGAGTCTTGGGGAGGGAGAGACAGTGCCCTGTGCCTATAATGCATGTCAGAAAACATCTGCCTGTGGGAGGAGACACATCTGGACCCTGTTCACTGAGGGCAGGGCGTGTGGAGCAAGGGAGTTTATGAAAGATTTTTATCCTTTCCTCCGGTTGATTTTGCATGTTTTGGTCGGAAGCTCGTGGGATGCGATGCAGAGTGTGGGCCTAGGGGCTGCCTTCAGTTACCACGCACACTCCATCTTATCGGATGGCGCGTGTTCAGGTTGGCTTGCTTTTGAATACCTTGTCAATATCAAGAACAACCAAGAATCTCAAAGACTGAGGGTTTGAATTTCCTTCTCTGACATTACAGAGGTTGGACCTAGTCACCCTCCCACCCCATATCCAGGAGAACTCTTTTCTAGATTTTCCAGAACAAACACTATTTCCCCACTTTGTGAGGAAGGCTGGACAGGCAGCACATTTGGGCTCTCGGGCGGAGGTCGGCAAGAGAAGGAATGACCCGGGCCTGGCCCCCCATCCCAGCTCCTCCTGGCAGGCTTAGAGCCTCTAAACGTCTTAGCATCTCAGGCAGTGCTTTCCTAGGTGGGAGGGGGGGTAGGGGTGTGAGGCTGCTGGACAAAGGGGTCTTTGTGGCCAGGCCGCCTGGCCCCACGCAAGGCCATTAATTGGGTCGCTGGTCTGGGGGGGCAGCTGCTCTCCCACCTCTTCCCCCTCCTGCCTCATTCCCTTCTGTCTCCCCTGTGGAAGTGGGTCATTGGCAGGAGGAAGAGTGGAGAAGTGTCCCGAGGGAACCAGTTTTGCTCCTCCTCCCATCCTCTACCTGGGCCTTGGGCCTTCTCTCGGAGGCCTCTCGGGCTCAAGGGATGGGTTGCAGGGGTGCTTCCAGACCAGAGCTGGGGTCCTGCAGGGAAAGACTCGATTCCATGCCCATTCTTCACCCTCAGCCCCGAAGCCAACATTGTAGTCCCGGGCAGTGCAGGCAAGAGGCATGTGAAGGGGATAAGGCTCACTGTCCCTGCTCCCTGTGGACCCCAGCAAAGAACCAGAACCCCTCTCCATGGGAACAGAAGGAGTACAGAGCAGCCGGAGCAGGGAGATGTGGGTTCTAAACCATAACTGGCTATGTGACCTTGGACCTGTCTCATACCCTCCCTTGGTCTCAATTTCTTCACTTGCAAAATATAGTCGATGCTTCCTGAGCCCCTTCAGCTCCGGCGCTGCAGGCCTGGGAAGTGGTTTCCGAAGGGTTGGCGGGAGTTGGGGGAAGGTTGCAGTCTGGGTGCTGCTGCCAGGTCTGGGGGCCTGAGTGTGTGTCACCTGACCCCACACAGAGCAACGAGGACAGTGTTCTCATCTGGGTTGCCAGCACCACTGCGTCCCCACCCTCAACGGGCCCACCTGCTACTGTAACAACAGCTTTCAACTACAGGCAGACGGCAAGACCTGCAAAGGTACGGTGCACACGTGTGCAGGCCGGGGGTGGGGGCGGTGGGCCTGGATGGGGAGGAGCAAGCCGGGGAAGGTGCAAGCAGGGGGCGGGGCTACGTGCAGTGACAGCCTCAGGGCATGCTGTGGGCCCCTCCCCCAGACTCTTTAAAATTCATCTTAAAATATATGTCATATGTGAGTTTTCTTGTAAAAAAAAAATAAGTAAATCCTTATAGATAAAACCAAAGTCCCCTTTGACAAACCCTCTTCAGTTCTGGTCCTTTTCCCATCTCTCTGGAGGGCCGATACTTTTTGTTACCAGTTTGCTGTCTGCCCAGGCCTTCAACTGTCCACTTGTACAGTTGAATGTACTGTTTACCTGTATGTGCCCTTTTTTACATAAATATCATGCTGTACATATCTTTTTTCAATTTTTTCACCCAGTATGTTCTAGAGATTTTTCCCTATTAATACGTAGAGATCTACCTCATTCTTTCAAAAACCACTGTCGTGTGTGGCGGTCGCCACAGTTTACTTGGCCGTCTCCCTGTCGATGAGTAAAATGTTCCCAGTTTCTCTCTGTTACAAACAATACAAACTTTTCTGTTTTAAATTTACCTCCCTTGGGTCTTTGCACAAGTGCCACCTTCTCAGTGAGGCCATCTCTACCCCTCTAAAGTTGCACCACCACCGCCTGCATTCGCTGTCCCCTTTCTCTGCTTAATTTTTTTCCATAGCACCAGTCACTTTTCATTGCATAGCTTCTAAAATGTAATTTACCTATTGTAATAACAATATTTCATTTATTATCGGAATTTGTTTCTTGAGAGCAGCAGTTTGAATCTATTTTATTTACTGATGTATTCCAAGAGCCTAAGACAATACCTGGCACATAGTAGGTACTCAAGAAGACTTTTCTGAATGAATGGATGATACACACATATGTGGATACTTGTCTTGGGTAGATTCCAAGTCTGGATAAAGTTTGCACATTTCTTGTTATAATAGGTTCTGCTAAATTGTCCTCCGAAGCAGCTGTAGGGATGGACACACCCCTGGTGGTGTCTGAGGGCACTCCCTTCCCTGCCCTTGGCGTGCTGGAAATGACCATGCGCTTGCCTTTTCCCGGCAGACTTTGACGAGTGCTCGGTGTACGGCACCTGCAGCCAGCTGTGCACCAACACAGACGGTTCCTTCACATGCGGGTGTGTAGAAGGGTACCTGCTGCAGCCAGACAACCGCTCCTGCAAGGCCAAGAACGGTAGGCGGGGTCACCTGTGGCCATGATGCCAGGCACCTTCAATGTTGTTCCCTGATGGGGAGTGGCCAGAGAGGTCCCAGGGCCACTTGCTGCATTGACCCTTCCCTCCTTCATCTACAGAACCGGTAGACCGGCCCCCTGTGCTGCTGATTGCCAACTCGCAGAACATCCTGGCTACATACCTGAGTGGGGCCCAGGTCTCTACCATCACGCCCACTAGCACACGGCAGACCACAGCCATGGACTTCAGCTACGCCAATGAGACTGTGTGCTGGGTGCACGTTGGGGACAGTGCTGCCCAGACACAGCTCAAGTGCGCCCGCATGCCTGGCCTGAAGGGCTTCGTGGATGAGCACACCATCAACATCTCCCTCAGCCTCCACCGTGAGTCACCTGCTCCAGCTGGGAGAGCAGGGAGGGCAGGGGAGGTGGGCAAGACGGAGCCTGCCTGGGACAGAGACAGGGGGTTAGACAGGATGACCCCTGTCTGGGGCAGGAGCCTGCACAAAAGCCCCTGACTGAGGCCCGGGCAGGGGCTGCACGTGATGACACTTGTTTGGGGTCAGGGCAGAGTCAAGGCTGTGCTTCCTTCCTCCCTTGGAGCTGAGTCTGTGATGGTGCCTGCGTTTGTGGCCCAGGGCTGAGGAGGGCCTCCCAGGAGAAGTGCCCAAATGGGCAATGACTGGTCAATCTCCAGAGGCCAGGGACTGTCCCTTTTCAGAGAGAAGAGGGTTGATTCGTCTCAGAGGGGCTTTCCCAAGCAGCGACAGCCAGGGCAAGGGAAAGAAGGGGCCAGGCGCGGGAGGAGCCTGGCTAAGCTGTGGCTGAGGGCAGAGGAGCTGGGCCGGGCTGGGTCCACCTTCACCTCCATTGCTTCCCTTGGGGGCATCGCCAGAGTGGACTCCGTGCTGCACCACAGCTGTGGGGTCCCTGAGGCTGTTTCTGGGGGCCTTTGTGGCAGGAATGAGCCCAGAGGAGGAGCCATGAGCACTGGGGCCATGTGAGCGGGTCTAAGATGTCTCAGATGTTCCCCTGGGGGCTCTGTCCGGTGGATGTGCTTTGCTGTCTCAGAGGTGGAAGAGGGGGTGTTGCTGGGGGTGGGGCCAGGGCACAGATCTGTTGCCCGGGGCAGTCCTGCTCATCTCCGATGCTGCTACATAAACAAACAAAACATCTGGCACCATCACATTTCCAGGAAATGCACCACAGGGCTGAGGGGGAAAATCTGGCCTGTGGTTGATCTGACCCCCAGGACAGTGGGTAACTTGATCTGTGACCTTTAGTAAACCAGAACTCCCTGTCCCTGCTTTGGTTTCCTGATCTGCACAATGGGTTTAAGCTTGTCTGTTGAGATCAGATAAATTTAAATGAAAGCCAGAGGTAACTAGAGGACGATGCACACGAGGTTTAAGACGGGGAACTTGGGGCCTGTCTAGAAGATCTTTAAGTTCCTTCACTGGGTTCTCATATGATGATCCCCACAGAAGACAAAAACCCCAGGAGGACACAAGGCTTAGTCCTTGGGGGAGCAGGGAGGGGTTCCTCTGAGAGCCCTGACCCTCTGCAGCCTTGTCATGTGGTCCACACGTCGGCTGCAGCCCCTCCAGAGCATCCCAGTGGGGCCCTGGGCTGTTGGTGACCAAGGCTCACCTGTGATAGACGTGTCCTCCTTGGAGTGCTGGGCGGGGGGGCTGCCATACCTGTGTGGCTGAGCTCTTGAGGGGGCAGGCAGCTCAGGGAACCCCATGGCAGGTAGGGTGGGATTAGGGTGAGACCCCGTGAGACAGCTGCCCTCTCCCTGTTGCTTGTTGACGGCCCCACCCAACAGGCCTGTCTGGGCAAAACAGCTCCAGCCGTTCCCACCCTGGCCTTGCCTCAGGGCCAGAGGATGTGCTGGTGGGCTTGTGGGTAGGCAGCTGGTGGGGGTGCCTGATGGGGACCTTCTCAGCTTTTGCTCTGGCCTGGCCCCTCTCCTGCCTGCCTCCCCAGGCGAAGGAGGAAATAACCACAGGCGGGTACCCCTCCCTTGGCAAACAGAACCTTGCCTTCCAGTCTGCAAGATTCGTTGGGCCCCTCTGGGGCAGAGTCCAGGAGGCCAGAAGAAACCAGACAGAAGGTTCTGGGGATAAATGCTAGTGGGGCGAATGAATGGGTTCCTCTTGCCCCAGCCTCTGTCCCTTCCTCCTGCCCTACCCCCACCCCACGCCCCATGCCGCCTGAATGTCTGGCTGTCACCCTGAGGATGGTTGTTTTGCTCTCATCCCACAAACTAATTATGGGCCCTGAGCTGAGGATGTCGGAAGTGTCTCTCCCCACCCTCCCCCATCCCTAGTTCATCCCCCTTCCCAGGAGAGGCTGAATGGCCTGCCCTGGTGTGCAGGATGGCTGGTCCCGGGTACTCACCTGTGCAGTGGGCTGCTGGCCTGTAATTAGCTCCCCCAGGGGCCTGAAGAAGAAAGGCTGCTGCCTTCTCCTGCTTTCTCTCTGCCCTCTGGGGGAGCCCTCCCTGCAATCATGCCGTTCTTGGCTGACTGTGACCTTCTTGGGACCCCTGGGCTGAGCCCTGTGCAGGAGGGAGGAGTCTGACAATGGAAAGGTGCTGGAGCCCAGAGCCCAGAGGCTGAGAGAAGCCCGCCTGCTGGTGTGGGAAGAAGGGGAGGCCTGCCCTGGGGAAAGCTCTGGAAGCAGAAATAGAATAGAAAGGAGGAAGGAGGCCAGGAAGTGAGCCTGGTCCACATGGGCCCTGTGGCACGTGTGAGCCAGGCCTGCTCTGAGTCCGGAGCCCTTGGACGGCCCCTTCCAGGCCCCGTGCTGGCGGTCAGCGCAGCTTCAGTGAAAGGCTCTGTGGAACAGGCTGAGGGTCGAAGTCCTGCTTCTTCCTGGCTTAAGCCTAGCTCCTTCTCTCTTCCCACTCAGGAGTGGGGAGAGACCCACTGACCACATCCCCACTCGTTCTGACAGGTGTGCGTGTGTGCGCGCGTTTTCCTCCCTTAACGGGGGCTGGGCTGGCAGCCCTTTCTCCCCCGGCCCGTGTCTTTCATTGGCCTGGGATATGGGGTGGGGGTCCAGGGGGCTCGGTCCTCATCTCTGCCCCTCCCTCCTGGAGTGTAATCCCAGGGCCCAGCCTTCGCCCTGCTGCTGCCCCAGCAGGACGGGGAAGTCTCTGAGGACTCCGATCCCATGACTGCAGAGTGTGGTAGGGGGAGCCGGGTACCCTCAGGGAGGACCGAGGCCCACCCCGAGGGTTTACTAATGCCTTCCCCAAAGTGGGAGACCTTGATTTTACGTCGTATATGGACGTGCAGTTTTAAAATTATTATAGTTATGTTTTTATTTAATACCCATTAAGAAACACCTACAACTAACATATCAAATCTGTAATTTCATAGATTGTTTAGGATGCAGCAAAGTAAGAAAAGTGAGTTGCTTTAAAGAGATAGTAAGTAAATGGCAGAGCAAGCTGTGCATAAACTTGGCAAGCATTTTGAAAGTGACAGACAAAAGACTGAAGTTCTAGAAACTTCCAGAGGCATCTACAGACCTCGTTTGCCCACCTGCCCCCTCACTTCTGACCACCCTCTCAAGGAACCACAGGCCCTGTCCAGCCCCCTGCAGGGCCGCCCCGAGGCAGGGCTGGAGGTCAAGTGTACTGACTCCACCCACCCGACCCCAGCCCCGCATTGCCTAGGCTTCGCTCTGACCTGCCCTCGAACTTTGCGGATGTTTCCACTGTAGAAAGAACGAGAAGGGACTGCAGGAATGGGGCCCTGGGAAGGTGTGTGTGTGGTGAGGGGAGGTTCTGAGGTTGCAGATAGAGGCCTTGAAGGAAAGAAGTTTTGCTGAAGTCACTTGGTTTGGGGCTGTGTGTGAGGATGCTCTGGAGGGCCCCTCAGGGGTCCTAGGGTTTCTCGCCTGCACCGAGCTGCGTGGGGAAGAGGAGGTAGGCGAGGAGGCCCAGAAAAGGCCTCCTAGGCTGCAGGCAGCAAGGTTGCGAAATGGGTCCCCAAGTCCAGCTGGCCAACTTCACTTTTCCCTCCCTCCTTTTTTTTTGGGGTGTGTGTGTGTGTGTGTGTGTGTGTGTGTGTGTGTGTGTGTGTTTAAAATCACAACAGGAAATAAGGCAGTGATTTGTCTAGAGAAGGGGCAGAAAGAGGGTAACTCCTCAGAGTCTAATGGAGTAGCTTGCCCACTGGAAGGGGAGCTGTCTTCCCCCTGAGCTGGGCACCCCAGGCCCTCTCAGCCCCTACCCCACACTTCAGTGCCACATATGAAAACCAGCCACCCACTTCTTTGGCCTTTCTCACCTACCGGGTGTCAGAACATTTTGGGGCTCTGGCCGGCCTACTCTTCGGCACCCCTACCCCGCCGCATTCTGGTGTTTTGGCTTCCCATTCCCGTTTCCTAATCATTTAACGGCCCTTCTCTCCTGTTCCTGGCTGGGCCAGCCCTGTGTCTCCCGGCACAGCTCCAGCCCTGTCCTCTCCTCCCCCGCTGTCTCCTTGAAGTTGCCTCTCCACCCAGCCTGCTCCCAACAACCCCCTCCCTGTTTTCAAGCCAAAGGAAGTAACTTAAGCAAGAGAGATGTGTTTTAGGGCCGAGCACGGATTTCTCAATAGAGGGAAGACCCTAGTTCTGATTCTGAATCAGAGCTGCAGAACCCAAGTGTCTCATCCCCCGGACCCAGGACCGATAGCCTGTGTGGACCTGGGCCAGGCAGGGGAGGGGAGTGGGGCTGGAATTACAGGCAGGGCCAGAAGGGGGCCCAGAGGACAGAGCTGACGCCATGCGGCAGAGCCCCTGGACTTGCTGGTGGATCAAGAAGAGCTGAAGTCAGGACCCAGCAGGAAATAGGAACACGAGGACATGCCATTGAGCTAAGCTTCTGCCGGGCCTGGCGATCACCTCCCTGCCTGCGAAGGCCCCGCACTCCTGATCATCTGCCCCAGCCCTCGGGTGCGACTCCAGAGTGGCTCTGACGAGCAGAAGGGTGCCTGACAAATGTCTTGTCCCACTGCTGTGGGCATCCCAAGGCCAGAGAAGGAGGATCCTGGCAGTAGAAGGGAAGGGAAAAAGTGATGTCCCAGCTCTAGGACAACAAAGTGAGCACTCAGTGCTCAACAAATATTTGTTGAATGAATCAGTACGTGTGTCAGCCACTGGGGACAAAATGAAAGACAGTGCCCTGCCCTCACAGGATTTGTAGTCAGGTAAACAGGCTGTGATAAAAGGAAATACTGGGGCTTATACAGAAATCTTCCATCTGGGGGCCTGAACTGAGTCTTGAAGAATAGTAGGTGTCAGCCCCAAACTGCCCACATTCAGGGCCCACCTTTAGTCAGGAGGCCACAGGGCTCTGTCTGGAGGCACAGATGGAAAGGTAGGGAAGAATGGGGTTGAGGTGAGAGAGGAGCAGACGATGGTATGAACAGCAGTGCCTATTTGTGGAGTGTTTACTGTGTGCCAAGCTCCGTGCTAAATGCTGTTAAAGTACCATCCCATTTTACAGATAAGCAAACTGAGACTCAGAGACATCAAGTAACTGCCCGTAGTTCCACAGTTGAAAGGCGACAGAATCTGGATTCAAACCTAGGCCGTCAGTGTCTGGAGACCGGCTGGGCCCAGGGCAGAGCAGAGTGATGGAGAGGCAGGGCAGTTCCTGGGATAAGGGCCAGAACACCACGTGTTCGCTGGGGCTGTGGTTAAGGTGGAAATGAGATTTTCCTTCCTCATCCAGGGACCTTGTACCCTATTCTGCAATCTTTGGGTGTGTGGATGTGTTTGAGGATATTCCTTCAAGGTGTAGAGGCTCTCTTCCTTCCCCAGATTTATTTTAGGGAGAGTGATTGGAATCCTGCTGCTAAAGCTAGGGTCTTCGGGGAGTGGGGTGGGAGCTGTTGGGTGTTTTTTTTGTTTTGTTTTGGAAAGCAGCCACTAGGGAAATGCCTCCTGAACGGTGTGAAGGATGAAGTTGAGAAAAGCTGGAGTTGTGGGGAGCATGGAGTGCTGAGCATCGGGGTGGGGGTGGAGGGGGGCCCAGCAGTTACGAACACACACCCCAGGTCTATTCTGGGGCCTGGAACTGAAAGTCCTTTGCGACATCACAAACAGGCTGTGGTCTTTCCTCTGTCTCATTGCCCTCCCAGCTTCCTAGCCTCCTTCTCTGCGCTGGGATCCTTGACCCCTCAGTCCCCAGACCAGCCCCAAACTCCTCCCACCCCATGGCACCCCTCCCCTTGAGTTTACCTGAGATTCTCCCATCTTCAGGATTTGGGGCCTTTGGCCAGAGCCCCTCTGGAGGGTGCTATGAGATGGGTCAGTCCTGGGAAGGCTGTGCTGCGAGGGGACAGCTACCCTTTAGGTGTGTGGGGCCAGAATGCTCGGATCTTCCAGGCCAAAGCCCCAGACTCCACTTGCCCCCCAACCAATGCCTCAGGACAGAAGCAGTGGCCCAGACACTCCCTGTGGGGACCCCAGCAGGGGAAGTTGCCCTCTTCCAAGCCCATGTCACTGTGCTTGGAGTGGGAAGAGTAGCCAAGTGCATGTGTGCGTGTGAGTGTGTGTGGTGGGGCGGGCAGAGGAATCTGGACTTCAGGAGAGAGGAAAATAATGTGGCGGAGGGGGGTTGGATAACAAAGGATTTTAACTTGCAACTAATAGTCTCCAGCTGCAAAAATACCAAAGGGGAGGCCAGGCCGGGCTGGGGACTCCAGTTCTTGCCAATTCCTCACCGGCCTGCTGAGTGGGGCCCTGCCTGGCCTTTGGGAGGTGGAAGGGGAGACCAGCCAAGGGTAAATATCCGAGAGCAGGGACGCTCCCTCTGCCTTCCTTCCCGGAATTGGCACGGAACCCGGGCCAGGAGGGAGGCTGCAAGGTCCTGAGGCTGGGGGGAAGGATGTGGTGCTGCACCTGGGATGGGAGTATTGGATCTCTTCAGATTTCTTCCTCCTCCCGTGTTGCCGCAGGAAGGGTGGATGGGGTTGCAGAGTGTTGCCAGTCTTGGAGCTGGGCAGTGACTCAGGGAAGCTTCAGGAAGTTGCACAGAAGGACACAGCTGCAGCAGCTGGTGCTGAGGAAACGGCTTCGAATGATGAAGTTGGTCTGCATGCCAGTAGCCCCCAGACACCCACTGTGCCCACCAAGTAAAGGGCGCCCAGCCCTGTTTGCCTCTCAGCCATCCTGCTGGCTGCCTGGGGCTGCAACAGGCTCCCCCCTACCCCGGCCCTCTGGGGACTTTGGCTTCCTCTGGATGCGGCCCAGCAGCATTCATTTTCATCTGTTTTCTCTGAGGGAACAGTATGGGGTCATTTGCTCCTCTGACCCCTGTGCTGGGCCCTCTTCCCGCCCAGCCTGGGACCCGCGCTCCCAGGCTGTTCTGCCCCTCTCTCTGACCTTGTCAGGGCAGGACAGCCCCAAGGCCCCGAGGAGAGAGTGGCTGGGCTTGGGAGTGTATCATCTTGGGGTGGGGCTCAACAGGGGGGACCTGAAGAGGAAACTAGTTTGATGAGAACCTCAAATTGGCTGTTTCCCTTCCTCCCTCAGCCTAAGTCCTGTGACTGTGAGTCAGTGTTGGGGCCTGGCTGAGTTCCTAGGGAGCCACGTTCCTGTTCCCTTTGCCCTCCCCGCCCCTCCACTGACCCACTGTTAGGAAACAGGCCCTGTATCCCTGTGGGGAGGACGGAGGATTAGGGAGGGTTGAACGGAACACCTAGTCATTATACCTGTAGCTGTGTGGGGATAGAATAATCCTTACTGGGTTGAGTGTGGCTAGTGGGGGTTTCAGTTAAAAAAAAAAGTTCCAGCCAAAGGCAGGTCCTCCAAAGATTCTTTTACTTGGGGAAATTGGAGGTGGAGTGCAGGGCAGGGGTCTCAGGGAGTCACTGTCTTGGAAATTTCCCAGCTTGCAAGAGGCATTACCCCTGATGGTGGTAGTTGGAGGGGTAGTGGGTGGATGTGAGCCAGTGGGTCCTGGAGAGAAGTAGCCCCCCCCCCCACCGAGGAGGCCAGCAGGGGTCCCACCCCCAGACTTCCTGCTGCCCTGGCCCCACCTCTACTCTCTGAGGCCCTTTTGGCCTCTTCCTTCTCTTCCAGAGATGGCGTAGGCTGAGTGTGGGCACCTGGTCTCCATCCCCCTCCCCAGCTCCCACCCTTCGGTAGCACCCCCTCTTTCTGAGCCACACCTCAGTTGCTGCCAGCGTCCTTTGATGGCCCTCCTCCCATGTGCTCTCTCCTGCAGCCCAGAATCTTATTCCCCACTCCTTCCCACGGTCACTAGGACGTGAGGAAATTGAGCAATAGAGACTTTGAAGAAATAAGGGAATGGGAGCAAGTACTGAAAGTTTGGCCCATGTCACTAGTTGCAACCTTCTGCTGCCGTGAACCTTCCCTTTTCCACCTCTGGCGGCCCTGTATTTGGACTCTCTTCTCTCAGATTGGATGTACTGTGAGCGCCCTGCTTTTCCGTTTTTAATATCATGCAGCATGGGCAGCTTCCCGTCAGTGCTCCTGGCTAGCATGAGACCACCTCACTTACTGTACAAAGTTGATGGAAGTCTAGCCAACAGCAGGGACGTGTGATGTTTTACTAGCCTGAGTGCTCTTGTCTCAAGTGAAAGCAGGTTTAAAAAATACTGGAATGAGCTAGGAGACCTGTCCTCACTGCCTTCTGGAACCCCAAGAAGATGGTCCCGTCCAAGGAGGGGCTAGAGTTGGGGAGACCTGTCACTCAGCCAGCCAAGGTTTACTCAGCGCCCTGCGTGCCCGCCCTGAGCTCGGCATGGGCAGCAGGGCCGTGGGGGAGGCTACTCAGAGACTTCTCTTTGGAGAGACTAGGTTGGTGAAGGCGACCAAGAACACAAGACAAAATGTGCTGCTGCCTGGAGCTCTCACAGGAGCTCAGGGAGAGGACAGCCGTGGCCTGGGTGGTAAAGGAGGGCGCCCCCGAGGAGGTGGGCCCCTGCGTGGTGGGCTCTGTACCAGCAGGGGCTGGGCGTGTCTGTGGGAGGACTCCCCGCCATAGCTCTTCCGTCCGCGGTCTCCAGACGTGGAACAGATGGCCATCGACTGGCTGACGGGCAACTTCTACTTCGTGGATGACATCGATGACAGGATCTTTGTCTGCAACCGAAATGGGGACACGTGTGTCACTTTGCTGGACCTGGAGCTCTACAATCCGAAGGGCATTGCACTGGACCCCGCCATGGGGTGAGAGGCCCTGGAAGGGGAGAGGCAGATGCTATGGTAGAAGGGAGGGGGCCTAGTGTCCAGGCTGCAGGTAACGTGTCATCTGCCCACAGGAAGGTGTTCTTCACTGACTACGGGCAGATCCCAAAGGTGGAGCGCTGCGATATGGATGGGCAGAACCGCACCAAGCTGGTGGATAGCAAGATTGTGTTTCCTCACGGCATCACGCTGGACCTGGTCAGCCGCCTCGTCTACTGGGCCGATGCCTACCTGGACTACATCGAGGTGGTGGACTACGAGGGCAAGGGCCGGCAGACCATCATCCAGGGCATCCTGGTGAGGGGGACGTCTTGGCCAGCGAACCCTTCTCCAGGCCTCCCAGTAGCGGGAGGACAGTATAGGAGCGTGGTGCCCGAGCTCTCTGGTGGGGAGGGAGTGGGCCCGGGCACTTGGGGAAAGGACAGGATATGGCTTCCACTCTGATGGCCACCGTCATTTTAGGGCACCTTTGACTTCCCTGTTCTCATTTGATCCTTACAACAACCTCTGAAAGAAATGAGAGGGCAGGTGGCTCAGCTCTCTGTTGGCAGGTGAAAAAAGACAAGTTCAAAGAGACGAAGATTTTGCCTGAGGTCACACTGCTGAGAAATAGCACGCGGACCTAGGCTAGAAGTCCTGACAGCTCAGAGATGGCACCTCTGTTCTGGGGTAATTAGGGTGACCATCCGTCCCAATTTCCCCAGGACTGTCCCAGTGTTAGTCCTGAAAGTCCCCCAAACTAGCAAATCTTTTAGTCTTGGACACACTGGGACAGTTGGACACCTTAGACACGTTATGCAGGTAGTGGGAGCTGTTACAGGCCTCGCTTGGGGCCAGACTGTCCTCTCAGCGTCCCAAAGCTGGGGGCTGGAAGTGAGCTGAGAATGTTCCCTGTAGACAGAATGTAGGGCCCAACTCCAGGTCAGTGCAGAATCATCCTGTCACCTCCTATGTGCCTGATTCTGTGAGGCACGTGGTTCCTGCCCTCAAGGGGTTTGAGCAGCGTGTGTACAGCAAGCCCACCACTCACCGGACGGTGCATAACAGCAAGAGAGATGGAGTGTGGAAGGAGGGGCCATCCTCTCTGGTTAGAAGATTCCAGGAGCCCTTCAAAGAGATGCTCTGTGAAGGATGGGTGGGGTTTTGACAAGCAAAGACCTCAAGAACAGGGTAGTCCAGCCAGAGGATTCAGGAGTAAAGCACGGAATTAGACTGTGGGACGAGTTTGGGATGCAGGTAACAGAGTCAGGGTGGGACGCTGAGGGGCTTCCTGTGGGCAGAGGGAGGATTCCCTTCTTCTCTTGTGTTGACCATTCCTGCCTGCCTGTCTCAGATTGAGCACCTGTATGGCCTGACTGTGTTTGAGAATTATCTCTACGCCACCAACTCGGACAATGCCAACGCCCAGCAGAAGACGAGTGTGATCCGCGTGAACCGCTTCAACAGCACTGACTACCAGGTGGTCACCCGCGTGGACAAGGGAGGTGCCCTCCACATCTACCACCAGCGGCGTCAGCCCCGAGGTGAGCGGGGCTCCACCGCTCCTCTCATACCGTGACTGCTCCTCCGTCCACCCCAGGCTACCTCCCCTGGCCCGTCTGCTTCCCCTGCCAGCCCCTTCCTGCCCCTCAACCTCCAGATCCCACCCCCTGGGAGCCCCCTGCCCCTATTCTGCTCAGGACGTAGATCACTCCTCCCAGTTCCCTGGCTGCTCTAAGAGTAGAAGCAGCCGGCCGTGGACGACAGTGTGACTCTCCCTCTGACCACAGAAGTCCCCACCCGAGAGTCTAAAGGCTGGGTAGTGGCTGGGAGAGGAACCCCAGTCCTGTGGTTTCCAAATCCTCAAAGGGGGCTACAGGCACAGAGACCACAGCAGGAGGGAGTGTGGTCAGAGTTCAGGAAGCCTTCACAAGGCCTGGCACAGGGGCTTTGATGGGGTCCTGACCAGCTCTCCATCCTGCCCCAGTGAGGAGCCACGCTTGTGAGAATGACCAGTATGGGAAGCCAGGCGGCTGCTCTGACATCTGTCTGCTGGCCAACAGCCACAAGGCGCGGACCTGCCGCTGTCGCTCCGGCTTCAGCCTGGGCAGTGATGGAAAGTCGTGCAAGAGTGAGTGAAAGAGAAGGGCTTGTGTCCCTGCTGGGGTGGATCAGAAGGGAGTCCTTATCTGCCTCCCAAGCTGTTTCTGTCTGAGATGCTGAACGATGGAAACTTACCCAAAGTTTCGCTGCTAGTGACAGATGGGGATGGAACTTGAACTCATATCGAGAGCAGGGTTTTTCCCACTGCCCCGCTCAGGCTCTGTAGAAGACTGTCAGCTGATCCATTCATTCCTTCATTCATTTAACAAGTGTCTAGTGAGCCTGCGCTGTATGTCTGGCACTGACCTGGCAGTGAGGATTCAGCAGTGAATAAGATAGATGTCATCTCTGGCCTCATGGAGCTTATAATCTGGAGGGGAGGCAGACAAACACATAAAAATAACTTCAGGTGGTGGTAAGTGTTAGGAAGAAAATTAGGTGGAGCATAGGGTTAATGATGACAGTGGGGGCTCTAGTTAAGACAGAGGTCAGGGAAGGCCTCTCTGCGGACGTAAAATCAGAGCCGAGCTTTCTCTGAAGTGAGGAATGAAATCATGTGAATCATGAACCTGAAGGATAAGCATTTCTGGCACAGGGAACCTACAGTGCCAAGGCTCAGAGGCCAGTGGGAGCTTGGCCTGCTGGACCGAGTAAGTGAGGGGAGATGAGGAAGGAGGTCGGGTTGTGTTCTAACTGGGATGAGACGCTCTTGGTAACTTTCCAGATTTGATTGTAAAAAGATCATGCTGGTTGCTGGTTGGAGGATGGGCAGCAGGGAAGTGGCAGGAGGCTATTTCCATGGCGTAGGCAAGAAGTGATGCGGCTAAGACTAGGGTGGCAGCAGAGGAAGTGGTCAAAAGTGATCAGACTCCAACATATTTGGGCCACTAATTTTACTGCTCAACAGTAGGCACTCACTGAAAGTGTACTACTTGCTAATTTTGCCCCATGTCCCACCCTTGGAGCGCAGAGGAAAAGCCCCCAGGGCGCTGTTCTCTGGGCCTTACATGTTCATTCGTCTGTCTGTCTGTCCGTGTGACTGGGACCCCCAGCTGCCCCACATCCCCTGACCCAGTACAGCCAGGGTGTTGCAGTGCCTTGGGCCACAGTCCCTGAGGCTGGAAGGTGGTCGTGTGTGTGTGTGTGTGTGTGTGTGTGTGTATGTGTGTGTGTCTGTCTGTCTGTCTGACTGACTGTCTGTCTGACTTTGTGCCCCTCCCTGTGCCTGCCCTAGAGCCGGAACATGAGCTATTCCTCGTGTATGGCAAGGGCCGGCCAGGCATCATCCGCGGCATGGATATGGGGGCCAAGGTCCCAGATGAGCACATGATCCCCATCGAGAACCTCATGAACCCCCGGGCCCTGGACTTCCATGCTGAGACCGGCTTCATCTACTTTGCTGACACCACCAGCTACCTCATTGGCCGCCAGAAGATCGATGGCACTGAGCGGGAGACCATCCTGAAGGACGGTGAGAGCCCCAAAGCAGGAGTTGTGCTGATAGTCTCCGGACGGACACGCCCACCTGGGGCAGGAAGCGATGTGGGGGGCCTGGGCGTCTCTCTCCCGGTGCCCTCCCGGCGTGGGGAGTCCCCTGCTGACTGGCTGGCTGGGCTGGTTGGCATGGAGATGAGGGGATAGACAGATTGACCCCTGGGTGACCTCCTTCTTGGCTGAGCCTAAAAGAGGCAGGAGGATGGATGGGTTAGGCAGCGTGGGCCGTCCTTGCCAGCCCTTGGGAAAACTCAGGGTCTCTCTGCCATTGGCTCTGAGCCCTGGAGCTGCACGCAGCACAGCCAGAGAGAGGCTGGAGGCTCTGAACGGTACCCGTGTGTGCACACAGGGTCTGTGCTGCCAGACCTCACCGCCGCCGAGAGCTGCATGCTCACATGTCCCGAGAAAATTGTGTTTTGTGAATTGAATCCAGTTTTTCCCTCTGAGCTGCCCGAGCAGGTCAACAGCGCACTGTCTTCTGAATCTCCATCGTTGTGGAAGCTGTGCACCCCTGAGTGCTGCAACGTCCCTGCTGGGTGTTAGGAACTCCCAAACCTGCCCTCCGGCCCCCAGGATAGGGCCTCCTAACCAGTCAGGCTGGGGCTGGTTACCGCCCTTGCCCTGCTCCCCATCCCCCACGGCGGCTCAGAGGAGCTCAGCAGTCAGTAATCATAAGACTTTGGGGAAATCAAAAGTAACTCCTTGTCAGGAAAAGATTGGGGTTCCCTATACTAGGGAACTGCTATTAAAACTCGAGATGAAACCTTTGGCTAAGTGAAAAATCACTTCCTAATTTATTCATTTTGTTAGCTCAGGATTTTTAGGCCC
The DNA here is from genome assembly GCF_009834535.1 of Camelus ferus. Lineage (NCBI taxonomy): Eukaryota > Metazoa > Chordata > Mammalia > Artiodactyla > Camelidae > Camelus > Camelus ferus. Next base: position 22,739,277 of record NC_045707.1, read on the forward strand.
GGGATGTGGCGTCACACTTGTGCCCTGAGCCATGTGCCTGTTGCTTCAGCTGTCCACCCCAGCTCAGGCCCCGACGTGCCCTCCTGTGAAAGCCCACGTGCACCACGTGGGTTTACTTGCTTCCATGTGCAGTTTTGAGAGATTCTGTGTCTCAATGCAGATGTGGCAGCACAAACAACCTCCCTGGCTCCTTTCTCCAACCTCCCATCCCATCTCACCCCACCCATCACCGAGGGCACAGGAGGCCCCCTGCACTCGCCACTAGCTGAGTGTTTCACCGTGCAAGTGTCCTAAGAGTCAGAGGCAGGCAGTTCTGAACGTCCTTTGAGGCTCCCCCTCACTACCTGCTTCGCTCCCCGCAGGCATCCACAATGTGGAGGGTGTGGCTGTGGACTGGATGGGGGACAATTTGTATTGGACGGATGATGGGCCCAAGAAGACCATCAGTGTGGCCAGACTGGAGAAGGCTGCTCAGACCCGCAAGACTTTAATCGAGGGCAAAATGACACACCCCAGGGCCATTGTGGTGGATCCGCTCAATGGGTGAGTCCTCCCAGGCGCTTGGGGTGGGAGGAGCCGGGGACTGTGTGGGCCGCAGAACTGGGGCATGAGACACACAGAGTGGAGAGGGGAGAGCAGATTAAGTGGGATGCTTAGGCAAGAATGAGACTGAAAAGGAAAAAGGTGTCCCCGTCTTAAGGGCAGTGGGAGTGATGGCCACAGATACATAGAAGTTTGGAGCTCAGAGCCCTCCCCTGGCTCTCCTTGCCCTTATCAGGCCTGGGGTCCTATGGGGTCTGCCTGCAGCTTGCTTGACCTCATCTGCACCTCACTTCCTGCACCTGGAAGCTCTGTGCCTACAGCCTGCTGTCTGTGTCTCAAGCCAACACCCCAGCTTTTCCTGCCTCCGAGCTTTTGCTCTTGGAGTTCCTCAGCCTGGGACTCCCTAGTATTTGCACATCCAGCTCCTTCTCAGCGTTCACATCGCAGCTCAGATACCACATCCTCAGAGAGGCCTTCCTCGCCACTGCCTGCTCACTCTCCACGCCATCCCCCTGCTTCATGTCCTTCCTGGCTTTTATCGCCCTCCGACGTGTGTGACCTTCTTGGCTGCCTTGTCTGTCTCCCTGTGTGGACCATGCACCCCATGAGAGCAGGGGCCTTGGCTGCCTTGGTCTCCACTGAGTCCTCCAGTGCCAGAACTGTGCCCAGCTCAGCAGGCACTCAACAGATATTTGTCGAATGGAGGAATGAATGAATGTGGGCCAGGGGTGAGCAGGGCAGGAAGACCCCCGTGAGGGGCTCTGGGATGGCCCGCCTGGATTGGGATCACAGGGGAGGATGTTAATGGCAGGGGTGGCCCCTGGGGTGCTGACCAGTCGCTGCCCACAGGTGGATGTACTGGACTGACTGGGAGGAGGACCCCAAGGACAGTCGGCGAGGGCGACTGGAGAGGGCCTGGATGGATGGCTCACACCGAGACATCTTTGTCACCTCCAAGACAGTGCTTTGGCCCAATGGGCTGAGCCTGGACATCCCAGCTGGGCGCCTCTACTGGGTGGACGCCTTCTATGACCGCATCGAGACCATCCTGCTCAATGGCACAGACCGAAAGGTAGGCAGGCGTGCCCCTGTGTGCGGCTCTTCATGCGGGTGTCGTTGGACCACTTTTTGTGTGTGGCTGAGGCTCTGTATGTCTGAATGTGCGGGCATCTGTGTGTGTCTGGGCCCGTGTGCCCGTGCATGCGTCTCTCCGTCTTGTGTTGTTTGAGGGTTGCTTCTCTCAGAGCATCTCCATGACTGTGCACGTTGTCTGCTGGCCTGACCATCCATGTGCCCACCTGAGCACACACGTTGTGTGCACCTCTGCCTGTTTGTGTGTGCCTGTACTGTGTGCCTCTGTGCAAGTGTGAGATGCCTAGAGATGGCCACACGTGCACGCTTGTTCATTCAGGTGTCTGCGTGCTTCATTTGTGAGCCACAGGCGTGTCTAGGTGTGCAGACCGAGCTCTTTCTTTTTTTCAAATTTTATTTTTGTGGGGGAGGTAATTAGGTTTATTTGTTTATTTTTAATAATGCTGAGCAGGCACTCTGCTACTGGGCTATATAACCTTCCTCCAGGACCGAGCTCTTTCATGATATAAGACCTTTTGTGATGTGACTCCTGACCATCTCTGTGGTCTTCTTTCTTTCCTTGTCCTCTACATCTCAGCCGTTGGGGCAGCAGCACTAGACAGCTTGTAATTCCAGCACACGGCACGGGTGCCGCCCTCTGTGCTATTGCTCACACACCAAGCTCCTCCTCTCCTGGCATATTACACAGGGGCCACTTGCTCTGAGATGTTGTCTCCAGACCTCTCTGCTACCCTGCATGACTGTGTGTGTCCTTCCTGAGACAGGGGGCAGCTCCAACGCAGGGACCATGTCTTGTCCATTTCTTTGTGCCTACCTTAATAATCCTGGTGAATGTTTGTTGGATGAAGAAATGAATGGAGGGGTTCTGGCTGTCTGCTCAGTAGTGTGTGTGTGTATGCGTTGCAGTCACACATGCATATATGTTGGAGGGATATGAATGAATACGAACCAGCCCAGGAGAGGAGTGAGGGCAAGCTCCTCGTCAGCATTCTGCTGGGTTCAGGGTCTGGCACCTCACTGCGTGCAACGCTGTCATCCTCGGGGGCTCCCAGGCTGATGGGGATTACAAGCCCCCATCATAGTCATAGGCCATGGGCATATGAGTACAAAACACTGACCCTCTGGGCCTCCCTAAGGCACCCCTCTCGTCTCCCAGCTCCTTAGTAACCCCTCTTCCATTCCTAGATTGTGTACGAGGGTCCTGAGTTGAACCATGCCTTTGGCCTGTGTCACCACGGCAACTACCTCTTCTGGACCGAGTACCGGAGTGGCAGTGTCTACCGCTTGGAACGGGGCACAGGGGGCTCACCCCCCACTGTGACCCTTCTGCGCAGCGAGCGGCCCCCCATCTTTGAGATCCGCATGTATGATGCCCAGCAGCAGCAAGGTACCCCTAGGGCTGGGGCAGGGGCGGGACCTAGATGGGGCGGGGCTGAGGCTCCTGCAGGGTGTGAACGCACTTCCCAGGATTCCTAGGCTCTGACGTGTGAGGCTTTCAAGAAGAGAGGCCCCCACCCCAGTGTGACTTTCTGTGTTCTCCATCTCCCCTGCTGCCCCGTGCCTGCATCTCCTCTTCTCTCACCTCGCCATATTTCCTCTTTCTGTCTTCTCCCCTGTCTTCTCATCTCTCCTGTCTGGCCTTTCCTGACCCTGCTACAACCCATCCTCCACTCTCCTCCTCCCTCCTCCCCGACCGTGGGCCCTTCTTTGCAGTGGGTACCAACAAATGCCGGGTGAACAACGGCGGCTGCAGCAGCCTGTGCCTGGCCACCCCTGGGAGCCGCCAGTGTGCCTGCGCCGAGGACCAGGTGTTGGACACAGATGGTGTCACTTGCTTGGGTATGAGGGGCCCAGCTGGGGTGGGAGGCGGGGGAGCAGACCCCAGCAGGAGGCCACAGGGTCCCCATTGGACATGAAGGGGGCAAAGGGGGCCCTGTGGGGTCAACAGGAGTTGAGGGATGGAGTGAGAGAAGGCTCTGGGTGCTGGAGGGTGTTTAGGGATGAGTGGGGGGTGGGAGGCTTGGAGGGCATGAAGATTAGGGGACACCAAGAAGGACAGCAATGGAACGAGAAAAACTGCCTCAACTTCTTTTACATTTGTTTCCCCCTTATTAAAGTAATACAACAATAGTTCAAAATATCGAACCCAGTCTCACCAAGAACACCGCAATCTTGTTAGCACTGTGGTAAAGCAACACCATCCTTTTCCTTTAGGTGGGTTTTTACATGGCTGGAATCAGGACATTTAAGTGTCTTCTGCCCCTTTTGGCTCATACATGCCACAAATTTTCTCTGTTATTATTGCATTATTTTTAACACCCTCATTTTTTAATAAAAATGGGTCATGCTCATTGTAAAAATAAACAAGCGATACAGAAAAATACAAAGGAGAAAGAACTAATCACCACAAATTCCACCACCCATAGAGACCACGGTTACCATTTCGGGGAACACGCTCCCAGGTCAGTGTGTCAGGGACACATAAGCAGAATTTCTAATGGCCAAATATGCTTCATTTAGTGAACAGCCCAGAATTTACTCAACCATTTCTCTGTTGTCGGATGTTTAGGTCGTTTCCAGTTTTTTGTTACAATCACAGGCATCGTTCACTGAGCACAGACTATGTACTAGGCACGGCTCTAAGCACTCCCCATGCAGTAACTCATTTACTCCTCAAAATACTAAGAGGGAGGGTATTTTTATTATCAACAGTTTACAGATGAAGAAATGGAGGCCCCAGGTTAGAGCAGGGATTTGGACTCGGGAAGTCTGACCTTTCCTTAATCACCTGCTCTGCTGTTTCTCATACCTTCATGCCTTCCCATGTGCTGGATGGTTTCCTTAGAACAGAATCGCAGAAGTGAAGATGGGACAGTGGGCTGCACTGTGCAGCTGAGAGGGAGAGACTGAGGCCAGGTGCAGGGCAAGAGCCTCACTGGGACAGGGGTTAAGGAGCTGAGGGGCCAGGGCATCGGAAGGTGCGTCTACACGGACGCTGAAATCACAAGGAATTAGAAAGGGAGTGATTTTGGAGAAAGTGACACTGAACCAAGAGCTAAAAAATCCTCAAGGATGATGGGGGGCCTGGGGGCCTGTAGTGGGGTTCGTATAGTCTAATAACATGACCGTCAACACTGACTTTTCAGAGAGGAGAGAGGGAGAAAGGTCGGGAAACAGAGGTGAGGAGCAGAGTGGGCTCATACCAGCCTCCAGGTCCAGTGGTCCATGAGCTGTGAGAAGGAAAATCACCACCCTTGGGACCCAGAGGATTAAAGAGGGATGAGAGAGGGTCAGAAAGGCCATGCCCAGAGCTGTAGGGTCCAGGGATGGGGACCGGCATGCGCATCCCGGGCTTCTTGAGCTCACCCTGTGCAAACACAAAGGACACGGTGATTTTACTGCCCACGGCTGAAGGCAGGTAGCGGTCACCACTCAGGTGTGAGTGTTGGGGGACAGGAGCGTGGAGCCTGCAGAGTCCTGGGGCCTGTGTTCGCTCCTGCCGGTAGAGTTGATGCATTTGTCCAAGGACCAGGGCAAGGCCTGGGAGTCCCAGAGATGGCTTCCCAGGGGCCGTTCCTGGACGTGGCAGGGAGGGACCAGGAGTGGTCTGCTCCGTGGGGACAAAAGCCTGAGGGGCTCTAAGGTCTCTTGGAAATTGCTTTATCTCAGACCACATTGCATTACTGGAAGCAGCAGAGCAAACATCACCCTGTGGCTTGAGAAAGAGTTGCTGTTTCCATCAGATACTTCGTTCACAAAGGACAATGCGTTAGGGAAAATAACTGCATATCTTATTTTAAAATAATAAAACAAGCAAACAGAGGGCAGAGGGCCCAGCACCGGCCCTGTGACCTGGGTCTGACTTCCCCTCACGCCCATGTGGTGCCCACAGCGAACCCGTCCTACGTGCCCCCACCCCAGTGCCAGCCGGGTGAGTTTGCCTGCTCCAACAGCCGCTGCATCCAGGAGCGCTGGAAATGCGACGGGGACAACGACTGCCTGGACAACAGCGACGAGGCGCCCGCCCTCTGCCGTGAGTCACCGCCCCGTGCTGTTGGACAGCAGGCCCGCGGGGCAGCAGCTGGAGAGCTGGGGGCCCCTCCCTCGGGCTGACCCCTGACCTGTTCCCTCCCCAGATCAGCACACCTGCCCCTCGGACCGGTTCAAGTGCGAGAACAACCGTTGCATCCCCAACCGCTGGCTCTGTGACGGGGACAACGACTGTGGGAACAGTGAAGACGAGTCCAATGCCACTTGTTCAGGTGGGGGGGTGACCACTCTGCCTCCCTTGGTCGCTGGGGCAGGGCAGATGGGGGAGCCAGGCTTGAGAAGACAGAAGGGCCTCAGAGAGAGAAAGGAGCGTGGGGCACCCAGGGCAGGGAAGAGGGAGCCTGGGCAGGAGGAGATGTGTGCCCTCCCCTCCCAGTGAGGACGGGAGGCCTCTGCTTGCAGGGGGCAGAGCACAGTTCCAGGCTGGGGATGACAAACTAGGTGAGCGGGCCTTCTCCTTGGAGGACATCAGTGTCCCCTCAAGAGATGGGGTGAGGCATCCGATACGAGACCACATGGGTGGTTTTGAACAACATCTCTAAGGGAAATAAATGGCTTTGAGACCCTTGGGAAGACTTCTGGAGAGGCAGAGAACAATAGGAAAGAAAATGGAGTTAAAGAGGGGACTCAACTATAAGCACTTATGCCCATCCCTGCCCCCAGCTCGCACCTGCCCACCCAACCAGTTCTCCTGCGCCAGTGGCCGCTGCATCCCCATCTCCTGGACGTGCGACCTGGACGATGACTGTGGGGACCGCTCCGACGAGTCAGCCTCATGTGGTGAGCAGGGCAGCAGGAAGGCCCGGCTGGCCCGGGGAGGGAGGGCCCATTAGAACGTACCCTGGGGCTTAAAAAGGATGCTCGGAGGGATGAGGGTTGAACAGGCAGGGTTTCAGGCCGAGGCACCACCTCTTAGCCTCCCCTCCCCAAACTGGCTGGGCTGGGCTGCCAGTTACAGAAGGGGCCCTGCGCCCACCCGCTCAGTGCTACGATGCTGTGTAGTCTTCAGGGCCCTACTCAGCTACTCTTTCTCCCTGACAGCCTACCCCACCTGCTTCCCCCTGACTCAGTTTACCTGCAACAACGGCAGATGCATCAACATCAACTGGAGGTGTGACAATGGTAAGAGCCTGTTCCCCTTCCCCTGCCCGGATGCCTAGGAAGCTGAAACCACAGCCAGGCCCTGGGGGGGAGGTGAAAGGGTTTTAGAATCAGTTCACTGAATCCCTGCTGGGTTGGCTGGGGGCAGTGAGGACAAGCCAGAAACACTGGGGGAACCGAGATGGACCAAGAGGAGACCCCACCCATCGCCCGTCAGCTCCATTCCTCCCCGAGCAGGGCCTGAGATGCCCATCCTCTGGCAGAGGCTCTGGGGCCAGGGAGAAATGAGCAAATAGGGCCAGAGGGGCAGAGCAAAGACAGCCCAGTGCCCAACTCCCTTCTCCCTGCGAGCTCTGTCTCCTGGGGTCCTTGGTGCAACCTCCGGGCTCCGACTCCAGGCTCGGGAGCCCACCTTGCGGTCAGCCCTGGACCAGGTGATGTCATCCCAGAGCCACGGGGGCCGGTGGACCGTTGTGTGTGCACTGTCTCGGGGCTTTGGTTGTGTCTGGTGTGGTGTTGTGACGTGTTGCAGCAGTGGCTCGAGCCCTGGCTCTCGTGTGTGAGGATGTGTTGGGTCAGCGCCACGTTGCCCCTCATCTTTGCCGTGTCTTGTGTGCCAATGGCTGCCCTGGCGGTTTCTGTGTTTCAGAGAAGGATTGTGGGGACGGCTCTGACGAAAAGACCTGTCCTGAGCCTGCCGGTCAGTGCATAGAAGCACATGCACCATCACCCCTAGATCCCCAGCTGGCCTCGGGCCGCCTCCCAGGACCCCCGGGAGCTCCCCTCCCCAAACTCCTAGGATGTGAAGGAAAAGCAAAGAGAAAAGTGAGAGCAGAGAGCACAGAGGGAGAAAGAAAACAGCGGAAGGGAAACAGCGGAGATGGGGAGGAGATGACAGAGAAGTGGGGACAAGAACCACAAGACCTGATGCGGGAGAGCGTTAGAGACGCAGATCCAGCTGGAAAAGAGGCAGGAACACAACCCAAGGGGGACAGCCAAACCCGTCTTCTCAAGCGGCCTGGAACTGTGGAGGGAGGTCTGGTAGCCGCACCCACGAGGCCTAGAAAGCAGGACGTGCATTCGGTCACCTTCAGATGCCCTCCAGAAGCGCCCCGGCCTTCCCAGCTGCAGGCAGTGCCCCTCGTGAGCCGGGCACGCAGAGCACAGGCCAGTGATGCCCACGCTCAGGGCGGGGCCTAATGAAGCCCTTCCCTCCCCAGCAGAGAGGCATCACCTACACTCCACCCACCACTGTGTCTCCAAAACCAGAGAAATCCCTGCCTTTCCCCCAGAGCGAGCAGACCCCTGCTCCCACACCCTGCCAGACTGGGAAAGGAACGAGTCCTGTGCCCACCCCCAGCCTTCCGGGACTCAGGGACGGGCCCTCGGGGAGCCCACCCCGCCTCTCCCCGCCCCTACCACGCGGGCCATGGTGCATGCTGCAGTCTATGCAGTTTCTGTGTCTTTTCTGTTTGTTATTTTCTCAGCGGGAGGGTTGGGTGGGTGGAGGGTGGGAATAGGGAGGCGGGAGTGGGGGCCCCACGCTGGGGTCACAGAGAAGGCTGCTGCTTGCTGACCCTCCATCTCCTTTTCCCTTCTTCCTGCCCCCCAGACAATGACTGTGGGGACAACAGTGACGAGGCCGGCTGCAGCCACTCCTGCTCTAGCACCCAGTTCAAGTGCAACAGCGGGCGCTGCATCCCTGAGCACTGGACCTGCGACGGGGACAACGACTGCGGGGACTACAGCGATGAGACGCACGCCAACTGCACCAACCAGGGTGGGCGCCTGGGGCCCAGACCAGCCACCATCTGCCCGGCCTCCCCACTGCGTGTCGCCACCACCTGGGAGCCAAGATAACTCAGACGCGGCTCTTGTCCTTCAGGAGTTTTCAGTCCTGTGGGAGAGGGAGGCTGTCGACATGTCATTGTCACACGCTGTTAAGATCTCAGGCTTTGCAGCTGGGCGGCCTTGGGTTTGAGCTCCGGCTCCGCAGCTTACTATCTGGGTGGCCTTGAGCACGTTCCTTAATCTCTGTGGGCCCCTATGAGTTTCATCTGCAAAGCGGGGGTAACGGGGTAACGATAGCCCCAGCATCACCGCACGGATGTGGGGGTTCGGTGAGATCATGCAGGGAAAGCATGCAGCCCGTGTTTGGAAGCCGGTAGCTAGGAAAAGGCATGCTCAGGGTGGGAGGGGTGGGTGAGCACGACGGGGCCAGGGGAGAGAGGGGCTGTTATTTAAGGACACAGTCATACTGGACTAGGGCCCACCCTAATGACCTCGTTTTAAGTTAATCATCTGCAAAGAAAGACCTATTTCTAAATAAGGTCATAGTCACAGGTACTATGAGCTAGGACTTCAGCATCTTCTCAGAGAAGGCAAATCAACCTGTAGCAACTGGCAACTGATTTGAAGAGGTTTTAAAACACGGCAGAGCAAAATCTTTCTGCAGGCTTCATCTGGCCCCTGGACTGCCAGCTTACGACCTCGGCCTTGTAGGCCTCAGGTGCACATAGTGGGAGCAGTACTGATCACACTGAGTCCCCACCGTGGGCCCAGCACTGACAGGGAGGATGGGGAGGGTCGCTGAAGGCCCAGGAAACAGTAACCAAGTCTCAAGGGCCGTGCCTGAGAAGGGCCGAGTGAGTGGGACAGGTGGTAGAGCCTTGGGACGCTGGGAAAGGCCTGCGATGCGGCGAGGTATGATGAGCGCTCTGGGTGCTGGGCGACCTTGGACAAGCTGCTTCCTCTGAGCCTTAGCTTCCTTCTCTGTGGAGTGAGAGGGGGCGTGTGGGGGCCTGGCACATGGGAGCAGGGATGTCATGGTTGGTAGCGACTGTTAACTATAGCTGTGAGCCAGAACAGCCTGGCACCACTCAAGAGGAGGTAGGATTTGAACTGGGCCCTGATGAGGGATTGGGCTGTGGGTAAAAGGACAAGGAGGGTCTTCAGACAGGGTGGGGGTGGAGCCTGGAGAACCCAGCAGTAAGACTTAGAGGGTAAAACTGAGCACTCCTGCAGGGCCCAGTGGGGCTGGCCAGGGCCCCTTAGGCTGGAGGGGCCTGCAGGTAATGAGGCTATGCCCAGAGGGGGCAGGTTACAGCGGCAGCGAGAGCAGGCCCAGCCCTGGGGACCATGGAAGGATCTCAGAGCTGGACGGTGACAAGATGTAGGAAATCCTTTCGGAAGTCAATCCTGGAAGAGGATTAGATTGGAACGAGGTTCAGCAGCCCTGAGGAAGGAAAATCAGCTGAGAGGCTACTGCTGAAATCCAGGCACAAATGAGAGCATGGACTGTGTTCACGGCGGGGCAGTGACGAAGCGAGGCCTGTGCACAGTCACCTGTGCCTGCCAGATACTCCTTCTGCTCCTTCCCCAGCCTCCTGCGTCAGATCTCAACACAGCAGCCAGAGCCATCCTGTCAGATCGCTCCCCAGCCCCGCCCTCAGTGCTCCCTGTGTGCTCAGAGTCAAAGCCAAGACCCGCCCCACGCCTGCAGATCCCCTGCCTCTCTGACCTGCATTCCTGCCACTCATCTCCTTCTTCACTCTGCTCCAGCTGTGCAGCTTTAAATATGCCCTGGGCATTTTTCAAATATGCCCTGCCTACTGCTATCTCAGAGACTGCACTAGCTGGTCCCTCTTCCCGGAATGCGCCTCCAGGTTAATCTCACAGCCCACGTCATTCAGGCGTCTGCTCAAACTTCTCTTGCTTAAGGGCCTTCCCTGACTGTCTTATCAAAAGTAGCATCTCATCCTCTGTGGCCTTGACCCGGCTTTGTTTGTGGCTTTGATAACTACCTGCAGTTCCACTCTGGGTTCGTGTGTCATGTCTTTGCTACTTCTCTTCCCGCCTAGAACTGCAGCTCCATGAGGATGAGGAATTGGTCTTGTTCATGCTGGCGCTTGGAACAGTGCCTAGCACGCCAGAGGTGCTCAAGAAGTGTTTGTGGAGTGAATGAGGTGTGGGGCGTTTGAGCCTTGGCCCAGTGAATTGTTTATCCAACCCAGCTCTCGTGTGTGAAATAGGGAGATTAGACAAGATTCATTTCTGGAGTCCTACAGGGTGTAATAGCCCTGAGTTAGTGCTTTTGAGGAGTGTCAGCAGGACTCAGAGAAGTCTCTCTCCTTGCTTCAGCTCGTAGCACCGGGCAGGTATCGCAGCAGAGGGTTGGGAAGGTAGAGGTGTGGATGGCTGACACGGAGCCCCTAACGCCCTGCCCTCCACCTGCCCCCCTGCAGCCACAAGGCCTCCTGGCGGCTGCCACAGTGACGAGTTCCAGTGCCGGCTGGATGGTCTGTGCATCCCCCTGCGGTGGCGCTGTGACGGGGACACTGACTGCATGGACTCCAGCGATGAGAAGAGCTGTGAGGGAGTGACCCACGTCTGTGACCCCAATGTCAAGTTTGGCTGCAAGGACTCTGGTAAAAAGGACGATTGAAAGGAAACAACATGGACAGGAGACCATATTGAGGGTGGGGCAGTGGCCAGGGAGATGGCACAGTGCTGTGGGGCATGGGGTGGGGACGTTGCGAGGCAAAAGGCTCGCAGAAGCTTGGGCCTGATGCACAGGGGCAGGTATGTAGGGGCCAGGCCTGCACTAAGGGCCCTGGGAACCAAAACCCTCACCGGAGTTGAATCTCAGCACCTCCTACAGATTCCTGCCTTCTTTATTGCCTGTGTAAATTTGACAGAAAAATCCTCAAGGTTCCTAGTGGTCCCCAGGGCATTGCAGTCATGACCCGATCAAAGAAGCCCACTGGGTCTGGAAGGAAGGGCACAGAGAGCCTGACCCCTGGTGTTGTACCCATCCCTCAGCTCGGTGCATCAGCAAAGCGTGGGTGTGTGACGGCGACAGCGACTGCGAGGACAACTCAGACGAGGAGAACTGTGAGTCCCTGGCCTGCAGGCCACCCTCGCACCCCTGCGCCAACAACACCTCGGTCTGCCTGCCCCCCGACAAGCTGTGTGATGGCAACGATGACTGTGGAGACGGCTCGGATGAGGGAGAGCTCTGCGGTGAGGCCCGGGCTGGGAGGGGCCTAGCCGAGACGCGGGCAGGGCGGCTGGGCACGGGGCCTGGGCAGGGCAGGGCACTGGAGCAGGACGGGCCCTGTGGGGAGAGGTCTGAGACTGGGAAAGGGCAGCTCTGGCTGCTGGGCAGGTAGTACCCAGAGCAACTGCCATCAACCCATGTCGATTTAGGACTCATCTTGGCAAGAGACTCGGCTCAGCGTGTCTGAGCATTGAACCCATAAGCAGCCCTGTGGGGCAGATACTAGTGTCCCCTCCATCCTAAACATGAGAAAACTGAGGCACAGAGAGGTTAAATAACTGGCCCAAGGTCACACAGCTGGCGGAGCACTGTGGAGACAGTGCAGTGCAGCCCCTCCCTGCAGGCACAGCCCCCTCACCCACAGTCGTACCCCAGAGCAGTGTGGAGCCGGTGTTCGAGATGAAAGCACAGGGCTGAGGGCTGATGTGGTCAGGGCAGGCTCCCCAGCCTGCAGCGTGAGTGAGGAGGTGGGGGGAGGAGGCTCTGCCCTCAGGATCAAAAGAATGGGGTTGGGGGGCCACATGGTGTGACTCAGGGCTGGGGAGCAGAGCAGAGCAGCCTTATCTCTCCCAAGCTAGGCAGAACGCTGGGCTCCTTGGAGGAGAGGAGTGGGAGACAAGGACCAGCCCCGAGAACTGCTGACGTGTCCTCAGTCTGGGCTGGCAGGCCCCAGGGTGTGTCAGACGACCCTGGGCAGGACATTCCGTACCACATCCCACCCCATTATCACCCGCACATCAGGAGAAATTGAGATTCAGCCCTCCCAGAGAGAGGCAAAAAGCTGGGGTCCCCACAGTGGGCTCAAAAAGGGACAGGGATATAAGGCCAGAGAGAGGCGCAGCCAGTGATGCAGCAGTGCTCCTTGGGGAAAGAGAGGACTGGTCCCAGGTGGTGGGTGCCGGGGCCCCAGCCCTCGTCCCGAGGGAGCCTGGGAAGGAGTGAGACAGAGGAATGGAAAAGAAGGATGCCCTGGGCAGGGTGCCAGGGTTCTGTCTCAGGCACTCGGGACTTGGGGCCCAGCCAGGCCGTGGTCCTGCCTCCTTCCAGATCCTGCCCCTGATCCTGTCCCCTGCCCCTGCCCCCCCCCCCAGACCAGTGCTCCCTGAATAACGGTGGCTGCAGCCACAACTGCTCGGTGGCACCTGGAGAGGGCATCGTATGCTCATGCCCTCTGGGCATGGAGCTGGGGCCTGACAACCACACCTGCCAGATCCAGAGCTACTGTGCCAAGCACCTCAAGTGCAGCCAGAAGTGCGACCAGAACAAGTTTAGCGTGAAGTGCTCCTGCTACGAGGGCTGGGTGCTGGAGCCGGACGGCGAGAGCTGCCGCAGCCTGGGTGAGGCTCAGGGGGCGGTGGCTGGGCAGCGGGCAGGCAGGCCAGGGCAGGCCCCTGAGCTGCAGTGGGCCGGGCTTGGGCGGCGAAATGCCAGAGGCCGAGGTTTCCATCCAGGCCCGGTGCCAGGGCCCACAGAGACCCTGCCTGCTCCTGGACGGGGCGGCTCGGGGCAACAGGCCCCCTGTGACCCCCCTATCACACCTCTCCCCAGACCCTTTCAAGCCATTTATCATCTTCTCCAACCGCCATGAGATCCGGCGCATTGACCTTCACAAAGGGGACTATAGCGTCCTGGTACCCGGCCTGCGCAACACCATCGCCCTGGACTTCCACCTCAGCCAGAGCGCCCTCTACTGGACTGACGTGGTGGAGGACAAGATCTACCGCGGGAAGCTGCTGGACAACGGAGGTGACTGCTGCCCACCCGCCCACAGGGGCTGACGCGGGGTGGAGTGCACCCACCTGCCAGACCGCACGTGGGTGCTCAGAACCACGGGGCCAGATGCAGGCTGCCCGGAGCAGTGGCCCTTAGCTCCCCTGTCCCCCATACTCTTGTAAATTGGGTTAGATTTTGCTGTTGGTCTCAGCGCCTGACGCCCCATAATTATCGTCGGCAGAGCTGCCAGCCTGATAATTAACAAAATGATCAGCCTTTCTTTGGAGTGGCCAGAATTGCAGGCTTGCAAGAAAAAAGCCATTTAGGGGGTGGGGTACCTGAACTCTGCCTTCTGTCCCAAGGTAGCCTGACCCATCACAGACTTACTACAGTAATAGCATTCGTTCCTGAGTGCCTGCCCCACACACTGGTCCCTGTGGAGACAGCAAGGAGCAAAACTGACCCAAATACCTCCCCTCATGGAGCTTCCGAGCCAGTGGGAACATCAGATATAAACACAGCAAATGAGTACACGGACTGAGAGCGGGCAGTGGTGTGGATAAAGCGGAAGGGGGTGAGGTGGGGAGGGAGAGCGGGGGAGACATTTAAATGGTCTGGATGGTCCAGGAAGGCCCCCTGAGAAGCTGACATCTGAGCAAAGACTTGAAAGAAGCACATCTTACTAGAGGAGCTGGTATTGCCTGTAACAGAGAAAACCTGGAACCATCTCAAATGCCCAACAACAAGGGGATGGCTAAGTGACGACGTTCACACAATGTAACAGTTTCTAAAATAATGAGGTCCGTACATATTTATGACCATAGGAAAATCTCCACTGCCGTTTGTGGAGTGACTTCTAAAAAGTTCTATCTGCCTCATATTGCATCTAGGTCTGTCCCGCAAAGTCTCCACCCTCAGCCCTGACCTCCTCCCAGGGATTAGCCCTTCAGAGAGTTGCAAGCAGAAAATAGTTGCCACTTCCCCTTCTCCAGGGTTCTGGAAGCCAGGCTTCTACCTGACCTCTTGGTGCAGGGGGCCTATGTGAGGAAAGTGGGGGTTCTAGGAATGCCAGCTGAATCTGGGGCACCAGAGATATTGGCAGAGGTGTCCAGGTTGAGGGTGGGTCATCCAGGGATATCATGAGTTCACCCACTCCAGGTGATTCTAACCTCCCATGACCTCTCTTCTGCAGCCCTGACCAGTTTCGAGGTGGTGATTCAGTACGGCCTGGCCACACCCGAGGGCCTGGCTGTAGACTGGATTGCAGGCAACATCTACTGGGTGGAGAGTAACCTGGACCAGATTGAGGTGGCCAAGCTGGATGGGACCCTTCGGACCACCCTGCTGGCCGGTGACATTGAGCACCCAAGGGCGATTGCACTGGATCCCCGAGATGGGTGAGCACCCTGCCCAGCCCTATTCTGGCCCCATGGTCCCCCGAAGCCTTGTTCAGCCAGGCCAGGCACATCTGTCTCCTTAATGTTATTTGCCCGCTCTGCCCTTCACCAAGAATTCTACTGTAGCCCCTCCCCCGGGCCCCAATCTTGGCCCTCCTGACCCCCTCCCCACTCCCCAGGATCCTGTTTTGGACAGACTGGGATGCCAGCCTACCCCGCATCGAGGCAGCCTCCATGAGTGGGGCCGGGCGCCGCACCATCCACCGGGAGACGGGCTCCGGGGGCTGGCCCAATGGGCTCACTGTGGACTACCTGGAGAAGCGCATCCTCTGGATTGATGCCAGGTCAGCGATCGGCACTGCCCCGGGGGCCTCCATCCTCCCTCCCCTGCCCCTCAGGGACAGGGTGGGGCCAGGGTCCCAGGCCCTGGCAGCCATGAGGGTGGGGACAAGGCCCAGGGGAGCTGGAGCCAGAACCACGGAAGGGCTGTGCCCAGGAAGAGGACGAGTGAGGGGAGAGGCCGAGCTGGGGAAGCAGTGCTGATAGAAGGTGGGGGCAGGGCTGCCTTTTGCACAGGAGTGCCCAGGCTGAGGGCTCAGGCACACATCTGTGTGCTCTTCTCGGGGCTGTCTGCCCAGAGGAAGGGGAGACGTTTTCCAGCTGATGTTCCCAAAGGGGGTGCCTTTTTCTAACCTTCACCACAGCCCTGTGTGCTAACAGCTGCCCTGAGGAGAAGTGAGATGAAAGACTCAGGGTATGGGAATTGGAGTCAGAGCTGGGGGGGGTCTCACTCCAGGGGGTGCTGTGGGCCAGGGCCTGGAAGGTGGGGGCCCTGGGCTACGTGCCCTGAGGGCTGAGGTCCCTGCCAGCTCCTCACCCTGCCCCGACCACACTCTCAGGTCAGACGCCATTTACTCAGCCCGTTACGACGGCTCCGGTCACATGGAGGTGCTTCGGGGACACGAGTTCCTGTCGCACCCGTTTGCAGTGACACTGTACGGCGGCGAGGTGTACTGGACGGACTGGCGGACAAATACGCTGGCCAAGGCCAACAAGTGGACCGGCCACAACGTCACCGTGGTACAGAGGACCAATACCCAGCCCTTCGACCTGCAGGTGTACCACCCCTCCCGGCAGCCCACGGGTAAGGGGCCAGAAGGGAGCCAGCAGCCTCTGTGGAAGCCTTCGGGAGAGGAGGGGGTCTGCACTGGGACGGCAGGGCTGGGCCAGCCTGCTGACAGAGGAGGGTCTGGCAGCAGGTGATGCTGGAGCAGGAAGGGGTGAAGAGGGAGTGGGCCAGGTGCACAAGGCCAGGTACCACTGGACCACCTTGCTTTTCCTCCCCCTACCCCCAGCTCCCAACCCCTGTGAGGCCAATGGGGGCCGGGGCCCCTGCTCCCACCTGTGTCTCATCAACTACAACAGGACCGTGTCCTGCGCCTGCCCGCACCTCATGAAGCTCCGCAAGGACAACACCACCTGCTATGGTAGGAGCAGCCCCGCTCCTCAGAGCTGGGGCCAAGCCGAGGCTGAGGGGGAGAGCCAGGCCCCCGAGCCCCAGGCTGTAAGTGCAGGCAGACAGCCCCAGCTGGGAGGGGCCTGGCGGGAGAGGCCCCAGAGGCGGCCTGCGTATGAAGAGGCTGGCTCCCCAGCAGGGGGCGGCCTCCCTGATGGCCAAGGGCCCGCAGCGAACAGAAGGAACCAGGAGAATCCGGGGGGTGGGAAGCGCGCAGGCAGGGGCTGCCCTCAGTGACTTGCCCCGTGCCCACAGAGTTTAAGAAGTTCCTGCTGTACGCACGTCAGATGGAGATCCGGGGTGTGGACCTGGACGCCCCCTACTACAACTACATCATCTCCTTCACGGTGCCCGACATCGATAACGTCACGGTGCTGGACTACGACGCCCGCGAGCAGCGCGTTTACTGGTCGGACGTGCGGACACAGGCGATCAAGCGGGCCTTCATCAACGGCACGGGCGTGGAGACCGTCGTCTCTGCAGGTTCTGCCCTGGCGCTGGACCCCTGTCCACCCCTGGGCATGGGAGCCCCCCACCCAGCCCTTGCTCTCCGCCCTGGTCCCAGCCCCCACCCCCAGGTCCCCTTGGTCCTGACACTCCTTCTCCAAATCCTTTTCCCTCTCAGTGCTCCAGTCCTGGCTTCCTGATCCCTGTTCCCCCGGAAACCAGGTCGGCCCCCTCCCCTCGAGCCTCCTGACCTATGTCCTGCAAACACTCAGGCACGACTCCCCACTCTGCTCCTAGACTTGCCAAATGCCCACGGGCTGGCTGTCGACTGGGTGTCCCGAAACCTGTTCTGGACAAGCTATGACACCAACAAGAAGCAGATCAACGTGGCCCGGTTGGATGGCTCCTTCAAGAATGCGGTGGTGCAGGGCTTGGAGCAGCCGCACGGCCTGGTTGTCCACCCCCTGCGCGGGTCGGTCCAGGGCCCAGGGTTGGGGGGTGTGGGGTATGGGGTGGGGAGGAAGAGGACTCTGACGTTCCCCCCACCCCCCCCCCGGCACCCCCAGGAAGCTCTACTGGACCGATGGGGACAACATCAGCATGGCTAACATGGACGGCAGCAACCGCACCCTGCTCTTCAGTGGCCAGAGGGGCCCTGTGGGTACGAGCTCGCCCTGCTGCCTTGCTGCCCTCCCCTAGCTCCTCGGCCAGGAGGTGGTCTCAGGGCCCCCCAGTTGCCCCTCCGTCTCCCCGAGCCCCCAGCTTCGTGCTTGTTCTCACCCCCCCCCATACCGCACACCCTTCACACACACTCTGTGCCCATCCCCGGGGGTGAGAGCCCCAGCCCTGGTGCCAGGCTCTCTGGCAGTAACACTCCCCTCTTCCAGGCCTGGCTATCGACTTCCCTGAAAGCAAACTCTACTGGATCAGCTCCAGGAACCACACCATCAACCGCTGCAACCTGGATGGGAGCGGGCTGGAGGTCATTGACACCATGCGGAGCCAGCTGGGCAAGGCCACTGCCCTGGCCATCATGGGTGAGAGCAGGGGCAGGAGCAGAGCAGGTGGGGAGACAGGGCTGGCCTGGGGGTGGGGCCTTCCCCAGGGTCTCATCCCCTCCTGCTGCCCCAGGGGACAAGCTGTGGTGGGCAGATCAGGTGTCAGAGAAGATGGGCACGTGCAACAAGGCTGATGGCTCGGGGTCTGTGGTCCTGCGGAACAGCACCACCCTAGTGATGCACATGAAGGTCTATGATGAGAGCATCCAGCTGGGTAAGGCGGGGCGAGGGACGGGGGCAGTGGGATGGGGGTCAGAAAGGACAGGACTGTGGCCAGGAGGAGCTGCAGGAACCCCCGGGCACATGAGCAAATGGGAGTGAAAACGGGTTGGCTCTGTCACCACCCAAGGGGCTCCTCTTTTGCAAGGGCCAGGGGCCCTGCAGGACAGAAGACCTAAGAGCTGGGTTGGGTGGTGACCCCCACAAGGTCCAGGGTAAAGGAGTGACCATCCTGTCCCTGAGCAGCACAAGTCTGACACTGAGGTCCTGAGGAGGGTCTCTAACCCTTTCTCTCTGCCTTCCACCCGCCTCCAGACCACGAGGGCACCAACCCCTGTAGCGTCAACAATGGCGACTGCTCCCAGCTCTGCCTGCCCACGTCGGAGTCCACCCGCTCCTGCATGTGCACAGCCGGCTACAGCCTCCGGAGTGGCCAGCAAGCCTGCGAGGGTCAGTGCCCCACCTCTCCTCCCCACCTGTCCCTGGTCCCCAACCCCGACCCATCCTTCTCTGCGGCCCACCTTCCTCTTCACCTGGGCAATAGGACTGCATTCATCGTGTATTAAGTGCCTTTCAGGTTAGATGCTGGGTGCCACTGGGGAAGCCAGGGGGCGGAAGTCCCTGTCCCTGTGCTCTGCAGCCTCAACCAGAAGGGGAGGCTAACATGGAGTAGCTCTGGTTTTCAGTAAGATTTTACAGAAACAGATGTCAGAGGGGGCACCAGGGCCAGCTTCATGCAGGAGGTATGCTGTGAGCTGGGTTTTGTAGGGCACATAGGATTTGAGTGTGTGGTATGAAGGAAAAGGGACGATATGCCAGGCAAGAGGTCAAGCAATAGGAGGGTGTGTGCAGGGCCCTGAGGTGCCAACCCGAGTGGCGGGCAGCGTGCTGGGAAGTCATGGGGGAGGCTGTGGGGGAGGGCGGGGTTCCCACAGGTGCTCAACCAGGAGCGGCAGAAGGCGGTGTTTGGGGCAGATTCACCTGGCGGCAGAGAGCCGGCTGAGTGGAGGAGGGAGAAACCAAGGCAGTTAGACCAGTCAGGAGGCTCTTAGCGTAGCTAATCCCAGTACTGGGAGATGCGGCCTAGGCTGGGGTTTAGCAGCTGCGCTGAAGAGAAGGGATGAAACTCAGACATTTCACAAGAACTTGATGACTGATTTACGAGCTTGCCCCAGGACAGCATTTCCCAAAGTGCACTCCTGGGAACATCCCTCTTTGATGTGGTAGATGTTACAGAAAGAAACACTGGGTTGAACAAAGTTTAAGTGGTTTTTTGCTGCGGAAATTCTCAGAGCCTTGAATATGTTCATCTGCACTGAGAATTTTTCAAGGGAAGATTCTAGTGTTTGGGGTCTCCCCCATACTCACTCAACTCAGGGAGCCTGAGCAACCAGGGCCCATTTGGGGATTCGTTTGGGGACTTGCTGTCTGAAGGGATAAAGGCAAGGGAGGGTTCTGGGGTGCACGGAGAGTGGGCCCTCATAAGAAATGGGAAAGTGGGAAGGGGACTGGCTCAGGAGTGAGGTGTTGGAGACAAGGCTGTGGCACAGACCAGAAGGGTGAGGACAAAGAGGTAGCTAAGGTGGAAATCTAGACTTGGGCGTCATTCAGTGCTTTTGTCTTGTCTGAGCCTCCCCAGGTTCTTTCTAAGGCCTTTGGGGATGCCGGGTTGGGTGGAGTGAGGCTGGACTGGAGGGCAGAGGGTGGAGAGAAAGCTGGGTCTCTGCTGCCCTCTCGTGGTGGCTGGGGGTATCGCAGGTGGAGAGCTGTGCGCTCCTGTTCCCACCTGCAGCCAGGTGACCTCCCTGCCCAGGCCCCAGGCTGGGGTGTGTGTGTGGGTTGTTGGGGGGGGGGGGTATGACGGCTGGGAGGAGACATCAGGAGGGTTGGAAGGTGACAGAAGCCAAGCTTAAGAGGTGTCCGCAAGGCCCGTGCTGAAAGTGTCCCTGTGTTTCAGGTGTGGGCTCCTTTCTCCTGTACTCTGTGCACGAGGGAATCCGGGGAATCCCCTTGGATCCCAATGACAAGTCAGACGCCTTGGTCCCAGTGTCAGGGACCTCCCTGGCTGTCGGCATCGACTTCCACGCTGGTGAGCCATTTGGTGGCAGGAGGAAGTGGGACATGACCTTCAGGGTGGTTTGCTCTGGGAGTCCAGTGGGAAGCTGCCTGACCACAGCTGCTCCTTCCCTGCTATCTCCCCTTCCAAGCCCCTGGATCCCCCAGCTCTCGGTCGCCTCTATCCTGACCCCCTTGTGCTTTTGACCCCCTCCCCACCCTCTCTCTGTCTTATCCCCATGTTGGCTTTGCCACCTCCAGAAAATGACACCATTTACTGGGTGGACATGGGCCTAAGCACCATCAGCCGGGCTAAGCGAGACCAGACGTGGCGCGAGGATGTGGTGACCAATGGCATTGGCCGTGTGGAGGGCATCGCAGTGGACTGGATCGCAGGTGAGCTGTGGGAGGGCTGCAGAGCTGCAGGTGAGGCAGGCAGAGGGCTGGGGAAGTGGGGTCTGAGGAAAAAGGGTAGGCAGGAATGGCTGGGGAGAGGCAAGGGCGTGGGGGGGCTGGGAAGGAATCAGGTACACACCTGTCCACCTGAGCCCCCAACCCCCCCTACTCCTTCTTCAGGCAACATCTACTGGACAGACCAGGGCTTTGACGTCATCGAGGTCGCCCGGCTCAATGGCTCTTTCCGCTATGTGGTCATCTCCCAGGGTCTGGACAAACCCCGGGCTATCACTGTTCACCCAGAGAAGGGGTAAGGAGCTGGACAGGCTGGCCAATCCCCACTCCTGGCTCTGGTCTGGCCCGGTCCCTCGGCCACAGGCCCCCTGTCCTCCATGTTCTGGGGACCGACCCCCTCTTCCGACTCCACCCCACAGGTACTTGTTCTGGACTGAATGGGGCCAGTATCCACGTATTGAGAGGTCTCGGCTCGATGGCACCGAGCGCGTGGTGCTGGTTAACGTCAGCATCAGCTGGCCCAACGGCATCTCGGTGGACTATCAGGTTTGGACACAGTCTCTCAGCCCTGGGTCTGATGGGGTGGACCCTGTGCTGTGGACAGATGCTCCCTTACCCTGTTCCCCATTGAATCTCTCTATCATGAGGCTCTGTTGGGGGGTAGCATGGACTCAGGGAGTCATGGGGTCTCCTGGCCAAGCCCCCCGCAGAGTAGGGCTCCTGCCACCCCAGAGGTGACAGGGGTCACTCAGAAGTGGGGACTGCAGGGATGCCTAGAGGTCAGCAGGTCAGAGGGCAGGAGGATGTGGAGGAAGGAAGGGAAAGACGCGAGAGGCAGGAGTGAGTGGGACGTGGGGGCTGGAGGTGAGGTGGGCGCCTCTGGCCCACAGGATGGGAAGTTGTACTGGTGCGATGCCCGGACGGACAAGATCGAGCGGATCGACCTGGAGACGGGCGAGGACCGCGAGGTGGTTCTGTCCAGCAACAACATGGACATGTTCTCAGTGTCCGTCTTTGAGGAGTTCATCTACTGGAGTGACAGGTGGGCCTTCTCCCCCGGCCTTCTCTTGGGTCGTCTGTTCCCTCCCTGCTGGCCCCGACTGACGTCCTACTCATGGCCCTTCCCTCCCCAAGGACTCACGCCAACGGCTCCATCAAGCGTGGGAGCAAGGACAACGCCACAGACTCTGTGCCCCTGCGGACAGGCATCGGCGTGCAGCTCAAAGACATCAAAGTCTTCAACCGAGACCGGCAGAAAGGTGAGGCTGCGGCTCTGGGCTGGGCAGGAGAGGCCAGAGGGCACCGCCTTGGGGGGCCAGAGTGAGAGGGGCTGGGAGACAAGTTAGACCCGCTTCCAGCATCCCAGAGACCCTGGGGTGGCGAAGAGAGACTGGGGAGTTGAGCACAGGGGCCTGGAGGGTAGTCTGAACTGAGGGCACCAAGGCAGAGCTGGGCACCAACCAGAGCTTCCACCTCAGCGGAGATGACAGAGGCACCAAGGCAGGCCCTGCCCTCTGTAACCTCCGCCTTCCCCTGTGCCCCAACTCCTACCCCAGGCACCAACGTGTGTGCGGTGGCCAACGGCGGGTGCCAGCAGCTGTGCCTGTACCGGGGCGGCGGGCAGCGGGCCTGCGCCTGCGCCCACGGGATGCTGGCTGAAGACGGGGCGTCGTGCCGCGAGTACGCGGGCTACCTGCTCTACTCCGAGCGCACCATCCTCAAAAGCATCCACCTGTCCGATGAGCGCAACCTTAACGCGCCGGTGCAGCCCTTCGAGGACCCCGAGCACATGAAGAACGTCATCGCTCTGGCCTTCGATTACCGCGCAGGCACCTCCCCGGGCACCCCCAACCGCATCTTCTTCAGCGACATCCACTTTGGGAACATCCAGCAGATCAATGACGATGGCTCGGGCAGGACCACCATTGTGGAGAGTGAGCCCAGACTCCTGTTCTTCCCAGGGAGCTGTGGGGAGAGGGGAGGAGGGGGCGGTCAGCACAGACTCAGGGCAGAGAAGCTGCAGGCACCAGCCAGCCCAGTCCTGCCCCAGATCTGAGTCCCACTTGCCTCGGCGACCCTGACAAGCGGCCGGCGAATCACACTACACCCACTGTAGTTCCTTGACAGTTTCTCCTCCCTGGAGTCAGAGCTGGCCCCCTCTAGCGCTTGTTCTGCCCACGGGCTGCACAGAACAAGCGAAGCTTCCTCTGTGTCTGGTGCTCCCAGCGCAGTCTGCACAGACAGGGCGGGCTCAACCCCAGACACAGGACGTCAGCCACTTGGGCAAGTTTTCTGTGCTCTCCAAGCCTCAGATTTCTCGTCTGTATAAAGGGACAGGATCACCTGCCACAGTGGGTGGGAAGGTTGGCTCAGACCAGGATGCATCTTGTGCTCCGTGGAAGGTGGTGGCTGTGAGAGCTGTCATCCTGGGACAGCCTTTCAGCTCTTTGAAAACTGCTATTTTGTGCCACCAGTTTTCTCTTCTCTGGTCTGGATGCCCCTGGGTCCTTTGCCTCGTTCATTTGTTCATGTATTCATTGCTTCTGTCCATTAAGAACTGCCAGGCATGGAACTAGGTGCTGGGTACACAGTGGTGATAAAAACAGACCTGTCCTTCAACCTCCTTGGCCATTTTCTGCTCCACAGAGTCCAGTCCACATGTCTGTCTAAAAATGTAGGGTCCAAAGCTAAACTTGATATTCTGTAATCGTGGTTTGATCAGGAGAGACCAGCAGAAGTGTCCTTCAGGCTATTGTTCAGGCTACAATACTTCTATTAATGCTGGCTTCTGGCAGCCACATCACCAGACAGCTTGAAGCCACCGAAACCTCTGAGTCTTTAAACTACTGCTCGGCTGCATCTCTCTCATCGTGTACTTAGTTCTTTAACCAGAGTTTAAAATGTCTACAGAACAACCCAGTTCAGGGTCTTTTTAGGTAGGAAACTCCCCAGTACAGCCCACGTGGGATCTGATTTACTGAAATCCAGTTTGCACCCAACTTGGCAGAACTCTAGCTCCAGGGAAGTGTGACCACAGCATAAGGCCAAGTCTACCCAGCGGTGGGGAGACACAGGAAGAAGGATTGGGGGATTGACCATGGATCATTTGGGTGGGATATAGGGGGTACAGGAAGGGTTGGGGGCATGGAGAGCTGCACCCCCCCCCCACATGCTTCCCAGATCCCACACTTCCCGTCCAGCTCCACGTATGCCAGGGGGGTGGGTGCCCCAGGCCATGCCCTTATTTCCTGCCCAGGTTGCCCCTTTGCTCTGCTCTCTGGCCCCATCCTGACCCATCACTGCTTCTCTCCTCGCAGACGTGGGCTCCGTGGAAGGCCTGGCCTATCACCGTGGCTGGGACACTCTCTACTGGACAAGCTATACAACTTCCACCATCACTCGCCACACAGTGGACCAGACCCGCCCAGGGGCCTTCGAGCGTGAGACAGTCATCACCATGTCTGGAGACGACCACCCACGGGCTTTTGTGCTGGACGAGTGCCAGAAGTGAGCTGTAGGCCCAGGGCATGGGGAGGGGTGGGCCACAGGCCGGCAGAAACTGCCCCTGGGCAGAGCCAGGCAGGGGATGCAGGAACAAAAAAGGCTGACACTAACCTGAGTTCAGCCACTTCCTTGCTGTGTGACCTTGGAGCATTTGCATGACCTCTCTGAGCTTCAGTTTCCTCATCTGTAATAGGAGGACAATAACATTTCAGGTGCCTTATCAAGGGGAGGATGAGGGGGCTGTGGAGGATACACTGGCTTGGTAATTAATTGATTTATTCATCAGAGAACTGTGTTCAAGGCACATAATAGGTTCTCTACGTCTGGGATTCCAAGATTTAGGCAGATTGTTCACTGAATATCTGTTGTGTGGAAGCCTTGAACTGGGTGCATTTAAGCCACCTAGCTGGGAAGAGAAATCACTGGTGGGAAACACTGATGTTGGCAAGGCTGGATGCGATGACCAAGAGGCATCATGGGGGTGGTAGACTGGCACAAGGCCTGGAAGGAAAGGCCAGGGAAGGGCAGCCCAGATAGGGCAGAGCTTCGAGCAAGATCTAGAGGAGGGAGGGCTCCAAGCAGGGAAGGATGTGAGGGGCCTGCCCCACACCCAGCCCAATCACGGGGCTCCCATGGGTGGGGCAGGCCTGAGGACGCCCAGGAGACTGGGCTCAGGGTTGCAAAGGGAGAATTTGGGAGGAAACCACCCTGGGGTGGTGCACACCCCCGGCCTCCAGCCGCTCTGCTCTCCTGCACGGGCAGCCCCCTGACTCAACTAGTGGGCCTCTAGCGAACCCCCCACCCTTACCTTAGCGCTCCTGGCCCACACGCCAGCAAAATGTTTTCTCTTGGATTCAGCAGCGCTTGGAATGTTTTCCCAAAGCTTTACTAGGAAACTAAGGGACAAACAAAACCCAAAAGCAGCTACTTAGAAACAGAGAGTGCTCTGAACCCGGATTCCTTACCCTGAGGTAACTAATGTGCGGCCCCAGCCTGGCCCGCCTGACCAGCTTGAGGGCCCTCCACTCCCTTCCTGCCTCAGTGCCGCCTCAGTCCCGCCCCACATGTACACAGCTTATGACAGAGATCCTGTCTTCCCGCCGTGACCCTCAGTGACTTCAGCTGCCTAGTGCTGGCCTCAGGGCGTGACCTTCGTGGGCCTGGAGCCTCTATGGAGGGGCCACACTCTGGGCCCCTTTGCCGGCCTCCCAGCAAGTTCACGTTCCCTGCCTCGATTCAGAGGCGACAGAGCATGGCAGCTTCAGAAGGCCCTCCCAGCTGCCCTCCAGGTTCCTTTGCTCTGAGCCCAGGAGATTCAGTCCTTCGCTTAGCAAATGGCTTTCGAGAAGCAGTGATGTGCTGAGGATCCAGTGGGGAGCAAGACATATTGGATTCCAGCCCTGATGAGGCTGCAGGGAGCTTCATGAGTGTGTGAGGAGGACCTGACCCAGGCTGGAGGTCAGGGAATGTGCCCTGAGCCAGGTCTGGAGGAGACAGAGTGAAGTGAAGCCGGGCATGGTACCAGAAAAAGAGCTGAACTGTCGGGGAGAGGCTCTCCCTTGGCCAGAAGGAGCAAGTGCTTTGGAGGACGGGGGAGGAGCCAGTGTGGACCCAGTGGAAGAGTCGGGGGCCTCCAGGTGGCCGGGTTAGAAAGCCATGGCAGTCCTGGGTGCTGACTGCCTACCTCTCAGGAAAGGCTCTCCTCCCCACCCTTCCCCACGGCTCAACTTGGAATCCACGGTGACGGCATGGATCGTTCTGCCTACTGCAGCAGTTTGTCACAATAAGAGGAAAGCCACTTCCCACCACGGAGTGAGCGGGCTATAGCTGGGTGTGGGCGTCCCTAATCGGGCACCGACAGGCACGGAAGACAACGCTAGCAGCTGCCCTGGGACCCCCATTTTGTCCTGTGGAGGCCGGAGGGAGATGCCTCCATCCACTCCCATCCTGATTCCCAGCACCATCCAGAATGCCGCCTCTTCCCGGATGGGGCCTTTAAAACCAGAGCCTCATCCTCACAGGCTTGGGAGCAGCCAGCCCCTCCTGGACGGGAGGGGAGCATCCTTCTCCTACCTGAGAATAGTGGCAGGATGGAGAGACTGGGGGAGGAGAGGTGTTAAAAAGAATGAGACCTGGAGAGGTTTGAGGAGACAAGTCCAGCAGCGGTGGCGAGGACAGCTCTGGCCAGAACAGCAGAGGGGGCAGGGCATGGAGGCCCGGGGCCGGGAGGCAGAGGGCACGTCCTGTGAGGGAACGGAAAAGCGGATCTGGCTCTGGTGTGGCACAGTGCTTCTCAAACTCCAGGATGGGGAGCAATGGAAAGTCTGGTTCCCTGGCCCCACCCCACCCTAACTGTGTGTAAATCTCTGGGACCGGGGACCCAGGAATCACCATCCAATGCGAGTGGTCTGAGGACCACACTCACACCCAGTGTAGTGCTGGACTAGCCCTGAGGCCTTCCACGCCCATCTCTGGGGCCCCTCTGCCCTCCGAGAGGAGCGCAGCGTGGCTGGCCGTTCCCACTCCTTTACTGAGAGGGAGCCGAGACTCAGAGGGGCCAAGAGGCTGGCTCAAGGTCAGAGTTAGTAGGGGGCGGATCTGGGGCTCAGATCCCAAATATGCAAGGGCCTTAAATTACGGTGAAGGCAATTCTCGGGAACTTGATGGTAGGATCCATGCACCCCCAGGACCTAGGACACACTGGACATTAAGCAAGGGTTTCCTAGGTGCCAGGAGAAGAGAGCAGTTAAGAATAAAATCATAGAAAATCCTCATGTCACAGGAACGGCTGTCATTTCATTCTCAGACCGCTCTAGGGGGCAGGTGGTATGGTTTTACCCCTGTTTCATAGAGCGGGAAACTGAGCCACAGAGGGGTTACGTGACTTGCTAAGGTTCCTAGCCAGTCAGTGATGGATCCAGGGCCGGAGGCCCAGTGCCTGACTCTCTTTGCTGCACTCTCAGTGAACGCAGATGGCTGCTTCAGACACTGAGAAACGCTTGTGCACATGCACACACACACACCAGACACACACACACACACACACACACACGGGCTGTGTGGCAGCCTTTCCAGGGCTGTGTTGGCCTTGGCGGCTCTGCAGTTGCCTGTGGTGCTGGGGTCTGGTTCACACCCTGGCCGACCCCTAGGTCTGGTCATTGCGCACCCTGGCCTGAGCCCTCCTCAGAGGACTCCCTGGCTTTGGGTCCTGATTTCCGGGGCCCTCTCCTCCCCCAGCCTGATGTTCTGGACCAACTGGAACGAGCAGCACCCCAGCATCATGCGAGCAGCCCTGTCGGGAGCCAACGTCCTGACCCTCATCGAGAAGGACATCCGCACCCCCAACGGCCTGGCCATCGACCACCGTGCCGAGAAGCTCTACTTCTCCGACGCCACCCTGGACAAGATCGAGCGGTGCGAGTATGACGGCTCCCATCGCTATGTGAGTCTCCGGGCCGCAGGGTGGGTGGCACAAGGGGGCTGGCCCGGGGGCCTGCCATGTAGCCAGGGAGGAGACGGCCCAGGCACAGAGCAGGACAGAGGGAGGCCGCCTGGCGTGGTGGGAAGGATGACGAGGAGGACGGGAGGACGACGAGGGGGACGACGGAGGACGACGAGGAGCCCTAGCTGGCCATGACGTTGCCGCTTGGCCGTCCTCAGCCTTCTGGGCTTGGTTTCCTCATCAGTTAAGTGAGGGTGGTGGTAGGAGGCCTCTGCGATCCTGCGCCCTCTGTGACTGTCGGGGAGGGGTGGAGGCGGGGCAGGAGAGATCCCCTTGACGGTGCTGATGCTGTCACCGCAGGTGATCCTGAAGTCGGAGCCCGTCCACCCCTTCGGGTTGGCGGTGTACGGGGAGCACATCTTCTGGACCGACTGGGTGCGGCGGGCCGTGCAGCGGGCCAACAAGTACATTGGCAGCGACATGAAGCTGCTGCGCGTGGACATCCCCCAGCAGCCCATGGGCATCATCGCCGTGGCCAATGACACCAACAGCTGTGAGTGGGGCCGCTGCCACCCGCCTTGCTCTCCTGCCCACCGTGCCAGCATGTGCACACATGCTGCACCCTGGGCCTGCTCCCCCAGTGCCTCCTTGTGCTCACACGCACGCTCATACACACCTTCACCCCCTAGAAACTGCAAAACACTTAACACTCCTCTGTTCCAGCTCCCCCAGGACATCTGTGCATGCACACACACATATGCACATTCATACGTGGTTTCGTCCACATCTCTGGACCCCCCAGCACGTGCTTTAGTCGTTCCTCCCACCCAGAACCACACACACCCACCAGAAGCTGATCTCACACCCATCCCAGGCTCTGCCTGCTCCTCCCTCCGCGGGCATGTGCACAGACACACGCCCACACTCGCCTGGGTGACCAAGGGCCCCCCCCCACAGATCTGCAGCTTTCCGGGCCCCTCACACACTCCTTACACGTGCCCTAGGGCCCCTGCCACAACACACATGACCTCAAGGCTCCTTAGACTTGAATCTCCCCAGAGCAGGCCTCAGAGCCCCAATCACCCACATAAGAGCACACATCCTCCACCCCAGGCCCATCCCAAACACTCCCCCGGCCTTTCCACAGCAGCTCCTACCCCAGCCGTGAGCCACCGTGTCACAGCGGGTGCCACGGAGCCCGGTGGAGCAA
Organism: Camelus ferus; assembly: GCF_009834535.1. NCBI lineage: Eukaryota > Metazoa > Chordata > Mammalia > Artiodactyla > Camelidae > Camelus > Camelus ferus. The sequence continues at coordinate 22,768,094 of NC_045707.1, forward strand.
TGTGAGTGGGTGTGGCATTTTGTGTGAGTGGGTGTGGCATTCTGCGTGCACAGCAGAGACCGCTCTCAGCCCCCTGTACTCCGTTCCCTGCCTCAGGTGAACTCTCCCCTTGCCGCATCAACAACGGGGGCTGCCAGGACCTGTGTCTGCTCACTCACCAAGGCCACGTCAACTGCTCCTGCCGAGGGGGCCGCATCCTCCAGGAGGACCTCACCTGCCAGGGTGAGAGCCTGAGGAGGGAGGAGGGCGCCTGGGGGACCCTGGGCGCAGATGGGGACCGTCTCCTACCAGACTGTTCAGCCCCAAAGCCTGTCATCAAGGAGAAGCAGGACGACCTCAGTTCCTGGGAGGAGACGGGTATGGGCTCTCGGGCTCCAGGGCGCCGGCTCACAGAACCCCTCCACCTTCCTCCCCAGCGGTGAACTCCTCTTGCCGAAGCGCAAGATGAGTTCGAGTGTGCCAACGGCGAATGCATCAGCTTCAGCCTGACGTGTGACGGCGTCTCCCACTGCAAGGACAAGTCTGACGAGAAGCCATCCTACTGCAGTGAGCGCCTCCCCCAGCCCCAGGGCATCCCCCTCCACCTCCCCCAGCCCCAGGGCCCCCGCCCCGCCTCCCCCAGCCCCAGGGCACCCCCCACACCTCCCCTAGCCCCGACCCGGCCTCCTGAGTCACCAGTCTCGGCCCCTAGGAGAGAGGGCGTGGGAGTAAGGGGGGCAAAAACCCTCAGTCCAAGAAGGCGTTTGGGGAGCTCGTGAAGGGCAGAGCCTGAGGGCCCCGTGCCAGGCCCAGAGCGGGAGCGCGCATTTGCCCAGGGAGCAAAGGCACGCACGACGCCTCGGCAGGGGCCGCCCCTCCCGTGTGGCTGCGGCTGACTCATGGCCTGTCCACACCCCCACCCCACCCCCCACAGACACACGCCGCTGCAAGAAGACTTTCCGCCAGTGCAACAACGGGCGCTGTGTGTCCAACATGCTGTGGTGCAACGGGGCAGACGACTGTGGGGACGGCTCCGACGAGATTCCCTGCAACAGTGAGTGGGACCCGTGCCAGGCCTCCACCCCCCAGCCCTGCCTCACCCTTGCTCCCCAGGCCCCGGGGAGTCTGGTTCAGGGCAGGGCACTGTATGATGGGCCTGGGCCTGCCTGGCCCCCACGGGGAGGACCCCGCTTGATGGCACCGGGCGGGCGCTGTTCTAGAGACGGCCTGTGGTGTGGGCGAATTCCGCTGCCGGGACGGAACCTGCATTGGGAACTCCAGCCGCTGCAACCAGTTTGTGGACTGTGAGGACGCGTCTGATGAGATGAACTGCAGTGAGTGATGCTCCCTTCCTGGGTGCCTCCGTGGCTCCTCTCTCCTCCTCCCCCCGGGTCCTCTTAGCCTTCCCACTGGCCCACGTGGTGGCCCCAGTCCTCTCCCAGCCTGCCCTATCCATTCCCTGGCGCCAGGTGTAGACAGAGCCCCCCCATCCCCAAGGACACAGTTCAACTTTCTAAAACACACGAAGGCACCATGGGGGCCAGCAGGTCCGTGGGAGGGTGTTTGGAGGCAACCTGGTCATCACCCTCATCCCCGCTCCCCCTCCCTGCCAGGCGCCACTGACTGCAGCAGCTACTTCCGCCTGGGGGTGAAGGGCGTGCGCTTCCAGCCCTGTGAGCGGACCTCCCTCTGCTACGCGCCCAGCTGGGTGTGCGATGGCGCCAACGACTGCGGGGACTACAGCGATGAGCGTGACTGCCCAGGTCAGGCCAGTGGGCCGAGTACGGTGGGCAGCGGACCCCCAAGGTGGCCGCGCCCTCATGCCCCCCTCACCCTCAGGTGTGAAGCGGCCCAGATGCCCCCTGAACTACTTCGCCTGCCCCAGTGGGCGCTGCATCCCCATGAGCTGGACGTGTGACAAGGAGGACGACTGCGAACACGGCGAGGATGAGACCCACTGCAGTGAGTGACCACAGCACCCGTGCACCTGACCTGGGCATCCAAAGGACTTGTGAGGGGCGGGGGCTTCACCAGAGCCACTAAGACCTTGCCCAGGCCCCACCTCTTGGTTCCCTCCCAGGAAATGCCCTCCTGGGAAGCAGGCACCCTGGGCATCACCCCTGCCTCTACCCAGAACCTCTGGCTCAGAGAGGGGGCCATCTCTCTAGCTCCTGCTGAGCCCCCAACAAATGGTGCCATGGGAAGCTCTCCCAGTCGTCCTGTGGCATCTGCCTGCCCAGCTGAGTGCCCTGCCGTCCCTCCCCCATCTAACTATGGCTTCCAACTGCCCCAGACAAGTTCTGCTCAGAGGCCCAGTTTGAGTGTCAGAACCATCGCTGCATCTCCAAGCAGTGGCTGTGTGACGGCAGCGATGACTGTGGGGATGGCTCGGACGAGGCGGCTCACTGCGGTGAGGGGTGCCTGGGGTCAGGTTGGGGAGGTGGCCATGGGAGGGACAGGCCTCCACACCCTGCCTGGGGGCAACGAAACAGTGGGGACGTCACCCTGGCTGCTCCACCCACTCCTGAGTCTCTCTGTGGCTCCCTGTTTCCTCCACAGAAGGCAAGACGTGCGGCCCCAACTCCTTCTCCTGCCCGGGCACCCACGTGTGCGTCCCTGAGCGCTGGCTCTGTGATGGTGACAAGGACTGTGCTGATGGAGCTGACGAGAGCGTCACAGCCGGCTGCTGTGAGTGGCGGTACCATGAGGACTGGGGCGGGCAGCTCATGGCCACAGTCTCAATTTGCAGAAGGGGAAACCGAGGTCAAGGAGAGGAAATGCTTCAGCAGGGGTCACTCAGGCGGCCAGTGGCGGAGCCCTAACTACAGCTCGGGTGTCCAGATGCCCCGTCCAGTGTTCTGCCTGTCCTACCATCGGAGCACGGGAAAGTCAAGGGGTGACAGCAGCAGGTCAGGCAGGGACTGAGGGGCTCTGTCCACCTCTGTCCACAGTGTACAACAGCACCTGTGACGAACGCGAGTTCATGTGTCAGAACCGCCAGTGCATCCCCAAGCACTTCATGTGTGACCACGACCGTGACTGTGCCGATGGCTCCGACGAGTCCCCGGAGTGTGGTGAGCCTGGGGCCGTGGCGGGAGGGGGCCCTGCCCTCGTCAAGCCCAGGCCACCAGCCTCACCTGCCCCCTCCATCCGCAGAGTACCCGACCTGCGGCCCCAACGAGTTCCGCTGCGCCAATGGGCGCTGCCTGAGCTCCCGCCAGTGGGAGTGCGATGGTGAAAATGACTGCCATGACCAGAGCGACGAGGCGCCCAAGAATCCGCACTGCACCAGCCCAGGTGGGCCTTGTGCATGGCTCCCTTCCCCATCTCGGCCCCCAGCCCCATCCCCGAGGCCACCCAGGACCCCACTGACCCGCCACCTCTGCCTTCCCCAGAGCACAAGTGCAACGCCTCCTCGCAGTTCCTGTGCAGCAGCGGGCGCTGCGTGGCCGAGGCGCTGCTTTGCAACGGCCAGGACGACTGCGGCGACGGCTCAGACGAGCGCGGCTGCCACATCAATGAGTGTCTCAGCCGCAAGCTCAGTGGCTGCAGCCAGGACTGCGAGGACCTCAAGATCGGCTTCAAGGTGCGTTGCGCCCTGGGCAGGAGCCTCCACACCCCAGAGCCTGGCAGGGACGCCCTTCTCCAGCCCCCATTCATTTGTTCACTCAACAAGGGCTAATTTGGCTCCTCCTCTGCCAGGCGGGGTCCTTGGCGCTGGGGACACAGCACTGAGCACAACAGAAAGCTCTGCTTGGTTGGGTCTGCATCTGTTTGGAAGGCAGAGCCAGCAGGCTTTGCTGGCAGACGAGGTCAGGGGCGTGAGAGAGGGAGGGGCGTGCAGATGCCAAGTCGGCACCAGATGTTCAGGTTTGTGGTTCGAGGAGGAGGCCAGACAGGAGAGAGTCTGGGAGCTGTCACCATAGAGACGGCATTTAAGTCATGAGTCTGGATGAGATCCCCAAGGGGGCCAGTGTAGATGGAAAAGAGGAAGGTCTAAGGCCTGAGCCCTGTGCTCAGCCACATGGAGGGCAGGGCGGTGAGGGGCAAGCAGCAGAGGGGCCTAAGCAGGGGCAGCCACTGGGGCGGGAGCACAGCCAAGTGAAGGAAGTGTTGGAGGAGGTGATCAGCTCTGTCAAACGATACTCACAGGCCGCGTAAGATGAGGCCTGAGCATCAAGCTCCGGATGTGGCGACATGGCGGTCGCTGGGGCCTCACTCCAGTTGTTTTGGTTGGGGTGAGAGCCAGACTGCTCAGTACCTGTCTGCTGCCTGCCCCCCTGGCCAGGCTGGGCTTCCCTATCAGAGCCAGCTACCCCGGGTGGAGGGAGCTGGAGGCCCAGGAGAGCTTCTGACCCCAGGTCTCCAGGGTGGGAGGCCTGCAGTTCCTGGGGTGGCCCAGACCCCTGCCGGTGCCCACCCAAGGCTCCCTGTGCCCGCAGTGCCGCTGCCGCCCTGGCTTCCGCCTGAAGGACGATGGCCGGACATGCGCTGACGTGGACGAGTGCAGCACCACCTTCCCCTGCAGCCAGCGCTGCATCAACACCCACGGCAGCTACAAGTGCCTGTGCGTGGAGGGCTACGCCCCCCGCGGCGGTGACCCCCACAGCTGCAAAGCTGTGACTGGTGAGACGGGCACTTAGAGGCTGTGCGGTTGGCCTGGGCAGCCGGCAGGGTTTGTGGTGGAAGGGCTGGGACGGCCAAGCTGAAGACAGGCTGGGGATCTGGCGGGGCTGGAGGGTGCCTCAGCCGGCAGCTGAGCCAGGACCCTCTGTCTGCAGACGAGGAACCATTTCTGATCTTCGCCAACCGGTACTACCTGCGCAAGCTCAACCTGGATGGCTCCAACTACACGCTGCTGAAGCAGGTGCCAGACACAGCCCTCCTCGCCCCACCGACCGCCCAGCCCACAGCTGCTTCCCTCGCCCTGCCCAGCCCTTCATTCTCCGCACTTGGGCCCATGATCATCACCCTCCACTGACTTCTCCAGCCATCCACATCCTGACTCTTTGGTCACCCCTCTGCCCACCCCCCAAATCCAGGGCCTAAACAACGCTGTCGCCTTGGACTTTGACTACCGAGAGCAGATGATCTACTGGACGGACGTGACAACCCAGGGCAGCATGATCCGAAGGATGCACCTTAATGGGAGTAACGTACAGGTGAGGCCGGGAGCCGAGAGCCAGCCCCAGGGTCCCTCCCCGAAGGCCATCTCCCCTCCTGCCCACCCAGCCCACTGAATTACGGCTTCTCTCCCCCCCCCACTGAGCCACTTGCATGACTCTGCTTGTCCTCACTCCTCTCTCCAAGCCCAGCGGGCAAGGTCTGGGAGAGTCCTCTTGCTCTTTCCCTGATCAGCAGTAAGTCCCCCCTTATGCCTGACCTCCCTTAAACCTGTGCTCTTGAGCACTGCGGGCTTTGGGGTGTGGTCTCTCACACCTAGAGACCTCTTTCCCTGAGCCTCAGCTGACACCAGGGCCAGGGAGGGCCTTTTCCATCTGCTGTTCTCCCAGAGAGGCTGAGAGTCCTGCCCAGGTCACCCAGGGCCCTTCCTTCCTGCCCCTGCCCACAGGTGCTGCACCGGACGGGCCTCAGCAACCCTGACGGGCTGGCCGTGGACTGGGTTGGCGGCAACCTGTACTGGTGTGACAAAGGCCGAGACACCATCGAAGTGTCCAAGCTCAATGGGGCCTATCGTGCGGTGCTGGTCAGCTCCGGCCTCCGTGAGCCCCGGGCTCTGGTGGTGGATGTGCAGAACGGGTATGTGGGTGAGGAGGGCTGGGGAGCCCTGATAGCAGCTGGTGCGCTCAGGCGTCCAGACCCGGCCTCCCCTCAGGCTCCAGGTGGGACCAGTCCCTGATTTTCAGGGCTCACTGCCCACCCACCTGCCAGGTACCTGTACTGGACAGACTGGGGGGACCACTCACTGATCGGCCGGATCGGCATGGATGGGTCTGACCGCAGTGTCATCGTGGACACCAAGATCACATGGCCCAATGGCCTCACACTGGACTACGTCACCGAACGCATCTACTGGGCTGACGCCCGTGAGGACTACATTGAGTTTGCCAGCCTGGATGGCTCCAATCGCCGTGTTGGTCAGTGTGCCAGTGAGGACTGCTCAGACACAGCAGACCTGGTGGGGATGGGAGGGTCTGAAGCTACAGGGGATCGGGATTTGGGGGCAAGAGTGGGCTTAAAAGCCAGAGGGCATGGTCTGAGGACGCCACCCACCAGAGGTCTGGGGGTTCAGAGCACCCCGGGTCATGCCCTCCTGGACCCTCCCAGGCATGAAGCCACCACCAGCACCCTTGGGAAGGAGAGAGAGAGGTGGTTCCCAGTGATAGGCAGGTGGGAGTGGGAGGGCTGGGGCTGGGGTTCTCAGCGTGCCCCCACTTCCTGGCAGGGGCTCTTCAAGTATTGTGGAGCAGGGACCTGCTGGCAGACAGGCCTGGAGGAGCTGGGTTCCAACTCCGCCACTTACTAGCTGTGTCCCTTGGGGCTGTTGCTGGGGCTAGGGCCCACCTCGTAGGGATGCTGTGGGGTTCAGGAGGCCCAGCGGGGAAGGTGCCTGGTGCTGCTCGGTGCTGACAGGCTGCCTGGCCCTCGCCCCTCCTACCCCGCCCCGTCCGCAGTGCTGAGCCAGGACATCCCGCACATCTTCGCTCTGACCCTGTTTGAGGACTACGTCTACTGGACCGACTGGGAGACAAAGTCCATCAACCGTGCCCACAAGACCACGGGTACCAACAAGACGCTCCTCATCAGCACGCTGCACCGGCCCATGGACCTGCACGTCTTCCACGCCCTGCGCCAGCCCGACGGTAAGCGGCTGCGGAGTGAGAGCCCGCCACCAGGGAGCAGGGCACGAGGGCTTCCTGTCCGACCCTCCCCCGGCACCGACTGAGCAGTGCTTGCAGACACCAGGAGACTTGGGAGGCTGTACAGACAGGCTGCGATCTGGCTCTCAGGAGCTGCAGCAAGGCCCTGAGGCCCGTCCAGCAGGCCGGACCCCAAGGCAGGCAGGGCAGAGCTGAGGAAGGGCATGAAGGAGGCTGCGGCAGGGTTCAGGCCAGGCCTGGTCCTGGGAGCTCGAGAGAGTCCTCTCCTGTCTCTGGCTTCAGCTTCCCCTGAGAGAGCAGGCTTTGGCTCTGTCCCACCTCTGCCCAGGGTAGATGGGCTATCTATCAGGCTAGGCAGCCTTTCAAAGATTCAGAAAATGCATCACCAGCCAGTGCTGCCGTCCCTCCACCGGAGCCAGGGGCTTGGGAAGCAGTGGTCCATAACCTGGGCCAGTCAGCTGCCCTTGAACTGCCTGTCCTCCGCAGTGCCCAATCACCCCTGCAAGGTCAACAACGGCGGCTGCAGCAACCTGTGCCTGCTGTCCCCAGGGGGCGGACACAAGTGTGCCTGTCCCACCAACTTCTACCTGGGCAGCGACGGGCGCAACTGTGTGTCCAACTGCACTGCCAGCCAGGTGAGGCTCGGCCCCAGACCCCACTCACTGATGCCTCGTCCCCCCACCAGTACCCCCAGCTCCTCCTTGGACCCCAGCACCCGCTCTAGTGTCCTCACACACCTGGTTTTCCCACGCTAACACCCCCACATTTCTTGCCTACCTCTTGTCTCCCCACAGCAATACTTTTACACCCGTCACCTCATACAAACACCCCCATACCCTAACCCTGACCCCCTACCCATCCTCCTAACCCCCACTTCCACACAGACACCCCTCGCCCGGCCTTCCCGCACTCCCCACATCCCAACCTTCCATCCAGCTCAACCTCCCCCCGAGGTACCTGACCCATTGCTTCTCTGAAACATCCCTGCCCCTCAAAAGAAAACCTCCTGAGTTCCCCAGACCCCCACCAACCCCTCTCGCCCCCGCCTGCCCTCCAGTTTGTGTGCAAGAACGACAAGTGCATCCCCTTCTGGTGGAAGTGTGACACGGAGGATGACTGCGGGGACCACTCGGACGAGCCCCCGGACTGTCGTGAGTGCCTGGGCGGGGTGGCGACAGGGTCCTGCGTCAGGGCTGCCTGACTCCCGAGGCCCGGGCCGGCCACACCCACCACCGGCCCTTCTGACGCTGATCTTCCCTCCTGGCAGCCGAGTTCAAGTGCCGCCCAGGACAATTCCAGTGCTCGACAGGCATCTGCACGAACCCCGCCTTCATCTGTGATGGGGACAACGACTGCCAGGACAACAGTGACGAGGCCAACTGTGGTAAAGGGCTGCCCGGCCACCAACTACCCTCCTGCCCTGCCTTTCCCCTCCCTGGGATTCAAGGCTTTGGTAACTGTGCTCCAAGGGCGGGGACGCTCAGCCCACAGCAGCCGCCTCTCCAGGCTGGACTTCTGCTGCTCCAGCCCTGAGCCTGAGGGGGTGGGGCCCTCGCCCTGCCCCCGAGTCCTCCATCCACCGTTACTTACCCTCCCCCACCCACAGACATCCACGTCTGCTTGCCCAGCCAGTTCAAGTGCACCAACACCAACCGCTGTATCCCTGGCATCTTCCGCTGCAACGGGCAGGACAACTGTGGAGACGGAGAGGACGAGAGGGACTGCCGTGAGTGCCTGGGGCAGCGGCAGGGAAGGGGGTGGCGGGAGACGGGCATGGAAACACGATTAGCGTTGAAACCTGCCCCCTTCCCCGCTTCTTCTGGGAGCTGCGCTGCTCTCGAGTAATGTTATTAGATAAGCAACATAAATTATATGAGGCGTGACTTGGTTTGCTCATAAAATCGTCGTGCTTGGTATAGAGATGTGCAAATCCAGAAAACAAAAAACACCAAAATTGGAGATAAACTGTCCCTTCCTCCCGAAAACTTGCTGTCAGGACCAGGGCCAGGGCCAGGCCTTAGAAGAAGACAGTGATCTTGAACTGTGGTGGGAGGTGGAATGGGCAGGTCCTCATTCTCTCCCCAACCCCACAGCCGAGGTGACCTGTGCCCCCAACCAGTTCCAGTGCTCCATCACCAAGCGCTGCATCCCCCGAGTCTGGGTCTGTGACCGGGACAACGACTGTGTGGATGGCAGCGATGAGCCCGCCAACTGCAGTGAGTGTCCTGGACTCCACCCTCCCTCTACAACGCCTGCTCCTCCCACCACCCCCACGTGCGACCCTGTTGGTGGCCACTCCCCCCAGGCCCCACCTTTGCAGCACATTTCTCCCCTTCACCACCGGGCCACCCCCTTGCAGCCCAGATGACCTGCGGAGTGGATGAGTTCCGCTGCAAGGACTCGGGCCGCTGTATCCCAGCACGCTGGAAGTGTGATGGAGAGGATGACTGTGGGGACGGCTCAGATGAGCCCAAAGAAGAGTGTGGTGAGCTTCAGGGAAGGCACTCTGCCTGAGCAGTGGGCACAGTGTCCGCTGGCTGGGGAGGGCCGGGGCTGCCTGCTAACTGGGTCCCTGCACGGCCTGTGCCCACTGCCTCTTGTCTAGTTCCCATCCCCACCCCCACCGGCACTTCATCGGCACAGACCTGTGCAGACTTTTCTCTGCCCACCTGATGGCATCTCTTGATCCCCTCCCCAAAGCAGCTCCCCTGAATTGTGTCCCTTCTGCCCTATCAGCTGCCGTAGACTCCACATCTCAGAACACAGCCTAGGCTCCCACCGCTGACATTTGTCAGGCTGGAGTGCCCACTCTCCTGCTCCTGGGCATCCTGACCGCATCTGTCCGAGACCCTGACGTCCTTCCCCGACTCTGTCCCTGATTGCCCCAATGTCTGCCCCCTAGACGAGCGCACCTGCGAGCCCTACCAGTTTCGCTGCAAGAACAACCGCTGTGTGCCAGGCCGCTGGCAGTGTGATTACGACAATGACTGTGGGGACAATTCCGACGAGGAGAGCTGCAGTATGTCCCCTACCCCGCCCCACACAGCCCAGCAGGTGCCCTTCCCTGGGAGACCTCGGGCACCTCCCTGCTCAGCATCTCTGCCCCTACCACCACCAGGCTGCACTAGGGCAGGTGGCCGCCTCCCAGGACTGGGGGTCAGGAGCCCACTCCCTCCTCACCCCAACCCACCCCACTCCATGTTGTGTATTTGAGTTTGTGCCATTTCACCTCATCTCATGTTTCTCTCCATTTTCACACTGTCCTCTCGGGGTTGCAGAGGTAGGTGTCTCTGATGTGCCCGTGATCCTACCACATCCCCTGCCGCTGTCCCAGAGCCCACCTGTCCCTGTGCTGTGCCAGCCCATCATCCTTTACTGGCCTCTCCTTAAACCCTGGTGCTTGTCTTAGTGGTCTTGTCCCTCCCCTTCCCTCCCCATACACAGTCTGTTGTGAGGGCAGGGCCAGGGGCCGTACCCTCTCTCATGTGTCTGCCCCAGAGGGGTAAGTGTGAGCATCCTCTGGGCCCAGCTGGTCCCCTGAGGGCAGCCAGTTAACTTGCCCAGGATTGGCTGAGCATCTTGGTCATTATGCCAGTCAACTGTGGCCTTCAGGGACACAGGGATGGGTGACATTGCTCTTCAAGGGCTGGAGATGCCCTTGAAGGCTGAGTCCCTATGCTCACCCTCCTGGGGCCTGTCTCTCCCCTGTCCTTCCCCAGCCCCTCGGCCCTGCTCTGAGAGTGAGTTCTCCTGTGCCAATGGCCGCTGCATTGCCGGGCGCTGGAAATGCGATGGGGATCATGACTGTGCAGATGGCTCAGATGAGGTGGGCAGGGAGACCAGAAGGAGGGAAGGGTGGCCTCAGAAGAGTCAGGGCACGGCCGCAGGGGTGCCCAGATCTGACCAGGACGCCTCCTTCCATGCCCACAGAAAGACTGCACCCCCCGCTGTGACATGGACCAGTTTCAGTGCAAGAGTGGTCACTGCATCCCCCTGCGCTGGCGCTGTGATGCAGATGCTGACTGCATGGACGGCAGTGATGAGGAAGCCTGTGGCACTGGCGGTGAGCCCCTGAGCTTGGCTCCCCAGCCCTCCCGCCATCCCCCCAACCCCACACTAGCACTTAGTCAAGGAGCGAATTGGGTTGAAATCCAGCAGAAACCTTTAGACTGTGTCCTTCCAGGCCCCACCCCACAAGTTTCTACATGGCAGGTACTGCCCTGAGAAGCAAAGTCACTGCTCACTTCCCTTCCTGGGGCAATGAGGCAGCACCTGCCCCCAGCTGACCAGGCTGGGCTCAACAGCCCAGAGAGGGCAGTGGGAAGCCCAGGTGAGAGAAGGCTGGGGCTTGGTGCAAAGACCCCAGCAGCGAGGGCAGAAATCCTGGCTCTGTGCTGATGGGCCAAGGACAGGGACTGGAACCTAGGTCTCCTGACTCCCTGCCCAGTGCTCTTCCTCTGTCCGGGGCATTGAACTACAGTCGGCCCAGGACCCTGCCACGACCACCAGAGAAAGAGGGCCCGCTGGACCCCTCTGGACACTCTTCCCCTCAAAGGCTTCTTGCCCCTAAACACCAGAGGAGGGAGTTCTGCCTAGCTACCCAGCCGGTAGAAAGTTAGGAAACCCGGGTTGGAGTTGGAGGTACCACTGCTTTCCGGCTCTTCCCTCTAGGCCTCCGCCTCTGGAGGGAGGGGTCGAGGTAAGACCAGGCCCCCAGCAGCCTGGGGCTCAGGGCTCATTTTTCACTCTTTGCTCCCCCTGGTGCCCAGTGCGGACATGCCCCCTGGATGAGTTCCAGTGCAATAACACCCTATGCAAGCCACTGGCATGGAAGTGTGATGGCGAGGACGACTGTGGGGACAACTCAGACGAGAACCCAGAGGAGTGCGGTGAGGCTCCTGGGCACTGGCGGGGCTCTGGGCAGGGCGGGGCTCTCACGCTCCCAGGTGGCCCGAGGCCCGCCCCGAGGCTGATTCTGACTCTTGTCTCCTCCCGCCACCTGGCCGCTGCAGTCCGGTTCGTGTGCCCTCCCAACCGGCCTTTCCGTTGCAAGAACGACCGCGTCTGCCTGTGGATCGGGCGCCAGTGCGACGGCACCGACAACTGCGGAGATGGAACTGATGAGGAGGACTGTGGTGAGCAGGGGGCCAGTGAGAAGGAGCCTGGGGTGCCTAGAGTGGGTGTCTACCTGTGACTGGGGGGCCCCAGTGGGAAGAGGGGCAGGGTGGTAAATCCCCAGGACCTGAAGCCCCACCCTCCCCCAGAGCCGCCCACCGCGCAGACCGCCCACTGCAAAGACAAGAAGGAGTTTCTGTGCCGGAACCAGCGCTGCCTCTCCTCCTCCCTGCGCTGCAATATGTTCGATGACTGCGGGGACGGCTCTGACGAGGAGGGCTGCAGCATCGGTGAGACAGGCGTGCTGGGGCATGGGGTTGGCCGGGAGGGGCGGAGAGCCGAAGCACAGGCCTATGGGGGTTCGGAAGAGGATCCACTTTCTGTCCCCGCAGACCCTAAGCTGACCAGCTGCGCCGCCAATGCCAGCATCTGCGGGGATGAGGCACGTTGCGTGCGCACCGAGAAAGCCGTGTACTGTGCCTGCCGCACTGGCTTCCACACAGTGCCAGGCCAGCCCGGATGCCAGGGTAGGAAGGCGGCGGGGCCTAACGGGCGGGCGGGCGGAAGCCCCAGCCGCAAGACTCTCCATGACGCTCCCGTGTCACCCCCCAGACATCAACGAATGCCTGCGCTTCGGCACCTGCTCACAGCTCTGCAACAACACCAAGGGTGGCCACCTGTGCAGCTGTGCGCGCAACTTCATGAAGACGCACAACACCTGCAAGGCGGAAGGTAGGCGCTGCGGGAGGACCGAGAGAGGGGCGCGGCTTGCAACACGGGTATGAAACTGGGACCAGGAATACGCTGTTTTTCGTTCATATCCCCTTGGCCTGAGGCGGAACCCCAGGCCCACAGGTGCAGCTTCCTGCACGTAGAGCTGGCAGCCGTGCAGAGGCCGCCGGGCTGAGGAGTTCTGGGCTGAGGAGAGAGCGCACAGACACGCATCACCATGTGTATCCCACTTGCGTATTCCCATTACACTTTGTTCCAGCTGCCCTAAGGTGTATGATTAACAAAATTGTCAGATATTTAACGTGTGCAAGGTGATGATCTGATTAATGTGCACCTGGTGAAAGGATCCCCCCGCTGGATTTACGCATCCGTCACTCACTTTGCATATTCACCTTTTCTTTTTTTTGTGAGAACGTGTAAGCTCTATTCCTACACATTCTTTGACACATACCTGTACCTTCCTTGTGCCTGAATACAGACACCCCCCACATCCACGTACACACACCTGTGCACACATAGGGGCGTATAGATACACAGAACCCCACCACACATGCCCAACTGCACTCAGATGCCCATGCACACCTACACCCCTCCATGACCATGCTCATACATCCCCACATGCGTGTGCACCCACGAGCAGATATCAGACAGTTTGGAGCAGAGAGCGTGGTGATGCCAGCCAGAGGCCGTGAATAGGCAGAAGTCCCTAAGGCTGGAAGAGGAGAGACAGCTTTCTGGAGTATCAGGTCACACTAGATCAGCTCAAGAGAGGAGAGGAGAGGAGAGGAGAAGGAAGTTCTAAGGACTAAGGCTAGAGCCGTCAAGCCTGGCTCTGGGGCAGGATCAGCAGAGGCTTCTGGCTGGGGCAGAAAGTTCCATGAGGAGAGAAGACATTGTGGGAGAGGGGCTGGGCTGGATGGGGAGCACATCTAGGGTGGCTCCTCCCAGCACCAGGCCCAACAGCCCCACCTCACCTTTCACCCCCGTCAACATCTGGTCTTCTGTCCCTCCAGGCTCTGAGTATCAGGTCCTGTACATCGCTGACGACAATGAGATCCGCAGCCTGTTCCCCAGTCACCCCCATTCGGCTTACGAGCAGGCCTTCCAGGGTGACGAGAGTGTCCGCATCGATGCCATGGATGTCCATGTCAAGGCCGGCCGCGTCTACTGGACTAACTGGCACACGGGCACCATCTCCTACCGCAGCCTACCACCTGCCGCGCCCCCCACCACTTCCAATCGCCACCGACGGCAGATTGACCGGGGTGTCACCCACCTCAATGTAAGCACCCAGCCTGGGGTGGGATCTACACGGAGACATGGACTGGGTGGGAAGACTCCAAAGAGTAGACGGCTCAGAGCAGAGTTTGCAAAGGACAGCGGAGGGGGCAAAGGGTGAGACCGGAGGGCAGGCCAGCCTTCGGATTACATGGTGAGGCTCAGACAGCAAGCGGACAGAGCAGCGCTATCATCAGTAGCTGGCTCTGCCACATCGCGGTCAAGGCTGCAGGGCCGGCGGGCCCCTGGCCTTCAGCATCAGAGCCGCATTCACTCCTGTCACTGCCAGCCCACTGTGTCTGTCTTGCCATCCTGTTTAGCCTCTTTGGGCCTTACTTTGTTCCTCATAAAACAGGGTGATGGTATTTAGCAGGGACAGGCTAGCGAGGGGTGGGAGGATGGATAATGGGCAGGAAGACGAAAGGCGGTAGCCCCTGAAGTGGTGACCTCCCCGTTCAGATTTCAGGGCTCAAGATGCCGAGGGGCATTGCTGTCGACTGGGTGGCCGGGAACGTGTACTGGACGGACTCGGGCCGAGATGTGATTGAAGTGGCGCAGATGAAGGGCGAGAACCGCAAGACACTCATCTCCGGCATGATTGACGAGCCCCACGCCATTGTGGTGGACCCGCCGAAGGGGGTGGGCAGCGGTCCGAGGGGGGCATCTGGGCCGGGCCAGGGAGCCCCTGGGATGGGGGCAGGTGCCCAGCATCCGCCAGTGTGTCCTTCCCCTCCCAGACCAGTCTGAGGTCAGAGGCCTCCACAGGCCCCAGCTCTTCTGGGCTGCCCCAGCCCTGGCCGTCCCCCTGCTGCCTGGAGTCTCCCTGGCCCACTCGGATGGGGCCTGACCTCCACCTGACTGGCTGTCAGGGGTGGCCAGGTTCTAGGCTTCTCTGCTTCAGGGGGCAGCTCTGCCTACTTAGATGACCCCAGATCAGCACATTGTGGTTTTAGAGTAAAAGATCCTTAACCTGATCAGGAAGCTGACTCCCCCTGGTTCTCTCTGGAGGAGATGGACAGAACACCCTCCTCTCAATACCCAGCAGTCCCTGTGCCCACCTTGACAGGCCTCCTCCGGCAGCCTCAGGTCCTACCCACACTCCTTCTCCCTCCTCAGAACCATGTACTGGTCAGACTGGGGGAACCACCCCAAGATTGAAACGGCAGCAATGGATGGGACCCTTCGGGAGACACTGGTACAGGACAACATCCAATGGCCCACAGGTCCGTGTGGCCGGGGGGCAGGGGGTGTGGGAGGGCTAGGCTTGTTGAGCCTGGGGCCACACAAAAGCCAGGGAGGGGAAGGGCTTGGATGGGGATGAGACAGGTGGGTTATGGAGGCTCCTCCCAGAAGAGGTGTTTGGAAGTGTTCACGGGACCAGGGTGGAGCGGTCCCAAACATGGAGACAGTCTTGCTTTTTCCCCAAGCCTGGGGTGGGAAGGCCAGGCCCTCACAGTGCTCTCTGCTCCCCCAGGCCTGGCCGTGGATTATCACAATGAACGGCTGTACTGGGCCGATGCCAAGCTCTCAGTCATCGGCAGCATCCGGCTCAACGGCACAGACCCCATCGTGGCTGCTGACAGCAAACGAGGTCAGCGTCCGCCAGCAGCCTCGGCCAGCCCTGACCGCAGGCCTTGTGGTCCTCCCCTCTGAGTCCAAGGCCTCGTCCAGTGCCTGCCATCCTCCTCGGCCTGGCCCCCAACAATCCTGCAGCGCCTTTCAGGCCCCTCCCAGCTGGACCCCCCTGCATCAGCCATGCAGGCCTGTGGTCTCTGCTGACCTCTGGGCCACTTGTCCATTCATTCATTCTACCAATGAGTATTGAGCTACGTGGAGGCCCCATGGGTACTAGTAGGAACTTAGCAAATGTGGGGAGAGGGAACAGAAGTCCATCCTGTCCCCCGAATTCTAGAGCTGATGGAATCTTTTGTCAGTAGTGGCCACAGGAGGAGGAATAGTCTGGGGGGAGTTGACTTTGGGACATGTTGAGTGTGAGGTGTCGGGAGCTGTGGGGGCCAGTGTCCTGGAGAGTGTGACCAGGGCCTGAGACCCCTCTGACTCCTCCCCAGGCCTAAGTCACCCCTTCAGCATCGATGTCTTTGAGGATTACATCTACGGCGTCACCTACATCAATAACCGTGTCTTCAAGATCCATAAGTTTGGACACAGCCCCTTGATCAACCTGACGGGGGCCCTGAGCCACGCCTCCGATGTGGTCCTGTACCACCAGCACAAGCAGCCTGAAGGTGGGCGGAGAGGGCAGGCCTGGGGGCCCTGGGTCTCCCAGCTGCAGCCTCAGGTCCTGGTGGGCAGGCGAGGGTCTAGGTCTGCAGGGCTCAGCACCCTCCCACCCCTGCCCACCTGCAGTGACCAACCCCTGTGACCGCAAGAAGTGCGAGTGGCTCTGCCTGCTGAGCCCCAGCGGGCCCGTCTGCACCTGTCCCAATGGGAAGCGACTGGACAATGGCACGTGTGTGGCTGTGCCCTCGCCCACGCCCCCGCCAGACGGTAAGCCCACGCCCCGCCCTGTCCCCATCCCCTGCTCCAGGGCCACCCCTCCGCGGCCCCTGAAGTCCCCTTCTCCCTTGGCTCTGCCCCCTATGGTCCTTCCCACAGCCCCTCGGCCCGGAACCTGTAACCTGCAGTGCTTCAATGGTGGCAGCTGCTTCCTCAACGCCCGGAGGCAGCCCAAGTGCCGCTGCCAGCCCCGCTACACCGGCGACAAGTGTGAGCTGGACCAGTGCTGGGAGCACTGTCGCAACGGGGGCACCTGCGCTGCCTCCCCCTCTGGTATGGCCTTCAGTTCTCCCGCCAGGACTCCTCAGGGCCCCTGGACCCCAGGGCCCCCACCCTCAAGCTGCCCTTCAAGCAAATCCCCAGCCCCTCCCCTGCTCACTTCACCTCTGCCCCCCTGCCCCGCCTCCTGCCCACAACCCCAGTGTCCCTCTTCTCCACCATTTGCCTCCCACCGGGGTCCTCCCAGCCCCATTCCCCGCAATAGGGCTGGGCAGCTCAGTGGGCCACAGTCCTACTCACACATCCTCTCCCGCCAGGCATGCCCACGTGCCGGTGCCCCACAGGCTTCACGGGCCCCAAATGCACCCAGCAGGTGTGTGCGGGCTACTGCGCCAACAACAGCACCTGCACTGTCAACCAGGGCAACCAGCCCCAGTGCCGGTGCCTTCCCGGCTTCCTGGGAGATCGCTGCCAGTACCGTGAGTGAGCCGGCCCTGGGCCCTGGGGCAGGGGACGATGGAGCTGGGGCCTGAGTCCTAGGGAGGGAGGTCATTCATAGCTCAGCCAGGCCCAAGCAGCTGGCGCTGCCCCACGAAGGTGTCAGTGTCAGCCCCCTCCCCCGAGCCTCACTCCCTCAGCAGTGTCAGGATTATTTAAGCAAAAGTAGTTCCCTGTCAGGATACTCAGCGACATCTTTGTACCCTAGAGCCTATGACGCGGGGACAGCAGGGGGCTCAGGAGGAGGTGGACATCACCCAAAAGGCCTGGGGGTCCCCTCAGGTGTCCAGCTGCTCCCCATAACCTGTGGAGGACCCTCACAAGGATGGGGTTTGAGGCACCTACTCTCCCACCCCCTAAACCACAGGGCAATGCTCTGGCTACTGTGAGAACCTAGGCACATGTCAGATGGCTGCTGACGGCTCCCGGCAATGCCGCTGCACCGCCTACTTCGAGGGGCCAAGGTGCGAAGTTAACAAGTGTAGCCGCTGTCTCGATGGGGCCTGCGTGGTCAACAAGCAGAGTGGGGACGTCACCTGCAAGTGAGTGGGGCCCCACGGTCTGCCCAGCTAAACCCTGCCCTGTGCCACCCTCTGCTCCTCCGCCCGCTCCGATCCCCCGTTGCTCCCCCCGCCCCATCCCTTCCATCTCCGGATGCCCTCCACCAGCCCTGCCCAGCCTCTCACTCCTTCCTGCAGCTGTTCTGATGGCCGGGTGGCCCCCAGCTGTCTGACCTGCGTTGGCCACTGCAGCAATGGCGGTTCCTGCACCATGAATAGCAAAATGATGCCTGAATGCCAGTGAGTTGGGCCTGAGCCTCAGAGACCTAGATCATCCCACCCTTTCCCAAGTCTGAGCCAGGCTCTCGGGATCCTGCGGCCCCTCCCAGTCTCCCTGGCAGCCACGGCTGTGGAGGTCATGCCTGCTCAGCTCTGCCCCTTCTGTCTGCAGGTGCCCACCCCACATGGCAGGACCCCGGTGTGAGGAGCAAGTGGTCAGCCAACAGCAGCCTGGACGTAGGTGTCAGGGGGTGGGGAGGCAGGGCGGCTGGGACCTGGGACCGAGGGATTTGTGCCTCCTGGGCCTTTCTGACTGAGCTTCCCACCTTCTCCCCTCTAGATATGGCCTCCATCCTAATCCCTCTGCTGTTGCTGCTGCTGCTGCTTCTGGTAGCAGGGGTGGTGTTCTGGTACAAGCGGCGAGTCCGAGGGTGAGTTATGGGGAGTCTGGAAAATTCTGGCTGTGATTTTACTGCCCTAGCCTTACCCGCCTAGAATCCCTGCCCCCTAATGCTCCTACCTCTCCCCAGGGCTAAGGGCTTCCAACACCAGCGGATGACCAACGGGGCCATGAATGTGGAGATTGGGAACCCCACCTATAAGATGTACGAAGGCGGGGAGCCTGATGATGTAGGGGGCCTACTGGATGCTGACTTTGCCTTGGACCCTGACAAGGTGGGCTGGGAGAACAGGGGAGGAGGCTTCCAGTACGGGGGTAAGGGGCTGTGGGTGGGGTGACCAAAGGTATTGGGTTGTATGATGGAATGGAGGTGGAGGAGGTGGGGTAGCCCGGCCGCAGAGCCCAGCCCTTGAGCCCACCTCAACCCTCTGTCACCTTGCAGCCCACCAACTTCACCAACCCCGTGTACGCCACACTCTACATGGGTGGTCACGGCAGCCGCCACTCCCTGGCCAGCACGGATGAGAAGCGAGAACTCCTGGGCCGGGGCCCTGAAGACGAGATAGGGGACCCCTTGGCATAGGGCCCTGCGCCATTGGACTTCCCCCAGAGAGCCTCCTGCCCCTTGCCAGAGAAGTCCTTCAACAAGCCCCCCTCCTGCCTAGCCAACCCCTCCCCGGCCCTGCCGGGATGTATAAATGTAAAAATGAAGGAATTACTTTTTATATGTGAGCGAGCAAGTGAGCAAGCGAGCACAGTATTATCTCTTTCCGTTCTCCTTCCTGCCTGCTCCTCAGCACACCCCCCCAATGCTGCCTTCCGGGGGGGGGGGAGCAGAGAGGGGGCTCCTGCGACTTACAGGTATGAGGGGACCCCACGTCCCACCTTCCAGCCAAAAACGCACCCCCAATGGGAGAGCTGGTGGTGCTGCCTCCCCCTCCCTGTACAAGACACTTTGTCAAGGCTCTCCCCTCTCATCCCCCCACCCCCAGCTCCCTGAGGGCCAATTCTTGGGTTTGGGGGAAGCTGTGTCCTTTGCTGCCCCTGTCTGGAAGATTTGGCTCTGGCTAAGGTAGGAAGGAAGGGATGAAGATTTTCAGTTCTTCTTGGAGGAGGCCATCCCATGCCCCAGCCCCAGCTCCAGGGGCACCTCTGGGATAGCCACGCCCAATATCCCCCCAGACAGGCCCTCTCCCTCTCTAGTGCCCCCACCATGGCCCCAGGGCTGGAGACTTTCTTTGGTAAACAGTCCCCCAGGCTCCCCTCCCCCTGGGGACAAGGAGGAAGTGGGGCACACCAAGGAAGGGCAAGTGGGCAGCCCCGTTTTGGGGACACGAATGTTTTAATAATTTTTGCTGAATTCCTTTACAACTAAATAACACAGATATTGTTATAAATAAAATTGTAAAAAAAAGAAAAAAAGAAAAAGAAAAAAAGCCACTTGTGTCTACCTATGACTCTGGGTGAGACTCTGGAAGCTGGACTGTGCCTGCCTGCTGCCACCACCAGAGGGAGCCATGCTCTGTGCTTGAGCATCTGGTCTTCAGCGCTCTTCTGGAGCTCCCTCCCCCTTCATTCTGCTGTAACAGGGAAGCGGGGGGGCACTGGACTTGACCAGGAAGACCTTCTTCTCTTGGCTGTGTGACCTTGAGCCAGTGACTTCACTCTCTGGATCATGTGTTCCCTCTGGTTCTAGGACACTAACTCCAAACTCTGTTTCTCTGCATTGTCACTTTTATGGGACACCACCAACTGTACCCAAAATGATCTCCAACAGTGAGAAATCCCACAATAAGAAATGAACACACTGGGATTGTGAAAGGCTTTCTAATCCTTCAGGGTGGTCCCGTACAGCTGTCTCTGCCTAAATTTGCTTTTTCTTTTTTTTAAATCTGTAACTAAGTTTGCTCTTGATGCACTAACATTTCACATTTCATGGAGACTAATTAATCAGATGCCAAGAGTAAGAACCTTGGATTCAGGAAAAGAGGAGCCCCCCACCCCCGTAGGTTTTAAATATCTGAAGAACCCTTAGCCAACTCTCAAAGGGGGAGCACTGCCTTTCATTCCCTCTCCCTCCCTGACCAACTTCCTCAGTCTTCCTCCTTTCTTGAGGAAACTATGGGTCTACACACCTCTAGAAACAAGAGCCCTCCCCTTCCCTCTTAGCCCTGAGATCCCATCTCCAGCCTCAGCTTCCAAGCCAGTTCTGTGGTCCTCCATTGCCTCCTGGGCTCCCTAGGGCTGAGGGCAGAGGGACCCTGCTGGGAAAAAGGGGTGTCCTTGTCGAATTCTTGGAGGGAGGCTTGTGTCCTCAGCTATCCACCAGGTGGCATGCAAACTTCTGCAGCGCAGCTCATCCTGAAGCCAGGCACAGCCCCCTCCCCAGCACACACTAATTATGCACCTGCCAGTGGACCCTAGCCCAGCCTCTCACTTCTTTCCCTTGGGCTATTCTGCCACACCCCCTCTACCCTCCGCCAGCCAGCTCCCTCCCTCCCCCAGCGCCTGCCAGCTCCCCACCACCAGCAGCCCCACCCCCTCACTCCCTCCCTCTGCCAGCCATGCATCTGGTGCCCCCGGGGAGCCACTGATTCTCTGCCTGTCGCCTCAAGATCCTGGGCAGAACGAGAGGGGCTCCCAGCTGCAGCTAGGAACACATACCCCTCCAGTCAGCATCCTCCCCATGCTCGCCAGGACATCCAGGAGAGGGTCTACCAGGAGGCAGTCCTCAAAAACTCCCCACCTGGCAAGGATGGCAGAGATGTAAGACAGAGGTGGAGAAGAGATAGGGGCCAAACCAGAGGCAGAGGCTGATACAGACAGAATGAGGAACAGAGACAGAAATGGAGACAGGGAGTGGGGTGTGTGTGTGTGTGTGTGTGTGTGGGTGTGTGTGTATCTGGAGAGAGAAGGTAGTGACCTGAGACTAGCAAAAGGAGTAGAGATGGGGTGGGTCAGGACTCCAGAAGATCAGGACTGTAGTGGTGGGCTTCTGTCCTGAGAGCCTAGGCCTGTGTGTGCCCACTGCCCCCACCCACTACCACCTCAACAGTCCCTGTGATTGGCACTTAGGTTCAGGATTCTGGTTGGAGCCTTGTGGCCTTGGGCCTGGCCATTCCTGCCCCTTCCTGCCTCCCTCTCTTGCCACACCTGCACCCAGGTTCCTGCCTCCTGGCTTCTGTCTGTCTCTCTGGGTGAATCTGTGTCTGCCTCATCTTCTCAGCATTCACAATCCTTGTTTTGGGTCTGTCACATCCCTATATCTGTCTGTTTGTATGTGCCTAGGTTTGTCTTTTGGACTGTCAGTGCCAGCGTACACTTGTGTGTATGTCCTTCTCTGTGGATGTTTGCCTCTCTGCCAAAGCAAGGAAGGTGGGGTGGGCTCTGAGAACCTGGCTAGGTGTGCTTGTCTCTTGGTGCAAGTGTGCATTCGTCTCTCTGTCTCTGTGTGTGCTCCTGTGTGTGTGTAAATCGAATGTGTCCGTGTGTGACAGTGCCTCTAGATGTGCATCTGTCTCCCTGTGTGTGTGCTGGTCTCTGTGTGAATGTGTTTGGCTCTGCCTCTGTGCTCACCTCTACAGTGTGGCCTGCCCCTGTGAACACATCTCCGTACATGCCTGGGGGCATGTGTTGGTGTCTCAGGGTATGTGTCTGTCTCTCCATCTCTTTGCTTGTCCCTATCTCTCCATGTCTAAGTGTCGGTCATACCACAGCCTCAGTGCATAGCAACAGCTGACAGCTGAAGACTCCTCAGGCGAGAGAGAGAGAGAGAGAGAGAGAGAGAGAGAGAGAGAGAGAGAGAGAGAGAGGAGAGAGAGAGAGGACTAGGGGGAGGAGGGAGCCGATGAAGAAACAGCCAAGAGGATAGGGACAGAGACAGGGCCAGGCTGGGGACAGAGACAAGGACAGAGACAGAGGAGGAAGAGGACAAGGATCGGAGAAGAGCTGATGGTGAAAGATGGGACACTGGGAGGAAAGGGATGGAGATTGCACCATGAGGCCGGGCTGAGGGGTACTTCCTGCCCAACCCCTCCGCCCCCCGCTGGGACGCTCTGGGACATGCTGGGGTCAGCGGTGCGGGGCAAGGGGCAAAGGTGAACCGCCGGTCTAGCGGAGGGGTCCTGAGACCGCGGAGGTGCCTTGAGGGAGGGTGTAGGGGCAGCGGGCGCCGTTTGTCAGCCCTATTGACAGACGTGATGGGGTTTCCGTCCGTGATCAATGATTCTCATCTCCGGGCCGAATGAGCCGCGGGGCGCCCATCCATCCCCGTCAGCGCCGCGCGGCGGCAGCCGCCCGAGGCCCCGCCCGCCCTCACCTCGGCCCCTGCCCTGCTCCTGCCTCGGACCCACCTGGGCCCAGAGCATCGAAGGGACCCGGAGTTCCGAGGGTCCCTGGTCTTGCTGGGCTGCTGAGCCTCGCGGGGCTCCTGCTCC
Source organism: Camelus ferus (assembly GCF_009834535.1). NCBI lineage: Eukaryota > Metazoa > Chordata > Mammalia > Artiodactyla > Camelidae > Camelus > Camelus ferus. Next base: position 22,790,889 of record NC_045707.1, read on the forward strand.
GTCGCGCCCCGCTTCGGGGGCCACGGTCCCGGAGCCTCGAGCCCCACGCCCGGCCCTATTCCTCAGCGGCGCACAGACCCAGCCTCTCGGGTCCACAGTCCCTGAGCCCCGCAGCCCTCTCCGCTTCGCACCTGGGCCGGGGGCGTGTCTGGGGCGTGCCGGGGTGAAAGTCACCTTCGGTGCCCCCAGCTGGGCGGGAGGGGGCGCGCGGGGCGCGGCCGGGATTGGAGCGCCGCGGAGCCCCGCCCCCCCCCCCCCCCCGCCCGCCCGAGTCCGACCCAACTTTCTCCCCCGCCCGCGCCCCGCCCCCGGCGCCGCGCTCCGCTCCTCTAGCCGCTCAGTCCGCGGGCCGCGCCGCCCGCTCCCGCCGCTCCGGCAGCCGCCCCGTGGCGCGCCGGCCCGGGCCCCTCGCCCCCAGGCCCGACTCCCGCCTGCCCGGGACTCGCCCCGCCCGGCCACCCGGGAAGATGCGGCTGCTCCCGGAATGGCTTCTTTTGCTCTTTGGCCCGTGGCTCCTGAGGAAGGTAAGGGCAGCACGGCGGTAGCGCGAGCGGGGGTCCCGGCCGCAGAGGTCCCAGAGTGCGAGGGGCTGCGTGCGCCCGCCCCGCCCCCGCGCGCAGCGTCCCAACTTTGTGCGGCGTGGGGGAGGCGGACAGACAGACTCCCCGCTCCGGACAGGCGCTCTTCCAGGGCAAGTTGGCCGAGGGTCGGGGTGGGTGCCGGGGTGGAGGCCCGCCTCGGATCCCGCTCCTGGCGCGGCGGGGGAGGGGGACGAAGCCAGACCCGCGAGTGCGCCAGACGGAGCGGGAGTGCGAGACAGACAGACAAGCCAGCAGAGTGTCAGCCTTGCCGTCTTTCCGCGCCAACCTCTCTCGCCTTCCTCGCTGTCTGTCCTTCCACCCCTCCACCCCCGCCTTCCCATTTCTCTCCTCTGCTCCTGTCACAATGCCAGGTGGGCCCTGTGTTCCAAGCATACACGGCCCGAACACACGCGCGCACACACGGACTCACACAGAGACGGTCGAACTTGGCTACGGTCTCCCATCACATTTCCCGCGGAGACACCATCTCCCCTGCACAACCTCACAGACACACCCCTCGCGCCCGGCGGGTAGGGAGTCGGGGCTGTCTGAAAGGAGAGTCTCTCCTCCCGCCCCCTCCTCGCCCCCACCTTCCCAGGCTGCCTCTTTCCCTGAGGCTCCAGAGCGAGGACCCAGAAGCTAAGGGGGCCCAGACTTGATCTGCCTCCCTCCTAACTTGGAGGCTTCAACTCGTGTACACGGTGTGCTCATGTGTGCTGATATGGAAAGTGTGGGTCAGCGTGTGCACCTGTGTGCGTGCCTGTGTTGGGGCAGCCGGGCTCAGGTGTCTAGTACTGGGGTCCAGGATGCGTGTGTATGCTGATGTGGTGTGCGGTGTTGCTCTCAAGGGGTGAATGCAAGTGCCTGCTTCACAGTGCAGTCATCTGTGTCCCGCTGTGAGTCCCACAATGGGGACCCAGGCCCTGGACCCCTGTCTTTTTCCATCAGCTCCCCTATCCCTAACTTTCCTATTTCCTGCACCCCAGCTGTGATCTACCTAGACTGGGGGACAGATAGGTTGCTCCCTACTCCCTGCACCCTAACCCCCAGCCCCTGCAGAGTCTGGAAGGGGTGTAGTTCCCCCCAACCACTTGGACTCCCATCAGTCAGCCAGATTGCACTCAGCAGCTCCAGCAGGGCAGGGGCTGCCCTAATGAGGCTGGTGATGGAGCTCCTTGATTCTCATAAGCCCGCCTGGTGACCTTGAGGGGCTGGAAGGTGGGCAGAGGAGCCCCCTCCACAAAAACTACTTCCACTGGCAGGAGCTTCTTTTGGACTTGCTGCCTAGCTCTGCCTATAGAGCGCTGCGGGAGGAGATCTGTGCCCCACAACCCACCCGGGTGTGAAGGCCTGGGGGAGAGGAGGTGGGGTTGGATAGTATCCCTGACCCCTTCTTTCTAATTCCTCCCTACTCTCCTCTCCACTCTCCCCATCAAATAAACTCCCCTGTGGACAGATCTGGTTTAATTTCCTTTGCCCCCTGAAGGGGAATGAAACATCTGGTGGAGACTTGAGGGAGAATAAGCATGAGGATGTGAGCGATGGGGAGCTATCTGAATGTGTGAGAGCTGCAGCTGTGGGCCTCTGTGTTAGAGTCCATGGGGGAGAATATCTGCCATTTAGTCCAGCTTGCGTGCATGCGAGAAACTGTGTTTACCTGTACATACAGACTGTGGATGTATGAATATGTACAACTGTGCTTGGAGTGTGTGTAGGAGTGTGTCCGGGTACCTATCTGTGTGTGCTTGCATGCACTTGTGAGTATGGTGTGTGCACATGTGCATGCCTCACATGGTGGGTCTCTTGTGCACATCTGTGTGTTGGGGTGTATGTGTTGTCTGGATGTGTCCCTGGGGTTTGCGAGTGTGTGTCTGCATTCTTGTGGTTTCAAGTGCATTTGTGTGTGGGTATGGGATTGTGATCTTCAGGATGCGTTCGTGTATCTGAGCGTGGCTTGTGTGTGTGTGCTTAGGGCTGCCTCAGTGCCAGAGCTGGCACTGGGTTGACACTGAGTAAGAGGCTGGTGGGGGAGAGTTTACAGAGAAACCCTAATTGTCCAGTGCTGACAACCCTGCCTCTCCCATCCTCTTCACTTGCCCCTCCTCCAGGATCTCTCTCCCTTCTTCCTCCTTGCTCTGGCTCCCGATCTATCGTGGCCTGTGACTCTTGGTTTCCACTGCCTCTAGGGCTCTGGCACAAGTCTTCTTCAGGATCTTTCTAACGTGGTCTCTGACTCCTCTCCCTGTCTGTCTCTGTCTTCCCCACCCCTTGCCAAAGCAGCTGCCTACTGGGAGAAGCAGCAGGCGATCAATAGTCACTAATCACTAATCACTAATCACTAATTAGCTAGGGGAGGGCAGGGGCGGGGCCCTGTGGGACCTTCCAGCTCTAGCCTGCCTCTGGGAAGGATTAGGCTGAAGCGAGTCTCTCAGCCCTGGCTGGCCCCATCCCCATATCTAGCCACCCCCTCCTGCCTCTGTACCCCCCTTTAGCCCCCCAGCTAATCTCTGGCTGGGCCACTTAGGCACGCACAGCCTGGGCCAGGGCCCAGAGCTGTTGGCGGGGATTTGGGGGTAATCAGGGGCCGCAGCTGGGCCAGGGGCATGAGAGGGGGACACTGTGATTGATCCCTTGGGCCAGAGTCTATGAGTATGGGAGGGAGTACCCGATGAAAGAAAAATTTACACGGCCTTGGGGTTGGGGTGGGGGAGGAGCTGGAGGCCCAGGACACGGTGATTAGGGAAGAGGTGAGGTAATTGGGGGACCGAAACAAGGTAAAGAAGGGTCACTGGAGTCAGGGATGGAGTCATTGGGAAGGGGAGAGATAAACGTTCTACGAGACCAGGTAAGTGGAGGGGACATCATAGGGGTCAGAGATGAAGTCATTGTCGAGGAGATGCGGAACTTTGGACAGAGCCCTGGAACTCCACACAGGCGGAGTCCAGGAAGGGGTCAGGGTAACTGGGAGAGGGCAGGGTCGGTCATGGGGGAGGGGCCCCAGGGCTCAAGGGTGGCTGGGTGCAGTGGGGAGTCGCGGGGCGAGGGGTGGGAACGAGCAACGGGGCGGGGATGGGGAGCAGGGAGCGCTGCCTTGAGCGCTGGAAATTGGCGAGTCTCCCCCTCTCCCTCGCCTACCCCTCCTCCACCCCCACCCCGCCCACTCCCCCTCCGGCTCCGGCTTCGGGAAATTACATCCCAGCACCGCGGCTCCCACCGCCCCCCCCCCCCACGCGCCCCGGAGCCCGCGCCTTTATAGGCACATTTATTGCAATAATAAAGTGAGGCGCGGGGCGGGGGGCGGCCGTTCCCGGGGGGACCGCGCCGGCTCTAGGAAGCAGGGAAATAAAATAAAATAAAATAAAATCAAAATTCAGATAACGGTGAGCCTTGCGCGCTGCAGGCCAAGAGCAGGCGGGCAGGCGGGGCTGAGGGGGAGGGGGCGCCCGGCCCAAGGGCAGAGCCCGCCCCACCAGCGGTCCCCGCCCCCTCACGCTATACTAGGGTCTGGAAGGAGGTATCTTTGCCTCCACTTGCCTGGTCCCCTCCTGTAGCCTGATCCTGCCCGTCTGCCTTTTCCTCTGACTTGTCTCCCATACCTGTCCTCAGCTCCTGTCTCCCTATTCCTCTCTTATCTCCTTTCTTGTCCCCCAGTCCCAATTAACATTCCCCAACTCCTGGGTCTCTGCATCCCTCAGCACTCCTGTTTCTGCCCAATAATCATTTCCCATCCCTGATTTCCGTTCCCACCCCCATCAGGCCCCCATCCCCTTCTCCCAGTCCCTGTTCCGTTCTCATTCCCTGCCATTCCCCAACGCCCATCCCTCATCTACTATCCCTGTCCTCCCCTCCCCATTTTAGTTCCCATCCCATCCTGTTCCCCCATTTTCATTCTCCTGGCTATGCCTCTGCCCAATGCCTGTCCACCATTTCTGATCTCCTCTTCATCCCTGTCCCCATGCCTATCCTTGTTCCATCCTTCTCTCTGCACCATATACCTGTGCCTGCCGAGTCTCCAACCCCAGTCCTCCTCCATCTCTGTCTCAGTCCTCACCCCAGCCTGTCCTGTCTATCTCACCTCTGTCCTCACTCCCATTTCTATCCCTGGTTCCCAGCCAGACCCTGGCTACTCCACCAGCCCTGACTGCGGTGCCCCCCGCCTCCTTCTAGGTGGAAGGGTTCAGTATGCTATTCCCTACCCTTCCTCAACCCAGGCCTGGAGCACTCCTCTTTCCCCAGCAACGGGGTGCCGTCCCCTCCCCCAGTCAGAATCCTGAGTGGCCCCGCCTGACCCACGCAGCAGGAGAGAAGCCACCGACAGGTCTGGAGGCCTGGGGGAGGTGCGCCCTGCAATGCGGCTGGGGGGCTGACAGCCTGATCCTCTCTCTGTTCCCAGCGGTCCCATCCCCAAGAGCCCCTTTCCCCCACCCGGTGGAGTTTGTTCAGCAGCAAAATGCAGCCTCAACTCCCCTCCAATGCGTGGGCTCACTGCCTTGGGGGCAAAGCACTCCTGGCTCGGCTCCCGCCCTGCTAGGGCCTGGAGGCGCCTAGTGAAGTGCACCCCACACCCCACACCCTCCCTCCACTGCCACCGCACACCTCCGCCCCCCAAGCCGACAGCCAGGCTAGCCTCTCCCCTCCACAAATGTCACTGCGCCCAATTAGCTTAATTAAACCAGCTCTGGAGCAGGGGGACCCCTCCTTGGACAACACCCGGCTCCCACTCTCAGTTGTCAAGGGGGAGGGACAGCACCACAGCTTCTGGGCAAAGAGGCCCCCTGATCCCCCTGCTTTCCTCTCCCACCCCCACCCACAGTTGGAGACACAATCTGAAGGGTAGAGGGAAAGAACCACAGTGAGACAGTCAGAAGAAATAGGGAGAAAAACAATCACAGAAGGAGAAAATTAGAGACAGAGTGAGGAAGAGAGAGAAAAAAGAGACTAAGAATCAGAGAGAAAGGGAGAGAGAGAGATGGAAAAACAGTGAGAGGGAGAGCGAGAGAGGGAGAGTGAGAGCGAGCGTGCAAGCAAGGAAGCCAGAGGGAGGATTTTATTTTATTCCATGTTCCCATTTCTCGGCTCGTTTCCTCCCAGACTCTCGCGCCCCCCCCCCCACTGAGCTACCCCCCCACCGAAGGTCGCTTTGGCCGCCCCCCCAACTCTTCCCTTTTATCTTGGCTGTCTCCAGCAGCCGGTGGGGGGTGTGGGTGCCCAAAGCCCCGGGATTTGCCAGGATCAGAGAAGCGCAGATAGCAATTTGTCTGGGATCAGAGGGGGGGGGCCACCCAGCACCCCTGACGGCCCAGCCAAACCTCCTTCCTCCTCCCAGCCCCTGTCTGGAAGGAGTCTGGACTGAAGCAGTCGACAGGTCCTGGGCTGGGTGCAGGATGTCGGGTGCTGCTGGGGTGTGCTGGGAGGGGGTGGCTCAGAGGCACAGGAGTCAGGGACTGAAGGATGTCCCTGGAAAGAGCTAGTGGTTGGGCCCAGAGGGGTGAGGAGATTAGGTGTCAGAGTTCAAATGACTCCCCCGAACCATCCTTGGACTTTCCCTGGAAGCTTCACATACTCCCTCCTCCAATGTCCTCTCCGAGGCTCAGGCCTTGCTCTCTCTAAGCCCACCTTTAAGGGTGTTGGCCTCTCCTCCAGGGAGGCCCTTGCCCCCTCCCACTGTGGCCTAGGACTCCTTCCCCCCAGCCCCTCTGAGGCCCACCCTCCGGGTGTTAGCTGCCAGCTCATGCTTGTCTGTCTGAGTCAATCACTCTTGCCACCCCCGCCCCCCTTCACCTGAGCTGGGAGGAGAGATGGACGGGAGGAGGAATGAGGGGGGCGATAAATATGTATGACGAGCGGGTGGCGGCGGCATTAATAACCCGGGATCGCAGCGCTGCGGGGATGGGGACCAGGCGGTGGAGATTCTAGCCCAGCAGCTCGACTCTGCCGCTCCTGTCCCCTGTGGACACATGGTGTGGACACATGGGTGTGTGCAGAGGGGGACACCCATGCTGCCCTGCCTCTTTATCGACCCAAAGCTCATCCTGCAGGCCAGTGTGGGACCCCCAGGGACCATTCACAAACAACTCACACATATGCACCCCCCCAGGGGAACACGATGAGACCACACTTACTGTATCATTGTGGATACACTGACACACACCCTTGGGATAAAGCTTGACACATGGACAGAAGATAATAGGAGCTCACACAGGAAAAGTGACACCCTCAGAGAATCACACACAGCCACCCTCAGACATACAGCCAACGCAGGCATACAACCACACCAGCCACACAGACACAACTACCACAAACGGAAACACAGCCTCACTTAGAACAACATAGACACAGCCAATTCAGGCACATATGCACAGCCACCACAGGCTGATAGACATTCAGCCACCACAAGTAGGCGGACATACAACCTCCTGAGACTGATACACAGGGGCATACAAATACACACACACGTACAGCCACCATGCGCAGCCTGAGACCTGGGACATGGCCATGCCCTTGTGCCCCATTTTCCTGAAATACTTCCATACAATCACTGGTTCCTTATTTTATCTTTTTTCATATTATTTCTGGCCCATGAAATTTATAATGTGTATTAATCTGTGTACTTTATACCCCAGCCAGACACATACGTACTCATCACCATAGGTTGAGACTTGAGTGTGCCCGTGCATGCGTCCATGCATGCACACACACACACACACACACACACACACATACACAGTCATCACTCCAGGTAGACAGACACACACACAACCCTCTCAGGCTAACAGAAACGCAACCATCCCAGACTGACACACACGGTACGCCCTCCCCCCAGTCAGAACCCACACGCAGTAAGGGCCACGGTAAACGGCCACAGCCAGCACAGTCTGACTGACACACTCTGACACGCACGGCTCCTCTCCCTCCCGCTCCCCTCGCTGGAGCGGCATCTCCATATTTCTTCCTCTCGCGCGCGCGCGCGCGCGTGTCTCCTTCACTCCCGGCCACCCCCCACCCCCCACCCCCGCCCCAGATAATTGATGGCCCGGGCCTGGCCCGGCCGCTCCCGCCTCTCGATCCATCTTGTATTCGCGCCCGCACCGTCTCCTAGGTCGGCCGCCACCTGAGACGCAAGGAGACGAGTAGGGGCGGGCAGGGGCGGTCCTCCAGCCCCGTCCCAGCCCAGGGAAGGACCACCAGGCGGCATCCCCCACATTAGGAGCGCTGGAGGCAGAGAGGGGTGCTGGCGTAGCCCTCAAACCTCAATCCACAGTGCCCAGCCTCTCCACTGCCCTCAGCTCCGTCGGTTTCCCTTGCCCCTCCTGGCAAGGGAGAAGAGGGTGGGGGGGGGTGCCTTAGGCTCGGCAGGGTGTTGGGAGGTCTCACTCTTTATTGATACTGGACATTGGCAGTGGTCATGGCCTCACTTGCTTCAGTTCAAGCTTCTCCCTGGTCCATTACTCCCAACCAAGCCCAGGCCCACAGCTCCACACTCCCTATTCAAACCCACACTGGCTTTGGCTTTTTTGACTTTATCAGTTCTCATCGGAGTTCTGTGAGAACACAAGGATTCTCAACGTCATTTCATAGGTGTAGAAACTGAGGCCTAGACCACATGGCTTGAAAGGGTTGCAGGTCCACTCCAGAACGCACTTCCTGAGCCACTGCCTCGTACGGCCCGATTCCATTTGGTCTCCTAGTGTCTGTGGATAAGGGTCTGCGTGGCCCTGGCGGGGTGGCCAGAGACAACCCCAAGGTCTCTCTTTTCCTCTTTATCTACAGGCGGTCACTGCCCAGATACCAGAATCCGGGAGGCCGCAGTACCTGGAGTTGCGCCCCGCCGCGGCCGGAGGGGGCGCCCCTGGGCAACAGCTCCCGGCACCGCCGAGGTCTTCCGAGGGCTTGGGCACCGCACGCGCCTGGAGCTGGGCCTGGCCCGCTAACCACACTGGAGCACTAGCCCGGGAGGGAGCGGCGGGGGCGCCCGCGCAGCGCACCAAGAGAAAGCCGTCTATCAAAGCGGCCCGCGCCAAAAAGATCTTCGGCTGGGGGGACTTCTATTTCCGGGTGCACACCCTCAAGTTCTCTCTACTGGTGACCGGTAAGATTGTGGACCACGTGAACGGGACCTTCAGCGTGTACTTCCGCCATAACTCATCCAGCCTGGGCAACCTCAGCGTCAGTATCGTGCCGCCCTCGAAGCGCGTCGAGTTCGAGGGCGTCTGGCTGCCGGGGCCCGCCCCCCACCCGCTGCAGTCTACGCTGGCCTTGGAGGGGGTGCTCCCTGGGCTGGGGCCCCCGCTGGGGATTGCGGCCGCGGGGCCAGGGCTAGGAGGCACTCTCGGGGGCGCGCTGGCGGGTCCGCTCGGGGGCGCGCTGGGAGTGCCCGGGGGCCAAAGAGTCACGCGCTTTCAATTGCCACGTGGAGTATGAGAAGACGAACCGCGCGCGCAAGCACCGGCCGTGCCTGTACGACCCATCGCAGGTGTGCTTCACTGAGCACACGCAGAGCCAGGCCGCCTGGCTCTGTGCCAAGCCCTTCAAAGTCATCTGCATTTTCGTCTCCTTTCTCAGCTTTGACTACAAACTGGTGCAGAAGGTGTGCCCAGACTATAACTTCCAGAGCGAGCACCCCTACTTTGGATAGCGCGACCCGCCCTCGCCCGGGCCCTGAGCTTCCCGCCAAATCCCCAACTCCCTAAGTGGGACCCCTCCCTGTGCCCACATCCACAACTTCCAGCCTGGGCGTGGAGAGAAACAGCCCTCCCAGGGACCATCGGCTGGCGAGCGCCCCCTTTTCCCTGTGGGGGTGCCCACAAGGCTGAAGGTAGCTCCCTTGGCTACAGAACAACCCAAAGTGAAGGGGAAAGAGCGAAGCTCCAGAATAGGTGGGGCTTGGAGGCGGTCCCAGCGTCCCCTGCGTCCACACTGAGTCCGCTTTAAGCCGCTGGCGCTGGGCTGGATTCTCCCTTTGCCCACAGCTTTAATAACGCCTGGCCTGGCCCCCTCATCCCACCGTGACTTCCTTACCCCCTGGCGCTTGTCCCCCACCCTGTGCCCATGTAAAGACCATAAGGTCTTGTAAACCGCAGCCTATCCCGTTATCCTTCTGCCTGCCGAATGCCAGTCCCTCCCGTTCCCCGAAACCCCAATAATTAGGGTAGCAGAAGCAGAACTCCTGGGCGAAGGCGACTGACTCGGGCCCCTGCCCTCTGCCCGCCTCCCTCCTGTCCCTGCCGTCTTGCTCCACCTTTCCGGCTGCTTCCTCTCAGTGATTTTATTTATTTATTTAACGCCAAAACAGACGGGAAAGGGAACAAAATAAAGTGAAATCCAATAGGCGTCTGTGTGAGACCTTTGTAGGGAAGTGGGGTGGTGGTGTGGATTTATGTCTGGCCAGGGCCTCCTCCCACCGCGGCTCCTGGGGAAACCGAGGCAAATATTGACAGAGCTAGCACCTTGGAGGTCATCCAAGACCACATCAGATACACGTGGAGGAGACCCTTGGGATAAGAGCCCTGCCTGGGGTGAGGATTTTCCTCCCAGGTGTGGGCGATGTGCAGCTGCTGCAATTAGGATGGGGATTAGACCTGAAAGGGCACCACCAGCGGACTATTTGGGACTACTTAGGGGAGGAGGTATAAGGCTTTGAATGGGATGGAGATGCAGGGACGGCGTAGGCAGAGCACTGACAACCTGCTAAGCTCCGCGGAGCTGGCGGGAGGAGGCAGGTGGGGGGGAGGGGAAACGGTGTTTGCGGCATCTGGAGTCATCGATCTTCCTTTTCCTTCCTAATTTCGTGGGCGCTGAGTTTGCAGACCAATGGGGGAGGGAGGGAAGGAGCCCTGAGACGAGGGGGTGGGGGAAGGGACAAGCTCGAGTTTGGAGAGCCGGGCCGCGCCGCTGCTGCTTGCCGTCTGCAAACACAAACAAGGCCCCCTTCCGCCAGCTGCCCACCCTCCCCACCCCCGCCTCCAGCTCCCTCCTGCAGACGCGGCTGCTAATTTTATCCGCCCCCAACCCTGGCCCGAGCGTTAATTGGCTGCGGCTTCATTAGCAGTTCACAAGCTCAGCCGCCCCCCTCCCCTCGGGACCCCTGACTGGGGCGAGAGAGGATATACCGACAAGCTGAGGCACAGAACGACACCTCGTCTTCAGCCTTCCTTCGCCTTGAGTCCTGGGTCAAGGTACGCCTGGGAGAGGGCAGTGTTCTCCTGAGGATTGCCTACTGGCTCCAGCGGGTAAACTGAGTCAGAGGTGAGTCTGATACAGGCGGGCCTGGGAGGGAAAAGTCAGTAAGGAGAAAATACATACCGGATAGATGGATGGATGGATGGATGGATGGATGGATGGATGGATGGATGGATAACAGTATCAACTGAAAGGAGGAGGGAGGTGGGAAGTAGTTCTCGGTCAGAGATTGGAGGAAGGAGAACCTAGCAAACTCCCAGCACCAAGCCTATTATTTCTGGAAAGACCCGAAAACACCTGAGGCTGGAATGGGAGAGAAGGAGGTTACAGCTTAGGGTGGAGGGGGTGGAGCTTCTGAGGTCTGATATGAGAGCCAACTGGGAAGACTGGAATTAGCAAGTTAGCCCATCTGGGCCTCAGTTTCCTCATTTGTAAAGCAATAATAAAATAGCGTGTTCTGAAGATTAAATGAGACTTTGCAAGTGAACAGGCTTTGCAGTTAATTGTCCTCCTCCTCTTCCTCTGACTCACAAACCTGACTCCTCCTCTGCCATCCTCTCCTCCTCCTCCCCTTCCTCTTTGGATATCTGGGAGCAGAGTGAGGTCCCCCTACTTGTAACTGCACTTGTTGCATTTGCATTTTGTTACCTGTTCACCTCTTTTTTTTTTATTTTAATGGAGGTACTGGGGATTGAACCCAGGACCTTATGCATGCTAAGCATGAGCCATACCCACCTGTACCCCTTCATCTCTTGATGTCCCAGCCATCAGTGATCTATTCTGATACCTCCAAGGCTATGGCATGCTGGGCATGGTGAAGGAGCTCAATATATTGGCCGAATGAATGAATGTAATATTGCTATGTAAGGCAATGGTTCTCAAAACCACTGCTTATTAGAATCACCAAGGGGAGGTTTTGTTGTGTGTCAGTGTGAGTGGGCAAAAGCCATTGAACTAGAACTTCTGAGGAAAGGCTCATATATTTGTCACATTTCCCAGTCAGTTCTGCTGCCTAGGTTTGGGGATCCTCTCCTGGAGGGATCCATGAGTCCCTTGCCCAAAGAATGAGTCCAGATAAGTCAGGCAAGAGGGAATATCCCTTCCAGTTCCAGTTCCAAAGATCTATAGCCCCAGGGTACAAAGAAAGCTCACTGATTGCTGGGGCAGCAATGGTGAATAGGTACCCATCACAAAGCAAAATTCAACATGTGCAAGGACAGGAAGCGGGCACCTCATTCAGCTCCCAGATGTCCCAGGGAAGGAGAGGATGGCCACAGAGGAGGCAGGTTTGGGAGGATGAGGAGGGACAGTTCATCCCAGAGCATGTTTACATACACAGCCTCATTTAATCCCCACCACATGTTATTTTATTATTGAGTTACAAGTGAGGTTAATTTGCTATTTAATTTCCCACAGCTGGAACTTGAACTCGGGTCCCTCACTCTTCCAAACCAGGGTGCTTTCCAGTGCACCAGAGCTCTCTAGCTTGTATTGGGAAGAGAGCCTAATAAGGCTAGGTACTCAGTAGACACCCAGTGAATGGTTGCAGTATGGACAACAGACAAGAAAATCAAAAACAAAACGAAACAAAAAAATACCCCTGAAGAGCTTCAGGACAGTGAGGAGATGGGGCGGCACTGGATCTCTTTTCTTTCAGGCAAAAGCCTCTGACCGTGGGGCTGTAGACGGGAAATGAAACGGAAGAAGAGGGGGGAAAAACTACAATTCCCAAAAGACCATATAAAGGGACTGGCTCACGCATGCGTAGGCCCCTCCCTAGTTCGGTAGCTTCCTGGTAGCTCTTCTCGCGCATGCGCCCTCTGTCAGTTTTCTTCCAACCCCTTACTTGCCCTGGCCGGAGTTGGTGCCTCAACCTCCTGCGGCGTCGACCTCCTGCGGCCTTGACCTCAGTTTGCGATGCTACCTTTCTCTTTGTTCTGGGCGACTCGGGTAAGAACGAGGCTCTGGAGACTGGGTGATCAGTAGAAAGTAAGCTCCCTTCCTACTCTAGCTTCCATTCACAAACTTGGCGTTCTCTTGGCTTTTCCACCCACGTGGTCTGGGTCTTGGGGGACCAGGAAGGAGGATGTGCAACTAGAGGATCCCTGAGACCCTAAGTGTGCACACGATGATTGGGGCCCGTCCGCATTACGGGAACCAGACGCCCCAGGGCCTTGTGACCGCCCGTTTGACGTGGCATTAGGGAAGAAAACAGCACTGGATGCCCCCAGGGAACCTATGCTGGCCCACGAGTGGGGTTCCTGGCCTGGCCTGGCGAGCTGAGTCTTGCAAGCTCTGAGCCGTGCGGATGATGCAACTGTGCACTCCTGCTTGCATCAGGGGTCCTGTGACTCTGTGGGCTGGAAGGAGGTGCAAAGAGTGGGGAGCCCAAAGTACAACATGTGGGTTCTGGCTTCCCTGCCAGCAGTCCCTCCACCCCCAACCTCTTCCCCAGGGGTTGCTAAGGGCTACCTGCCCACATCCACTGCTCTGGAAATCACCTGTACAGCCATTGCCCTAACCCTTGCCAGCTTGATTGCCTCCCCGCTGCCCCCCACAGGGGTATCCTCTGAAGCCTCTGCAGGAAAACTGTATGTTCCTGTGGGTGGGGACTGCCCCTGTTCAGACACATATGCTTCTAGTGGACAGACTTTTTCCTGATGCTTTCAGAGTGGTTCATGGGCAAAGGTGGAGGGAGATTCTGAGGTGAGGTGAATGGACCGAATCAAAACCACCCCCTGGACATTGATTTCAACCTTGGTTCTAGAACTGACTTTTGAAAGTGGATGTGGGGGTGGTAAGAACTAGAACAAACTGACTAGACAACAAGCTGCTGGATATGGAGCCTGAGGGCCTGATGAGCATGGCTGAGGGTTGTTGAATGTTTTTGTCTGGGCAGTTTTTATTTAACCCTGGCTTTTCCTCCCCTAGCCTCTGCAGAGATGTGGTCAGCTGGTCGGGATGGTCATAAGGTGCCAGCACAGCGAAGCAGCCCAGACTCCAACTGGAGAAGCAACTGGGGGCTGGTCAGGCCAGGAGAGTCTATCAGACAGTGATCCTGAAATGTGGGAGCTACTGCGGAGAGAGAAGGACAGGCAATGTCGTGGCCTGGAGCTCATTGCCTCAGAGGTGAGGCCTGGGGAGAGGGGCCAGGGCTTGGGCCACTGTGGGTGCTGGAAGTAACAGCTCATCTTCCTGCTATTTCTCCAGCTCTCCCTTTCAGACTCAGGGCCTTCCTGTTGGGCCTCATCTCATTCTCTTCTTACTGTCATCTGAAGCAAAGGCAGGGCCAGACTGGATTATGGGATGGGGGCATTAAAAAGCTTCCAGATTTACACTGGAATTTGACACAACGTTGTAAAATAATTATAAATCAATAAAAAATGTTTAAAAAACAAAAGCTTCCAGAGCCTTCTGGGGCTCCTACATTCTAGTCTGGTCCCTCTTCCATCCCAGGAGGGAAGAGGAGCCTAGAAGCACAGATTTGAGTGGACAGGTGGCCTTGCTGGGGACCTGTCACACATCACAGCAGCAGGATTTCTGAGGATGCTGCCTCTGGCTCTGCCCCAGGCCTGGCAAGGAACCCTAAATGAACAGAGCTTTCTGCAGAACCCGGCTCCTCCTTGTGGCCTGGGGCTCTAGCAGGGTGGAGCTGTGGGGTCCAGGGAAGGGGGCTCAATACCTTCTGACATTGCCCCTCCCCCACCCCAGAACTTCTGCAGCCGAGCTGCGCTGGAGGCCCTGGGGTCCTGTCTGAACAACAAGTACTCGGAGGGTTATCCTGGCAAGAGGTGAGGGCTAGGCACCAGGAGGCTGAAGGACAGCCTCAGGGATGGTGCTCCCAGTGGGGGACACCTGCCTGCCCCCTCCTAGTGTGTATAGAGGAGTCGCCTTCCCAGTCCTTTGCTGCTGATCCAGGGGGATGGTGGATCCCTTTCTCTGTGCCTTGATATGCCCCCATCCCATTGCAGATATTACGGGGGAGCTGAAGTAGTGGATGAAATTGAACTGCTGTGTCAGCGCCGGGCCTTGGAGGCCTTTGACCTGGACCCTGCACAGTGGGGAGTCAATGTCCAGCCCTACTCTGGGTCCCCAGCCAATCTGGCTGCCTACACAGCTCTTCTGCAGCCTCATGACCGAATAATGGGGCTGGACCTGCCTGATGGGGGCCAGTGAGTATGGATGGCGTGGGTGATGGGCTTCTGGGCAGTGTGGGCGTGGGACCACGTACTGTGCTCTGTGCAGACGGAACAGGCCTTTCCCTGTCCTGCGAGTTACAGTGGATGAGGATGATAAGACCCTAGTAATCAGCGCCTGGCACAGGGTGAACAGAGCAATGAGGGTGGTACCTGCTAGGAGCTGTGTTCCAGGGACCGAGGCCTTTGGAGTGGGGCAGGAAGGGAGTGGATAAGTCTGGGAGTTATTCCACTCTGAACCTGACTTTTTCTTCTCCCCTCCCAGTCTCACCCATGGCTATATGTCTGATGTCAAGCGGATCTCCGCCACTTCCATCTTCTTCGAGTCTATGCCCTATAAGCTGAATGTGAGTGCTCTAGGGTGTGGGGAGGGAGCTGTGAGGAGCTGCCCACTTTCTCCTTACCGCTTTAGCTTTCTGTCTGTCCAGCCCCAGACCGGCCTCATTGACTACGACCAGCTGGCACTCACTGCTCGGCTCTTCCGACCGAGACTCATCATAGCCGGTACCAGTGCCTATGCGCGCCTCATTGACTACGCCCGCATGAGAGAGGTTGGTGGAGGGCTGGAGCACGGCCCCTCCCTCAGGGGTGGTGGGGAGACTCTGGAGAAGGCGCACCCTGGGGCAGGCCTGTGTGGGCCCTCCCCAGGCTGAGGCCTGTCTCTGTACCCGCCCAGGTGTGTGATGAGGTCAAGGCACACCTGCTGGCAGACATGGCCCACATCAGTGGCCTGGTGGCTGCCAAGGTGATCCCCTCACCTTTCCAGCATGCGGACGTTGTCACCACCACCACTCACAAGACCCTTCGCGGGGCCAGGTCAGGCTCCCCTGAGGTCAGGACTTGCCTCTCCCTTCCTTCACGCCCCACCTCCAGGGCAGAGAGGAACTCATTCCTACCTGAAGCCGTGTCTATGAGAGTTCTTCTCCTGCCCATGGTGGCAATTCCATGGCAGAGGGTTTGGGGGTGGAGGTGAGGGCTCCTCCCCTCAACCCCTGGAGTCCAGGGCACCAAACACAACTATGTTGGACTCTGATAGCCCGCAGGGGTCGGGCCCACCGGCTTTGCCCTTTCTTTTCACCTTAGATTCTGATCACCTATCTCCCACACAGGTCAGGACTCATCTTCTTCCGGAAGGGGGTGCGAGCTGTGGACCCCAAGACTGGCCAAGAGATCCCTTACACATTTGAGGACCGAATCAACTTTGCTGTGTTCCCATCCCTGCAGGGGGGACCCCACAACCATGCCATTGCTGCAGTGGCTGTGGCCCTAAAGCAGGTAAAGGAGCCTACTCTTGTGGGGTGGGCGGGGTGGGGCCTGGAGGCTCAGACCCTGCACCTGAAGTTGGAGCTGGTGGAAGGGAAGTGCCAGGGTGGGAGGGGACTGGGATGGGGTCACAACTGTGCTGGGGGTGGAGGAACAGAAGGGGCAGGACTTAAGGTGACAGCGTTGCTGTCTTATCTCCAGGCCCGCACCCCCATGTTCCGGGAGTACTCCCTGCAGGTCCTGAAGAATGCGCGGGCCATGGCTGATGCCCTGCTAGAGCGAGGCTACTCGCTGGTGTCTGGTGAGCCATGGGGTTTGCTGAGAGCCTCTGTCATCTCGGGCAGAGGCCCAGGACTCAGCACTTCCCGCTTACTGCCCGCCCTTAGGTGGCACTGACAACCACCTAGTGCTGGTAGACCTGCGGCCCAAGGGCCTTGATGGGGCTCGAGCTGAGCGGGTGCTGGAACTCGTATCCATCACGGCCAACAAGAACACCTGTCCTGGAGATCGAAGCGCCATCACACCTGGGGGCCTGCGGCTTGGTGAGACCTGGGGTACCAGGGGGGAAGGGTGGCTGCCGGGTGCGCTTGGGCTGTGCTGATCCTCCTCTGACTCCCCAGGGGCCCCAGCTCTGACTTCAAGACAGTTCCGCGAGGATGACTTCCGGAAAGTTGTGGACTTTATCGATGAAGGCGTCAACATTGGCTTGGAAGTGAAGAGAAGGACTGGTGAGTGGGCAGGACCCTGACCCCAGCCAGCCAGTTGACAGTCGCTGTCTCCCCTTCCCCTAGCTGATCTAACAGCCTTCCCGACGCCACTTTTTTCCCTCACTCCTCTCTAGCCAAACTCCAGGATTTCAAATCCTTCTTGCTCAAAGACCCAGAAACAAGTCATCGGCTGGCTGACCTCAGGCAAAGGGTGGAGCAGTTTGCCAGGGCCTTCCCCATGCCTGGTTTTGATGAGCGCTGAAGGCATCTAAGAAATGAGGCCCACAGCCTGACCTTTATTCCTCTTCCCCCAATCTGGACAAGTGGCAAGGTGGGGGGGCTGCTTATCTGCCAATTTTTTGCTGGAGGAGGAGAGGCCTCCCACTTAGGGGAAAAGCCAGGTGTGGTTCCCCTTCCCAGAATTTGTAGCCAAGAAGGTTTCTTCTTGTAACAAGACTTAGAAGGAGGCGGCTTGGGGCTTTCTGCCCTAACTGCTTCCATTATCTCAGTGTTATAGACTCCCTGCTCTTTCTTGGGGAGGGGGAGTTCCCGTTGTGAGCCAGAGGAAGGGGTGGGTTGGCACCCTCCTTTCCGTTTTTATCTAATAAAATGCTAACCTGCTCTGAGCTTCTATTACTGTGGGAGGGGTCCCCTGGGCCAGGTGGTGATTTGTCTCCCTCAACGTGTTCCTCCCTTCCCTCCCACCACCACCACAAGGACCCCCGGGGCTGCAGCCTCCTCTCTGTCTCTGATCAGAGCCGACACCAGACGTGATTAGCAGGCGCAGCAAATTCAATTTGTTAAATGAAATTGTATTTTGCCCACGGCTGCTTCTGTTTGATCCCTGGGGACGGAGGGGGGCAAGGGAGGGGTGGGGAAGGCAGGGAGAGGCCCAGGTGTGAGGCAGGAGGGGGTGCCCATTGGCACGAGAGGCAGCGGGCTTGGGCACCAGGAGGAGCGAACTGCGCAGAGGGACGTAGGTGCATCCTCACAAGCTGGCTGGGCTGTCAGGGGCGAGCCCAGTCGAGCCCAGTCGAGTCAGGGCAGCACCGCCCCTGGGCTGGCGCCTGGAGCCTGGGCTAACATGGGGCCCGCCACGTCACTTGGCAATCAGAGGCCCCTGCTTGCTCTTGGCTCACGTAGGCCACGCTCAACACGTAGCATACACACCACACCCTGTGAGGCCCGGGTAGCGGGGCAGAGGGGCTGACATGGCCCTTTTAGGTCAACCAGGATGCTGCCTGCCCTCCTAGCTCCCCCTCCCCCTCGTGAGACTCAAGCTGAGGGTCAGAGGCGCTTCCGCTGCTGGGAGTGAGGGAAGAGGCTGGGGGTGGGGCTACCTCCCCTCCTCGTGGGAACCCGGCCTGTGTAAGCAAGAGCTGGACAGGGTGGCTAGAGTGGCGCCCTGGGGTGGAGGGTGGAGAGTGGAAGAAATGAGTAGGCTGGCTGGTGGTTCACATGGACGTGCACTGCTGCCAGGCTTAGAAGTCTGGCCGGTCCTTCTTCAGCTTCTTATAGTCAGTGGAAACTGCAAGGAACTATGGGAGAGAAAGGGGGGTTGCACTGAGTGCCCAGGCCTCCCTTTGCTGGGGGTCAGGGGTTGTGGAGCTGGGATCAAGAGATGAGCGGATGGAGGTGCAACCCTAAAGCCACTGGCAAGTACCTTGTATTGGTCATTGGGGCTCAGGCGGTTCCACGGCTCTGGGTTGTTCTTTCGGTCCCAGCTGTAGAGAGGGAGGAGGGTTAGGGCTTCCTCTCTGGGAGCTAAGGGGACATCTAGGGTCTCTGCCCCCACCCCAGCACCCCTTTCTCTGTAGGGGTCCATTTCCCAGAGACTGAGACAGGAGGGGGCGCGTTATTGGGTGCTGACAAGGGAGACAAGAAGGCTGTCACTATTGTCAGTGTGGGGCCAGGTGACAGACTGACAACCTAGCCCAAGGAATCCCACCTGCTCCCTAGCACCCTAGGTTAGCCCTGCAGAGCAGAGAGGTGGGAATCAGGCAGAAATCCCAAGGTGCTGGGGTTGCAGTGATGTGCCTCGAATTGAGACAACAAATTCCACCTCTGGCGGGGCTTGGCATCTCCCTGAAGCCCATCTCTCCCCGCAGCCCTGGCCCCAGAAGCACCCCCAACAGCTCACCCAGCCACCCCCACTCCACCGTGCTTGGGCAGCAAGATAGAGGTACCCAAAGGCTGCCAGCGGTGGCGGCGGCAGCGGAGGCAGCAGAGCCACGTCGCCATGGTAACCAGGCCGGTATAAGTTCTGCAACCCAAAGCTGGCCTACTCTTCTTGAGCCACCAAGGAGTGAGGAGGAGTGAGCGGTCAGTCAGTCGGGTGGGCCCTAGGGGAGGTGGGGGCCTCCCAGGTCAGGAGCTGGCTCCAGCCCCTAGATGCCTGGGGATTTCCACCAGGACCTCTTATTCCCACCGTCCCTGAGAGGCATTCCTACCCCATCTTGCCCAACCCAGGACCCCTTACTGTGTCCCAAGCCAGGCCTTTACCAGACGTCCGGGCTGCGCAAGGCGAGCCGTAGCAAGTAGAGTGCAGCGCTGCCCATGCCCAGGCCAATGAAGCCAATCATCGGGATAAGCTGTGGGGAAGACAGAGGGCACTTTCAGGGTTGGCCCCCCTCCCAATCGCCCTTTACAAGCTTTTCTGCTCTCGCTCACCCCCACCCTGGGTCTGGCGCTCCCTCCCCTCTGGAAGCAGGGACCTGCACCCTCCCACACCACATTTCCTGCCATAGTTGCCCTCGTCCTACAGTGAGCCTGTCTGAGCTAGATTCAAGGAACATGGGGGTGAGGGGGCATATTGCAGACATAGATTGAAGGCACCCTGGAGAAAGATTAGGAGCATTGGGGAAGGCAGGATACTGGTAGATTTGGGGGCTGCAGAGGCATCCAGAGAGTTAGGAGATAGAATCATGGCTCCTGGAACCAAACTCACCCCAGGATGTCTCTTAATCTGCCGGTAGAAGCGGGCTCCAAGGCTGGTTCCTGCCATATCGCCTCTCCAGTGTCTGGTCCTCTCCAGCGGCCCTACTCCCTTGCTCCTCCTGGGGTCCCGCCCCACTCTGGGGAGGGGTCAGCCCAGCCCAGCCCAGCCCAGCCCAGCCCAGCCCAGCCTGGCTGCTTCCTCAGACTCACTCCACCTCCCATCTCTCAGCCGGGAGATTGTTAGGGAGCAGAGGGATTTCTGCTCCTCCAGTCCTGGTCCATGGGACACTATCATGCTTTGGGCTTTGGGCTGGTCCAAGGGAGAGGCCTCTCAGACTCTGACCCAGAGACTGATTGAGGGGGGATCCAGAAGTGGGAGAAAGGACTCACCAGGGGACAGACAGGCCTCCAGCAAAGCACAGATGTGGAGTGTTCACAGGGAGGACCAGGAGGGGTTGGTGACGAGTGAAGGTATCTGCAAAGCTTCCCTGATACCCTGAGAGCCACCCAGGAGCTGTCAGGTCTTGGGGACTCTGCTTCTGTCTCCCTCCACAGGATAGTGGGAAGAGGAGGCAGACAGAGAGACCGACAGAACTAAAGTTGCCCCAGCCGCTCTAGTCTGGGCAGTTTTTCCAAGTTGTATTGTGGTTGGCCTGGAATAGTGTTTGGAGAACAGGGGAGCCAGGCATTATCATAAATCTGGCTCAGGATAAAATAAGTCAGTTATTAAAGTCTAGGGGCTTGAGAGACTTTTTCCCTCTGCCTACCTTGGGTAGGGGGTGAAGGTGGAGAGCCATCCAAGGAAGCCACTTTATGCCTCTGGCTGTGATAGAGAGAAAGCAAATGGAGTGAAGGAAATAAGGAAAGATAGAAAAGATGTTGAAGGAGGGATGAGAACAAGACAGAGAGAGGTATAGAGCGATTTCCTCCCTTTGCACAACCAACTCAGGTGTGTGCTATGTTGTCAGGGTGGGAAGGCTCATTGCCACTGTTTTTGAGGAACTGGGATCCAAGGGACCCAGGAGCTGAACCCTAATCACCTCTCCCCACTACTATGCTAACTTCTACCCTCCCTGCTGCGCAGCTACCCATCCTACAGAGCTGCCCCACTTCTCCACTCCAGGACCCCGTGGTGTCCAGGCAGGGTCGAGTTTTGCACCCACCGCTGGGCCTCTCGGACGAGGCATCCTTTCCTGTGGGTCCTCTTCCTCTTCCCCACCCTCCTTTCACTGATACCTCCCCCGCCTCCTGTGCTGACAAGCTCGGCTGTAATTAGGCTGCGGGGTCCTGGGCTTTCCGCCTCCCTCCGGCGGATAATGAGATAAAGTGTCAGAGACACGGGGAGAACAAAGAGACAGAGACTCGGTGCTTACGTGTGTGGGGGGCAGGGGAGGGGGACTGACGGGGTGTCAGGGCCTGGAGCAGAGCAGAGCCCGGCCCTCCCCGAGCACTCGCACCTCCAGGGCTGGGTCAGGGACTGGAGTGTCCTATCACCTGTGCCCCCTAGCCCTCCAGCCTCTGGAACTAAAAGTTAATCCTGGAGCTTGAGGTGCCACACAGCTGGGCTGCACATCTGGCTCTGAGTGGCACAGCTGGGGCGCCAGGACGCAGACAAGGATGTCTGGCTCCTGCGTCACGCCTCTTAGCTTCTTGGGCCCTTGCCTGTCTTCCGGTGCTCTTCCTTGTGATGTCCAGTGACCTGAGCCTATCACATTCTGGACTCTCCGCTCCGCTTCTTTCCTAGAGCCGCTGGGGATCCTCCTGCCTTGGGCCTCTGCCCTTGCTCTCCGAGTTTCTTACTATATCATTACTTCTGCTCTGGCCTCTCTGGGGGTCCTTGACCCTTCACCTGCTTCTGGTACTTGTCTCTGTCCCCTTCTCTGTGACCCTATTTCTAAGTCCCCTCCCATCTCTGAATTGTGGTCTCTGGGACTGAGCTGAGACACGGAACTTGGGCTCCAGATCCCATTTCTTCCCACCATCCCGCACTTTACCACCAGAAGGACTCAGGTCATGCTGACCGAGCCGGCAGAAGTCATTAGCTGCGGATTAGGCGTGGCTGGGGGCAAGCGGGTGCCCCCCTGGGATCCAACTCTGAACGCTAAACTGCACAGGACGCTAATCCGCGCTCTGGCGGAGTTGAATGTCAAAAGCAGCTGGGCTCGAGGGAGAGAGCCGGCATCGGGGCCGTGGGCGCGGGCGCCCCCTGGAGGCGGAGCTGCTCTCAAGCGCTTAGGGGAGGTGCCTCGGGCGCCTCCTGTCGGACCGCGCCGGCCCTGCGCTCCGCGGCTTTCGAGTAGGTAAGTTAGGGCCAGGCGGGTCGGTACCTGCCGGCACGCGGTTCCTGCCACTCCCGCCGCCAAGGTAGTGGGTCCTGCAGCCTCCACTCTTCTGTGTGAGGTGGGGCCGAGTGGAAGGAAGGAGAAGGGACGCAGAAGCTCCCAACTCGCCAGCCGCGGGCACCCCAGGTTCAGGCTGGTTCCTCTCGCCAGGCTGGGTGTCCCAAGACGCCTGGGGCTCCGTCTCTGCTCTGAGTCTCCCCTGCGACCCTGCCTGATCCAGTCTCTGGCTGCCCTTTTTCTGCCCCTTCTTCAGGCCTCGTCTGTCACTGTCTCTTTTCCTTCTCATTCTGTCTGTCTCTCCCTCTGCAGCTCTCTTTACTTGGCTTTGTCCCTCTGCATCTGTTTCTGTGTCTGCCTGTGTTTGTCTCTCCTTCCCTCTACATCTCTCTACCTCGCTGTCTCTCTTTCTCTGTCACTCTCTTTATCTCTGTCTCCCCCTTCCTATTTCCCAGTTCTGTTACTATTCTTTGGCTTGCTGCCCCTGGGGGTCTGCACCAGTCCAACGAGACAGCCTGGGGACACCTTGGGGCACTGCCCAGCGTCCCCTTCCCAGTCACTTCCACATTCCTGTCACCTTCGTGCGGCCTCCGTCTTTCCTCTGCTGCAGTGGGGCGTGGAGGGGGCGCCCTGGAGAGAAGACACAGTACCCAGCATCTGCTCGGGAGCCCGGGGCCCCTGCCCCCTCTGTCACTATTAAGGGCGCAGGGTCCCGAGGCCCTGAGATGATCATGATTGCATCAGCCAGACAGCCTCGGAGCCAGGAGCCGCCCGGCGAGCAAACCAGCGAGACAAAGACGCCCGCGCCATCTGTTTATGCAAAGCACTCTCCGCCGGGGACCCCGGCGTCCCGATGCCTGGCCCTGTTCGGGGCACGGGGTCATGAGCCCGCTCCTGCCTGGCGCCCCCGCCGCGCTGCAGCTCCCCCGCTCCCCAGCACCCAGAGGGGCCGCGGGGCGAGCAGAACGGAGAGGGGCGGGGGGTGTTGATGTGATTGGAGCGGACGCGGCTGTTTCTTCAATAATGGATGGAGATGATGCGGACCGCGGAGCCAAGCCCGCCCGGAGAGGAGAGAGGAATAGAAATGGAGAGAAGAAGGGGCGGGGGGCGGGAGACTCACCCTGGCAAGCGCGCGCGAACCCGCGCACACACACGAGCGTGTGTGCGTCACACTGTCATTCGAATACACGCCGCCGCGGCGAAGCTCACACCCAGGCACACGCCCACGAACTGTCACCAAGACACACACACCTGCAGGCAGAGACGCCAGAGCAACACACTCACCAGAGGCTTTTCCTGATTCTCACACAGTTCTGCAGACAGAGGCACACGGAAATGCCCACAAGCGGGGCACACGCAGGCATGAAGAATGCACAGATAGGTAGATATGTCAAAGCAAATATGCACACCCAGACACTCAGGGGCTTAGACAGCCAAAAATCTTAGAGGTTGGGGATGAGGGCAGAATGGGGACAAGACACATTCAGCGGCACAGACATATACCAGGCGCGCGCGCGCACACACACACACACACACACCTGGGGGCATTGACACCCATAATCTGCAGGAGCACAGAGACACCCCTACCTACCCCTACACATTCAGTTTCTTACCCACACTTATGCAGGAGTTGCTGCCTGTGCCCTGCGGTGGTGAACTGTGCCAGAGAGGTCGCTGGCGTTCCCTGAAGCAGGCCTTGTTAATGTAGCCATGTAATGAGGTTCTGGTGATAGGAGATGCCTGGGGCTGTGGACACTTGTGCACCCGCTTGACTGCCTACAAACTTCCTTCCTTGGCCCACAGGGCCGGTGGTGTGGACTGTAGGCCACTCTGGCCAGAGCCTCAACCCCAACCCCAGCAGCTGGGGGAGAGGGGGGTACCATATCGGCAGCTGCTTAGGGAGACTCCCAGGATCCCCAACACAGCCAGGAGGCAGGCTCATCTCTGGTGTTGCCCAATCTTTTGACTTCAAGGGGCACTTTATTTGCTAAGAGCAGGGTGGGCACTGGGGAGGGATAGGATGCCACTTGGGTCCTGAACCCTGGTAACCGGGCCCCTCCTTTGGTCTGTTTTCAATTCAGTCAGCTCCTTGGCCCAGACTTATGACCTTTGCAGCGTAAGGCAGCATCATCCATCACCTAGGCTGCAGCTTGCAGGAGTGGGGGCGTTAGGGGGCTCACACAAGGTCGCTGTCCCTCTTGCCTCCCTCTCCTGAGACCTGCTCTCTGCCCGCCGGCCAGGGCTCAACCGGCGGGCAAGCCCTGGGGGGAGGTGTGTCCAAGGTGCTCACCTATAACTGGGCCTTGTGTCCCCACCCTGGCACCCGGCACCCCAGCACCCGGCCTTCTAGCTCGGCACAGCCGGCCTCCCTGCTCCTCCCGCCCTCCCTCTCTCGGGCCCTTTGCTTAATTTCCTATTAACTGCTGATAAATCCAATTAAACTGCCGCTCTAATTAGGGACAGCTGCCGGCTCCGCGAGGCGGGGGAGGAGGGTGCCCCTCGAGTGTAGGGGGAGAGAACAGCCTCTCTCTCCGCTTCTCTGTACCCCCACACCCGCATCGCCGCCCAATGAGCCAGTAAATTGGTTTTGCTTCAGCATTGTGGGGGAGGCCCTCTTGAGGATCTCGGGTCGGGGGGCTCTGGGTTTGAGTCCTCCAGATCGCTTGATGAAGAGTTGCGACCAGAGCCCTATATGTCTTCACCCCCCGCCCCCACATTTGTGGTGGGCGGGTCCCGAGGAGGAATGGGCGCAAAAGGGTTAATGTGGGTGTGGTGGTGGAGGGGGGAGGCTTGTGATCTGCTCCTTTTCTAGCCCAAGCGTGATTCAAGGGGGCTGCCTGAGTCTTTCTTTACGACCCCATCGCCACCCCCAGGCATCCGGGACAGTCAAGGGCAAAGGGAACAGGAAACCGAACCAGATTCTGAGCCTAGTTTTCCCGTGTGCTTCCCTACCCCCAACACACCTCGGCCTTCTGGAAGGAAGGGGGGCGCGCCCGTCCTGGGCCCTCCTCTTCCCCAGCCCAGCTGAGCCTCTGCCCTCCCCCCCGCCAGCAGCAGATGGTGCCCAGGCTCCCGCTGCCAACCTTGCTAGGCGGTGCCAACCTCAGGCCTGGCAGACAACCGGCAGAAGAGAAGAGGATCTCCTGGCAGGCCAGGCTGACCCTCCCCCATCCTCCGTCAAGCTCAAGACCCTCCGCCAGCCCCACTCCAGCGGCCACCCCAGGTTGCTTCTTACTGGTGGGCTCCCAGGTCCCTAAACTCCTCGTATCCTTCAGCTCCCTTTCCCACACCTTCCCTCTCCCTGCCACCTGCCACCCAGACCGGGGCCGGTTATTTGCATATTTACATATGCAAATAATAACATTTGCATACAGCGCATCGTAGGGGGCTCCGCGTGAGCCAGTTAGCTGTCTGCCCCGCGCCCTCTCACTCCGTACCTGTCGCAAAGGGCTGGAGCGGGGGCCGCGCAGGAGGGGTTAGGCCCCCTGGCCTCGTTCGCTTAGTTCCCGGAGGACGTGAGGAAGTGTTGCCATGGAGACGGCACGCACCCCACCCCCTCCCAAGCCCAGGGTCTCCGGCTTGGTGTCTTCAGTTCTCTCCTCTCCCCACCCTCCCCACCGCCCCCACCCCACGCTGGTCCCTCGCTCTCCAACCGAGATCTCGCATCGCCCCCTGGCGGCCTAGCTCGGCAGTGATCCAGGTTCGGAAATGTAAGGGGCTCGCCACCGCTAAATCGCCAAGAGCTAGGGGACCTACCTTGCTAGCCGTCTTGCTCTCAGCAGCAGAGGCGCGCGGGCGGTGATCCCAGTCCAGTTCCCCTTTCTTCACTGACGACAGAGCCCTCGCCTGGCGGACGCATAACTCTCCCCACCTCGCACCAGCCTCAGCCCAGATGGGTCTCGGGTTACCCGATCGTAGTTAGGTAAAACAGCTGGGGAGGATTCTCCACCTCTTCGTAAGGCCCTCTGCTCCCGCTTCTCCCTCTCCCTTCGGCACCCAGTTAAAAAGCAAACTTTTAAAACTTTTGTCAAAACTTTAATAAATTCGCAACATTCGATGGTTCGCCTTAACCTCCCTCCCCTTGGGACACCTCCTAGTGGAGACGTGTTCTTTTTCCAGCTCTCAAAGGCTGATGAGGCTTGCTCCCGGCACCGAGTATCTGATGCCCTCGCCGGGGAGCGGGGAGCGAGGAGGGGAACCAGTCCCTTCCCAGAAGGCCCTTCACGTTCTGGTGGGCCTTCCCACCCCTCTCCCATCCAGCAGTATAGCTGCTTTCGCCTCTTTCCTCCGCAACCTCCACTGGGCCTGCCCAGAATGGGGTTTGGGTATCTCCCGCCAGCAGGCGCCTGCACGCCTAAATCTCCTCAAGGAAGTCGGTGGGGAACAGCCCCACCTTGCGGCCGGTGTAGACCTTGACGTAGCCGCCGGCTTCATCTCCTTTCTGCACCACAATCTAAAGGTTTAAAGGACGAGAGAAGAATCAAGAGAAACAGAAGAGCTGAGCAGGGAGCCCGGAGTATGGAGGCCCACCCTAGTTCCACTAATGGGTTAAGATTTGCAAGGAGTGTGGTTTCCAGAGGAGCCTCTGGGACTAGGGTTGAGTTGGGACACCAGAGCTACCTGGTCCTTCTTGAGAGTGATCTGCCCTATCTCGCGGTTCCCCACGAAGGATCTTGTTACGCGGTGCACACGCTCTCCAGACCGGACCCGAATGATGAAGTTTGGAGGGAAAAATCCGACCTTCTCCCCTATTTTCCCCTACAGGTGATGGTAGGGAGAATCAATCTCTCAACCTCAGGTTCTAAACTCAATCCATGTCCCACCAGAGCCTCAAGACATTTCTCTTACCCGCCACCACTCCTCATTGGAGTCATCAATTACAGTGATCTTCTCTCCGGGCCTGGGAGAGAAAGGAAGGGGCCTCTGAGACTTAGGGGCCTTAAATATCCGGTCCCTTGGTTTGCCCAGGTCCAGTCCCAAATAGGCTCCAAGCCCTGAGTTCCCCTTTCCCTTTCCCGTAGGGAGTTGGGCTCTCCCCTCTCCACTCCCAGTATACCCCCACCGCAATCCTAAGGCCTCTCACGGGAAATCCAGATCGTCCTTCTCCAGGGCTTTGAACCGATAGAGAGCCACAAAGTAATGAGACTGCTGGAAGCCAGGCTGCTTGTGCTGGGGGTGAAAGGGGGTGATGAGTCTCAGGGTTCCTCTGTCCCACATTGAGGGGCAGGAGGCCAAGGCAGGGGCATTCTCCATACACACTTCATTCCAACTCTCTTCCATGTCCCTGAACTAAGAGGAATGTATTGGTTGTGTGTGTGTGTGTGTGTGAGGTGGTGGAGAATGCAGGTTAAGGGTGATTAGAACCCACAGAATAAGTGTGAGCTTCTGCTGAAGCTATGAGTGGTATCAGACCTGGCCTGGGGAGAGCACTAGGGACCCACAGGGAGAAAAGACTCCCGGGTTCTCACTTTGTCATCAGGTGTCTTCTTTTCAGCTTTCTTATCCCCTTCAGGGTTTCCTGGAATGGGAAACACCAGCCAGTTATCTCTGGCTCCTGGAGTGTAGCCCTCAATCTCTTACCTTTCTGTTGCAGGGCCTCTTATCTCTGAACCTGGCATGCCCTTTGGGCCTCCATCCCCTGTGCCACGGCTGAGCCTCAACCCTCTTCCATCTCTATGGATGGAAGTGGGTGTTACTCACCATCCTGGGGTTTGCCTTCCTCTGGTCTGGCAGACTCTGGCTCCTCTTCCATCATGGCTGCTAGAGGCTGGAGGGGGCATCAGAATTAGGAAGATGCTGTCTTGAAAACCTATGACTGGCTCTCCAGTCAGGCCAGAGAATTACAGAATAAAAGGATCTCAGGGTTGGAAGGAGCCTTGGAGGAAGTATCTAGTCAACCACCTGCCTAATGAAGGGAGTTCCTCTGAAACATCCTGGCAGGTGGGCCACCCATACTGTGCTTCAATGTAGTTGACAGGAGGCTCACTACCTTGCAAAACAAGCCCATGGAATTTGGGGAAAATTCCCTGCATTAAGCCTATGTCAGCCTCCCTGTAACTTTCAGTTACCGGCCCTCATTTGCCCTCTGGAGCAATAGAGAACAAATACAATTCCTTCCAAGACCTGAGGGCAGATGACATGTCCTTCCTGTCTTTTCTTCTCCAATCATTCTCAGTCCCTTCGAATCACCCACCATGATCCTGACTCCATGTCCTTTACTATAATGTCTGCCTTTAAAAATACTACAATGTGTAAGAGAAATTGGGAAGCACAATTTTTATAATACCCTTAAGAGAACAGAACCCAAGTGGACTAGCCTTTCTGGAAGCAAAGCACATGGACAGCCTTATAAGTCATAGTTCACTCCACAGAAAACCCCTAATCTGCACCCATACTTCAACTCTGGGGCCAGATCTCTAGTTCTGTTTTTGTGCAGTTGATTTTATTTTTTTGATCCAAGAACAGTTATGTATTTTTTCTTACCAAATTTTGAATTATTAGTTCTTGCCCTGTCTTCTAGTCTGTAAGATTTTTGAATATATTATTCAGTGTATAAGTTTTCTCTCCTAAGTTTACCACAAACTTAATTGGATATACCATTTATATCTTCATTTGTTTCAGTGAGAAAAATGTCTATAGGTGAGGACCAAGGACTAAATCATGTCATAAAGCATCAGAAATCTCTCTCTAGCTGGAAACTCCCTACGAGACCAGGATCCTTTGGGTACTGTCATTCAACCAATTTTAGGAATCCATCTAACTGTAACCATTATCCACATTAGTCTATCCTGGTTGTCCAGAAAGATATAAGGATACAATAATACATTCCTTGCTGAACTTAATGCAAGTTTATTATATTACCAATGTAGTGACCCTATTACAAAAGGAAACGAAGGTGCTCTTGGCCACGAGCTTTATGCCTCAGTTTCCTCATCTATAGGATAAACGGGTCAGACTAGATCATCTTCATGGACCCCTGCATGGCTCTAGAATTCTCTGATTACTTGGCATGACAAGTTATTTCCCCCAAGTCTAAAAGCATTGTTCTTGCAGCTTGGGATTTGCGGATATTAACTACCATATACAAAACAGATAAACAACAAGGTTCTACTGTATAGCACATGGAACTATATTCAACAACTTGCAATGGCCTATAATGAAAAAGAATATGAAAAGGAATATATACATATACATATAAATGAATCACTATGCTAAACACCAGAAATTAACACAACATTGCAAATCAACTATACTTAGAAAAGAAATGAAAAAAAAAAAAAAGGCTTAGGTATCACTCTTCTGCCTTCCATCTTAAAAAAAAAAGAAAAAGAAAAAAGCATAGCTCTTGTCTCTCTTGCCCGGTAATGCCAGGGGCCTGAGGCCTAGTGTTTAGTTAGTTATGGTGGCTAATCTGACGATTTCAGAAGGGAGTTCCTGGAGAAAACACACACTATGGCAGGACTTGTTGACCTGAGGTCCTTTAAAATTGCATGCAAAAATATGTCTGTTGGGTTATGTGCAATTTTAGGGGAAGAGAATCCGTACTTCTGTCAGCATTCCAGAGAGGAGACAGGACCTGCTCTACGGGGTCTCTAGATGGGAACTCAGTAGGAAGTTTGGGTGCTCACATTTTTCTTATCTGCCTGTCCCTTCTTCCGCTCCTTGTTTGCCATGATCACCCCAGTGCGCAGGGTTTCAAACACAGGGTCATTGCGATTGGCAGCAGCTAGTGGGAATGGGAGAAGAAAGAAGACATTACTGGGGGGTGGGGGGGCAGGAAAAGGGTTGAAGGAAAGAGAGACCTCCTAAGTAAGGGAGAGAGGGGATTGAATAGGTAAGATACCAGTGTGTGTGCGTGCGTGTGGATGTGTGTGTTTAGAGTTAGCAAAGTGTCAGCTGGGTGTACCTAGGTCATCAATCTATAAAGAGCTCTAAAAACATCACTGGAAATGTGATGGAGAAAGATATTTACCAGCACTCCTTCTAGGCAGAGCATTATGTGATGTTGGAAAGACAACTCTGCTAATAAGTTCCTTGGGAGTTGGGGAATGCTCAGAATCACTATTTCCCTTTTAAGGAGACTGGTCCTTTAACTGCTGGCTTCTGTTCCACTGAGTGGCATGTGCAAGCTGGGGTACTACCACCAGTGAGTTCTTATTTTTCCATCCATGCTCCTCACAGAGTTCAGCCTTTCCTCCAAATAAATGGTGAGCAAATTGTCAACAAATATATTTTTAAGGGTTGCCAAATTATGAATCTGCCCAGGATGCCCACCGGTCTTGGTCCAGCCCTGAGTCTGGCATTGTTCTGTAACAGGATGAGAACAGTCTAGTTCATGCTTAGAAATGGTTTTGCATATGAAGAGCACAGAGTTGAAGTTAGGCAGATGAAGGTTTCAGTCTTGGTTCTGTCTCTTCCTAGCCGAGTAGAGCTCTAGCTAAATCTTCCTTCCCTCAGCTATGAAACAGGGGAATACAGACTCTGCATCCAAGATGGCTAATATATTAGGTTGAAAGAGAACCATGGGAAATAGAATCTTCTGTTTCAGAATTTGGCTTTCAAATCTGGAGGTGGTGCTGAAAGCATCTCTAGGCTTGCCCATTCCCTCAGGTCCCGTGTGGGGCACTTACAGAGATCTTTGACACAAGCGTACTGCTGGTTGCTGTAGAGTGGGGAGCTATAGGCCCGACGGAAACCAGGGGGCTGTGGGATGGGATGGGAGAAAGTATTAGAGATTACAGGGTAGGGCCCAGAACCCCGTGTCACCCATGAGTGTTCACCCCTTCTTGGAGCAAGAGACGGGCTGAGAAAGAAAAAGCAGGGAAATGGATGGGATGACTTGAGGAGGGACTGGCAAGGAGGTAGCTGGCAACATGTCCCCTCCCTTCTGCTTTATTGCTTCCCAGAGCCTACTCACGATCTTGCCGAAGCATCTCTGCATCTCCACATAGGACTGACAGTGTTCGTGGATGTTAGTTTTGCAGTTCTTACAGCGAAGCCCAAATTTGTTGTTGACTTGGGAGATGGGGAGAACACTTGGGTGAGGGTCCTGACTCCCCTTCCCTCTGTAACACTGCTGCTATCTAGCCCTTAGATCCCTTTTCTGTCTGGGACCCAACACTCAAAGTCTCTAACAGTATTTTCTTAAAGCCAAATCTTGCCACAGCCTATCTGCTATACAAGCTCTCCCGTCCTAAACCCTCCCCCTACCCCCTGCCTTCGACATCACACTCTCCACTTCCCTTCGTGACTCACGCACAATCATCCGGGCACAGACATCACAGAACTTGGGCTTCTTGAAGAAATGATCTTTGAATTTGTGGGGCTTATCATTGACAAGCTTAGGAGGTTCTGCGGGTGGCTCCTCCTCCTCCTCCTCTTCTTCCTCCTCTTCCTCATAGATGTAGTAGATGGTCCCACCCCCAGCTCCCACTGCCTCCCCATTGGCCTGGGTCTCTGGGGGAAGCTCCATCTCCTTTGTACCAGTAGACTCCTTCCTGAATAACCGCTTCAGCCGCTGCAGCTGAGGAAGGGAGCGGGGGAGGAGGGGAGGCAGTGAAGGAAACCCAATGTTAAAAGAGCTGTCACACTTTCTAGGGTAGGTAAGGCTGAAGCTAACTAGACATTTTTCTAGCCTGGGGCAAGGGGCACACCCCAGGATTAAGCGGTACAGGGGGCTGCAGGTGCTGGCTAGCATTTTAACAATAAATGAGCCACATACAAGTAAGATCAATTCAAGCACTTTTCTTCAAGGGCTTCAGTGGCTTCCCAGTGCCCAACACCCGGCGTTCAGAGGCCCAGACTCACCCTGCTCTGCCGAGTCTCTGCTGGCAAGGAGGGCTTATGGGACTCCAGCACCTCCTTTTCAGTCATCCTGCAAGAGGTTGGACCCCACTATGAAATCTAACCCCTGACTGCCAGTCCTCCCTCCCTTATTCCTGTCACTCGCAGTCGGGTGGTCCTTGAAGGGGAGACTTCGGGGGAAATTCGGTTAAACAGAGATTTCTTCACAGGGCTTATGAACAGGAAGATTCCATGGAGGTCCAGAGAAAGGCCCAACAGACTAAAGAATGTCCCAGCCAGTTATTCAAGTCATTACCCATCCTTCCACCGTGAGGGGCAGCCCCAGAGTTCACGGCCCCAAGACAGTGCGCAAGGCTGCACGGTTTAGGGATTTTCCTACAGGCACTTTGTTTCTCCTAAGAATCTGGGGGCAACAGCAGTGTGACACGCATCTTCCCCGTCCCCCTTTCAAGAAGTTCACTGTGTATGTCCAGAAGCATGCACAGAGGGATAGGCTGGGGACATTTGTTCTCCCCTACCTCTTCCTTGAGCCCTGGGGGCCCAGTGCCTAGTTCCCAGCCTGCCTCAGGCCTCAGCTATTTTAAGTTTTCAGGGTAATACGAGCCTTTCCTTCCCTTACTACTCCATTCCCCTGACCCTACCCCCACCCCGTCCTCCAATCCTAGCACTTGGCCTGAAGTAGAATAATAACTTCACTCCTAAAATTCAAACTACTCACAGACAAGGCGAGAAATGAAGGAGCTGAATAGACTATGGATTGGGGAAGCTGGGGAGCAGTCCTGGAAGTGGGAAGATGAAGAAGCAACTTACGTTTGGGATTCCCTAAGTCAGTCCACAGTCTGTGGAGGAAAGAGGGAGCCCCTGGGGTCTTGATGGTGGTGCTGAGGGAGGACTGGTCCTCTTCCTTGGGGGCTAAGCCCCCCAGCACCCTCTGTACTCAACCAGCTACCCAGAAGGTATTTGTAGACCTCCTAGCCTCTCGCCTTGGTGTCAGAGCTGAAATGACAGGGCTGGAGGGAAGTGGACAGCTGAGCGACACAGCTGACACAGAGAAATTAGACACGGGGAGGTCTGGGCAGGGCTGGACCCTAACTCCTCCCACCCCCACCCCCCGAGCTGCTGTTCCCTGGCTTTTCACCTATGGCGTGTAGGTCAGTTCTGGCTAACTTCAGGAAGGGACAGTGTCCATGCTGCAGACTCAAGCGGGTGATTTTAGATGACTAAAGGTAGAGCTTTCTCATCCCCCTTCTCAAGGTCCAGACACCTCCCCAGTTCTGTCTTTCCTGGGCCTCCACTATGAACTAGACTTCGGCTTCTCGGCCACTGTCTTCTTGTGGCCATGGGCTTTTATGCCCTCAAGCATTGATGCAGCCCCAGACCTTTAGGAAGGAAAGGGCTGGAAACTGGTGAAGAAAGGGAAATTCGAATTTTCAGAGCTTTCCTATCAGCCAGACTAGATTGCTTTCTTCTCCATGGGTAGTTGGAAGAGTACCTTGCTGCTATCATGGAAGGGAGTAAAGCACATGCGGTACAGCTTTGTTCCCACCAGGTGCCCCCAGAGACATCTTTCCCCTATTCCTCTAAAATCTTGTCCTCAGGGTGAAAGGAATTCTCTAAGAGCTATTAGAAAAAGCCAGGCTAGGACTTCCATCTGAGGGGCTCTGGGGGAGAGAGGATCTAATGATTACACAGAGATGGTTTTGTTAACATTGGACAGAAGGCAGAAGCTGTCACATAGGGAGTTTTTATCATTTGTAAGTAATGCCCCTTTCCCCATGGGAACTGCAAACTCTTGGAGATAGGATGGCCAAGCCTCACGCTTCCTTCATCACCGTGAATCAGGAACTCCCTGACTCCATCCCTTTCCTCTGATACCTCAGCATGTGAACTGACGGGTCAGTGAAGCATCTGGCATTTTTATCTCACAGGGCTGCAGCCCTTTCCTAGTCCGGGCTGTGACACAGCTGAGAAAGGAAATACTCCTATCTCAGAGGAGAGCAGTTTGGAGGTGGTAATGTAGTGCTGCTTTATCCCTTACATCTGTAAGAAGTGAAGGATTATGTCGGAGGCTGGGTCAGACAAGCTTCAGAGGAGCCTGGCTAGAAACTGCTACCCAGACCCAAGGCATTTCCAGGGCAATGTGCTTTGTCATTTCTGCCTACTGCTCTTTTCTCTTTCTTTAAGGCGTAGGTGATACTGAAAAGGGGCTGCTAGATGGTTCTGGGTCAACAGGCTCTTTAACGGCCTTGGTCTCACAGGCTGAACAACAACAGGGCTGGCTTTGTGAAGACAGAGGAAAGCTCCATCTTGCAGGCAAGTGACTTCTGCTCTCCACCTTTCTTTAGCTGTGCAGGACAGGGACTGCTGAGCATGCCTGGATCATGTGGCATCCTGGCACTCCAAGTTCAATTGATCTAGCTTTTACTGTAAGAAACATCCATTTCTGTTCCTGCCAGGTAGAACCCAATCCCTGGCTTTGGGATTAAAGACAGGTCCAAGTCCCCCATACCTGAAGAGTTTTCATAAGATGAGATGGACAGATATGAGGCCAGCACCATGACTCAGTTTTGAACTTCACTCACACCTCCCTGCCTTAGCTACCAGGGCCCTAATGAGTATCACGGAATTAACAAGGTAGAAGGAACCTCAGAGGTCACCTGGTCAGTTCAAGTCTCTTATTTTACTGGTAAGAACTCAGAGGTCCAGAGTCAACAGTGACATGCTTGAAAAGCCACAGTTAGTGGCAGAGTCCCAGCAGAGCCATATAACAGAATCACATTTAAGGAGGAGGACAGAACGCAGGGACTAGTGTTAGGAAGGTATGTATGCATATGCCAGAGGAGCCACGCCAACCCACAGCAACTCCCTCCAACGGCTGTGGGGCTGTACCTGCCCAGGACCTCCGACCCCAACCCACACCAGGGCGGCAACAGAGCAACAGGGCCTGATGTCCAGTAACAGATTTTTTTTTATATTTAAAAACAAAATCAACCTCCCCCCAAATAGCCCCCCAAACAAACAAAAAATCAAGATTAAATAAAATTTACAGTGAATATACCCAGCAAACATCTGTATGTGCAATTAAATACTGTGTCTGTTACTGCGGCACAAACCTCAAACAAACAATATACAAGTGTTCTGGGGGGTGGAGGGAGGCCCAAGTTTTGACTCTGTGGGGCTTGGGGAGACAGAATGGGGTGAGAGAAAGGGGAAATCAATTTCATTTTTCTTAATTCTGTCCATATAAATATATTCATAAAGACCAAAAAAGAAAGGAGAGTTTGGGATGGCAAGGAAATAGGAGAACAGGGGAGTTTGGGATCCTCCCAATTCTACCTGACCAAAAATTATGAAAGAAATTAATTTTGTGGTGAGAGAAGAGATTTAAAAATGATAGAAGAGGACAGGAAGGAGAGGGAAGCAACGTGGGGCCAACCAGGGAGAAAGGGGACCCTTGACAGGGGAGTGAGAGTCCAGTGAGAGTGTCAGTGTCTGTCTGTTTCCATCTTCATCCCTACTGTCTTAGGCTTCAGTTTAGTGTCTGTCACCTTCCTTTCTGCCTCTGTGGCCTGTCAGGACCCCGCAACCCCCTCCACCCTGCCCCCACCAACGCCGTGCTGGTCCCTTCTCCTCCTCCGTTCATTGGGAGCTGGCTCGCTCCAGGATCCTCAGGTCATAGTTCTTTTTGGCCACTCGAAGTTTGAAGCGACTCACGGAGTTGTTGAGGCGAAGGGAGGCATTCTGGGCAGCCAGGGGGCTGGGGAACACAGCCACGATGGTGTACAAGGCAGCGAGGTCCGCGTGGCGGCCGTTCTCGGCAGTCCCACCGTTGTCTCCCCCACCCCCACCAGGCAGCCCCTGAGCATCCTTGAGCCACTGGATCTTGGCGCCGGACATGGCAAGCTGAGTGAAGAGTTTGTCCGCCTCGGTACGGGTGATGCCCTCAGGGAGATCTGTCACCTCCAGCACCCGCCCCAGGACTGGAAGGGGAGGAGAGAGGATATGGTTGTGAGAGGTATAGAGTAGAGAGGACTGGACAACAGCCGAGGAGAAGAGTATCCAGCTCAAGTCTATATACAATGTCTTCAAAAGCCCAACCTTTCTCACTTAGCCCTTTCCTCCCTCCCCAAAACAACCCAACTCCTCACCATCCAGACTCTGATCAGGGCAACTAGGAGACACAAAGGAATCTTTCACTTCTCTTAGCCCAGAGGTGTGGGCAAGAAGAGACTGGGAATCAGAATCCCAGATTTAAGATCTTGAAACCCACACCTCAGTTCTCTCACAAAGTTAATAGCCCAATCTGAAATATGTTCCACACTTCCCTCCCCAGAGGCTGGCCTAAGTGGACTCCTCTTTCTTACCATCTAGGGAAGTCAGTTTCCCTTCCTTTCCTTGTTTAGCAAACTGCTTCAAATAGGAGAAACCCCAAGAGACCTTGTATGCCTAGTATGGAAGGCCTGCAGGAGGAGAGTTACTCCCCCATATTTTCCTGTCAAAATTCTCTTAAACTGGGTCTCGGACCACCGAAGGTAGACATCTTGGATCAGGGTCAGGATCACTTCCACAAGATTCTATTAATAGTAGGCTCAACAACCCCTATCACTGTGTTATTCCCAATCTGTACCCTCATATTCCCCAGGACCTGGAATGG
Organism: Camelus ferus; assembly: GCF_009834535.1. Classification (NCBI taxonomy): domain Eukaryota; kingdom Metazoa; phylum Chordata; class Mammalia; order Artiodactyla; family Camelidae; genus Camelus; species Camelus ferus. The sequence continues at coordinate 22,827,549 of NC_045707.1, forward strand.
CTTGCTGTGGAGGACTGAGACACTCCAGACTCTCCTTGCTCTTGAGAACAAAAAGGTCCCCTTTCAACTCCCCAGCCTAGACTGGCTTTTCTCACCATCCTAAGCTGGTAATGCAGGGCTGAAGGAGTGAACACCTTCCCTTGGGGATTCAGGATCCTGTCACTCACCAACATCTGTCGTCCCCAGGTCAGTGGAGGCAGATTTGAGTGCTTGTCTCTTGCTCCGGTTTCCATGCTTCAATCCACTCTGTCCCTTCAACATTTGAAAGATAATTCTCATCCCGGGTAAACAATACTGACTGCCTTGCATCCCAGTCTGTCTGAGAGATTAAAGAGCAGCGCCCAGCCCTGAGGACCCCATGCCATCAGGCAGGCAGACTGACCAGAGGGTGGCCATTGAGAAACAAAGGGCCCTCCCTCTTGGCACTGGGGAAGGGTGAGACGAATGAGCACAGGAGCGGCGGGGTGAGGCTCTTCCCACTCAGTCCGTTCTCTTTGCTGCCTCCTTCGTCCACCCACCTGGTTGAGGTGGACGGCTCAGGGACAGGGGCCCAGATGAGAAGGGGACTCTGATGGCCCCAAGCCTGATGGCAGACACCCTTACCTGGTGCACCGTGTAAGCTGACTGGCCGTGGAGCAAGGGAGGGCAGATGGACAGATTGTACTGTAACGGCTGGCCCAAAAGGGAGTAGCGCCCATCACCTGGGAGAAAGAGCAGACAGTTTTCTGGGAGTTCGAGCTTCATGGTATGACTTTCATGGTATGAGATTTCAGGGGGCTTTGGAGATGGACAGCACCAGTGCATACTATTCCTAGTCTTTCTACGACAGGAGTGCCCATGTCACTGATATGACTGGTATGGGCACTCCTGTCATAGGAGTTATCATTAGACCCTTGGCTCTCAGCTGTATCTCAGACAAATGGGGCTATCAGGTTCCCTCGCCTTTGAAGAAGGGCTCTATTGTGGACCAAAGGCCCTGAAGGAAACCTACAGTCCCTTAAGACTGTCTTTTATTTCTCATATACTTTCTTCTCACCCCAAACCCAGGGCTCAAGTTTCTGACTCACATCAGAGGCAGTAACAGTGTAGTGGACAAGAACACAGACTGGGAGTCAGACTGCCTAGGTTCAAATCCTGGCTGTTACTGAAAATGGGATGTTGGTGTGTCTTGGGAAGGCTCAATGAATATGAGACACTTACAGCACTTATAAAGTACTTACAAGCAAACACTTACAGCAATGCTTGATACATGTTAAGCATCATGTGTTGCCAATTATTGGTGGTAAATATATTTCAGAGCACTTTGAAATTTTTAAACCATATTTTCATCTTATTTTTATACTGCTTTTGAAGGCCAAGGCGGAAAGCAGATAAGCCTACTTCCATCTTATGTGTGGTTAACCTCATTTTATATAGATCAGGAAACTGAGGTTCCAAGTTTAAGTAACATGTTCAACATCACAAAGCTAGTTAGTGGTAGGACTAGAATTGGAACCCAAGTCTTTCAAACCAAATCCAGCGTTCCCTCTTCTAAAACCATACTGTTTCTGACACAGCCCCATATTCCCAGCCATCAGATTCGGTACTGACGGGTTAAATTCTTTTGTTTGTGTTCAGTGAACTTCCTTTCCATGGCTCATAGTCACCAGAGACTTGGTAGTAAACACTAAATATGTAAAGGAGGTCTGGAGTAAGTTAGCCACGGGCAGCACTAAAAAGGTGTTTGGCCTAAGCAGGGATGTTAAATGAAGAGCCGTCTCCCAGAGCTGGACAACCAGCCACGCTGGTCCCCGGCCTGGTGCTGCCCTCTCGATTTCCCCACTTGGGAATGGGGTGTGAAGGGTGAGTTTGACAGCAGCCAGCCTTACCCTGTGCTGGACCCCCAGGCCGGGGGAACTGTGTGAGGACAGGAAGGGGACTGAGTCCTGTGCAGACACTGCTGAGGCTGGTGACAGGAGAAGGTGCTGGAGACTGGGTGGGAGATGTGACAGGGCTGCTGCTCATCTGTGTGTTGGCCTGCGGGGGAGAGAGGAGTACACATCACACACACTCTAAACATTAGCCCCTGGATACGCCTATGGCTTGGCTTACATCACATCGCTCAGGAAACTGCTCTTGCTGAACTCTGCCAAAGTCAGACTGTGCCTTCAAGCTACCTCCTTCGTCCCTAGTTAGTTTGTGTTATTTTAATGTCCACTCCTTGACATACTGTTTTAAGCATTCTCTTAGCATTTTCAAGCATGTGTCCCATCTGTCACCTTGGACCTTAGGTTCCTTGAAAGAAGATGTTCCCCTCTATTTTTTGTATCTCTTCCCAAAAAAATGCCAACAGAAAGACAAGTAAAAGAGGCTGCTCAGTCAATGGCAAAGATTACTCCCTGAGAGGTCACCTCCCTGCCAGGACAAAGCTGGGCTCAGGACTCACCTGGGGGCTGCTGTCAGGGCTGTACAGGTCTCCAGGCTTCTGCCCTCGCTGGTCCATGCTGTAGTATTTACAGTGACTCCACTGGACCATGGATGGATTCTGGGGGGCCTGGGCTCCATTAGGGACATTCAGCTGCATGACCACCACACCTGGTCCAGAAGGTGACACTCCTGGGTGGCAGGAACAAAGTGGCTGATTGTAATTCAAACTATATTTCAGCCTGCCAGCTAACCCTGAGTGGGAAAGCCAGTAGGCAAATCTATCTGCTGGCTTCAGGGTCACTTAAACTGTGTCCTGCCAGGAATCTGAGGGAACTGCTGATTTGGTTTCTGACTCTCTCCAGACCAGTGGAAGTCTGAGTGGAAGGGACATAAGCCCCAGATGCTAATGTTCTCCTAGTCTTCACCTGGTGAGGGGTACTTTGGTATGTTTCACAGAAAACTACTCCATTCTGTCGAAGCGGGGTATCACCAAATGCCCAGGCCAGATCGCTCAAACATCTGGGGATGGTACAGATCCCATTCTGGGGCTTGGGCCAAGGCCGCAGGCATGTACAGGCTTTTCTGGTAATGGCTACAGATAAGTCAGTGATCTCTGGCTGTTCTGGAGAAGATAAATGTGCACAGCTTCACTAAGCAAGACCCAGGAAATAATTCGTGGGCAAGGGTTGGGTAAGTTGGGAACATTTCAAGCAGAGGAAAAGGCAGAGATATAAGTCATTTAGGAAATAACAAATAATTCAAGGTGCTGAGGCTATGTAGGGAAAGTAGTAGGAGATAAGATTACTCATTTATTCAACAAAAATTTATCGAACATTTACCTATGTGGAGTTCCTACACTGGGCACTGGGTTTACAACAAACAAAACTAGTGTCTGCCCCCTTGGGAATGGACAGTCTATTAGGGAGTCAGAGATTAAACAAATTGTTGGTGTCAAACTCTGAAGCACGTTCTGGTAAGGGTCCTTATCCTACAGGCAACAGGGCTGTGCTTCAGAGAGCTAACCCAAGTGGCCGATGTAAGGTGGCTGAAGGGAGGGAGACCGTGGCCAAAAGACCAGTGAGGAAGCTACTGAAACAAAGCAAGGACAGCTGAATTAGAGCAGCGACAGCAAGAGTGGAGTGGGAGGGTCAGACCCTCTGCAGGTTTCAATGACAGGTGTAGGTGACTGATGGGATGCAATCCTGAGGGTTTAGCACAGGCAACCTAGGATATAGCCTTGCCCTCTCACAGCCTGGGGGAAGGAAAGGGCTTGAAGAGGAGAAACATTAAGTCCTGAATCTTCCTTATGGTGAAAAGCAAGGTAAGGGGTCAGGGGGAAGCAGTCTGATGGCTAGTCCCTGCCGGGAGGGACGGGCAGGAGCTCTGCTTCCCCACAGGGGATTGCCCAGCAAGAAGGTTTGCTCTTGACCCACCCCCGGCTATAATTCTGTGGAGGGACAGGCTGAATTCATGTGTGTGTGGTAGTAGAGAAATGGGACCGAGGGTTGCTAGCTCAAAAACCTGCTGCAATGCTGCTGTCTTCATGGCTCAGCGTTCTGGGGCTGCCACTGCTGCCGCCATCACATTGCTTCCTGTGACGGGAAATGTTGCAGCCTCTGCCCTGGGCACCAGTCATGCTGGGAAGTGAGCATGAATGCTTTTCTCAGGTAGCATCAGTGAAAAGAAAGGAAAAGAAACGGTGGGAGGCCTGAGAGAACAGCTCACGAGACACTGCATCTGTTGTATCCTATTCCCCAGTCAACTTGTGCCCCCCATCCTCTACGGTTCATCTAATCAGAGAGCACAAATACTCGGAGTGACAGGCTCGACAGGCTCACATCTCCCCTCCCCCTGCCCAGGGGGACACAGTACTCATCAGCATGGCTTGTAAAGGGCCACAGGAAAATTGCACATCGGTGAAGTGTCATGTAGTTAACAACGCCCCCTTTACTATAGCTGCTGTGGGCATTTTATTTCCCCATCCTAAGAGCCCCACCTGCTCCAACATCCTCTACCCACAGAACTGCAACCGACCTTGTTCACTGCTCCTCCCCTCAACTGCTACCTGAAGGGGCCAACACAAAAATAATCCAATCTACAGCTTTTCTGGAAGGCAGCTTATAACCTGAACCTAATGCCCTAGGCCAGGAAAGGTCGAGGACGTGTGAGTGTGTAGGGTCTGGGCATAAGCAAGGCGGTAGAAGCTCTTTCTAATACCAGCTTGTAGCCATAAGGAGCTATTACAGGGCTCAAGGGGAGGGGGGAGAGAACAAAGTCCTCATATTATTTCCTTTGATCCCAACAAAAACAAAGCCAGGGTTCTCAGTCACAGCCTTGCTCCTGAGCGCCTCCCCACACTGAGTCCTCCCCCGCCGGCCTGGAGCGTTGTTCCTTCACTCAGCCGAGGACACAGTGCACTACGCTGCTGATGAGCTGATTTTTATGCTTCTCTTCCTCAAACCAGAAGCAGGTGGCATCCATTAGCAGCTGAACTGTGTCTACATTTTTTTTTTTAAACTGTGGCTACTTCTTAATGGACGTGGCCGACCCCCCTCCCCCAAACACCAAAAAGTCCACGCTCACTGACAACACTTCCATATAATCAGGTTGGGGGAAGGAGCCTAGGTTGGAGTGGGAAGAGGGAGAAGGGAGTTGAATAAGGAAATCAATTTCAGCTTGAGAGCTCTGAAAGGAGAGGGGACATGTGAATGGCTTTTTAAGTGGCATCATTAAACCTGGGCAGAAAGGTCGAATGGGCAGAGCAAACTGCATAAATACAAACAGATGACATTTATGTCTGGCAGAATTGGTTTTTGTTTAGTTGTTTTTTTTTTTTTTTTTTTCAAATCACTGAGGTTTCTTCCTTCCCATTTGGAATCAAACCTATGAAAAGGAAGGTCCAGAGAAATAAAATCCCACAGGCATCTCTTCCAAATTACGGAATAGAATACTATAGTGTCTTGGTCTTTCCCCTTTTTTGGCGGGGGAGAGGGATATCTTTGGGGAGTGGGGCAAGAAAAGAGATAGTCTCAGCTTTGGAAACCCCTCAGCTACAAAATAAGCCAGTAACTATGTGAGAAGCTATTTCTGTATATCCCTCACTCAGGCTGCACTGCTGTGTCACTGTGAGTTGAGTCTGTGCATAGGTTTCACTGCCATTTCATGTCTGTGTGCATCTGCCCCAGACAAGCATGCCTGTAGAAACCTCAAGGGACCTGGCAAGCCACTATTCTAGTGGGAAAAGAAGTGCTTCCTGGGGTTATGGTTGTATCTAATATCATAGTGGAAGAATTGAGGGCCAGGCCTGGGGGTAAACTGGCCAACTACAAAAATGTATTAATAAACCAGAACAGTTGTTCCAGGAACAGCCAATCTTAATCCCTGCCTTTATTTTTGGAAAAGTGACCATGTTGCTGCATGGGAGAAGGGCGGGTGACTGTCCCCTGAAGGTGACACAGCAGCCCTTGTGGGCTATGCTGGCCTTCTGTCTTTCCAGTGAAGGGCAAACTGGGAAGGAAGGCAGAAGAAATACTTTTTCTTTTATTCTACTTCCTCTTAAAATCCCACAAGCAGGGATTGCAGACCTTTAAGATCAGTGGTGCGGTGAATATGGTCTCTTAGACAATGTAAATGGAACAGAGGGTCCCATCATCTAGGAAGAGCACCACGTGTCAGTCAGAAGCCTGGGGTCAATCAGGGTGGCCAGAAAGAAAGAAGATATAACAGAAAATTCAAACAATCAAGGACACTAGATGATGAAGAGGTCTTGGTCTATTTCTATTGATTTGGGAAAAGCCTGGATTATCTCCTTCCAACCCCAGCCCAGATCTCTAGTAGTGCTGCCAACTTTCAGAATAACACCTGTTTCAGTTTATGTAACCCAGCACTAGGTCCGGAGTAGGTAACGAAAATTATTTTCATTTGGTTTGTTTCTAATTTAAAGACCTCGTATTTGCAGATGAAGAGACATAACTGCAAAGACCCCACAGATATACTGATATACCACTAAGGATACACACAAAAATTCACATACAAGTATACCTATACGCATCTGCACACACTTATTTTAACAAACAGAAGAGAAAATGCCCTGTGGTACCAAGCACCACCACAGGCTACAGCAGTTCTTGCAGCTGATTTTTTACAATTTCCATACCCCACTGGGAATTTCAAGGTCAAGTGCCCCTGGCGGACACTAGGAGAAACAGCTAGAGAGAGCAATAATGCAATAAAGGGTAAAGGCTGTTGAATTTTAAAATCTCTCAGCCTGTGAGAGATCCATGGTTGGTCTGGATAAAGGCAGAAGTCATTGCTCCTCAAAGGTAAAAACTGATCATGTCTTATGAGCAAGATTAAATCTGGAATCCCCTCCACAGCATCTAACATAGAGTGCAAAAAATCTTATGTCAAAAACACTCCATTTCTAAAATGGGAAAATTGGTAAAATACTTCCTTCTTACCAGAAGAGGGCACCCTGACATTCCCACAACAGAGCTGACAGGGGATGACTGGAGGCTACATTAAGACCTCCTCCCCTCCAGGACCTCTGAAGTTTCTTTAACTGCAGTGTAACGATACTTCAGGGTAGGGTAAAGGGAACCAAACAACAGATGCTGTACTTGGTGTATTGGGGAAGTTCTTGGCAAAGGGGCAAAAAGCAGACAGTGAGAGGCCGCATGGCATAAGCCTATTCTCCTGGGATAGCTGGCCCCTCCAAAGAAGGCCTTTAGCTGTTTAACATGGTATCCATTTATTTCCCACTGGAGGGAATAGAGTACAGAAACCTGTTGAAAATGTTACTGAGGATACAGCATGGGTTACCGAAAGTGAAGATGCAAGTTCAAGCTCTACGACTGTGAACTGAGGCTAGTCATTTATCCTCTATGGGTCTTAAATTTCCTCTTCATGAAGTTGTGGTGAGAATGAAAATGACATAATGTATGTGAGCACATATGAAAAACTGCTAAAAAAAAAAAAATCTAAGATACAATTTAAAAAGCATTTTTATCAGCCTCCCTCATACTCCCAAGAGAAAAGAGCCTGTTTACAGGAAGAATGAGTGCAGGAGACAGAGGTAACCATTTCGTGTCTCAAAGGCATGTGAAGGGTGAGTGTAATGCTAGATTCAGAAGGAAAAAAAAATGAGAGAGAGAGAGAGCACGCTCCAATTGAGATGTGGCTCCCTGGGAATGGGGATGGGGCAACCAACCTCACCTTCTTGAGAGGTCAACTTTGGCACCTCTGGAAAATACCAGCCAGCCAGGAGTTTGGTCTTTCCCTGCGATGGGGTCACAGCTGGGGACAGAGCCAGTCCCTGAACTCTCCCTGCCCTTCCCAGCTCTAGAGCACAAGTCCTTTAGTGGTGTTTGTTCTCACCAGTGCCCAAGACCCCTCAATTCTTTATCCTCTTACCTGAGTACTGTTGTGGCATCTGTGGTGGACTGCAGGGAGAGGGAGACTGAGGCATCTGGTACTGCTCAGAACCAGGAGGCTGCAGAAACCCCACAGAAGGGCTGGGGAGATGGAGAAGAGATGAGTGGTAAAGCAGCAGAGGGAGGGACACAGCTCCTGGCAGACAGCTGTTGCTTCCTGGGCTTCCCCTGTGGGAAGCAGAGGCAGCTCCAACCCATTCCCAGACCAATTTGCCATGCAATTTCTAAACTCACTCATCAGTTCAAAGTTAATTATATATATTTGTACTTGATCATCTTTCAATTAGGAAGCTGCTAATCAGTGCTACAGATGGAATGTTAGTGACACATGCTCCTCCCAACAGTGTAGAAACACCAGACACATACACATGCACACACACATACACGTTCTGAGAAACAACAGAAACACAAAGAGAGTGCCAGAGACGGGCACACAGGGCTACAGTGCTAGAGAGAGAGAGAGAGAGAGAGAGAGAAAATAACTAAGGAGATTTAGGATATTTTCACAATGGTAAACACAGATAGTCACCTAAAGACAAATGGGGGAAAAATCCCACAAAACTCAAGACCACACAGATTTATTAAGACAGAAATAAGCAAATGCACACCGAGCGGGAGACACAGAAATGCATTTAGGAAGGCTCAGACTGGAGTTCTAGTTCCCGCCCTGCTTCTACTGACCAGTTGTGTGACTTTGGATGTGTTTCTTAACATCCCTAACTGGAATATCCTCATTTATAAAAGACGGGAGGAAAATAAAACAAAAGGAGTAGACTAGATATTTCTAAGGTAATGTTTTACCTCTAAAATTCTATTAACTATGACCTATACTAAGATATATATATATAAACAGACATATAGAAATAGACCATCTCAGATTCATCCGTGTATACAGAGGCACACAGAAAATTTTACATATATGTACTCCTAATTGCTCCTTTTAATGATAAGCAGTCTCCATCCCATAGTTCTGAATCCCACTGATTAGAAAAACAAAAAATGAGGGAAAATATAAAGCTGCTGTCTCTGAAGCAGGAATTTTTTTCCTGCTAATGAATTCTTATGTAAATATCAATTCAACAAGGAGAAAAGGAAAATGAACTCTCTCATATTCTACCTGCTTTAGGGTATCCCTGGCATCTTTACCCCTGCCTTTCTTTCCTTAGGCCAGTGGAAACAAAACCATGGTGCAACAATTGCTAAACTGAGAGATGTGCCCCGACTCTCTGGGAGTCCTCACCTCGTACCGTTCTGCTGAGCGGGCGGGATCATGCTGTAGTACACTGGTACGCCCCCTGCTGGGAGCCCCCCTTGTACAGACTGGCTCGCAGGGACCAGCATGGGTTGCTGGAAAGGTGGCTGGACCACGTTTTGCGAATCATTACCCACTGGGACCTGGGTGGAAATGGGAAGAGAATGACTATTCATATTCCCAATGAGTTCATCCAGAGAACAGCCACTAGACCAGGACACTCTAACCTCCTTCCCTACCTCTAGAGACTCCTCCTATTCACCTCACCTGCCTAAAGGAAATGCTTACAGAGCTCCCTCCATTCCCCGCTTCTTCTAAACATCACCTTTGGGCATCTGATGAAGAGGAAGAAGTCTGATTTCTTTTAGATCCTACTTTTCTAGGCACATACTCATTTGTATGGCTGTACAAAGACCAAACAACTTAAATAAATACTCTTCTCAGACTCACTGGGCTTTCTCTCAGAGGAAGGGAGTCTAAAAATTCTAGGGGTAAAGTGAACAATGTTTCAGTGTTGGAGTTGTCAGACTGGATGACATGGGACTGTCCTTTTCCTCATCCCGAGGACTGGGTGAACTTGCCCAATGCAGAATGCACCCACTTGGTAAGAAGGCAGTGGAGTGTACTGAACCACCAGGCCTTGCATCTGGCCCCCAATGCCGCTCCTCTGGTTGCTGAGCAGGCCCTGGTTCTGTGGCTGCTGGACCCCAATCACGCCTTGGTAAGCCGCCTGCTGCTGGTTAGGCATCATGGGCTGTAAACCTGGGGATGGGCAAGGCAGAGAAGACATCAGCATAGTCTCAGCAACATTTAGGAGGTCACACACACTCTTCCAGTAATTCTCCTCCTGTCTATTTTACCCTTTCTTTTTCTGGAGATCATGGGTTCCTCTTTAGGACCCTCATCATTCCTGCCTTTTAATTTTTTAAAAACAGAGACAGTAATTCTCTGTCTTCCAGTCTCCGCCCCTCCCTTATTCACTGCCTTCTTCCCTACGCAGTTCCTCTTACCAGGCTGCTGGGATGGCTGAGGCAGCTGTTGACTGCGCTGGGGGCTGTAGGCCACCGGGTGAGAGAGAGGTCGATATTGCTGGTTGGAGTTAGGGTACTGTCCGGGGGGGTAGTAAGAAACCTGGATCTGTGGTGGGAGGAAAAAGGCATATGAGAAAGTCCCTCAAATTCAGCCCCAGCATCCCCAAACTATTAAACACATCAGAGCTGACTGCCAGGAATCTAAAAAGGGAGACATTCTGGGCCTGCAACTGTAGCATTAGCATACAAGTTTGAAACAGAATGGGAAGGAGCTGTATTATGTAGAAAGAAAACTTTCTGACTAGAAAGTCAATTCTCAAGTACAAGGTGGGGAAATGAAGATGGCGGACAGGTATGTCCTCTGGTTTGTCTAAACCAGAAGAAGAAAGAAGGATTAATACTGGCCAAACCGATCAGTGACTTAAGCAGGGACCCCAAGCCACTCACCTGCTGAGGGGGCTGCATGTAGCCCTGGGGTGGCAGGACTGGCTGAGTAGGTGGTGCATGGCTAGAAGTGGAATAGCTGGAAGTGGGGAGGGGCTGCCCCGTAGAAGCCATGATGAAGCCAGTCTGCTGAGGGTGCTGGGAGATAAGTGGGGGCTGGAACAGAGCTGAGGATGGGTCAGCTGCTTCAGCAGAACCTTGGCGGCTAAGGCTCATTTGTCCAAAGGGGTTGCTGAGGTCATCTGCCTATGGAGAGAGTGGGGAGACTCAAGGACTGAGGTGGTCAAGCCCCATGTCTTTGGCTTCAACATAGACATAAATGGTAACCTTCTCTACAGCCTTCCTTCCTTACACCAATTTGGGACACTCCTCCTGCCTCAGTGCCCTGGGAGGTGCTTTTTAGCCCTAAGCCTCTGTCATATGGTGTTTAAAATTTCTATGAACTGAAGTGCTGTTTGAAGCCCAACTCTAGAGCCAGTATCTCTACCACATATGAGGTAACAGCGGCCACTCTGGTTATAATTTTTACTAGAATTAATCTTGGGGAGATGGGAGCAATGACATGACTTTCATATACAGAAAAAATTGGACAAACCAGCAGGAAAATAAAAAAAAGACTACAAATCTTTCCATTTCCCGTCTTCCACATGCCTCCAACCATATACAGGGCCCTTACATTGCCATGAATCTTGCTTTTATAATAAAGGACCCAGATAACACCTTGTGTGGATTACGGGTGGGCTCATGTGGCTCCCAGCTCTGCCATGCAGTGGAAAGACTGGTGGGTTCCCAACTCCTGCTGCTTATCTCCTTACTCCCTCTTGAGGTCATTTCCACCTCTGTTCTCTGACACTTGCCTAGAATTCTCCTGCCCTTCAGAAACCACTTCCAATTCTCACCTCTGAAAGGAGGCCAGGGTGGGTGGCTGAGATGGAGGGCAAGACGGGCTAGTCTGTAATTGCCTTCTCTCTCAGCCCTCTCCTCTAAGCAGCAAGAGTGATGGTGTTCCATCTCTCACTTGTATGGTGATAGGTTAGTTTGTTAACTTCCTCAACCTTTCTGCTCCCTGGACAGTAATCAACATACACAGACACAGACACATGTAGAGCAGAAGTTCTTTTGCAAAAGAAACTAGTAGGAACAAAAGACAATACTTTCCTGTGGTTTCACTCATTTTTCAGGGATCTGATCTTAGCTATTCTGCTACCTTAGTAGGCAGGAATAGATGACAAAGAACTGGATTGCAAATTACTCTGAAGTTCATATTCTGAGATTTTTCAGAATGGAGATAAGAGGTGGGAGAAAAGAGTAGATTCTAGTGAAAAAGCAGACAGGTGTGATTAACACAGTATTTTTAAAAAATCAGGGCTCCTATAATCATGATAGAAATGATCAACATAAGACAATTCAGATCTTCAAAGGATTTGTGGTTAGGGTGCAGACAATTTAAACAGCATGTGCTATGCAACAGAAGAGGATATTTTTATGTAAAATAATATGGTAAAATAAGGGTACATTTTAAGTTTTTACCAGTGCTACCAAAGAAATCTGTAATTGTGTTTTTATTTTTAAGGGAAATTATAGACAATCATTCTATACAGAATAAACTGGGTTCCTCAGACATGTCTAGGGAACAGATGAGTTGAAGGATGCACATGGTAGGGAGATGAAGAGTCCAATTCAGATCAACATCCGATTTTGCTCCCCCTCCTGAAACACAGGGGAATTCAGCATTCTTCTCTATCTTACATTTAAGCATCTTTTGGTGCCTGAAGTGCTGTGATGAGGTCACTAGAATGAAGTGTAGGTCAGCCTGTGCTGGCCCCTCAAGAAGAAATACCTTTTAACAATGGTCCTCCAAAAAGCACAGCTGCTTTGCAAGGCTGTCACAGACTGACCCAGACATACCCACAGATACAGGCCACACACGGACAAGACAAAACGGGGGAACAGGGTTTATACCATGTTGTACTGCTGGGGCGGAGAGACTGGCAGAAGGACTTGGGGACAGGAGCCTGGAGAGAACGGAACAGGCTGCGGAGAGGGCTGCAGAGCCGGGACTGGCTGTGGACCAGCAGCACAGAGACATGTGGAAAGGAAGGAGAAAAGGGAGGCACAGGGAGGGGGTGGGAGAGATGGGGAGGGAAAGGGAAGGAACAACAAGGTTAATCATAAAAGAAATTTCACATGAATAGTCAAGCTGCTTGAGCAGGCTGGAGAGCAAGCCCAGGACAGCTCGTAGCTTTCACATCTCTGACAGACAGGCAATCTCTGCTGCCAGGACAGACCCACTGCACACTCCACCCCATTAGGCACTCAGGACTCTGCAGCTGTTGTGAGCAACTTCAGGACTCTGACAGCCAGGGTCTGTTGCCCGACTCAGAACAGCTTTTTCCCCAAGCATTTTTTGTGAACACATGATTCCTGGGGAGCATAACCCTCCCTGAATGCCCACTTGAGAAGGGATTCCTGCTTCTGTAGGAAGGGTCATCCAAGGTCTGGCTCGGCTCTCCCGGGCGTGCTCCTGATTTTACACCACAGCTCTCCTGGAGGAAGCGCTCATTCACAAGGATCATCTCCCTCCAGAGGGCACAGAAGAGAAAAACTGCCGGTTCATGCCCGGTTCCAGCTACTTCCTCCTGCTCTGTGATTGCTCTGTGCTCCTCCAGGCTGTGAGGGCAGTATGAAAAATGCCCCCATAAGCAAACGGAGGGATTTAGGAATAAAAAAATATTAATAGCCTAACTGTAGCTTCTGTTCCTTTGGTCCCCTCACTAGCCTTGAGCGGGAGGGCTTGTTTATTAGGAACATGGTAGATTCTAAACCAGCTAACGGGGAGCTATTTTTTTCTCTCTTCTTCCCCTCCAGCCATTTCAGTCACCTCATCGGTTCTCCCCGGTGGCAGCAGGGGAAGGAGAAAGGAGAGAGGCTAGAAGGAGAGGGGGAAAATAACGACACACATTCTCTCATTTATACACATTATCTCATTATAGCCTCACAATAATCCTGCTGGGAAATCAGATAATTTGTATTTGCAGTTAAGATAGTAAAGCACAAAGAAATTAAATCACATCTAGGATCATGCGGCTGACGTGGTGAAGCATGGATTGGAGCCTAGTTCTGCTTGGTATACGTTCTTTCCACTCCACTCTAGCAGCAGGGAGGAGGTGAAGGAAGAAGTCAAACAGAATTACATAAACATCTGTTTGTTTGTGTAATTCTCCTTCCTCCTTCCAAATTTAGAGTTTTCAGAGTTGTAGGGGACTAAGGTAGCAATAGCCTCTCCTGCTATACATCTCCTGGGAGACCCTTTCACAGAGGAGACTAACAGTTCTGAAGCCAGAGAGTCCAGGAGTCAGAAGACACCCAAAATGGAGAATACTCCTGATATTTGCATTAAATAAAACCCAAGTCATCTTGGCTAGGAAAAAGTTACTGAGCATCCACTGCATGACCTGGAAGAGATGCTGTCACAGCCTTGAAAACAAGCTCCCGGCTCTCCTGGCACCCCCGTTTCCTGTATGCCAGTGGCATTCCAAATGTAACTGCTGGCCAAGCTGCTCGGCGTGAACTGCTTGTGCCGGTAGCTTTTAGACCCGTTTTCTATTATCCTAATCCTCTTCTTTCTCTTGGAGGAGGGCCTGTCATACTTCTGGCCGCACATTCACTGGGCCGGGTGCGGGAGGCCTTTAGGGACAGTGAAGTGATAAAACAACTCGGCCTGTTTTTCTCACATTTGTGAGTTTTGAGTAAAAAGTGAATAGAGAAGAAATGATGCTCCTCTATTAGGCCTCTCCTGACTGAGCAAGGGTAGCGGCAAAGGAAGGCATCTCAGTGCTATTTTTATTTTATTTTTTAAACTTTTTTTTTTAATGGAGGTACTTGGGATTGAACCCAGGACCCTGTGCATGCTAAGCACGTGCTCTATCACTAAGCTATTACCCTCTCCACCTCAATGCTATTTTTAAGTTATTCCATCACTACCCTTAGCTACAGTTCTCTTTGTAGAGAGTCTCAAACTCTAGAGCTGGGAAACTTCTGAAAAAACATAGGGAAGCCAAAGACTGGCCCTGAGGGATGTGACTGCCACCCAGTGGTGACTTCCAGGCTAGATTACTGGCTCTTGGATCCTCTCCTGAGGCGAGAGGACCAGAGGACTCCTTTTCAAGAGGTCCACTCTACTTCAACTGGACAAAAGGTAGCTACTGGCCCTTTAATCCTTAGGCTCAGCCCTTGGCTTCACACGTGGCACTGATACATGATACGGAGGCCTGCTCTAACAGCACAGACCTGCCAAGAAGGGAGAGAGCGTCATTTAGTCAGCAGACCTGGGGCAAATGCTTCTTGCTATGGAGCTAAGGGTAATTTCCTTTTCTCAGTTTTTCTTCAAAAAGAAAACCTTTAGACTAAGCACAGTGGGGTGTGTGTGTGTGTGGTTACTTCCTTCATCCCTGCACTGTTACGTACCATTTGAGAATCTAAGTAAGTATTCTGGGGCTCAACAACTTGAGTCTGGAGAGCCAGCAGTGCTGACAGGGAAAAAGAGAAAAGAAGGAAGAAAGAAAAAGGCAGTAGGAAGAGGAAGAAAGAGATAAAGAGGAAAGGAGCTATACGTAGTGGGGTGGTGCTGGCATAATACCAGCAGCTACTGTAAGTGCTTCAGCGACACCAAGTTAACCTGCATAAGGTTTTTAGTTTGGAATTATGATCACAAATAACCACAAGAATAAGTTTCTAAGATCTCTGTACCAAATAATGTTCCCCTGTTTCCAATCTATAAGGCCTAACCTGTACTCCCTGCAGGAGACCAGTCAATACCAGCAACGGACCCACTGACCCTCATGACCCAGAAGCAAGGACAAAAAGGTTGGGATTTAGGACTATTCACCTGAACATTTTATTAAAAATTTTTCTCAGTCCCAAATGGTTATTCTCTTTACTTATCTCTTTATTTTCCTACCACTCTTGCTGTCTATTTCTAGATATGGATGGAAGGAGAAGGCAGATGGAAGACTAAGGGAGAAAAGGGAACAGAACTGTATTAAAATACACACATTTTAGAAAACTCAAAAAAAGTAGGACTTTAAAAAGTGAGACACACACACACAGAAACAGAAGGAGATAGACAGAAGGAGAAGTACAGAGTTTACCCACTTACAGGTCTGAATTAAGACACAGGCAGGGAAAAGCAGGCACACACACCATGCTTCAGGATGGAGTGAGGTAAGCTGATGTGAATGAGACTTAATGAGGTGGTAGGTAAATGGTGGTAGAATAAGAAAGCCAGGACTATAGAGAAACTGATTTAGGGACTGAGATAAAGGATGTGGAATGATCTGCACGTGGGTTACATTAAGCCACAAAGCAGGGTTTCCTAGACCTTAACCGTTTTCATTTTAGCGTCATTTCACAATATATGAATGGGGTAGTACTGGGGGTGTATCTACTCTAGTTTCCAGTTCCTGGGGTATCAGTGCTTAGGACGTGATTTTTGTACCTATGGAAGAGATACAACTGAGGCCATGCTGGACTAACTGAGCAGGGTGACCAGGGAGACAGGGAGATGAAATGAGAACTTAAACTGCCGCAGAAATGAGCAGACACACTGGCTTCCTAACTACCAGACGATACATCAGGATAAAGTATAGGCTCTATTCATAACTCTGTTCATGGAAGAAAAGAGTAAATGAGGATCTCAGCACGACTCTCCTCAGAGTATTAAGGAGAACTTAAATCTCGAACACCAAGGTTCCTGTTTAGAATAGGATCTGATTCTTATGATGACTTGTATGGTCTCCAGAGAAGCAAAACTGCACTCAAACCCTAGTTGGTACCAACATCTAACAGTCTAGCAACAGGAGAGAGCGAGCTCTTTTATGGCATGGGAAACAGACAACACTGGGGGTTTTGTGTTTTATGGCAGGGGTCTTTTTTTTTTTAATTGAGTTATAGTCAGTTTACAATGTTGTGTCAACCCCTGGTGTACGGCACAATTCCTCAGACATACACGGACACACATATATTCATTCTCACATTCTTTTTCACCATGAGCTACTACAAGATACTGAATATACTTCCCTGTGCTATACAGTATAAACTTGTTTATCTATTTTATATATACCAGTCAGTATCTGCAAATCTCAAACTCGCAGTTTATCCTTTCCCACCTCCCTCCCCTCTGGCAACCAACCACAAGTCTGTATTCTATGTCTGTGAGTCTGTTTCTAATTTATACATAAGTTCATTTGTCACTTTTTGTTTTAGATTTCAGATATGAGTGATATCATATGGTATTTTTCTTTCTCTTTCTGGCTTACTTCACTTAGAATGACATTCTCCAGGGCCAACCATGTTGCTGCAAATGGCATTATTTTATCATATTTTATGGCTGAATAATATCCCATTGTATAAATACACCACAATTTCTTTATCCAGTCATCTGTCGATGGACATTTAGGCTGTTTCCATGTTTTGGCTATTGTAAATAGTGCTGTTATGAACATCGGGGTGCAGGTGTCTTTTTGAATTAGGGTTCCCTCTGGATATATGTATGGCAGGGGTCTTGATGAGTGTTATTTCCTTTCCCCTAAACTCCAACACATAAATATGAGTTTATGGGTCAATAGTCACATGAATACATTCAGCCAGACCTATGGTGGGATCTATGATCTTTTCAAGCTCCATGTATGGATGAAGTGAGCAAAATCACCTTGCTAAAATTACACAGGATGTAGAGGGAGACGGGGTACAGCAGAAATGTGGAATAGGGTAAAAGATCCCAATGACAGTTCTCAGGAGGAAGAGAAAGAAATACAAAGCAAAAAAAACTCCCAGGGTGACTCTACTAAGAGCACTTTGGCCAAACCTTTGCCCTTACTCTTCTCTCCCCACAACCAACAAATGAGAAATGGGGGAGGGAGTGGCATGTCTCCAAAAACAGATCTTTCCTGCCACCCACAGCACAAGAGGCATGACTGTACTTTCAGAGCTTGCCTGAATCAGAGCAGAGGGGGTTCTGTCACTGAGTGGTGACTCACCTGTGAGATCATGTGATTATTCAAGGGTGGCTGTTGCTGAGGCGTGGGTGGGAGAGCAGGAAGCTGCTGCTGCTGCTGCTGCTGCTGCTGCTGCTGCTGCTGCTGCTGCTGCTGCTGCTGGGCAGTACAAGGGAGAAGGCCCCGGACAGACTGGGATGAGGTGACCTGGTTGCACACTTCTGGGGCACCAAGTGCCATACCTGAGGCAAAAAAGACCCAACAAGAGCTGTAAAGCACAGGCCATGAACATATCACCCCTGGAGGGCCCAGTGCAGGACTGTAGTCTTTCCTTGCTGTTTTCCTTGTCATTCTTCTCTGTCCATTCCTGTACTGTCTTGGGAAAATCCAAGCATGAGCACAGATGCATTTCAGTTGTCCTGCTGATGGAAGCCCTCATCTTAGCAGGGTTTTACTCTGTAGGGACAGTAACTACCTTGACTGTCAACGTTTAATTTTGGAACTGAACAAAATGTGAGGCTGCTGAGGCACCTTCTGTGAGTGCTTAGAATCTGGCCATCATTAGACAGCTGAAAACACGAATGTTTGCTTCCAGGGAAGGTACAGCTTCCTAGTCCTTAAGAGACCTATTTTCTCTCTGATTTCTTCTCAGCTTGCAGCATCTCATAAAGGTTGCTGAGAAGGCAGCCTCCAAGCACACGCCTGTGCACACACATACTCACAACCTTCATCCAACTATTTTCCTCATTTCCAGGCTCTCTGAGTCATGTATGCATTTACACAAAATACTTTTACTGAATGTCTACTATGTGCAGGTATTGTATAATGGACAAAAAAGACATAAAGGTAAAGGGAACATAGTCCTTGCCCTTGAGCAGCACAGAATCTTCCAGTGGGAGATGGACATCCACACGGTGATTACCATGTGATAAGGATAAGGGATGCATCAATGATATGAATAAAGCTGTATAAAAGCAAAGATGAGGAAGCATAACTCTGGGAGATTTACAGGGAAGGATTTAAAGAGGAAGTGGCAGGCAAGATAGATTTGAAGGATGAATAGAAGGCTTGTCAGACCAAGAGGGGACAAAGCTAATGCCATATTCAAGAAATGGTTGGAGGGCCGGAGGGGGATGGATATCTGGAAATGATTCTTCTGAGATGGCAGACTAGAGTCAGGAAGTTATGCTATATTATGTAGTTTGGACTTTATTATGAGGGAATGAAGAAACATGCATATTTTTAAAAGGACTGACATGATTAGATCTATGTTTTAGATTAGTAAATTGGCTCTAAAAGGACTGAGGACGGAGCATGGAAACCAGCTTGGATAAAGGCAGAGGCAGTGGGGTTAGAAAGGAGGTAACAGAAGGGCAACAGAGACCTAACAGAGACAAAATTTTCACCACTACTGATGCCTTTTGAGGACAAGACCTACAAAACCTCTGGGATGAAAGTCAGCTAATTCTTCAGAGGCAGGAGGATGGTGAAATAGAGGTTCAGTGGGTGTAGAGAGCTAAGTACCCCTCCGCTCAGAGTGCAGCAGGAATCAATGGAGAAGGTTACACAGCAGCTCAGGAGAGCTGAAGGTGGCGACGGGGCTCGCATGTGGAACATATGCTCCTTCTCAGTGACTCGGCTCCAGAGAAGCAGCAGCAGCAGTATCTCTTGACGTTTTAGCCTACTGGCTATTACCAGTCAAGTACAAAATTACAAACTCTAAGTGTTCCCTTTCCCTCGGCCCTACCAGCCCTCTTTACGATCTCAGAGGCCACAAAATGAAAGCAGCTATTATCATTTTAGTATATAACCTGAACCTGTGCTGATAGGCATGTTCCTATCAGAAATCATAAAATAATCTAATCCTAGTCTTTTTTCTTTTTTTCTCCCCCCCCCCCCCCAATTAAGAAAGCAGGTTTCAAAGAAAATCAGTGACAGAACTTAAAAGGACAACAGATCCAAGAAATCAAATTTCCCCTCACCTGGCTGTGTTAGGTTTCCAAGGCACTATACTGGGACAAGTGTTTTGTTAAAAGTCAGTGATGTTCTGCAGAAGATAAGCAAGAAGTGACAGAAGTGGAGAAGCTGTGGTACCTGGCCTGGAGATCCTTCCTGCACTGCCACCTTTACTACACCCAATGCTGTCACCCCGGGTGAGGATAGAGATTCCACTGAAGCTGCTGGCTTTGGTGACAGGGGGCCGCATGCTCCGGACGGAGCCGTCAGAGTCCGTGCTGCTCCAGGGCCGAGGCTCCAGGGACTTGAGCTCGCTGTCTGTGCTGCTCTGGCGGCTGCTTGAGGTGCGGCTTAGCCCCTCGCGGTTCCCCCTGCAGAGACCACAGTGGTCAGAGCACCCTCCACCTACCACTTCGACAGAAGGGCTAGGGGAGAGTTCATTTCTGTTCTTTCAATAACAAAGAAGGGGTGAGGGTTGGGGGTTGGGGGACGGACACTGACTTCTTGTTAGTTGGCTGGCCAACCAAGACTCGATGGGAACAGACAGAACAAGATCCAGTACAATAACAAAGAGCACAAAGGCAAATCTGGAAGACAGTGCACTGGCAACTAATTCCATACATCAGACCAGAGGTGGATGGGAAACCACATACATGATGCTGAGATTGGCTGTGGTCTCTTCCCCCCGGCCCTGCAGGGGTCCCACACATGCAGAAAATAGTGGGGAGCAGAGGGGTAACCAGTTCCTTCTGGGAGTTCTTAAAACAAAAGGACTCCTAGAAGTTACTATTGCTAGAAGGCAGGAGTAGCCAATGACATGGATAAACCCCACAACAAGTCTTCCACCTAACACATGTCAAAGCCAGCAGAGGTGCTGCCTATGGCCACTTTTCAGGGGTGGGAAGAGGAGTACAGTGGACCAATGGGAGCTCTGGAAAACTCAGTCTGATAGTCTGGAATGGACCCAACCTGTTTTGTGGGATTTTTGTGTTGGTATCTGGGAACAATTGGTTCCAGGGTCTCTAAAGGCTGATGTCCTCAGCATGATCAAGCGAATAATGCCTTTAGGACTCAGGCTGGCAAGGAGCAGGGAGCTGGCTGTGCCTAGGTGCCTCCATGTTAATAACCCTACTGCCCCAGGAAAGGTGTAAGGCTACTGCGAAAAGGGACTCATCCTCTCTTATGTCGCTCTGGAAACATCAGGGTTATGCTGATGCTATAATCACTATCTGTGATTATAAACAGCTGTATTCCTCAAGATAGATGAGGTTAGCCTGAAAACCCCAAGTCTCGTCCAACTGTTACTGCTTCTAAATCAGTAAGTGACTCAGAACCAGGAATTTTCCTTTCACACCCCCACCCCCAACAACTAATGACCTAAGGAGACCAAATGACAACAATTAAAAAGACTTCTATATTTATACTGGGGAGCAATTGAGCAAAAATCACAGTAGCACGGAGTCTCTCCTTTTCACCACCACCCCACCCAAAGCAAATAAAAAACCCTATCCTGATCCCCCTTAGCTTCAAAGACAGCAGGCTCAGAGCTATTCTAACAAAGAAAGGTGTTTTTCTTAAGGTGGTCATATTAAAGAAAATACCTTCCTTTATTAGAGTATCTATTCCAAACGTATTGTAGGGAAAACAGGCAAACTGTACGCTAAGTTTACTATTTTAGTTTTCAGCCAAGCCAATCATGGTGGGCTAAGGACATACAAGCACAGCTGGTTAGGGACATGCGAATTCTCTGAATCCCAAGTACATGTATATGTAACCTCAAGGCTTCTCTCTATACAGTCAGAACACAGGACTGGAAAATACTCCTCTTTCCCCAAGACTTTACCCCTTTCTCTTGGGGATGTCAAAAGCAGAATGAGAAATAAGTATAAATCAGGGACTCTCCAGGAATAGAACCAGACTCAAAGTGAGAGCCAACAGCTGTGTCTCAATGGATAAATGCAAGTCTACTGAGAGCACTCAATGAACCTGTGCGTGGTTGTGGGATACCGGGACAGAGCAGTGGCAACGGACGAGGCTGCTCGTTAGACATTTCAGCTTGAATTTCGCAAGATGAGCCCTAATGGCCTTTTATACCTGAATCAAACACTATACTGTTAGGACAATGCTGTCATTTGTTTTCTTTTTCTACCAGAGGTAGACAGCGAATGAGTCAACTTTAAACCAAACACCCTGGGAAACTTGAGCCAAAGTGGTAGTACTTCTGTAGTGCTCCAGTTCCCTCAAGACAGTGATGGCCAAGTGTTCAAATGCGGATTTTCTGATGATCTTCTGACTAACCTGGGTTAGTACGCTACATCCCTGAGAGTCAGAGAATCTAAGTCGAGTCTTCTCCAGGAAAGAGATCAGTTTTCCCTCTCTACAACTAAACCTATTCTCTATTCATGTCTTTGTACTTCACTAAAAATATACAGTAATTGGGGAAAGTTACCAGATGTAATTCTGAGCAATAGATTGGACTGTGTGTGTGCTGGAGAGACGGGGGTGAAGGACAGGCAACATCCATACTTCCTAGTCCTGTGAAATCAGAGCTGACTTAGCTTATACAAGTAAACTTAGTGCTGGTGAAACGTCCATTTTATTGGGTCTGGAGAGTGGGTAGAGAGGGCTGTGGGAGAGGCAGCAATAAGTGCCAGTGAGCCACAGTGTGGCTTATTTATCAGTGGGGTGGAATCTTCCAAAGAACTGGGAAGTTGCCACAGTTACTGCCAACATGGATGACGGAATCTGGGTATTAGTACTTGTTTCACACACCTGGGAAGAAAGGTTTAAAGCAGTTAGAAAAGATCAGCTTCTAATCACTGGAGTTCTGGACTAGTACCCAAACAGAGGAAGAAGTTACCCCGTTAAAAGTCCATGTAACTGCATTTTAGGTGAGCTAGATCGTTAGTCAAAACTCAGTATGGAAAGCAGCAGCTTAAAAGGAGGTCTGGATAGGAGAGGGCTGCACCTGCTCACTAGGTCCTTCACACTATTACCTGTAGCTTTTGATGTAGTTTGATGCTTCACGGCATTAATAAGGGCATCACTCTAGCAGTGAATCAGTCAGGCTCTGAACGGAATCCTACTCAGAGAGGAAGGGGTGATGTCTACGGAGGGCTGGTGTGGTGCAGTGAAAAAAACACTGGACAAACAGTCCCAGTTTTGCTACTGACAGTCATACAAACTTGCTTTTATTTTCTTACATGTAAACCAGCTTATGAAATCACGACATTGAGAAAACTCAATTAGATACGGTATACTTTGGCAACCATAAAGCACTGTGCATTAAGTCACACACAGGAAGCAGTTTAAAGCTTCTGTTTATCACAGGCATTCTAGGATGATTTATGGAGCAGGATTTTTTTTCAAAGGGGGACTTTATCTATCTTGACCACCACCAACAAATGCAGAGCCCTCTCTGCCTGGGGTGTTCAGATGAACCACAGGGCAGACTGGTCTAGGAAAAAGAGTTCAGAGATGTGGAAAGGGAGATAAATTCTTTATCCCAAGAAGGGGAAGTCTTGCTATCCCAATTTTCACATGGTTTGAGTAGCTTTAGAAAGGACAATAGGGAAGGGACAACTAAAGTACTGGGAATGAGAGCCCTAACTAATATGTATTAGTTCCCATCAAGCTTAGGACTGAAAAAGAGAGAAGTCCTTTGGAAAGGGTGACAGCTGAACCCTAGTATTAAATATTCAGGTTTTTTGTACTGTATAGTTTTTCTGTTGGTAAAATGGTAAGAATATACTTAAAAGGAATTGGTGCCAGGGTATGATTCTGAAGTGCTTCTCTCACCACCTTGTGTAAATTGTCTGGGGTGGGACTGAGACACTGAAATGAAAGGGAGATTCTCATGACCGCTTTGTGGAAAATGGAGAACATTAGGCACTGGAGAAACAGCTTTCACCAACATGAGGAGGAAGCAATGGACAATCATAAAGGACATATAAAGGACACGCTCTAAGCCCATTCCAGGCAGACAAGTCCTATCTGAGATCATCTTAGACATTACATTGTCCAAAGAGTAAACAACACAGAGGTGTCCATGTATTTTGTTGTTGTTGTTGTTCATATTCTTTTGTATGTGTATATGTACCATTCTTTCTTAAGGAATAAGGAAGGATAAAAAACATTCTCTAAGTCAGGGATAAGCTCTTCACATCTTTCCATAGACTCAGAAAAGGTAGCTAAAAGACATCCATTCTTTTACCTTAATATACCTATATGTCGAAATCCTCCAAAAAGGCCCAATTTCCGCAAACTTCTGGGATAAAGCAGTACCTATCCCAGACATACCTATTTGGTCCCCCTTCACCACCTATCCAGGACTTAAAATGAAATCAGCAACAATAAAAATAAAGTCACTGAGCAGGAGCCATTTTTTTTTAATGGGTAAAAATATCCAATGTTGCAAAAACCACAAACTGAATTATTCCACAAGCAGCCATGCATAGAGCAAACTCACTCTGCTGAAAAGATTACAGCAAAACAAAATTAAAAAAACAAAACAAAACAAAACAAACAAAAAAACAAGGAGAGATATAGATCATACAGAGGTACCTAAAAATCTGCCTTCTCTTGTGAGAGCTAGAAGAAAAGGCTTCTTTGGAGAGTCTGTTGGTTAACATCAAAGAAAAGTGTCATTACAGGATTATATTAACCTCACTGACAAAGCTCAATGAGAAGCAGGGAACATGCTAAGTGGTACTAACCTGATGTCATTTAGATATCCGTTCTGGCCAGTCTAGGTGAGGGGGAGAAAACGGAAAATAACTTATAAGAAAACAGCATGGCATAACCAAAAAGGGTGTCCATGATGCTATGAATACCCAAGGTCTTCAAACCAAGCTCACCCCCCAACAGGGAGAGAGGGAGCAGGGACAGGATGACCCACACCCACACACCCAACCTGACTTCTCACCTTTAATGGAAAAGAGCATTCAGCAGTTTTAGCCTTCCCACAGAGTGTTTAACAAGAGTGGTTGATAAAGGTAGGGTATGGGAGAGAGAAGGAGGAAAGTATTAACCTAACTATTATTTCCTTTTTAGCTCTAAATTTATTCTCTCTAGAGGTAAGCTGAGCATAATAATTGGTGTGCTTGGTCCTGAAGAGTGTGTTCAAAGGAAGGTAAAAAGGAGATAAGAGAAAGAAATTTAGTTTTTTTGGAAATCATCCTTAATCACTATCCAATTTCTGTCTTCTACGTGGGCCAAAATGAAAGACATTCTGACCTGAGACCCAAGGAGAGTAAGAAACTGGGAAAGAAGGTATTTTTCAGAGCCTAGAAAAAATGAGAAAATAAAAGCCTAAAACATTCCTTTTGAGGATCATTTTCCGACAAAGCCACTGAGCTGAGTGAAGTGAGCATTACGGTGGGCTCCCAAGCCTTAGAAAAAGGTACCAAGAATGTCCAGCTGCTGAGCATAGGGGGCTCCATGCGGAGCAGAGCCTATGGGGGCAGCTCTCCCAGTACATAGCTCAGGCTGCAGAGAAGGCTGCAGCAGCAGCATTTCCATCCAAACACCCTTCTTGCCACTTCCCTTTCTTTTGGGACTGCATCTTTCCCCCTCCACCCCAACCTACAACTCCACCCTTAACCAGCTCCCTTTGACTGGCCACGTTCCTTCTTCTCCTCACGGGAATCTTTGGTGTATGATGGGCTTTGGTCATTTTTCCTTGTCTAGACCTTATGAGATTTCTGATGCTTCTACCACAGTGAGGGTTGGGAAGCGCTGAAATGAAAGTGATAAATCTATAGGATTTAACAAAGAATACATATATTAGTAGAGGCTTGAGAGACTAGGGATCAGTGAAAAAAGGAGAAAAGAGCTAACTTACATGACTTTTTTTATGACTGTAGATATATATTCCAGTGTTGCTCATAATAAGCCCAAATACCCTATTAAAAGTTGCTTGCGCTTCAGAATGGCTTTGCTAACGGCTGGCACAGCGGGACAGCCATTTTCCACGTGTCAGTGAGGCAGAGGAGCACATCACAGATAGCTACGCTATGATGTCGTTGGAACTTATTAGCCTAAAGAATGCAGAGCAGAGCAAGCTATTGAGACGGGTTTACCTCAGGGGTTAAGAGCTGGGCTCTGGACCCAGACAGCCTGAATTCAAACACCAGCTCTTTCACTAACTAGTGGTGTGATCTTAGGTTACTTAACCTCTCTATGCCTCAGTTTCTCATTTACAAAATGAGGGAAGTATAATCTACCTCATAGGCCTAGTGTGAGGATGAAATAAATTAATGTATGCAAAGAGCTAAATCAGAGTCTGAAAGATAATAGGCACTATATAAACGTTTGCTATTAACGTACACCATCCTGCTCTGTCCACAATTTAGGGTCATCACAGGCCACAGCCACATACAAATGATCTCTCTCCTCTCCTTCCACCAAATTGGTTTGCAGATAAAAGTAGAAAACCCTCTTTGGGCTATGGCTGGATAATGTGGAGGATTTTCTGACGCAGAGTGGAAGACCACATAAGGTAAGCAGATCCCTTCTCCTTGGACTTGCCAGAGGTTTGTTGTGTGTCTGTCCACAGTGAGGATCTTGGAACACTTAGGTCTCCTGAGACAATGGAACAAGTGCACAGGAGTTCAGTTTTCTAGAAATCAGAGACAATGTTTTTCTGAGCTAAGTGATGATGACAAGACACATATTTTTTTGCCTTGCTGAGGGAGGGGAGAGTGGGGAAATGGGAGGAGAGTGGTGTCCATCTAAGTATACTGGCTAGAACTGGCCATCTTTTGAAAACAAAGGGAGACTGGCTCTTCCTCCTCTGTTTGCTCAATTGACTGTAAGATTGTGCTGCTATCTGGATCACACATTTTCTGGAGATTTGTTTCTCTCTTGCCTTCCTGAGTATCTCCTTACAGTTCTGTTCAGTCTGGTGGGCAAAGGCCATCAGACACAGGGGCACCAAGCACATCTGCTCTGGCCCACAATCCTTAAGGAAAGAGTCCGCCTGCCTCTCAGCCCACGGAGCCAGTCCTATCCTAAGAAGCAAGGTAAGAAATATAGGAAGAAAGAGACTTTCTGTTCAGTTGCAGACAGTAGGGAATAGTGAGTGTGCATGTGGAATATGGAACTCAGAGAATGGATGCCACATCTGTGCTCTGACAATCACCAACACAGCCTAAAAGTGAGCCTGGCCAAACAAGAGGAATGTGCAGGCTGTGTGGACATGAAGTCTTCCACTTAGAAGCAAAGATGCCTAAATCGGAGAATGGAGGGGAAAGAGAGTAAGTGGGAGGAGGGTTTGACAGGCAAGATTCAGGGCCCTTCCATAAGCCCTGCCAAAACCATTTCTATTTTCAGTCTAATCATATTAACCAAATTCAGCCACTCCATTTGTTCTCTTTGTATGCCATATGTAATTAAAATAAAAAATAATACAAATAAAAATCTGCAGCTTCCTAATAAGCCACATTTAATTTTAGAGATCAAATCTGGGGCTGGCTGATGTTGGTTAAAAACAAAAAAAGAAAAAAACAACAAAACATTTATGGAGGGTTCATTCCATTCACAGTTCCAGAGATTAAGAGCTAAAAGCTATGGGCTGACAACTCTCAGAAGCTACACTTACCTCTCGGGCAAATATTCTCTCTCGGACCCTTTGATATTCCTCCTCTCTCTCTTCTATTGACTTGCTCCTCCTTCCATCCTGCAATGGAACTCTGATCTAGATCGATGAGCAGAATTAAGCTAGTTAAGTTCTCCTCGTACTGCAAGCTCACTGCACACCAGCAAGGAAGAGAAACCGGGAGAGTTTATAGTTGCCATCAAAAAAATGGAAAAAAAAAGAAATAAAATTTCCAGTGTTGGACAGGTTTCACTGGGTACATCTGACCATGCAGTTTGGGAGATCAGATTTTCTGGATGGCTGGGGCCTCTCCATCTCCCCACTCCCCGCCCCGAGTATCAAGAACAACTGTGTATAAGGATTGGGTTGCTTCCGCATGTAATCGGGTACCCTCCACTCTGTAAGGATCGAGAGAATAGCCCAGGGAATAAACAACATTGCTTTGGAGGGAAAGCAAGGGATAGGAGGAAGCTATAGAGGGAGAAGAAACTACATACTTAGCAGAGCTGAACGTAGGGAAGAGTTGTTACAGAACCAGTACCTGACATTATCCCTTTTTTAGTCACTGATACCATTGCCTGTAGACCCAGGTCACACACAGCTCAGCAAAGAGGGCCTTGGAAATGAAATCCCAAGGGTGAAGCTAAACTTAGAGCTTAAGCATTTTTTCCTCATCTTAACTACAGCTACTGGAGGGAGGGAAAGAAAGAGAACTTACAGAAATAGAGAAGAAAGAGAACAGAGCAACACAAAGGAAAGAGAAAGAAAAGGAGGATAGAACAGGAATAAGGATGGACAAATAAAGGGACAGATAAATAAGGTGCAGTGGAGAGAGGGGAGAGACAGAGCGATAGAAAGGGGTCAGAAGGAAATGGAGGATAGAGAACCTTACACACTCTGAGAACTGTAATGAGGGGACTAGAGGGGATGGCTGGGCAGCCCACACCTCTGGACAGCCTACCACTCAGCTCTCCATCACTATCTTTCCTCTCTCAGCTTGTGAGCTGTGAGCACTCTCCTGTGTAAGGGGGTTACAGAGTGTGCTTTTCCATACTGCTCTTGAAGGCAAGGCTCTCTGAGGGAGATAAGTCATCAAATGTATATCATCAGATTATTGAAGATTCTGACCTTCAATCCCGAGGCTTTGAATGTTTCAGAAGAAGCAACCAAGGAGACTGCTGCTCTAGGCTGATCTTCCTGACCTCCACCAATCTCCAAAGGTAAGTATAGCTTCAGGAGTATCAACTATTGACTAGATGTAGTTCTCACTAGCCTGAAGTACCTGAATTCTTCTAAATGTCCTTTTACAAATCCCATTCCAAGAAGACACAGGACCTCAAGGTGCAATATTGTCCTTAGCCCCTAGGACTGGTAAACCAGTGGCAGAATAGAAAGAGCCTAACTGGCTTGAGGTCAGGCAGAACATCAGCTCTGCTACCTCTGAGTCCTGTCACTTCAGGCAAGTAACTTAACGTCTTCTAGCTCAGTTTTCTTATATTTAAAGTGGGGCTGATAACCCCATCTAGACTGGGTTGCAGAGAGGATCAAAAGATATAATACAAAAAAAAAAAAAAAAAAAAGAGGTAATGCATATAACGTGTTTAGAACAGAGTCCAGTTCAGGGAAAAACACTCAATAAAACAGCAATTACTGTGTTTATTATTAATATCACAGTCAGAAAGTGAACAGAGCCTATCCTATGGTCAAGCCCGAAGTTGAGAGACGAAAAGCTCACAGTAGGGAGAGACTCCATTCCACCCCAATGTGCCTCTAGGCCTGAATAATTCTGGATCCACAGAAAAGGGGTTTTGGGAAAATGGAGAGAAGGGCATCAGGATGGAAAGGCTCTTTCTTGTTTTTTAAATTTTATTTGTCTTTTTGTGTTTCATTGTTTTCAGTCAGACCCAGCGTGTTTGTCCACAATAGATAATGGCACTTTTCTCAACAGGACTCCCTCAGATAAAGTAGCAAGCAGGAAAAGCCCTGGTCTCAATACCTTACAATATCCAAAGAAAACGAATTTTGACTCTGGAGGTAAGATATTATTACAGTTATCATTAATAAGCAAGACTAATTATTGACTTTACCCAGCCATGTTCTTTAAACTTATTCCTGGTTCTCTACTTAACCTCCTTTGGAGGCCAAGCAGAAGCAAGCTAGATCTTAACCCCATACGTGGCTAGGAAAACTGACCCCCAAAACAATCACTTACTATCTGAAGGGTGAACTAGAAGTCAGGGCAAAAGCCAGGCCCATAAATGAAAGAATGGGGCAGACTTTTTACTTCTTATTCCCATAGGAGTGGATCAAAAAGGGGATACTGCTTAATGCTCCCAGCATCAAAAGCTAAATTAACTCACTCACCTTGGTGGAAGAAGTTGGGAAAAGAAAAGGTAATGCAGAAAGGGATCAGAAACACCTTTACAAGTGGGTAAATTAGATAACAATTTTACCAGTTCAAGGCTAGCCCTGAGACAGAAGAGTGGAAGTGGGATAAAGTAGCTTTTGGTGGTTCCCAAAGAAATCTCTAACTATTAAAGAAAAAAAGAATGAAGCCATCAGCTGAATCAAGGCTGAAGCAGGGAGGGACCTTGCTTTGTCCCCAGATGAAGTGGAGTTAGAAATCAGTGGCAGAACTAGTGAGTTCCAGGACAAATAAGAAATCCCAGCAAACCTCAGCACCATGTCTCTCTGGGGCTACGAGGGTGGCATTCAGCTCAACAAGTATAATTAGTCCTCAACATTAAGCCAAAGCCAACTCAGTATAGCTCAGTATATTTTTCCATACTAAGATATTTTGAGTTTTCTCCATCCCACAAAAATCCTTCCTCCCCTCCCAGTTTCTCTTACTGCAGTCTCGCTCTATAGGCCCACCCCTCTCCATTCTTCACCTGGTTATCATCTCGGTCCATACTGGCATCATCTCTCTTGAGAATGAATCTCTGCTGAAATTCTGTATTCTTCTCATCCTTTATATGTTCTGAGAATCTCTGTTCAGGGCTGGAATTGGGAGAGAAATGTGGAAGGAAGAGAAGAAAGGCTCATCTTTTAGGAAGCAGACCTCCTAGGCCAGCTCTCTTAAATTCCACAACTCCCGCCCAGGGGATTCCTGAAGTCAGATGTCCAAAAAGTCACATAAAAGTTTTAATGAAATCCTCAGGGATTGTTCTTTATACATCTATTACTTATCTTCCTTCAAAGTTATTCCTGTCTTCTCACTAACAGTGAAGAGCGGCTGGGGCCAACCTTCACAAAACATCAGTGCCTCTGGAATCTATCTCCAAGGCCTCACAAAAAGTAGGAACTGATAATATAACAGCACTCCCCAACAACAGACACACACTGTCCCCTCTCCAGAAGAAGAAATCTTGATCCTACACCTTCCTTTTCCACCCGAGGCCATCCCAGGAAAGTCTTTTCAGTCTGTGTTTTCCTCCCTTACATTCTTGTGTTACTGGTTTTGTTGATGATGACAGCTTTTCCAGTTTGATCAACATTGTGGTCCATCCCGAAATAGGCAGCCACCCGGTGTAATAGCATCCGGTGATATGAGGTCATCTGTGGGAACTTCTTGAACTGGTTGCTGAAAGGAGACCCAGGAGAAAAAAGTGAAATAAGTACAAATAACAGCAGTAACAGCCAATTGTAATTTTTCTCATAAGCATCTAAAGTGGGTAATTCCTTAGGAGAAACAGACATATTATAAGGAAGATAGATGTTTACTCAGTGGTAACCAGAATGGTTCTCTCAGCTTTATCTACAGTATTTTGTAGATCCCTCTAACCCATTATCCTCATTAAGACTACTCCTTAAGCCCTAGGTCTCACCCACCTGTATGATATTCTACAAAGATAAAGGGGAGAAACTTAAGAATAATGAAATATGGGACAAGGGCTAGCTGTTGAAAACATAAATTCTTTTCAACTCAAGTCTAAACAATACTTTAAAAACCTCATTTAGTTTCAACACATATACTTTTTAATCCACTCTGATTACTTCTCCCCAGCTCTTTTTGGTTCCCAGTGAGTTACTACTTCAAAATTCAGACTTTAAGGGAAAGATAAAAGAGGGATATCCTAAAATTGCTCCTAAATTTCTTTCCAGTGCCCCTCCCCCACCTCTAAATGTGTGTTTCATTCAAGTAACTTACTTGTTGTCATTAATAAATTCCAGAATCTCCTGTTCTAATTTTAGCAGCATCATTCTGTCCCTGTTTAAAAAAAAGATTAAAACACAAGAAAACAAAAGGCAGCCCTCCCATAGACATTGAAAGCAAAGATTGAAAACAACCTGCTCACTACAGAAGCTGAAGGAAGAGAGAGATCCAAACCCCGAGTGGATCAAAAATGCAAAGGCTGCTGAGCCTCACTGCCCTGTCTTATGTTACTTTACAAAAGAAAAAAAATCGGGTGGGAAAGGATAAATTGGGAGTTCGAGCTTTGCAGATACTAACTACTATATGTAAAACAGATAAAGAACAAATTTCTTCTGTATAGCACAGGGAACTATATTTAATATCTTGTAGTAACCTATAATGAAAAAGAATATGAAAACTAATATACATATGTATATGTATGACTGAAACATTATGCTGTACACGAAAAATTGACACAAATTGTAAATTGACTATACTACAATTTCAAAAAAAGGGAAACAAGAAAAAAAATCAAGTATACTTTTTGCAGAGCCTCCTAATCATGTACATTGTTTTCCTTATTAGGAACCTACTTCTGTTGGCAGTCATATTCATATAAACATATACTTTATACTCACAAATCTAATCATTATTCTATATTCCACCTGGTTATTTATAGAATTTCTAAACAATTATGATTTACCTTATACACAAATCAATTATTTTTTCTGGCTTTTTAATTGTATTCCCAAGCCTTCTTATTTCTTTGTCTGCATTCTTCTTCCACAGAATTTTTCTCAACTCTTCTAAAAGCTCAATATGAGGGTATTCTGAATCCCTCACAGAATATATAACTACTTTGGAGAGAAATGGGGGGGGGCATTCTAGATTCTAATAATGAAGAAATTCTGAGAAGCTACTTGGCCTCTTGGGTACTCTGCTGGTCCTGGTCCCTTTCCCCCTTCCATCAAATCGTATTATTACCTTGGGTTCTTTTTCAGTGTATTTACAAGAAATTCATGTAGGTCTATTCCAGTGGAGTCCGTATATTCTTGGCTGGAGTCTAGAACCACCACAATGAAATAAATTTAAAATAAGTGAAACTGCCCTGCATGATATCTAACCCCAAGCAGAAGCCCACAACCTGATGAGGAGAGATGAGAACAGGAAAGAAGACTCAAACTTCAGAAGTTTTAGCTTAAAAATCAGAATGACTCTGATTTGCCAGTCCCTCAAAATTCCCCATGACAATGACAGAAAGTGGAATCTGGGTCACGGTGTTACATTCATATTACACTGAAAAGCCACCTTGCCATCAATAAGTATTTACTGAATGTCCTGACCAAAACAAAGGTTTTTACTCTAGTTAAGGAAAACAAATTCTAGGTAAGAACAGACAGAGCTGAATTTTCCAGAATCTCAGCAAATACACTCAAATGTTGATTATTTATATTTATGTATAAAATTTTAATCCTAAGGTTGCCTTTTTACTCTTAATTATCTTTTTTATGGACCATGTCTTTTTGCTACCTGCCCAAGAGTTTAAAAGCAAAGAGAACTTAATAATTATATGCAAATCTACATTATTAAAATAAAAAGACTCCAAGCATCCCCAAACCAAAATACAAATGGTAGCTAGAGAAGAATCTGCTACCAGTGATGATCCATCACTGTTTATTCCAGAGCAAAAATAAAATCAAAATTGACTATGATGTCCCTGTGGGTAGCCCAATGTTTATCAAGTAGCTCTCTGTGAGCCCTTAAGGCAGGGCTGGATAAAGCAGCAAAGAAAGTAACTTAGTTAGGCACCTCCCCAAACAGCCATGAAGTCATCAGGACACTATGAACTGTTGGGTCAATAAGGCCAGTGGGTACCAGGCTTCAAGATGGAAGGAAAGGGAACTGCAGAGCCAGGCCCCAGGACAGATGAGAAAG
This sequence comes from Camelus ferus, assembly GCF_009834535.1. Classification (NCBI taxonomy): domain Eukaryota; kingdom Metazoa; phylum Chordata; class Mammalia; order Artiodactyla; family Camelidae; genus Camelus; species Camelus ferus. The sequence goes on from NC_045707.1 coordinate 22,860,732, forward strand.
GGGAAAGTCTTCACCTCTAGACAGCATCTTCCTTGGGACCTTTTCTTTGTTTTTATCCTTGTCTTCCTTTTCAGAGACATCCTTTGTGGACTTTTCTTCCTCTTTGTCAGAGGGGCAGCTGATGTGCAATTGAATTATATCCTTGGACATGGGGAAAGAGAAATATAATCAAAGGAGAAAATAGTTAACTCTCCTGCAGCTTCCTTGAAATCTCAAAGAAGGCAAATCTTGGGATGGCAGCATTCTCTTACAGAAGAGAGTATTTTGTTAATTAAATTGTTTTAGCTTTTGTTCTACCAAAAGGGTTGAGCCCAAGCCTTTTCTGCCAATAATCACAGCCTATGTATAGAGAACTCAAGTTATGCCAGCTGTTCCTGGTGTAAAAATTGCAATGGAAATGGTTCTAACCACCAGAGGGAAAGGGTATGGGTGGGAAAACAAGATCCAGCCCTGGAATCTCCTTGTCTGCATCATCCTGGGTGGCCCAGGTGTGAAGACCTATGCTTCATGCTCTCCCCCGTGCCCTGCTTTACCGTGCCCTGCTTTACTGCATCAGCTTGCTTTGAAGCTCCTTCTACCCGATTTCCAAGCCCAGTGTTGATGCTGTACCACAGTTTAGCAAACTGCCAAACTCAAAAAGTTAGTCTTATACAGGACCTACCTGGACTTCTAGTGGTCCATCAGTAAATGGTGCAGAGGACTCCTCACACACTGCAAGGCTGCGCACCAACTTCAGCTTAGAATTAGACTGAAAAAAATACGCATACACATTCCCTTGGTGGACATCCAGAAAGGTTTCGGCTGAATGAAGGGCATCCTCTTTGGCTCTGATAGTTGCTGCTTCCATTAAATCGGGGTTTTTCCCCACCCCAAACACGGCTTATTCATCAGTTCCTGATTCACTTGAAAGATAATTCTCCAGCTTACAACAGCAGATACATGAAAACAAAAGGGCTACTTTGGACAGACGACAGGAAAACCAATTTGCTTAGCTCTCCTCTCACTCTAGCTCAGTGCTCCAGACTTAGAAGTTTATTGAGAACACACAGCAGCAGAGCCTAGTAGAAAGACTGGATTTAAGAGCCAGAAATCCTAGCTTCAACTCTGGGTTTTGTGCTTATGAGTTATGAGACCCTGAGCAAATTACCTGACCTCTCTGGGACTCTTTTTTTCTCAACAAAAATGGGATAAAAATGCTTATAGGGTTTTGTGAGAATTAGATTTATAAGTATGTAAACGTATGTATCATAAATAGTGCCTAGCATAGAGTAGACAATAAACGCTAAATGACTATAAACCTGAGGTGGCAAGGGTACAGAAAGAACTGTCTAAGAAAAAAATAAAAATAAAGAAACCTTTCTAACATTTGGGATTTAATGTGAAAATAATCCACTTGGTTTACTTCTATTGGCTGGAGAATCCCAAAAAGATCCGAAAACCACTTTACAAATCACTGCTCTCCTAGGGAGCTCCAATAATGATTCATTAAAAATGTACCTATAAACATTAACTGAAAGTTCTTAGAATAAAATCACAGTTTACAGTGAATACAAAAGCACAAAATATGACATGAGTGTTCTAGGTAGTGCAGTCTAGTGAAAAGAACTTGCAAATCTGAAGAACTGACTTCAAGCCTAGTTCTGCCCCTTACTGAATGTCCTCTGTCAAACTCACTCAAACTCTATAAGCCCAAGTTTCCTCATCTATAAAATGGAGGTAATAACTGTCCTACTTATTTTGAAAAGTTTGGAGGAAGTGAAGTAGCAGAGAACACCCTCTGTTTTAAACTTTAATGCCAAGCCCATCACTGTGGACTAGGCTATATCCGGCAAGCCACAGAGCCGATTTTTCATATACATCACGGTCTTCTTCAACCCCAAGCTACACACTGGCTGGGACAATCCCAAATTCTGCCACTAGTTTTGCTGAGGGAAAGGGGTGAACATCGTTTATTGTTATTTCTGGTGACAATTCTTCCTAATGCAAGACCAGTTTAATATTTTACTGTTCCCCAATTAAAATTAAAAAGATATCACACACTGACACCTATAACACCCTGATAACACTCCTTAAAATGCTCTGTGATGTGCTACTTTTATCATATAATGATTAAAAACAACATCTTCCTCCCTGCCCCAACCTAAAAAGTGAACCAAACCAAAACAAAACAAAGCCTGTATTTTTAGGGCATCCAAAAATGTTGAATCACTTCTACTAATGGGGCAGAATTTATCTTAAAGAAAATTTGCATAGCAAGAAAAAATGTTAGGGGTAAAAATAAGAGAGCTAGAGGTGAGTAGAGAAATTGGCATTATAGTGGAATTAGCACCAGTGTGCTCAGGCTTTGCTTGTGGAAGGCTCTGGCTGGGTATCCTTTCAGGTATCAGAAATAATGACTGAACTAAAGATAATGGAGAAGAATAAAGCCTGACCTTCCAAAAGGAAATGTGTGCATGTGCATTCGTGTTTGTGTGTATGTATGCATGGTCACAATTAGGGTACAAAATGCAGGCAAAAAACTTTGTCTATACATAATCCAAATAAACTAGATTATCAGGGATAAGTCCACTTGTGTAGTGTACTACTAGTAATACTAGAAAATAAGCTAGAGAAAGGGCTCTCACCTTGGCTCTTTTCCTGGCATGACCGTGGTTGGATGTCCGCCTCTGTCAGAAGGGGATTAGACAATATTAAAGGTGGGAGAAATCAACACTTAAGTTAAAAGCAATACAAGTTTAAAGAGAAAAAGCACAAACTGTAAAACCATTACAACAGCCAAACTACGATAAGATCCATTTGTTATGGTTGTCCCCTGTGCTACTACTCTAGCAACTGTAATGTGGAACGGACCACAGACCATCTACAGACAAATCATCACTCACCATGAAAATAAAGAATAGGAGGATACTGACTGGTTGGCTTATTTCACAGATTAATAAAAATTACTTTTGGATAAGCCACAAATCCTCTCCTGATTAGGATGCTTCTGGAAATAACACTACTATAGCATGACAGAGTGATTTTTTCCCCCAAGCTTGCTCAAAGGAGCCCCTTTAGCTCATAATGGATATGAAATATGGCCTCTAACCATCGCTTAAAATAACATCTTTATAGAACAATGCATTCAGAGTACTAACTTAAGATACTCAGAAGACCTGACCCCATGGCTGCAAAATGGAATGAAGGCTCTTCTTGCCAACTGCCTACCTCCTGAATATGAGAATTCTTCCAGTTCTAAGCTTCTGGTGGTGGCTTTTACAGCCTGTCTGGGTCAGGGATATAAGATAGGACAGGATAAAAAGAAGGGAGCATGAAGGATATGGACAAGACCTCCAGAGCAAAGGGAAGGACAGTGGGTAAGCAGTAGGGTAGAAGCTGAGGAAGATGAATGAGAGGCTGAGGTGGGATGAGGGGAAGAATGACTAATTAATGTTAAGATTTCTGAATAGCTGAGAAGTCATTTTGGGGGCTTTGGGGAAGAGGTTGGGTAGGGCTATGTGTGGCACTTAGGGCTTCTAAGATGTTTGCAATAGAACTCACTGCCACTGGGGTGTGGAGAAAACTGAGGCTGGTGGGTGGAGGAAAGGAAACAAGACAGAGGCAGAGAACTAGCATGGTCCTGGGTAGGTGAGGATTTCTCTTTCCTTTGCTCTCTTCATTAATTACCAAACAACACTGCTACAATGCAAAACTGAGAACTGCAAAGATGGATGAAAGAGTAAGACACTGGTGGATCTGGTCAGTGGCAAGATCAGTTGCAGTAAGGGAAGAGTCATAGTTCAGGAATATGAAGCAGTATTTGTCACCATTTTTTCAAATAAGTAATAACACACAAAAGACACAAACTTTCAAGAGTTACAAGGATAGTATATAGAGTAGTAAGTGTCCTTTCACAACTGCCCCCCAGCTACCTGCATCTCTCCTAAGGATCAACTAGTATTGGATTTCTCGTAATCTTTCCAGAGATCTTTTAAGCATCTATAAGCTTATAGTACATGTGAACACACATTTTTTTAAAAAAACCAAATAGAAGTATATTGCAAACATTGCTCTGAAGTTTGCTTTTAAAGTTTTTTCCCACAAATATCATTCTTCAGAAGAGCTACTGTTTTTCTTAACAGCTGCGTAATATTGCATCGTGTGGCCACACCATAACTTATTTTACCAGTCCCTTACGCTGTACCATTTAGGGTGTTTCTGATCTTTTGTTAGTATAAACAATGCTTCAATGACATTGAATACATCAGATATATTGAATATATCTATAAATATGGTATATCTGGAGTCCAATTTAAAATTTTATAAAATATTGCCAAATTACACTTCAAAAAGTTATACCAATTTATAACCCTATAAGCAACGTATGTCTGCTTATTTCCCAGAATGCATAGTTTTCATTTAATAGTCAAACACATATTGAAAGCCTAGTATGTATTAGGCACCATGCTAACTACTGGAGGACACAGAGATAAAAGACACAAACCTTGTCAAAAAGGAACTCATAATCCTGTTGGAGAAGCCAGACAAATAGACAATTACAACATAGTACATTTAGTGCACTACAGAGGTACTCATGGAGTGCTACAGTAACTCAAGTGTCTAACTCAGACCTAGAAGTTCACAAACTTATGTGATCACAAATACTGGGTGCCTACAAGGCCAAAGACATACAGTGGTGAGCCTGAACTGACCTAATCCTGAGCTTATCATTCTGTGAAGGAGACAGACATTAATCAAAGAGCTACACAATATAGACTGCAATGTAAGGTTGTCAAGGAAGGCTCCCTGGAGAAAGACACATCTGGATTGAGTTTTGAAGGATAAATAGGTACTAGACAAACGTTGGCAGGGGGGCTTTGGGGGTTGGAGGAGGTCAGGGAAAGAATACCAAGGAGGGCATTCTAGGCAGAGAAAGTACGTACAAAAGCATGCTTTCCCCAAACATTTTATAACAGGGACCTATTTATAACAGGGACCAGGGAATCAGTTAATGCTGAAGCACAGGATGCCAGAGGTAGATGGATGGCAGGCAAGGGACTAGGTTATAATATGCCATGCTGACAAATCTGGGTTCTTAGCCTAAGGCAATGAGATACACAAAAAGTTTGAAGAGAATTAACACAGTCAGATCTTTATTTCATAACCATCTTTCTAAAGCAGTATGGTAGGTGAATCAGAAGGGATTACAAGTATAAAGGCAGAAAGGCTAGCCAGGAGGCCATACCCAGCTGGTTATTTAAAGGACACATCTAAGTTCAGTATGTGTTGTCAGGGTTTGCCCATTCTGAACTAAATCTCAGAACCTGTCTTTTACAGCACTGTTTCCATGCAAAAGATGGTCTGAGTTACAACTGCTGATTCCAAGAATATATATCACACAGTATAGTAATCGAATTCCCTTTTCCTCAACCTTTCTAGCTCTAGTTCCTAACAGGCACTCCCCTGACAGCGTCAGAAAGATTCCTGGGGAGACTTCCAAGGTGTGAGTTGGGGAAGGTAGGAGAAAGAGTAGAACTTTTAGTGCTATTGAAGGCGCACATTTGTAGAAGGGAGAGAGCTTCTGAACGGTGGCCAAAAAGAATGGAGACTTTGAAGAAGCAGCAGGAGCTCCAGTAGATGGCAGCAGCAGCTCCACCTGCTCTGGCAGCAGCAAAAGGAGTCAGAGGGGAGGCTGGCTCCCCTCCCAGCCTCCCACACAACCTTTTTGTATATCCAGGTGAAGATATTCTTAAACCAAGTGAGTATCCATAAGGCATATAAAACCTATAGTCATCCTTTCTTTTCTGCCTATCTTCAAGAAGTATATGCAACAGGAGTTCAGAACACCACTTAAAATAGTCTCCTGAGAATAGAGTAACTTGGACCCCAAAGTTCATTTAATTATCATCTTCCATATAACATGACAGCACAGAATTAAACATTCAACACGTATCTGTCCTGAGGATTTAAAATGCATTGCTGGGTATAGTGGAGGCCAGAAGTACAGCTGGAACAGTGGCAGACTGTCTCCACAAACTCTGGAAGGATGGGTGTGGCGGGGTGGTGTGGAATGACAACTCACATGCAAAAGATAACGAAGAAAAGCAGCCAGGACAGAGATCTGGCTGACGGTAAGAGGGAAACAGCAGAAAAGCAGGCAGCTAGAGAACAAAATATTCCAGGGAGTTGTCTGATTTTACTTTATCCCTTTATGTTGCTGCTGTCTTAATCGTTAAGGACGACAAGGCCTAGGTGAATTGAACTGTCAAAAAGAATCATGCCTCAAGTTTCCAGACCCTCCAAAATGTTACTGCTACTACTCTTTAAACTAACTTAACTACAATTAGCAGTCTATCTCCTAGGTGTATTATAATAAAGATCAGTCTCACCCCTGGGCAGGAAGAAAAGGATTCATATAATTTGGGCTTGGGAAACAGGAAACTAGTAGTGACCACAGGGAAGAAAACTGGAACAGGTAGGCGAGAGGAGGCTCAGATCCAGGCTGGCTGGGCATCAGAGAAGAGCCCTGCAAGAAGCTGGGCTGGCCCTCTACTGCCATCCTACCTGCGCTGCAGTACGAATTTGGATGGAAAACAACATGGCAACCAACGAGTAAAATTCTTCTTACTTACATTTACCAAGTGGCAAGTTCAGAGACTATTTCTGACCCAGAAAATGCTGACTGCTTTAACACAACCAGGATAAGAATTTAACACTGTGTATAAAGCAAGGCAAATCTAGTTTTAAGAGTTTATTGCATAAGCCATATACAATCAATATTAAGACAGCAACTACATAAAAGGATGAATTAAAATCAGACAACGCTCTGAAATATTTTGTTCTCTAGCTGCCACTGTTTGAATATGTCTTTGTATACAGTTTATTTTTTGATAGTTAAAAAGATATCAAAATGTAGCAAGAACCAGTGTAACTCAGATCCAAATGGATTAGGGAGTTCATTCTGTTTTCTTTAGACATCATGTGGACTCTGACAGAAAGGGAAGGAGATATTTCCTGAGAGCTGAAGTTGGGTTTTTAGGGAGAATCACACGTTTGTGTACGTGACTGACTTCCCAGAGATGCCCAATGCCCCCTGTAGTGACATTTCTACTCGGGCAGAAAGAGTGTGCGTATCATGCACTTTTAATCCTTACCTGTGTCTCCTGACGCAAACTGGTATCTTCACTCTCTTTCTCAGTTTCTTCCTTGCTTGGAGCCTTAGATATAAACTTGTTTTTGTTTACAGATTCTTCCACCAGTTTTTTTTCTGATTCTTTCATTATTTCCAGCGTCTCTTGAGTAGTGTTACTGCTAGACATCTTCTTCATAGAACGCAGCAGCCTCTATGGACTCCTGAAGAAACATCAGATGCATTACAGAAGGAGTGCGTCCATACTCACCCATCTGCAGGACTTGCCCCTCACAGTGACGTCTGCAACAGGTTCCCTGGAGCTCAGTAGAGGCATCTTTTGACAAATGCTGCCCCTAGATTAATTTCACTAATTAATTTTTTTCACAAAAAGCTTTACTGAGGTAAAATAGATATAGACTGCATACATTTAAAATGTACAGTTTAATGAATTATGAAGCATGCATACACCTGGGAAACATCACCACAATCAAGACAGAACGTTCGTGACCTCCAAAAGTTTCCTCCTGCGCCTTGGTAAGCCCTCCCGCCTCTTCTCTACCAGCCCTAGCCAACCACTGATCTGCTGTCACTACAGATTAGTCTTTATTTTCTAGAATTTTACATCATACATTATCAGTTTACTCAGCATAATTATGTTGAGATTCACCATGATTCAGTTCTAAAGCAATGTAGTATGAGTCCCCTTGTCGCTTTATTTGCCCTCCCTTGTTCCCTACAGAAGTTTGCTCACATTTTCAGCTTGAGCACTCCACAGAGTTAACTCAGGAGACTCTCTTCAGAAAGAAGGAAAATATAAAGCTCTATTCAATACCAGAGAGGATCACTCTCCTTTCCCAAGGGAGAACTTTCAGAGCTACTACAAACCACAACATTGTTACCAGCTTCAAGTGTCTCCCCCATCAAAAAGCAGCAAAATCAGACAACGGTTACAGAATCTTAAATTCTTTCCTTTATCTTAAAGCAAGCTGAAAAGGCAAGAAGAGAACCTTGTCATCTGTCCTTCGAAAGACTGGGTTTCTCCCTGGGGGAAGAGAGAATCTCTCCTTTGCTACTCATTGTCTGGGTTCAGTCGCTCTAGTGCTTCCCAAAGACGCACAGATTTGTGGTGTCAGGGTGGCTAGCTCTTTATCATTTGCTATTGCTACCTGAGAAATACTGTAACGAAGTCAACACACTAATTCAAGCACACACTCAGAAACAGATATTAATGCTCCTTACAGAAATTCATGTCCTCAACAACTGTTGAAGTCAAACACGCTTAGCTTCAACAATGGCTTGTAGAGGTTTCTCCTCACGTGGATTATAAACTGTACTTGAATTGTGAATATTTCTTTCCTTTCTTTAAAAAGACAAGACTGGAAACCCTCCCAGATGTCATGTCTATTCCATGTGACCCTAGAAACCAAGATAAACAATGCTTCAAGAAAACTGTCGTACCAAGTATTTTTTCCTCCTTCAAATCAGTTTAGAGGATAAGACCCAAAATGCTCTTGAGAAGCATGGGTAACCTCATACTGGCATACACTTACCTCGCATAGGACTAGATAAATTCCCTTCAAAAGGCCAGAGAGTCATTCATACAATCATAGTCATACAGCTGAATTTAAAGATGAGAATTACTGGAAGAAACTGACTACAAAAGAAAATGGCTGATTTTTAAAAATTAATTGATTCAGTACCTAGAGGCTTCTATAAAGAGCTATAACCTACAGAGCTCTATGGGCCATTAGCTGTACATGGGAACTACACACACACATATATTGGTTTTTCTTCCCTATGAGCAGATCAAGCCTTCATTCTCCAGTTTGAAGGACAGTGAAACTCAGTATGTGCCTTTTCTATATATCTTGGCTGCGAAACATCAATAAAGATCTGAATTGGAAGAGTTCTTAAGACACAACCTCATGCAATCTCCTCTATCCCTCTCAAAGAAGAACTCCTTTCTGTAAGTTCTGAGAGGGGCCTGCATGTCTCTCCTGGAGAACTCCTGGGGCAGGATCATCTCACTATTCCTTAAATACTCTTACCTGTTATATAGTTGCTTCCTATAATAAGCTATGAGCTGTTTCAGTCTTGATCCTTACTCTGCCTTAGAGTCACACAAAATTAAATTTATTTCTTTTACCATATGATAGACCTTCTATATTTTTCTTTTTCAGGCTTAAATAGCCTTAGATCACTCTGTCAAAGAGAGAAAGTGAAGGGAGGAGAGTAGGGGTATTGGATAAAGGTGGTCAAAAGGTACAAACTTCCAGTTATAAGGTAAGTAAGTTCTGGAGATGAAATACATTATGTGATGACTATAGTTAACAACGCTGAATATATGGTGTATTTGAAAGTTGCTAAGAGAGTAAATCCTAGAAGTTCTCATCACAAGAAAAAAAATTTTTTGTAACTATATGAGGAAATGGATGTTAACTAAACTTACTGCAGTAACCATTTCACAATATATGTATGTCAAGTCACTAAGCAGAACTTATACAGAGCTATATTCAATTATATCTCAATAAAAAAAAAAAGAGAGATGATATGGAAAAATATAAAGCAGCTGGTTGTTGCTTTTTCCAGGATGGGCCTCAATTACCAAATAGATATATCTGTCAAATCAGAATGACAACTTTGCAGCCCCTCTTCATATGTAAGTCAGAAGAGGCTCAACTATATGGACACCTAGACTAACTTCATGGTACCCAAGCACTGTTACTCAGCCAAAGCACTAATAAAAAAACAACTAAACAAAAAATGATCTTTTGTAACAGCCACCTGTGGAATGTGGTCACATATTCCAACTTAAGTTGTAGGGAGCCATATGGTTTCCTTCATTCACTGGGAAACAGGAAAACGTGAGCCTTAGATTCTTTAAGGCATCCATAAAACAAACAGTGACTAATGCCCTCACCTTTAAGAATTTTGACAGTCATTTCCACCGAGACTGCTGGCCCCTTAAAGGGCTGTATAAAACAAAGCAGTTCTTCCTCTGAGGAAGAAGGAAGCAGCAGTCAAGGGAAGAGCACAGCAGTGCACCTCACCAGCTGCCCATCCAGAGCTCCCCTTGCTCCCACATTCAGTCTTGCCCAGATTTTCTTTTGGTGTGGCTGAGGACACGTGATAAGAGAAGGAAGGTAATCCTATCCCCGAGCCCTAGGAGGTGGATCTTAGTTAGCTAGACTAATCGTGGTAATTCTGTTTCCTTTTTGTGACTGGGTTAGGAAGGGGCAAGAGACTCGATCATCACCAGTGAGACACAAGAGACCTTGCTGGGTGGGTGGCTTTAAAGAGAAGCTTCCCATTGCGTTTAGGAAAAAAAAAAAAAAAAAAAGCCACTAGAAAAATGGTTATCTGCTGAAGGTAGTCTTTTGTGCAGATGAAGCCTGGACTGCAATAACCTGCCAACAGATGGAAAACGGTGGAGCAGAGAGATTAAGCCAGTAATGACAGGTCAGAGTATTACTATTCTAGAGTCAAGATCTATCAGGAGATATATGGAGCTCAAAACTGTATTTCTTGAGCTAAGGCTCTCTTTTGTTCTCTAAAATGACCTTTAACTACAGTCATTTCCAGCCCTGCAATCTAATGCAGAAGCCTCTCCTTATTCTCGGGGCATAATGATTCCTGGAAACTATTTTTTCTGGGCCCAAACAAAGACAAAAGTTGCAGCCAACGGACAAGACAATTTATTAGGAGGGAAAAAAAAGTTTAAGGAACAAGAATAAAGCCAGTAGATGAGCGTTAAAAGGCAGAGAAGTAATTTCCACTCTGGATGGTTTACTTAGTACAATATAGAGAGGAAATTAAGGATTTGGGAAGTTTTTTGGTGGGAGAAGAAAAAACGAACTATTTCATACGTAACTTGACTAGAACAAAGCAAGACAAGAAGCTCCAGGGAGAGCCTAGATGTGTGCTCCCCTCCAACCTACCTGTGCACATTGTACCTTTCATCTGGGCAAACAGCACAATTTTAAGGCAGAGTGTCTCCTGAGGATACTCAGTGCCGTAAAGCTGCGCAGAGGGGACTGTGAGAGCAGAGGGCAAAGAGAGGGAGTGAGGAAATAGGATGATACAGGGGAGGATGACTGGGAGCCAAGATCTGGCAATTTTTTCAGGGAGAATACTGCATATTCCCTATAAATTTTTTGACTGCCAAGGTAAGTACCTTCCAGAACACAGTGAGACTATATATCCTTCCATCAACAGCTATAAACAACTTTCTAGGCATTGTACCAAAAAGAATATATTATGCAGGGGACACCCAGAGACAGTAGGGCAGTTTCATTTTCTCTCTTTTCATCCACGGCCAAGTAGAGAGAATGCAAGCAAGAAGACAATAGCTAGAGGCTAAAAGTTCTGACTTACCCTGTGGTAAAAATCCCTGTAAACTTTCCAGTCCTTTTCTAATTTATATGTCAAGAGTAAATTACTCCTAACTGATACTCATATTAAGAAAATATTTAAAATCTACGGCCTCAGGAGAATGGATAAACTGTGGTATATTCATATAATAGAATACTAGTCAACAACTAAAGACTGAACTTTTGGTGTCTGCTTTCCCCTGAGGACACATGATCAAGTAAGAGGATCTATTCTTGAGCCCTAGGAGGTGACTCTTTATTAGTTAGGCCAACACTGGTAATTCTGTTTCATTTCTGTGATTTGTCTGAGAAGAAACTAGTGATTCAGTTATCACCAGTGAGACATGACGGGACCGTGCTGGATATATGCTGACGTACACAAAAACATGAATGGATCTCAAAACTGTATGGTAAGTAGAAGAAAGTGGATCTCCTTCCCAAAAACCATGTACTATATTAAGTCCATTTATATGAAATTCAAAAACGGGCAAAACTAACCTACAGTGGTTTAAATTAGAAAGTGGTTGCTTAAGGTTTGGGGGTAAAAGATTGAAAAGAGACATAAGGGATCCTTTAGGAGTGATGGAAATATTCTATCTTGTTTGGGGTAGCGGTTACATGGGTGTATACAACTGTCAAAACTTATTAACTGATTAAGATTTGTGCATTTTATTGTATGTTATTTAAACACACACACACACACACACACACAAAATCCCCTTAGGAGTCAAGACAGTGGGGACAAAACATCCATAGGGTTAAAATGACAGGTTGAAAACAAAACTGTCTAGGTGCTCAGGATGGCAAGCCAATTCTTACATTCTCAGACACTGGAGTTAGGAGAAAAAGAAAAAGCATTAGTGGTTACTGAGCATGATTATGAACCTGCTGCTTTATGCACTTCAACTCACACCCACCAAGAGTAGTCAAAGAATGTACCCAAAGTCACACCACTACTAAATGACAGAAGCAGGCCCAAACTCTAGTGCTGATGCTAAAATCTGCATTCTTTCTATGACTTTGATTATTGTTTCTATTCATTATTTTAATCCTCACAAAACTCTTTGTTAGGGCATTTTCTCAGATGAAGAAACCAAAGCTCAGAGGAATTAAGTAACTTTCCTAAGTTAATACAAGGCTGACCCCAAAGCCAGAGTTCTAGGTGTCCCAAGGTAGATATTTAGGAGAGTTCTGGGACGTGAAATACAGGATGGGAGGGGTGCCTAGATCCGAGGCTTCTCTTCAGAGAGTGTCAGCGGAAGACGTATTTTGGGGACCAAAAATGAGGCTTGTAAACTCTCCCATTTTTCCCTTAATCTGGGTCACCCCTCATGACTTTAGATTTTTTATAGTTCATATAGAGTATCTTATTTGGTCTTCTCAAGGTATAAAATACCTCCAGTTTTACAAATAAAATCCATTATTCAGCACCATACAGTCTGTACAAGGAGCCAGATTCAAACCCAGGTATTCTTGATGCCAAAATCCCATGTTCTTTCCACTATAGTGCCCAAAACAGGACAGAAAACAAAAACTTTATGATAACTGCATGCATGAAAAAGTAAATGAGTCAACTAACTGCCCTTGGGAGAAGAACAGGAAAGAAGGCCCTATGAGGTGTGAGAGATATGGGTCCAACATTCTCTTCTCTTCAAAGAGAGAAAGCAGAATATGGAGGAAATGGAGTGTAAAAGTACTTATGTAACATTTAAAGCTATAGTTATGTGATGGTCACCAAGTCCTTTAAGGATTTCAGAAGTCAACTGTCATAGGTTTCACTAGCACTAGGCCAAGAAAAATAACAACAATAATAATAACAATTGTGCCAATTTTCTAAATCAGAGAAGCATGAGAAAATCATTCTGCTCTATAAATGCAAGCAAAAGAATTCACTGGTGTGTAAGGAAGGCCACAGGAGTTGGCTGATGTCCAGAGCAATTCCTTGGGCAAAGTAAAGAGAGAAACAAAATTAAAATGTTCTGGACATGTGCCCTCTTTCTTTGCTCAGTATCTCTTATGGCTGTACTTGTCCTGAAATAAGGACTACAGGTGCTTTGATCAATGGACTGAAGTGTTAGCTGGGCTTCATTACAGTTTCTATCAGTTTCTCTACATTCTTGGCCAAAAATACCCATTTTACTTCCTTGAGCGAAACAGAACAAATCAAATTTCCTTCTCTTTCAAATGAAGGGCAGCAGTGCTCAAACAACGAGCACCTCTGCTGCTTCCATTTCTTTAGGTTTATCATAGTAATGCCACGAGGAAGTATCACAGAATCTTAGGGATGGAAAGGACCTTAAAAGTTCACACCGTCTTTTCCCACACCCTGGCAAAATTGCTCCCAACTCAACCCAGACAAGACATTCTGGGAAATTGTTTTAAAAAATCACAATTCCCCTACTGTTATGGCATTTCAAGATGCTTTCTATTGTAACTTAAATGCCATACGGCTAAGCCTTTATTGGAGGCCTCACCTGTTTTGGGGGGAGGACATCTAAGCCAACAGTTTAGTATTAAAAGAAATCTTTCAAAATCTAAAACTGAATGTGAGTCTGGCCAGAGAAGTAAGATAAGAACAATCTAATTTCATATGAAGGAATTGGAAACCTTTATTCCTTAAGCCTCTATTGCAAAGGAGAGCCTGCTATTTATTCCCCAATATCCAGTCACCTCTTCCTCAACACAACTCTTGATTTTTAGCTGGGCACATGGCTGCCTGTGAGAAAGCTACACATATCCGAACCTTCATTGTAGCTAAAAATGAGTATGTGACTAGGTTCTAGCCCATGGGAAGTGAAGAGAAGTAGTGTTATATGTTGAACTGTGTCCCCTCAAAATTCAAATGTTGAAGCCCTAAGCCTCACCACCTAGAACTTCAGAATCTGACTATATTTGGAGACAGCACCTTTAAAGAGGTGATTCAATTAAAACGAGGCCTAATCTGACTGATACCTTTATAAGACGAGCAAACTGAGACACACAAAGAGACCCCAGAGACATGTGGGCACAGAGATGAGACCATGTGAGGACACAGTGAAAACAAGGGCATTAGGAAATCCAGGGGAGAGGCTTTGGGAAAAATAAAACCTGCTGACATCTTGATCTTGGAGCTTCTAGCCTCCAGAACTGTGAGAAAATAAATCTGTTGTTTATGCCATCCAGTTTGTGGTGTTTTATTACAGTAATCCTAGGAAACTAATACAAGTAGTAAATACAACTTCTATGAAGTAACCCTACAGGAAGTGGATGGCCCTTCTCTACTTATTCCTAATTCTTGCTGCCATGAATGTATAAGTAAAGGCTGGCACTTTAGCAGCCATCTGGGACTGTGAGATGATACTAGGATTGAAAACCATAGACAGTGGGGCAACAAGAAACCTGGGTCATTGACTAGACCTGCCCTGGACTGGACTGGCTACCTCTGGATTTCCTGAACGTGAGAGAAAAATACACTTCTATCTTGTTTAAGACACTATTTAAATTTTGCTGTATATATATATTAAAAGCACATACATGCACTCTAAATAATAATAATGGTGGAAACAGTCCTCAACTCCTATAAGCAAGGAATCCAGTAGCAACAATCTGGAGTTTGTATATATTTGGGAGTGAAGAGGTAAAATAAGGGAAAGTTAGTACTTTTATGGAGGATATACAAGCATCACCCTTGTGCTCTAACACTACCTCTGCTGCAAGGAAAAGGCTGAGCATTACTGAAGGATGGGCTATATCCATCAAAACAAAGAACATTCCATCTCCAGAGTGTAAGAGGCAGCAAGCATGTTACAGTGGATAAGTTTATGGACTTTGTAGTTTGACAAGAATTTGGTTATAAGACTAATGTTTCCACAACTTATTCATCATGTAACTAAGCCTTGGCCTCCTCAGCTGTAAGATTGGACATGATACACATCTGACAGGGTCACTGGAAAATCACGAGATAACAAATGTAATGTGCCTGCACACAGCAGATGCTCAAGTAAACATTAGTTCCTCCTAATCCTATTCCACAGTAAGAAGGGAAAGATATTCAGAGACCCCTTTTCTAGGCTGTTCAGTATTGTTAGTATCTTAAGACAAGACAGAAGTGTATTTTTCTCTCATGTTCAGAAAATCAGCACTGTTTTTCTCTTACAAACAAACACATTTCCACTCAGAATTGGCATCCCGGGTACACCCTTTTCCCAATCAGTACTGAACCTACATTACTCTGTGCAGGTGAGATTCTTGCCTATTTTAATGAGAATCAGACAATAAAAGATTGCAAGAAAAAAAAAAAAAAGATAAGAATTCTATTTACCCCTTCAGTACTTGAGTTCCTATTTTTCTTGGTATTTTGGTATTTTAAGAAATGCTTTAAAAAAGTCAATTTAGGTAAATGCTTCTTTCAAAAGGAAGAAGTCCAATGTTTGATACAGCTCTAAGCATAGGCCTAAGGCAAGAGAGAAATCACTGAAGAGTGGTTGGTTCCTTCAGGCACATTAGCCATGATGACTGGTCAGGTGTTTAAAGACCACACAGTGTTTGATGGCTCAGATCCCAAGGAGGCCTCACTTCTAGGCTGTTTATCATTGATCACTTTATTGTGTACACAGAGCTAGACACTTTACAAGTAGATATTATCATTTTCCTTTTATAGAAGAGTAAACTGAAGACCAAAATGATCAGGGAGCAAGTCCTGTTTACTCTAATTTGAAAATATAACCAAAATCTGATGACTCCCTACACTTCCACTGCTACTACCCTGGTCTAAGCCACCATCTCTCTTGTCTGATAGCCTTCTAACTGGTCTCTTGCTTCCAATCTTGCTTCCCTTAAGTATTTTCTAAACATAGCAGGCAGAGTAGTTGTGTAAAAACATTTTCAGATCCTGTTATGCCTTTGCTCAAAACGCTTCAATGGTTCTTCATCTCACTCAGAGCAAAAGCTAAAGTTCTTAAAATGACCTATATGACCTTAAATAATCTGACCACAAGTTTGCCTTCTGACCCCATCTCTCTCTCTCTCTTTTCTCTCTCTCTCTCTTTATTTTTTTGACCCCATCTCTTACTATTTCCCCAGTGTATGCAGTTCCAGTCACACTGGCTCCTCCTATGCCCTAAAACCACTTTAGGGAAATTGCTTTTACTGTTCCTTCCGTCTGCCTCGAATGGTGTTCTCCCAGATAACAGTATGGCTTGCTTGCTCAGTCTTTTCAGGTCTTTATCCAGAGATGGTATCTGAATAAAACCTGAAAAAATTGACCATCTCTGGGAGCCTCTTTCTGGTCACAATAACTAATATTACAAACCCCCAAATACTTTCTATCCTACTTTTCTAAGGCATCCCTAACAAAAAGTTACTCAATCAGATACCAAACAGACTTTGCTCTTCTTTGCTTAACAGATAAACCTGAAGTTTGGTTTTATTCCTCTGAGACAGAAGGTGATGGTATAATGAGAAGCTCACATCTCACTCATAGAGACTTGAATAGTTCAAAGGAGGGGAACAAACTCATGGACCTCTAGAGGTCTCTTTCAATCCTTCAAACCTGTAAGCAGCCAAGCATGGAAACATTGGACGAGAAGAGAGTAAGATCTACCATAATTTCTCAAGTATCCCTAACATAAAATGTAAGAAGAAAAACAAAATACTCTTGACTTTTTTCACTTACATGATCTAGAAGGGGAATTGTCTTTGTATGAATGAATCATTCTCAGTCTCTAAAGCAATAAGGTACAGGAGAGATACATGCCATGATCTGCTATGACAAGGAACTAACACTGAGTTAAGTGAAATCTCCCAGATGTATGGCAATAAATATGAACAAGCTAGGGAAGTGAAGACGGAGAGCTCAGAAGCTACTCCCAGCTAATCCTCTAAGTCCAGATCAAATGGTGTGCAAATATAACACTGACAGGGACTACCATATTGAAGTGGAAGGGAAAGTCGGAAAAACAAGGAAGAAAAAAGCAGCCAATGTCTGACTCAGCTCTAAAGCTACCAAAATAAGCAAGGCAGCTTCAGATATAAAGACAAATCTCCTCTGGTCTAGACAGCCAGAGTTTGACTTAGACTTGGCATAAGCCCAAATGACTGCAGCAGCAGTTCAATTCAAACACAGGTGATAGGTATTTCCCACCATATCTTTTCCCAATCAAATCAAAGTAAGAAGATAATATATTATTACATTGTTCATATTAAACAACAAATTTTCAAAGAGAAGAGGTAACTACCTTATACCATTCTTGAAATATTTTACTTCACAGCTCTATATACAGTTACAGTATTAATGTCATATATCACTGAGTAAATGAATTCTGCAAGGTTAAATGATGATGTATTTATGTTCTAACTGCTCATTGGCCCCTGGGTCAGCCAATCTGATCCAAGACTCCATGGCAACAGGCTCTATCACTAAGAGCTACAAGATGAGATTCCCCTTGCCTTCTCTCCTCCTCCTTCTCTCTCTCTCTTCTTAAATAAAGCGTTTTCCACAGAAACTGCTGCAAATACTGTCAAAGAATAGTCTCTTCAGACAAATAAGAAATGCTGCCATTCTGATATACTAAAGATGAATAGCGGGGGAGGGGGGAGTGAAGAGCAATGACAATGAATCCATGCAAATAACAAGGGATCCCCAAAACTCCAGAGAACTTCCCTTATTTAATTTCAAAGGAGAAATTCAGGAATTCTTGAACTGTGAAAAAGTATCACTAGGATAAATTGTGGAATTAATGTAAGGAAAATGCTGCCCATATGAAATCCCAACATTGAAGCTTCCCATGCCACAATGTACAGAGAAAGCTAAACATTTTAAGACTGCTAATAACCTTTGTAAATTTCCCATAACTTTCTTTGAAATGTTGACATGATCATCAAAACTCGCAGACCTCAGGCTCTTATTCTCAATATTCTCAAACCAGTCAGCTCATACAGTTCCTGTAATTCTATGATGTCTGTCCTCTTTTCTACACTCCTCTCCCCCACCACCCTCCACTATGCTTAGAGAAAAAATTGCTATGTCTAAAGGAAATACAGCAGTTCCCCCCACCCCCTTTTTGCTTTTCATGGTTTCACTTACCCATGGTCCATTGTGGTTCAAAAATATTAAATGGAAATTTCCAGAAATAAGCAATACTTAAGTCTCAAATTGCATGCTATTCTGAACAGCGTAATGAAATCTCGTGCCATTCTACTCAGTCCCACCTAGGAAAGGCATCATCCTTCTGTCCATCGTATCTTGCCTGTTAATTACTTTGTAGCTTTTGGTTATCAGATATTGAAAGTGCTTGTGTTCAAGTAAGCCTTATTTTGCTTTAAAATGGCCCCAAAGTGCAAGTAGTGATGCTGGCCAATATGGATATGCCAAAGAGAAGCCGTAAAGTCTTCCTTTAAGTAAAAAGGTGAAAGTTCTCAGCTTAATAAGGAAAGGGAAAAAAATCATATGCTGAGGTTGTTAAGAATGAATCTTCTGTGAAATTGTGAAGGAAAAAGAAATCTGTCCTAATTTTGCTGTCACACGTTAAAATTAAAAAGTTATGGCCACTGTGCATGATAAGCGCTTAGTTGAGAGAAAAAAAGGCTTTAAATTTGTACAATAAGATATTTTGAGAGAGACCATATTCACAAAACTTTTATTACAATATTCTAATTGTTCTATTTTATTATCAGTTATTGTTGTCAATCTCTTAATGTGCCCAATTCATAAGTTAAGCTTTATCATAGGTATGTATGCATAAGAAAAAGTATAGTACAGGGTTTGGTACTATCCAGGTTGCAGGCATCTACTGGGGGGTCTCTGAACATATCCCCTGTGGATAAGGGGCAACTACTGTAATACATTTGCTTGTCACATTCCACATGCCCATTCCTTCTCCTTCAGCTGTAGATCTCCTTGAAGCAAAGAGGAAACAAGATAATTAAAAAGTAGATGAGACCACACCAAAAAAATCCCGTCCTTCTCCCCAGTGGTGCTCATTAGCATTCTAAAGTCCACCTGATGTGTTACAAGGTAGTCTCCTTTCCTCACATGCTTTCTGCCAATAACTGATGAGTATCTCTGGCTGCAACAAGCAACTTTGGTCCCCATCTTCTGGCACATAGTGGTAAGTGAATACTAAGCAGTAGACGTAATCTGAGATATCAGGGTCAAAATTAGCTTGGAAGCTGTACATTTTCATCTGGATCACATTATTGTGCTGTTTTGTTTTAACATTAGTAAACACATAAAAATTAGCACTTCGATAATTTTTAGGTGTCTATTTCAATAGTATTAAGTATATATTATTGTGCATTACAGAAGAAAAAATGGTCTTAGGCACAGAAGCCATGGTGTTAAGAGACTATAGTCATTTCTTCTATGACTATTTACTAAACATGTATTTATTGTACAAGTCACATATTAACAACTACAGTGATTATAAAGAATAAACAGTTAGGAATATCTGATACACCACTGCCCAGTAAAAACAGCTACTGACATGTGTATTTCCAGTATGTTTCTCACACGCTGAAAGTAGTTTCTTGTATGCACATCTCGGTTCCCAAGTAAGTCCAAAGTAGGTGGACGTCTACATCCCGCACCAAGTTCCAAGGAGCCATAAGGGCAGACTAATATGAGAAGTAATAAACAGAAGTCCAGAAATTCCTAGAACAGAGAAAACCTCTTCTGTTTCAAATTTTCTAAGAATTCTTAAGGAGAAAACCCAGAAAAGGGGGTAAAAGCAACTTGTAGCAGGACTCATAAATTACACCAAAGCTAAAAAAATTTGAAAAAGTCACTGCAAAGAAAACTTACACTACCAGGCCTCTCTCTACACTGGTTTCCTGTACACCTTCATAAGAGAACAACAAAACATTTCACTCTGGTCCTACAACCTTTTTTTTTTTTTTTTAAATATGCTGGGCCAGTACATATAGAAGGACAACATCTTCACTGACCTCAGAAGGACAAGAAGTTGCATAAAGAGGATATTTTCTCAGTGATGTCGCCTCCCAGTATGGAAAGGACGCTAATCATAGGAGGCGATCTTCCTCAGTATGCAGCAGTCATTTATTAAGCATTTACTGTACTCCTAACACTCTGCGTAGGAATTTACATGACATCATCTATCTTCACTTTAACACATTCTGAAATTTTACTTTCAGATACTAACAGTAAGGATTTTATTAGAAAAGTACTATATAGGCTTCTTTGTATTTATAGAAAACACATATAAGCAGAAAAGAAAAATCATTCATAATCTGTAACTCAGAGATAACTGAGATTAATAACAGGAATGTTTTGAGATATGTTTTTCTAAACTTTGTTTCCATATTTGTATGGAATTTGTATCCATTTGGATATGTCTCCATATCTAGTAATTTTTATGTAGTTTACATTATATAAAACTTTTTATAACATGCTTTTTTCTATTACTAGAACTGTGAACATCTCCCCCATTATCAATTACTTTTAACAAAGTTATGTTAATAGCTATGTAATATTCTACTACATACATACACCACAATTTAACCATTTCTCTCTTACTGGATATTTAGGAAGCTGTTAATTTTTTATAATAAAATAATTTTGTGATGAGTATCTTTATTCACATTTCTCATCAACTTCCTAAAATAAATATGTTCAAGAGTTTTAGAGATAAAAATTTCCCCCTAGTTCACTCCAGTTAATAAAAGCAAGACCAGTCACACTATCTAATTAGAGTGCTTCTCAACTATTCCCCCAGCAACGTATAATTTCCACTTAGCGTATCCCATGGCAGTGCCTGGATTTTAAGGGCATTCACCTGGGCAGTGCTTGCTTTTTATTTTTCTTCAATTCATGCCCTCCTTTTTTAATAATATTAACTCTCCTTCCCTATGTATTCCACTGGAAAAGATATGTACCCTGTGCTTCTTAAAACTCACTGGCCTAAGAAAATTAATAGGAAGGAAAGAATAAAACTTCATACAAGGGGGTATTTTCTTTGCTATTAATTGTTACACACATTACCAGCTCTTACCAGTGCACTGTGGTAGTTTAGAGAGCAATCTTAAAGGGGAAGTCTCAAAAACCACAAAAGAGTAACACTCAAGTCTTTAATATGAAATTAAAAGGTAAAGGGTCATGGAGATATTGGATATTTTCATATTTGTGACTTGGCACTTGGTTCATTAAAGATTCTAGATTTTTTTTAAGCTAGTGAATTTAAGGAGTCTTGATACATAGGCCCTCATATTAATCTTACATGCTCACAAATACATGGAGGAAACACCACCACATCAATTCAGAGAAAAGCAGAGGATACGAAGTTTCAGAGGTAGACACCAAAGGCAAGTGTCCTAAAGTTTTTAAAGTAGATCAGAACCAATGGAAGAAAGTAAAAAGCAAAGCAAAACAAAACAAAACAAAAAAACCCAACCAACCATCACCTATAGAAGTCAAAAAATCAATGATGGCCAAAAAAAGAAAAACAGAGCAGTTAATCTGAGGGAAGGCATTTGTAATTTGGTCTATAAGCATCAAATCAGAAAAGATACTTCCCAAGAGGATCAATAGTGTCAATTTTAAGCTTAAATATTTAGATAATACTTAAATCCATTTTAAAAACTCAGCAGCCTATATGGTTTGAACATCTCTTTTAGCTTCCTCAAAAATTACAGGTGATCTGAAGATATAAATGGTATATTCCTGTTTAATTTCTAAATATTAATAATAATGGCTAATGCTAAGTAAGCCTTTAAGATGACAAGGAACTATTTTAAAAGCTTTACATGTATTAACTCTTTTAATCCTCAGAACAACCCTAGAAGGTGAATGCTATAATCATCTTCATTTCATATATCTTACATATGAGAAATAAAGAGGTTAAGTAATTTGCCTGAGGTCACAGAACCAGCAATTGGCGTAACTGGGATTTTTAACTCAGGCAGCCTAAATCCAGAGTCCAGGGATTTAGCTACTATGTATACTTTCCCAAAAAAGAAGCTCCTAACAGGCTATGTAACAGTGGGTGTGGGTGGGCTAGGAGAGGAGAATATTGGAGAGAAGTACTTATGGTAACTTTTAGGAACAGAAACAGTCCCTATCAATTTTGCCAGAAAGCTCTTCCCACATATATCACATTTTTAATTATCCCAAATAAAGTGATGCTAAACACCTTTTGTAAAAACAGTTTTTAATCTCTTCCTTCTCCTTAAAAAAAAAAAGTGAAAAAAGGAAGGATAAAAAGAAACAAATTTTAATTCTCCAACATCTTTCAACAGCTTTTCTCTCCTTGACCTTTTCTAAAACCTTGATGGTTAGAAAACAAAGATTTAAAAAGAAGGTATTTTCAGTTGAAATTAAAAGATCTCTTAGTAATTTTTCTATTGCTAATGAGTGAAACAGTTTAAGAAAGACTTTAGTTCTACCCAACCCACTCCCAAATGGAAGGAAAACTAAGTTAACAAAACCATCATCTTTTAACTTCACAGCAGTTTTCTTCCCCCTCAAAGGCTATTCCTGTCCTAGTTGCAGACGGGGGAACTGCTCCCAGTGACGTCAGAGCGGTCTCCCAGCAACGATTAATGAGGGTTGTCCACCACAGGGGTTTCCTGAAAAGCTAGCAAGAAATTATCCACATATTTGCTGCAATATCTAAATGCAAGGATGCAGTGGAATTTCTCTTAACCCTTACAGCTCTAGTCTCTGGCAAGCTTCTAAATAGTTTATTCTTCCAGAATGCTCTTGGTTTACCCTAGGATTGTCTTTCTTTTTCTTCCCCCAACTTCTTTCCAAATAAAACTAGAATTTTGTTAGTTTGAAATATTTATGGCTGTAATAAATATTAATAAAATTGAACTACCATAAAGATAGGACTGCATAATGTAAGTTAAAAAGCAGACATTACTTTTTTCCCTTCACACACAGAACTTACAATAAATGAAAGCATAAAACAGAAAAGAATATCAGGATAGAAAATAAACCAGCAAGTTCTTAAAGGCACTTTTTGACATATGTGATCTAAACACATCCATGGACAAACTTAAAATATTCTTAGCCTCTGACACAACATTGTAAAATGACTATAACTCAATTTAAAAAAATGTTAAAAAAAATATTCCTAGGCTCTAGTCTACTGAATTTTTCACACTGGCCTCTCCAGAGATCAGTGTTATTAAAATGGAGTTGCATAAAAAG
Organism: Camelus ferus; assembly: GCF_009834535.1. Taxonomy (NCBI): domain Eukaryota; kingdom Metazoa; phylum Chordata; class Mammalia; order Artiodactyla; family Camelidae; genus Camelus; species Camelus ferus. The sequence goes on from NC_045707.1 coordinate 22,884,358, forward strand.
GAACTGGAAGCCCAAACACTTAATACAAAAAAAGGTAAGTTAGGTTCACAACTAAGAGTATAACAATTTCTTCCTAAAGCTTTGTTTTAGCTCCATACATTCAAAATGAGAGTTTTACGCTAATTACAGTGGCAGGAATTTTATATAACCACCTATTTTTGAAATCTGAGAAACAGCACCTGCTCTGTTTCTCAGGGTAGAAAATGTTTTAATTCCAAAACCCAACCTAGAATTACTCATGGATGCTAGGTTCCAGAAACTTGTTTATAAGCCCCCTTTTATCTCATATTTAGAAAAAGCAATTAAATAAAATTCATTAGCAGCAGGATGTACAGGGTTAATTCAAGCAATCTGCTTCAGCAATCCTGACTTTGGCCTCAGCCTATTTTAAAAGGAAACAAATAAAATAGCATCCCTATCATTAACAACATCCCACTTTGGCTTCAGCTCTGTTCAGTGGTAGCCAGTTACCATCAAGGCATAGATGGGAGAACGCACCGCTTCAGATGGATTTTTCATCTTCCTTTTCTCTGTCTCCTCCCTCTTAGAAGAAAAAGACTGCAAACAAAATCACTACGTCACTGGAGGTAGAGGGAATCCCATCTCTGCACTCTTTAGAATCCAAGGCCACCAAACAAAAACAAACCAATTATAGGAAACAAGCAAGCAATCCAAAATAAAAGGCAAGTAAACATGCAGGAAATTGTCAAGACAATCTCAACACATCAAAAGGCATGTTTCATGAAAAAGGTTGAACAAATTCCTCCTAAGATATGAATAATCAAAAAAGCTTCCTAGACACAGCAAAAGCGACATGTTTCTTATCACAGTTAAAGACTAGAGGACAGTTATGTAAAGACATAGGACAGAAAGACATATTCACCAACAGGGTGTGGACAGCTGTAGAATGACACAGTGAAGGATATTTATAGGGGATTCCCTGCTTCCTGCAATGTGCGTCAACAGCATCACCAAAGAGAACAGAAATCACCACTATCCTCATAAGCTAAATCTGAATGAAGCATTGCTTGAAATTGGCACAGAAGAGGTAGAATTTGACTACAGGAAAAGTTTTAGCAAACCTAATTTTTAAAAATGTTTTAAAGATAAGAAACAAACAGAAATACCCACAAAAGCCTCACAAACTTAACACCTGAAAATTATCTAATTTCCTAGTGTGTTTTCTATAGTTAAATTAGTATATAAGACATCTATCTTTCTAGCTTCTTCCCTACCCAGTCTGTGGAGTTCAAGGACTTTTATATAAAGAAAGAAAATTATCCAAAACTCACCCCAGATGGATCTGCACTTAAACCAACGGCGAGCTCACACTATTAATGGAGACCTCATTGTAAGATTCTGTTCTGTCGGAATTTTGCCGGAAGAAATTCCTTCTGGGAAACCTGTGCCTCGTCCCCCCACTGCCCACAGTCCCCTCCCACCCCCTTCACCCTTGAATGAAACGCTACTGATCCTTGCGGCAGCGTCTCTAGCAAGCTAATTGCTCTGACAAGCAGCTCTGAAGCAGACTACGGCCCAGCTGTTGAGAGGGATGTCACCTAGAGCTCTGCCAACAGTCACAGTTACAGGCGCGCGCGCACAAGCACGCAGACACACACACACACACACACACACACACACACACACACACAGAGGCTGCAAGAGCACCCCCTCCCACCTCTTCTCACTCTCATTCAAGTACTTCAGTGAGATGCCTGCCTCCACACTGCTCTGAGGATAGTTTTTAAAGGCACAGCACCAGGTCCTTTCTGCTACATATGCTGAGAAGCCAAAATAGAGTTTTATCAGAGAAGAATAACAAATCGGGGATGAGTATTTAATTACAAGTTCCTTTTTAAATTTACTTTGCCTTTTTCTCACCTGCAAAATAACTGAGGCCAGAGAAGTGGTCTTTGCCTAAAAAGCCACTGGGCTGGACTTTGGAAACTAAGGCCAAATCTAATTACAGAGAATTTTCTTTCCAGCAAGCTTGCTTGCTTGATTTTTGCTTTTCAATTACCTTTTTTATTTTTTAATTTTTTAAATTAATTTATTTTTTAAAATTGAAGTATAGTCAGTTTACAATGTTGCATCAATATCTAGTGTACAGAATAATGTTTCAGTCATACATATAGATACATACATTACTTTTCATATTCTTTTTCATTATAGGTTACTATAAGATATTGAACATAGTTTCCTGTGCTACAGAGTATAAACTTGTTGTTTATCTATTTTATATATAGTAGTTAGTATCTGCAAATCTCAAACTCCCAATTTACCCCTTCCCACCCCCTTTCCCCCTGGTAACCATAAATTTGTTCTCTATGTCTGTGAATCTGATTCTGTTTTGTAAATAAGTTCATTTATGTCTTTTTTTAAACATTCCACATATGAGTAATATCATATGGCATTTTTCTTTCTCCTTCTGGCTAACTTCACTTAGAATGACGATCTTTGGGTTCATCCACATTGCTACAAATGGTATTATTTTATTCTTTTTTATGACTGGGTAGTATTCCATTGTATATATGTACCACAACTTCTTTATCCAGTCATCTGTCAATAGGACATTTAAGTTGTTTCCGTGTCTTGGCTACTGTAAATAGTGCTGCTATGAACATTGTATCTTTTCGAATCATAGTTCCCTCCTGATACATGGCCAAGAGTGGAACTGCTGGATTGATCATATGGTAAGTCTATTTTTAGTTTTTTGAGCAATCTCCATACTGGCTGCATCAAACTACATTCCCACCAACAGTGTAGAAGGGTTACTTTTTTCTCTACACCCTCTGCAGCATTTATCATTTGTGGACTTTTTAATGATGGCCATTCTGACTGGTGTGAGGTGATACCTCATTGTAGTTTTGATCTGCAATTCTCTTATAACTAGCAATACTGAGCATTTTTACATGTGCCTATTGGCCATTTGTATGTCTTCACTGGAGAATTGCTTGTTTAGCTCTTCTGCCCATTTTTGGATTGGATTGTTTGTTTTTCTGTTATTAAGTTGTATGAGCTGTTTGTATATTCTTGAATTAAGCCCTTGTCAGTTGCATCATTTGCAAGTATCTTCTCCCATTCCATAGGCTTTTTATTTTGTTTATGGTCTCCTTTGCTGTGCAAAAGCTTATACATTTAATTAGGTCCCATTTGTTTATTTTTGCTTTTATTTCTATTGCCTGGGTAGACTGTCCTAGAACATTGCTAAGATTTATTTCAGAAAATGTTTTGCCCATGTTCTCATTTAGGAGGCATATAGTATCTTGTCTTATGTCTAAGTCTTAAAGCCATTTTGAGTTTATTTTTGTGTGTGGTGTGAGGGAGTGTTCTAACTTCACTGATTTACATGCAGCTGCCCAGTTTTCCCAACACCACTTGCTCAAGAGACTGTCTTTTCTCCATTGTAGAGTCTTGCCTCCTTTGTCAAAGATTAATTAACTGTACATGTGTCAGTTTATTTCTGGGCTCTCTATTCTATTCCACTGATCCATATGTCTGTTTTTGTGCCAATATCACACTGTTTTGATTACTGTAGCTCTGTAGTATTGTCTGAAGTGTGGGAGGGTTATTCCTCCAGCTTCTCTTTTTCACAGTACTGCTTTGGCAATTCTGAATCTTTTGTGATTCCGTATAAATTTTAGGATTATTTGTTCTAGTTCTGTGAAAAATGTTGTGTGTATTTCCAGCAAGCTATATTTAATAAATCATTTTTCATTTCAGGGAAGAAGGTAGGCAACACGGGACACTAGTAGTTATCTGTTCCTCCTCTTATATCTGTCCCCAAAAGGATGGAGAGAAGACTTTGGCTATAAAATGGGGTAATGAGGAAACCATGAAGGTACCTTACTGATAGGACTGATGAGAAAGAATAAGAATATAGCATATGGATGGGGATAAAGAAAAACATATTAAAATAAAGCAAGTGGTACAAAGGATATCAAGAAAAGACTAATGGTTCTTTAAAGCAAGCATGACTCTGGGACAGAAGATTAGAAATGACTTTCAGGTCCTAATTTTTAAAAGCCTAAGGAAAGGTAGTAATAATCTCTATTGCTACAGCAAGTAAAAGACATCATAGGTGGTGCAGGGTCTGAAATAACACAAAACAACATACAGGTGGGGTTCAGACATCCTAAGGAAAACAATAAAACCTGTTGCAAAGATACAACTAGTCATTCATTCAAGCATGTATTTGTTGTGTCCTTGTGCTCCTACTATAGGCCAAAAACTAGGATAAGCTCTAGGAATATGAAATAAATAAATCAAGGGTCATACAGAAGAAGGAAAAAAAAAAGATTCTGGCTTTTACTCTGAGTGAGGTGAGAAGTCATTATGGAGTGTGAAGACTACCCCTGAAGGGCAAAACAAACCAATGAAAGGAATCTGGCTTTTTTACACTTAGGGAGATGAGAGACCACGGGGAGTTTTTAAGGAGAGGAATGCCATGTTTTTGACCTATATATATTTTTTCTAACACAGAGAATTTGCAAAAAATAGTATAATAGTCACCTAGATTCACATACAGATTTACTACATGTATGTATCTGTGTGCATAAATTTTTTTCAGAACTATTTGATGTTCTCACAATGACCTTTCACATCTAAAATAATTCAGCATGTATCTCCTAACAATAAGGTGACCTTGAACTATGAGAATAGCCACTAGCCAAGTCCCATATGAGTTAACGGATACTGCACATGCAAAGCAGATCTAAATAGCACTGTAAAAGCTTAGAAATTAAAATGATTTTGGAATCACCATCCACTGAAGACTTGACAGATTTTGTAAGCTGAATTCAACCAGGTCAAAAAGTCTGTTAAAATAAAAGTCAACACTCATCATGACATTTAAACAAGACCCAGATCCCTTCTAATATAATATTAAAATTTTTCAGTATATAATCCAAGATTACTTAGCATATAAAGAACCAAGATAATCTCAATCTGAATAGACAAAGAGACGAATAGATAAAACATGGAGATGACAGAGATATAGAAATTATCTATTTTAACTAACCTATTAAAGCAACTATTATATAAAATTCTCCAACAATATAGGGAAAACACTCCTGAAACAAACAGAAAGAATGTCTCAGGAAAGAAAGAGGACATAAGGAAGAACTAAATGGAAATTTTAGAATTAAAAAATACAGCAACAAAAACATAAACACTCAATTGATGGGTTCAATAGCAGAACAGAAATAACAGAAGAGTCAGTGAATCTGAAGACAGATCAAATTTCAATAGAAATATCAAATTTAATCAATGACAAATCTGAATAACAAAGAGAAAAAAGATTAGAAGGGTAAAAAAGAACAGATTATCAAGGACCTGCAGGACAATACCAAAAATCTAGTATTTGGGGCATCAGTGTCCCAGAAAGAGGGGAGAAGGACTGTGGCGACATATTTTAAGAATTAATGGGAGTTGTGGTCAAGATGGCAGAGTGACAGGACCACAAACTTGCCTCTCCTCACGACTACAATGAAACCACAACTGAACGCTAAACCACCATCAAAAAAAGACTGGAACCTAGCAAAAAAGATCTTCTGCAACTGGAAACATAAAGAGGGAACCACAGCAGGATGGTAGGAGGGGCAAGCTTGCGATATAATTGGGTGGGTGACCCACAAGCTGAAGATTTGTTAAGTTGCAGAGGCCCTCCCACAGGAGTGAGTGCTCGAAGCCCCATGTCAGGCTCCCCAGCTTGGGTCCTGGCACTGGGAAGAGAAGGAGACCCCAGCACATCTGGTTTTGAAGGCCAGGGGGTCTTGGCTCTGGGAGCATCACGGGACTGGGGGAAATGGAGACTCTACTCACTTGAGAAGCATACGGAAACTCACGTGCACCAGGTCCAAGGGCAGAGGCAGTGATCTCATAGGAACCTGGGCCAGACCTGCCTGCTGGATTTGGAGGGTCTCCTGGGGACATGGGGGGTGGCTGCAGCTCACCCAGGGGACATAAAAGCTGGTGGCAGACATTCTAGGAGTGTTCATCTACATGAGCTTTCCTGGAGGCTGATGTCTTGATTGGATCATTAGCACCAAGACCTAGCCCCACCCAACAGCCTGTAGGGAAGCCTCAGGCCAAACAACACGCAGGGTGGGAACACAGCGCCGCCCCCCCCCCATCAGCAGACTTCCTGAGCCACAAAGGCCTCTAGACACAGCCCTACCCACCAGAGGTCCAAGACCAAGTTTCACCCAGCAGTAGGCAGGCACCGGCTCCTCCTGCCAGGAAACCTACATAAGCCTCTGGTCCATCCTCATCCACCAGGGGCAGATACCAGAAATAAGGAAACAATAATCCCAAAGCCTATGGAAGTAATCCACAAACATATAGAAAGATAGGTGATATGAGGCAGCAAAGGACTATCTCCCAGGCCAAGGCACAAGATAAAATCCCAGAAAAAATAAGTGATGAGGAGATAGGTAATTTATCTGAGAAAGAGTTTAAAGTAATGATAGCCAAGATGTTCAGAGAACTCAAGAGGAGTATAGATGCACAGAATGAAGTTTTTAGCAGAGTTGGAAAATATAAATACCGAAACAGAGTTGAATAAAATCACTGAAATGAACAATACACTAGAAGGAACCAAGAACAAACTAAATGAGGCAGAAGAACGGATCAGTGAGCTAGAAGACAGATTAGTGGAAATCACTACTCAGAACAGAAAAAAGAATAAAAAGGAATGAGGATAGTGTAAGAGAACTCTGGGACAACATACTGCGCTCTAATATTCAGATTATAAGGGTCTCAGAAAGAGAAGAGAGAAAGGACCTGAGAAAATTTTTGTAGAGATAATAACCAAAAACGTCCCCAAGTTGGGAAAGGAAACAGTCACCCACGTCCTGGAGGCGCAGAGAGTACCACACAGAATCAGCCCAAAGAGGAACACACCAAGGCATGTAGTCATCAAATTGACAACAATTAAGGATAAGGAGAAAATATTAAAACTAGCAAGAGAAAAGCAACAAATAACATACAAGGGAACTTCCATAAGGTTATTAACTGATTTTTCAGCAGAAACTTTACAGGCCAGAAGGCAGTGGCACCATATATTTAAAGTGATGCAAGGGGGAAACTGACAACCAAGAATACTATCTAGCAAGACTCTCATTCAGACTTGATGGAGAAATCAAAAGCTTCACAGATAAACAAAAGCTAAAAGATTTCAGCACCACCAAACCAGCTTTACAACAAATGTTAAAGGAACTTCTCTAGTCATCAAACCATAAGAAAAGAGAACAAAAAGAAGAAAGAGGAAAAAAAAGAGACCTACAATAGATTGTTTTGGCTGTTCGGGGTCTTTTCGTGGTTCCTTATAAATTTTGGAATTCTTTGTTCTAGTTCTGTGAGGAATGTTGTGAATATTTTGATGGGGACTGCGATGGATCTGTGGATTGCTTTGGGTAGTGTGGTCATTTTGACAGTGCTGATTCTTCCAATCCAAGAGCACAAGAAATCTTTCCATTTCCTTGTGTCATTTCGGTTTTCAGAGAATAGGTAACCTCCTTGGTTAAGTTTATTTCTAGGTATTTTGTTGTTTTTTGATGTAATGGAAATGTATCTGCCAGTTATAAAGTTCTGGCTTTTGAAGTGAAAAAAAAAGTGAATGAAGGGCCACAAATGGCAAAACAGCCTTCTTTTTTATGGGTGAGTTGTATTCTGTTACACACATACATATGCTGCATCTCCATTATCTATTCAACTATTGACATGCACTTAGGATGCTTCCATATCTTGGCAATTACAAATAATGTTGCTGTAAATAGCAGGGTGTATGTATCTTTTTTTTTTAAGTTAGTTCTTATATTGTGGTTGGCTTTATTCCTTTGATAACTATGTAAGTTTAAAAAGCTAAAGCTCTAAATATTCTTAGAAACAATAAACAGTACATATATGTAAATTAAAAATACATGTGCATTTAAAAAAAAAAAAGATCTATCAAGCCATGAAAGACATGGAAGAAACTTAAAAGACATATTACTAATGAAAGAAGCCAGGCTGAAAAGACTACAAACTACAATTCCAATCAAATGACATTCTGGAAAAGGCACAGCTACAGAAACAATAAAAAGATCATGGTTTCAGGGTTTGTGGAGAGGGAGGGAGGGAGGAATGAACAGATGGAGTACAAGGGATTTTTAAGGCAATGAAATTATTCTGTATGATACTATAGTGGTGGCTACACGTTATTACACATTTGTCAAAACCCACAGAATGTACAACATCAAGAGTGAACCCTAATGTAAACTATGGACTTTGGTTGATAATAATGTGCCCATGTTGGTTCATTGACGGTACCAATTATGCCACATTGATGAGGGATGTTGAGGGTAGGGGAGTATATATGTGTGGGTGGGGAGGGCTATGTGTGAACTCTCTGTATTTTCTGCTCAATTCTGCTGTGAACCTGAAACTGCTCTAAAAGAACTTTACCTAAAAGAAAAAAGTCTTATTTTAAAAAAAGAAGAATTAAGGGGCAAAAACTTCACAAACTTGACAAAAGACATAAACCTATAGAATTAAGAAGCTCCCAAACAGGATAAACACAACAAAACTCACTCCTGGACTCATCATAATCTAACACATAAAAACTAAAGAAGAAGAACAGATCTTGAAAGTAACCGGATAAAAATGATACAGTACTTATTAAGGGAACAATGATTTGAATGACTTCATATTTCTCATTAGAAACTATAAAGACTACAGGGCAAGGTATAGCTCAGTGGTAGAGCACCTGTTAGCATGCGCAACATCCTGGGTTCAATCCCTGGTACCTCTAGGAAGGAAGGAAGGAAGGGAGGGAGGGAGGGAGGGAGAAACCCAATTACTTACCCTCAAAAAAATTTTGAAAAAAAAAAAAAAGCAAGAAAATATGACGATTAGAGGGAAGTAGAATAACACGTTTAAAGTGCTGAAAGGAAAGAACCATAAACACAGAATTCTATGTCCAGAGAAAATACCCATCAGGAATAAAGATGATATAAAGGTATCTTCAGATGAAGAAAACTAAGAATTCACTGCAAGCATACCTGCTCTAAAAGAATGACCAAAGAAAGTTGTTAAAAAAGATGAAAAATAATACAATAAAACTCAGAACGCCAGGAATGAGGGAAGAAAAATAGGAATGCTAAGTATCTGGTTACATAGACTATTCTTCACCTACTGAGTTCTCTAAAATGTTTTGATGCTTGAAAGGGAAAATTATAAGATTATCTCATGAAGTTTTCAATGTATGTAGATAAATGTAACAGACAAGGCAACTATAACATTAAGGTAGGGGATAGGAAAGGAACCTATATGGTGGAAAGGTTTTTTTTAAATTTTTTAATTGAAGTATAGTTGATTTACAATGTTGTATTAGTTTCAGGTGTATACAAAGCGATTCATATATACACACACACACACACACACGCACACGCACACACACACACACACATATAGAGAGAGAGAGAGAGAGAGAGAATATATATATATTCTTTTTCAGATTCTTTTCCATTATAGGTTATTACAAGATATGGAGTATTGTTCCCTGTGCTATACAGTAGTTTCTTGTTGTTTAGGTGGAAAGGTTTTGACATTCCACCTGAAATTTCAGATAGTGATTCAAGTAGACTTAGAAGTTAGGTTTGTGTATATGCACACATACATACACATACACACATATATACGTGTGTGTTGAGAGAGAAAGAGAAAAAGAGATTTCCAGAGCAATCAATAAAAATCTATACAAAAAGATACAGTCAAAACCTAATATATAAATGTAAATGATTAAAGTGGAATACTAGAAAATGTTCAAATGACTCAAAAGGCAGGAAAAGGGGCTCATCAGATGATTAAAAATAGGAACAAAGAAAAAACAAATAAAATGGTCTAAAACATCAATAATTACATTAAATGTAAATGGTCTAAAAATGCCAATTAAAAGACAGAGATTATCCAAAGAAATCAGGAAGCCACTTCAAATATAATGTTATAGGCAGATTAAAAGCAAATGGAATGAACTATTTTGTATGGTACTTTAATAGTGGATACATGACATACATTTGCCAAAAACCACAGGACTGTACAATACAAAGAGTGAAACCTAATTTAAACTATAGACTTTAGTTAATAATAATGTATTAATATTGGCTTATCAATTGTAATACATGTACCACAGTAATGCAAAATGTTAATAACAGGGGAAACTGTGCATTGAGGGAGGGTGGTATATAAGAATTCTGTCTACTTTCTGCTCAATTTTTCTGTAAACCTAAAGCTGTTCTAAAAAAAATCTATTAATTTAAAATTTAAAAGGTTGAAAATGATATACTATACAAACACTAATCAAAAAAAGCTGGAATGGCTATATCAGTATTAGATAAAATAGTCCTCAGAGCAAAGAAATTATCAGGGATAAAGAAGAACATCACACAATGATAAAAAAGGACAATTTACCAAGGAGACAAAAATTCTAAATATCTATGCACCTAACAACAGAACTTCATAATACAAAAAACAAAATCTAAGAACTGAAAGGAAAAATAGACATACACAACTACAGCTGGATATTTCAACACCCTTCTTTCAGGAATAGATAGAACCATTCGACAAAAAATCAGCAAAGACACAGAAAAAGTGAACAATATCATCAAACAACAGGATCTAACTGATGTTTTTAGAACACTCCAAATAAAAACAAAATATATATAGGGGGTGGGAGTTATAGCTCAGTGGTAGAGTATGCTTAATATGCATGAGGTCCTTGGTTCAGTCCCCAGTACTTCTTTTCAGGTGCTTACGGAATGTTCACCAAGATAGACCATATATGCTGAATCATAAAACCTTAACAAATTTGAAAGAACTAAAATTACACAAAGTATCTTCTCTGACCATAATGGAATTAGAAATCAATAACAAATATATGACGGGTACACCTCCAAATGCTTAGAAATTACATAACACCCTTTAAATGATTCATGGGCCAAAGAAGTAGTCTCAAGGGAAATTGGAAAATATTCTGAACTGAACAGAGTTGTAAATAAAACATATCAAAATGTGTGGGATGCAAACTTAGAGGGAAATATATATGTAGTACTACCTGCTTATATTAGAAATTAGTGTCATGTACTAAATATTTGTGTCCCTCCAAAATTCATATGCTGAAACCCTAACCCAGTGTGGCATACATGGAATGAGGCCTGTAAGGAAGAATTAGGGTTAAATAAGATTACACAGGGAGTTTGCTCTTTTTCCCTCCCCAGCATGCACAAGAAGTCATATGAGCACACAGCTAGAGGGCAACTGCCCACAAACCAAGAGTAGAGGCTCCAGAATGAAAACTACCTTGCTGGTACATTGATCTTAGACTTTCCAGCCTCCAGAACTGTGAGAAATAATTTTTTGTTGTTTAAGCCACTCACTCTGTGGTATTTTGTTATGACAGCCTGAGGTGACTAATACAAGTAGAAAGATCTCATATCAGTAATCTAACTTTCTACCTTTAAGAAACTAAAAAAAGAAGAGCAAAATGAACTCAAAATAATCAGAATGAAGTTAATAATAAAAAGCACAAATCAATGATATTGAAAATAAGGGGGGGAAAATCAATGAACCAAAAGCTGGTTCTTTGAAAAGATCAATAAAATTGACAAACCTCTAGCAATACTGACAGAGAGAAAAAGGACATTAAAAACAGGAATGTTAAAAAAAAAAAAAGGATATCACTACAGAGTCTATAGATATTAAAAAGATAATAAGAGTATACACACAGTTCTAAACACAGAAATTCAGCTGCTTAGTTGAAATAGACCACTTTGTTGAAAACCACAAATTATTAAAAGCCACCAGAGATGGATTAGATAACTTGAATAATCCTGTAACTATTAAAGAAATCTACAGGACCAGATATTTTCTCTGGTAAATTTTGGCACATCTGCAGAACAAACAATACCAATTCTATAATCTTTTCAGAAAACAGAAGAGAAGGAAACAACTCCCAAATCATTTTATGAGGCTAGGGTTACCCTGATACCCAAGCCAGGCAAAGATTATTACAAGAAAACTATAGACCAATATCCTCAAAAACAAAGATGCTAAATGTCTCAACAAAGTATTAGCAAATCAGATACAGAAACAGGGCAATGCAAGTGGAGTCTGTTCTGAGAATGCAAAGCTGGTTCAATTTTTGAAAAGCAGTGTAATCCACTAGATTGGATCTAAAGAAGAAAAAATCTGATCATTTTAACTGATGCAGAAAAGCATTTATAGGAGTAATAAATCTTTAAGACCTGACATTAGGCAAGGAATTCTTAAAACAAGATACCAAAAGCACAATCCATAAAAGAAAAAAATTGGTAAGCTGGACTCAATCAAAATTTAAAACTTTAGTTCTGCAAAAGACACTGCTACGATAAAAAGACAAGCTTCCAGATGGAAGAAAAATATGCAAATTATGTATTCAACAAATGATTTATATCCAGAATATATAAAGAACTCTCAAGACTCAATGATAAGAAAATAACCCAGTTTAAAAATGGGCAAAGGACTTAATATATAAAATGCTGATACTCCTACTGATGATATACAGCAACTGGTTCTCATATGTTGGCAGAGTCACTCTGGATAAGTTTGGTAGTTTCTTATACAGTGAAAATACATTTACCATATGACCCAGCAATCCCATTCCTAGATATTTAACTTAGAGAAATGAGAACTTACACTCATACATAACCTGTATAAGAATATTTATAGCTGCTTCTATTCATAATTGCAAAAAAAATTCCAATTTTTTTTAAGTGTGGGGGAGACTGTATCGAAACTGGGGAGACTGTATCGAAACTGAATTCATGGTGGTTTACTAGACCGTTCTCTAATGTATGTTTAACCTACATAAGAAAAATCCTAAAAAGAAAAGAAAGTTTATACGAGTGGGAAGAGTGAGGCTTCAGATAAATTTCCAAAACTTTCTCCACATCTGGATGGCAAATAAGAGATCAAATGTCTAAAGAAACAAAAACAATACGTAGAACAGGAAGTTACTGGTGATTCTGAATTCTGGTAAAATCTGCTTATGACTCTGAATTAAGTCATAACTAAGACTAAAAAATACTGTTCATTCATATCAAATGGACATAAAAGGAAGCAATAAGTAATGTTTATGGATGGTGAGTGCTGAGGGAGTATATATGTGCTGTTTTATAGCATAGAGCAGTCAGAGAATTCATAGATAAAGAAAGTATCAGTATGTATTTCATTTTAGCAAGACTTTCTAATTCTTGAGGAAAATCTCAAGATTTTCAAGCACAAGGCCTAACAGTGACTGATTTGCAGGCTTTCAACTCACTAATCATGTAACTGGCAAACTACCTCTCTGAACCTCATCTATAAAAATGAGGATAACTGTACCTGCTTTGCAAGATATTACAAAAATCAGAAACAAATCACCGGCATAGTACCTGGCACAAGGTATGCAACTTAATAAATTGCAGCTAGTATTACAATTACTGAGTTTATCAGGAAAGAAGAACATCCACTAGAGTCAGGGACGACGCTCACCATCACTGTCTCTATCCAATACTGAACGTGAGCACTTAAACAATAGCAGTAAGACACAAAAAAGAAGTAAGAGGTATAAGAATTAGAAAGACAAAAAAATTCCCTAAATTTAGCAATGTGACTGTGTAGAATCTAAGAAACTCTAAGGACTAATTGAGCCAAAAGAGCTCAGTTGAAATGAAGATCAATGTACCAAAACTAACAATATATCTATATTCTAACAGCAATAGAAAAAGAAAACCCAAATTCTTATATGTGGAATCTAAAAAAAAAGACAGAAGTGAACTACTTATTATTTAGTAGACTGATTTCTTGAATATGTGTAAGTACATCTGATTGTCCTTTATGATTGGATTACTGCATTCTGTCGATTCTTATTTTGTGGTTAGCTTTATTCCTTTGATAAATGTAAATTTGAAATGCTAAAGCTCTAAACTGTTCTTAGAAACAATGAACAGTACCTATATGTAAATTAAAAAAAAAAATAAAGTGAGAAGAAAAAAAAAAAGAAAAGGAGAACCCATACACAACAGCAACCAATGCTACCCCGGGGTAAACCTAACAGAAGAAAACGTCTTTAATGAAAAGGGTATAAAACATTATTACCGAAGGACATTAAAAAAAAAAAAACCAATAAATGTAGTTACAGAGAACTTTGGCTGGAAAGACTCAATACTGCAAAGAAGCCAGTTCTCTCCATGTTAATCTATAAATTCAATGCAATTCCAAGAAAAATGTCAATGGAGTTTGAGTAAGATCAACAAGCTGCAGAGATCTGCCCTACTATACAAGAAGGTGGAGGCTTCTTATATAGTAATTAAGATGTATAAACAGAGCAAACCAATAGAAAAGAACAGAGGTCCTAGAAGAGATTTACACATATCCAAAAACTTGGATTATATCAGAGGAGGTATAATTAATATTCAATAACAAATGGGGCAACCAGTTACCCATACAGGAAAAAAAAAATCAGAGCCCTATTCACACCACACACAGATATGAATTCCAGGCAGATTTAAAAACCTACATATGAAAAGCAAATCTTTAAACCTTTTAGAAACAAATATATAAGAATCATTATGACCTCAACAAAAGGATTTCTTAAGTAAGAATCTGAAGCACAAACCAGGGGGAAAAAAGATTGTAATATTTGATGAATTTAAATGTTAAACTTCTTTACAATTAAAAAAAATCATAAACAGTTAAAAGATAAGCTATATGAGGAGGGAATAAATTAGGAATCTGGGATTAACAGATACATACTACTATGTATAAAACAAACAAACAACAAAGACCTACTGTACAGCACAGGGAATTATATTCAATACCTTATAATAACCTGTAATGGAAAAGAATCTAGAAAAGAACACATATATATGTATAATAACTAAATCACTTTGCTGCACATCTGAAACATTATAAATCAACTATACTTCAGAAAAAAAGAAAGTAGGAAATAAAAAATAAACTATAGACTAGAAAAAAATTTTTTTGAAACATACATATATGACAAATAATTGGTACTCAGTATATACAAAGGATTATAAAACAAAAAGACAACTCAATAGAAAAATTGGCACAGACTCAAAAGCAGAAACCTAAAAGGTCAATAATAAAAGAAAAGCTTATCTTCTACTTAATTAGGAAAATGCAAATTAAGATAAGGAAATACCATGTCACACCCAACAGACTGTCAAAAAATTTTTTTCTAATTAACAGCTTTACAGGACCATGTACTGGTATGTCAATAGATTGTTCATTTTTATTGCTGAGCAGTACCCCATTGTATAGATAAACCACAATTTGTTTATCCATTTATCTGTTGAGTACTATCTGAGTTATTTCCAATTTTTAACTGTTACAAATAGAACTAGTATAAACATTCATGTACAAGCCTTGATATGGACATAAGGATTCTTTTCAGAGGTGGAATGGCTGTGTCGTTACAATAAATGTATGTTTAACTAAAAAAAAAAAAAAAAAAAAGGTGAAACTGTTTCAGTGATTGTACCATTACATTCCCATCAGTAACATAAGAGTTCCAGTTGCTTCACATTCTCATCAACATTTGATAACGGTCACACTTTTTAATTAGTCAGGCTAATAATAATTGTATAGTGGTATCTTGTGGATTTTAATTTGCATTTCCCTAATGATAATGTTGGACATCTTTTCATGGGCTTATTTGCCAATCCCATATCTTCTATGGTAAAGTATTCCATCTCTTGCCCAGTTTTTAATTGGGCTGTCTTCTTATTGTTGAAGTAGTAGAGTTCTTCATATATTCTACATACAAGTACTTTCTTAAACTTACATTTTCTGCCAGCCTGTGACTTGTCTTTTCATTTTCTCTACCATTGTCTTTAAAAGAGAAACTTTATTTTGATGAAGTAAAACTTCCCAAAGTTTTGTGCTTTTTGTACTTTGTGCTTTTTGTGTTCAACTTATAAAATCTTTGCCTAATCTATGATTACAATGATATTCTCAGATGTTTTCTTCTAGAATTTGATCGGTTTTGCCCTTACATACAAGTCTGTGATCCATTTTGAGTTCATTTTTTGATGATGTCAAGTAAGGTTGGAGGTTTCTGGTGGTGTTTTTTAACATGGTGAAGAACAACAGAGTCAGCCGTCCCCAAATAGGCCACTTTTAAGAACTGTTTTGAGGAGAAAGCAATTGAGAAAGACACAAGGAAAGCTCTCTGCCCTCCCTGTACTAGCCTAAAGCAGGACTTAAATTTACAAAGGTGTCCTCCTCCTCCTCTCTCTACCAGGAAGGAAAAAAGTTAACTGCAGGAGACAACCCTTACCAGCCTGGAGATGGCACTACAGGACTCTATATAACAATCTTCACCAATTAGCTTTTATCTATCCTTAGTTTCACATATATTTGCTTTCCCATGACTTGCTGCCCCTAGAGACTCAAAGTCCTTTTCTTTGTCATGCCTTTTCTCTAAAAACTTATAGTTCCTTTGTTAAGCTATATAAACCTACATCTAATCAAACCTTCTAGTTACTCATCCAAGAGTTTCTCCCATGTACTAGATAAAATATACATGTCAATAAATGTGTTTTTCTCTTGTTAATCTGTATTTTATTACGGAGAACCAGCTGAGAACCTAGAAGAAAAAAAAGATTTTCCTCCCTTACAATGGTTATCCAAATTGTCTAATGACTGCTACTGAAAAGTTACTCTCTCCCCACTGAAATGCCTTGGTTAACTGTCAAAACTCAATTGACCATAAACGTGTGTATCTATTTCTAGACTTCTATGTTTATTTTCACACTGATATCATACCATTTTAATTACGAAACCTTTATTAAAAAAAAGTGTTGAAATCACGCAGTTTAAGTCTTTCTATTTGGATCTTTGTTTTCAAATTTGTCTATTTTAACTAGACCTCATGTGTTTCCAGATATGTTTTTTAAAAATTTTGTTTGCCATTGAAACAACTTTTATTAAGCTATTTTAATACATTAAATCAAAGACTATTTTCTCTTTTTTCTTTTTTTTAACATTTTTTATTGATTTATAATCATTTTACAATGTTGTGTCAAATTCCAGTGTAGAGTACAATTTTTCAGTTATACATGAACATACATATCAGACAAATTTTAAAGTCAGTGTTTCAATTGATTGGGATTATGCTGAAGCAATCTATACATCTGGGAAGAACTAAAATCTTGACACTATTGAGTCTTCTGATCCATAAGCAATGTTTTGTAGTTTTCAGCATACAGCCATCACATGTGTCTTGTCAAATTCAGCCCTAAGAATTTTGTATTTTTATGTTATTTGTTAATGGTATATTTTACCCATTTCAATTTCAGACAGTTCTAAATAGTATAAAAACATACAATTGATTTTTATATACTGACTTGCTGACTTTATATCCTGCAACCATCCTAAATTCTCTAGTTACGTAAATTCCGTATGATTTCCTACATACACGATGCTGTCCTCTGCAGTGGTTAAACAGCTTTACTTTTTCCTTTTCAAGCTTATGCTTTAGTGAGACTCATCAGTACTATGTTGAGGAGAAGTGGTGAAAGCAAACATCCACACCTTGTTCTTAGGAGCAAAGAATTCAGTATTTCATCATTAAGTATAGTATTAACTGAAGGTTCTTCAAAGATGCCTTGTATCATATGGAGGAGGTTTCCTTCTAATTTGTTGAGTTTTTAACACAAATGGAAGTTGAATTTTCTCAAATGTTTTTTGCTTCTTTTGAGATAAACATGGGTTATTTTCTTTTTTAATCTATTAATAAAGTGAATTACACTGTTTGAATTTTGAATGTTAAGCCAACCTTTAATTGCTAGGATAAACCCTACTTGATCATGATGTATTGTCGTTTTTATGTATCACTGGCTTCAATTTACTAAACTTTTGCTAAGGATTTTTTCATCTATCTTCATAATGGATATTGTTCTGTGGTTTTCTTACGCCTTTGGTTTTAGTAACAGGGTACGGTTGGGCTCTTAAAATGAGCTGCGAAGTACTCCCTCCTCCTCTAAGTTCTTTAAAAGCTTATGTAGGAATGTTACATAAACTCTTCCTTAGACTGTTAGTGGACTTCAGCAGCGAAGCCCTCTGAGCCTAGAGATCCCTTGGTGGAGAACTTTCAAACTACAATTCAGTTTCTCTAACAGATACATGTCTATCAGGTCACTTGTTTCTTTTTGACTGAGCTTTAGCAATTTGTGTCTTTTAAGGAACTTGTCCATTTAATGTAAATTGTCAAATTTATTGGCATAGAACGAACTGTGGTGTTCATTATCATCTTTACAACAGCTGTAGAAATATCAATAATGTCCCATCTCTAATGTGTTCTCTTCCTTTTCTAAAGTTAGGAGCACATACAAATTAATACTAGGTAGCTTGAACCATGGAAAGTTCCCTAAAGAGCATAATTTTGCACTGGATTTTTCAAGGAGTCATGGAAATGTATTGGCAAAGACAGTCAAGGTAACTTGGAGGAGAGCAAAAGCACAAGGGGAAAGATAGTAAATTTAATCTAGTTCAACTTAGCTGACACAGTCCAAAGAAAGGAGTTTAATGAAATGTCAGGAGAGCAGTCAGTGAGTGGGCCTGTCCTAAGGTCCTGCTGAGATATGTGGAATTTATACAACTGAGAACCACTATCAGAGGGTAGTAAAATGATAATAATGATAAAAACTGAAATCACTGAGGAGCAAGATATCAGTTTCTCAGCCATTAGCACCAGACCAAAAGCAGCAACAGAAAGCCAAAAAGCTTATTCTGGTTCAAAATATAAAAGCATTTCATCATTACTCCAAGATTGGGAACCAAATCTATACCATTACTTTTTTTTAAAAAAGGTATGAGCAAACTCAAGAGATGGCCAGCGGTACGGTAGTGGGGACAAACAAGGTTTCTCTCCTGTCCAGATAACTGACAGCTACCCACTTTCTGCCTACAGTGATATGAAAGGGGAAAATATTTTAAAAAGTAAAGAATATGCACAGAGTAGTATGCTCATACATCAAAGGATAAAAAAAGGATGTAGGAAAAAAGAAAGGATGAAGACAAAAAAGAAACATCCATTCTGATGCACTAGAAAATAGAAAAGGGAAGAAATATTCAAAATAATCGCCTCACTCTTAGATTTTGCCATCCTTCCTCCAAGCCTACAATCTGCAAGAAGGCGAGAGAACAGGCAATGAGAAGAAATACTCCCAAATAAAACAAATGAATTCCCAAAACCCCATATCCCAACATCAGAGAATTTCAAAAGTGCCCCCAAGTACCTGGGTCATATTTATAACTAAATTGAATCTTGATTTAATGCTGTGCTTTTCATAGGGATTCTTCCTTCATCTCTTCTAAAAATACAACTATAAAAACAGAAAATAAGCTTCATCACAAAAACCAGCTTAACAATCTATCTCTGAGCAGAGTCTAAGGGAAGAACATGCATTGCTTCTATCTTTCCCACCGCTGTGAAAACAAAATAACAGTAATCTAAAAGTCTGAATGATCTTACAATGTATTACAGATTGTGGCCTGTTCCCACACTGCCTTGCAGCCTTCCCAGGATGGACCAGTGGGCTTTAACATGAACCAAATCTGTCAACCAAGTTGAAGACAGACACGTGCATTCCAATGAGCAGTGGCAAGAAAACACACTGCTCTATCCAGCTCCAAACAATGATAAATAATTCAGGAAAAGAACCGCTGCAATACAGAGCACAGCAGCAGGACTTAAAAATAGACTGTAGAGCCTACGTGGAGGAATCAGGAGTCAAAGAAAATGGATTCATGTCAACAAATTCCCAAGCCCTTTGCAATATAGGATGTTGCTGAAACTGTCACTCAAAAGAGATGTCAGAATTCTAATGTGCTTTTTCATCAAAAAAAACAAGTATTTTTCAGGAACTTGGCAAATTTGGTAACAAGAGAGCTAATAAAAAAATAGTACTATTTGGCAATAGTAGGTATCATTAAAAAAAAAAAAGCAAATCCAAATGACATTGAGAAGATAAGTTTTCAAGAAAAAAAAATTAGAAGGTGGGGGGAGGGCATAGCTCAGCGGTAGAGTGCATGCTTAGCATGCTTGAGGTCCTGGGTTCAATCCCCAGTACCTCCTCTAAAAAAATAAAATAAAACCTAATTACCTCCCACTGCAAATTAAAAAAAAAATTGTTTTAATTAGAAGAGGGGTTTAAAATTCTATTTTTCATACCACCACGTTCTACGTCTAACACCAATTTAAACTAATTATGCCTCTAGTATTGAGGATACATAGCATTCAAAATTTTTCTATTCAGTTTTCCACCTCTAATAGATCCGATCATGCAATACATGCAAACACAAGATTCTCACCTGTTAATAAAAAAGGTACCTTGAAAACTGAACAGAAGCCATGATTATGTTACTAGGATTAAATTAAATTCTAAGTCTGACAAAACTGATAAATTTATAATTAGATGAGGACTTGTCCAAGATCATGGGTCCATGTGAACTGTGCAGGTTTCAATCTACTCAAGAACGCTTCAACTTACCTGATCTGATGAATAGTGTGGCTGGACAGTCATTCTTAAGACTGGTGTCCTGAATGACCAGATCCCAGATGTACTCTACAAACTCAATGTACGTGATGAAAAAATAACATTCTACATCCAACCTGCATTTTCCCACAGCCACCAAAATGTATACCACTCTCTTCTTAATTCTGAGATCAGTTTCAGACAACTGAAAATTTTAAGACTATATAATGATGCCTAATCTATCTTTAATGTATGATATAAAATATAACAGAAAACAATCTAATCCTTTTATAGATGCTTTATCCTAACTAAGCAAAACAAGCAGTAGCGAAGAAATTGTTGTTCACTATAAACTCCAGACCAACACATAAACAGACCAATCTGCTTCTGCTTCACCTATCATTAGAAGAAAAATTGGCTATGTCTCCTCACAATTGTGCCATTCAACTTAAACTACAGAAAGACCAGAGCGCACCTGGAATAAATGAAGTTTGTTTTTTCAGTTCTTAAATTTTCTAGATTCTAAGAGTAAACACGAAATAGTATTTTCAAAGGAGAAACAGACTGGCTCATTGAAAACATGATCCATCTAAAGCACTTTCCCAGCATGACATAACATGGTCAGACCAGCTATTTTCCATCCCTGTTCTGCTCACCAGACAGCGAGACTTCCTTTCTCTGTAAATCCAGGCTTTCTTACTGTTGACAAAGGACAGTCTGGTCAAATGCACCTGGATTTGAGTCCCAGTGCTAGTCCCACCCTTGGCTGGGGTAAAAAAAACAAAACAAAACAAAACCCTATTCTGAATCTTGCACTTTAGACAGATCTACTCTGATCCTCTTCTGACCTGTCTGTCCCCTCATGGCAAGATGTTCATGGGACTAAGGGACATATCTACCTGAAGCCCCTTGACTCCACCATCTCCAACTATGCTCTGGATCCCAGAATGCCCTGCCCAAGCAGTCCCAAAACCAATTCCAGGCCTTCAGTGGATGTCT
Source organism: Camelus ferus (assembly GCF_009834535.1). Taxonomy (NCBI): domain Eukaryota; kingdom Metazoa; phylum Chordata; class Mammalia; order Artiodactyla; family Camelidae; genus Camelus; species Camelus ferus. Next base: position 22,905,915 of record NC_045707.1, read on the forward strand.
TCTCAAACTCTGTCCTCACACAGACAACACTCATTGCTGCATGCTTTCCATGTTCTGAATGGTGGGCAAGGGACAGAGGATGAAAGGGATGTATATGGAGACTCGACCTAGGGGGCATCCCCGCACTACCCCATCCAGTCTCAGAGCTTTGAGGAGTCCAAGAATTCCGGCCTTCTAGGTCATTACAAAAATATATGTCTAAACAGGAGGAAAAAATTTTCTTTCTAATCCTGATTTGTAACTTAAATATGTAGACATATGGAATATTTGCTTCCATTCATGCTCTTTCCCTAGGACTTAATTGTTAAGAGCAGGCATACCTAGCCATATCACACACCAGTAGTAACCACATCTGTAAGCCTTACTTTACTGACTTGTGAGATAAGCAAGTTAAAATCTCCTTCATAGGATTTCAATACAATAAATAATTTTCAAAATTATTTTGCAGGATGTTTGGTACACAGCAAACCTGTGACAAACTGAAGCATATTTATTATATTCTCTACCATCACTCCTCTCCCTAGTATGGGCAAAAAAGGAACAGAAAAGTAAAGCCAACTTCAGAGAAACTACAACCAAAACAGCCATTTGTAGGTCTCATTTTAAGGAATTCTGTCATTGATTCCATAGAAGACTGATGGCACTGATTATTTTTGCTTACAACCATTTCTCTCACTAACCTTTCCATTTTTTAGTACCTATACAAGGAGATACATGTTAACTAAACTTACTGTGGTAATCACTTCTCAATATACGTATGTCAGGTCATTATAGAGTAAACCTTAAACTTAAACAGAGCTGTATGTCAACTCTATCTCAATAAAACTGGAAAGAAAAAATGTAAGCTCTGTAAGGGTAGGGATTTTTCCCCCTTTTCTTCATTGCTATATCCTTTACTCTCAGACAGTTCCTGGCACAATGAGTAAGTTTTTGTTAATAAACCATTAACTACAAAAAGCAAGTATGGAGTGGTTATCTAACACCCTAACACCAGTATCATACATAAACAAGCCTAGCATAACCAGAAAATGAATTATTTACATGTGGCTACTTCACTGAGCTAATTCCTCTAACTTAAGAAGTTTCCTTAAAAATGAAATTAATGAAAACATTAGAGTATGTCTTTAACATGAGGCCATTTCTGCTCTCTTCAACCTTGATCCTCACCTGCCTGCACAAGGATACTGCTAGTACTCAGTAATTTCATATACAATCCTACCTGAGAGGATAATACAATTAACTAAATTATACTGAAGCTCTTGTTTTAAGCTCCAAATATGATGGGATGTAGTAGAAAGAAATCCAAAAGAGCAGGTTAGGAAAGAGGCACCTTTCTGCAAGTCTCTCATGCTTTTATCCCCAACCCCCTTGATCTTGCATGAGTCAATCCTATCAACTCTTAAGAGCTCAAAGTAAGTCTACGAACTATATCCTACACCCCATCACATTCTCAAAAACATATTATGGTTTTCAAGTTTCCTTAATCAATCCATTTATCTCTGACAAATGCTCATTTCCAAACTAGAGGTTAGAATATTGTGGCAGAGGTAGGTAATTTGGAACCAAATCTATTCTGAAACAGACTGATACAACCTTGACAACATTACATATGACACTTTCAGAGACACAGAATGATGGCTGGTAAAAAGACAGCTCAGCAGCACATCCTACATAACTGAGATTTAAAAGTGTGTCGACAAGGGGGACATGTTACAGATGTGCTTTCTGATCTATACAAATCCCAAAACTAGCCTGGGTGCTTATTTTAATAAAATTACATCCTCCGTATTGGTCTGATTCTCAAAATCCATCTACAACGCAAGGCATCATCTTAAAGAAAAACTACTCTTGGTGAGTCAAAATACTATCAGCAAAAGACAAGTATGATACTCCTGAGCGCTGGTTAAATAAACTTGCAGTAGCCCTAAACTCCACAACTGGACTTGGACAAACTAACACAACTCCTCCCTGAGAAAAATTCAAAGCTTTCTTTAAAAAAAAAAGATACAAAAGCCAAAAAGTTCCAACACAATCTTATTCTAGACCAAAAACACACAGCTATAAATGTCTAGAAATGCCTCAAGGTGTGTAATTACTGAAGCTAATTAGCATTCTCAAAATTAAATGTCCACTGCAATGCTTAAGGGATGAAGGGTAGGGCAAAAAGGAGGTATGGGCAGATGAATCCCACCAAAAAGATAAAGTTCAGATATATCTCTCTAATAAAAAAAATAGGATTCTGGGATTAACCAACCTAACTTGCTAGGAGAAGAAAAATGATTATCAGTTCCTAAGTCTCAACTAAAATGTGAAACTTTTTGGTGCTACCATTCACTGGGAAAGTGGGAATTAACCAGGCAGAAAGGGCAGAACTATAATATTAATTTTATAATAAAGACAACATGAAAGATTCATTCATACTAAAATAATGTTGTTTTAAAAAGAAAACACATTTTTAAAAATTCATAGTAAATCATCTTTTTCTATAAGATCATGACACTAGAGTTGTGCCATGTAATTTTGCCTTTATTCTCACTTACCTTTATTCTGATTGTCACCTTTTTGGGGGTGGGGGTTAATTCAGTTTATCTATTTATTTTTTCTTAGAGGAGGTACTGGGGATTGAATCCAGGACCTCATGCATGCTAACCATGTAATGTACCACTTGAGCTATATCCTCCTGCCTCACTTACCTTTATTCTAACAAATATAAATATGGGATCCTGAATAAAGAAGATTCAGTGTTCTGCATAGTTTTTAGAGATTTGATTTCCAGCTCTGCCACTTACAAACTGTGTGATCTTGGATAAATTACTTAATCTCTTGGTGCCTCAGTTTCCCTTATATGTAAAACAAAGGTTATAGTAACTATCTCATGGGGCTGTAAATATTAAATGAGTTAATAAACAGGTAAAATGCTTATACACATGGAAATATTAAATAAATGTTAGCTATTATTTTTGTTGTTGTTATTTAGTCTTCTCTAAACCAATGCAAGATCGGACACTATTTTTAAAACTTGGAAGCATTAATGTATAAATAATATTATCCGTTTTATGGTTTCTCCAAAACTGAGGGGCTTGCTTACATAGAACGAACAAAATAAGTAGGTCCAGACTGACCTTAGGTTTTAAGACCCATAATGTGCATTTTCCTTTTAAAGACAAATATTCTGAGAAATAGTCTAATCTTCCTATGCCAGAGGAATGAAGTTCCCTTCCTGTACCTACCAGGAAAATCAATGGCGCAGGAGACAAATAAGTAAGTTGTAATGTATTATGCTAAGTGCTAGCTAGAGCTGCTCACAATGTTAAATAGGAAAGAGGGAACAGGCATCTAAGCCATACTAGAGGAAAGGCTTCCAGAAGGAGGGATGCTTAAGCCATTTAACCCTGAGGACAAACAGCATTCAGCCAAATAGAGAGAAGTGGAGAAACAGACCTAGATTCCATATTTAACAACTGGATGATCTGAGGAAAGCTACTTAATCTCTCTAAACCCCAGTTTCCTCACCTACAATATGAAATGATAAAAGTATTTCTTTTGGAAGACCGTGTGAAGACTAAATGAGATAATGTATGTAAAGTACTTAGCACAGTGCCAGGACATAGTGTGAACCCAACCAACAAAAATACTATTAACACAGATTTATGGGTCACCATGCTGCTTTCTCAGACCTGCAAGTATTGCATAAAGCTACAGTATAAGGCACTCACAGAAAAGTGGCTAGAGAGAAAGCTAAAGGTTAGTGGAGACAGGATCATAAAACATCCTGTGTACTAACTAAAGTAATAGGAACCTTGTAAATGATTTTCAGAAAGGAGTTACATCATCATATTTCTATTTTGAAAGAGTACTTTTGCTACACAATGTAGATGGCTTAGAAAAAAGATAAAATAGAGGCAGAGACATCAACTAGGAAAAAGATGAGGTAAACACTCTGGCTGTAGAATGAGGGGACTCTGATCCAAGAGGCATTAAGGAGGTAGAATCACTGAGACTTGGTGACACAGGAGATATGTATGATGATTGGGAGAAGAGGACACCAGATGACCAAAGAGAAAAGCAGCTCTTAAAGTGTGGCCTGGTACCCCTGGGAATTTCCAAGACTTTTTCATGGGATATGCAAGGTCAAAACCACTTTTATAGTAATATTGAAACCTTATTCACCCTCTTCACTCTCATGCCCTCACAGGCAAGAGAGCATTTTCCAGACGCTACATGACATGTAATATCACAATTCACTGAATGAAAAGGCAGACATGAGAATTCATCCGTATTCTATTAACCCCAACACAAAATTAATATAAAAATGAAAAACAGTGATACATTTCTCACTAAATTTTGTTGCTGTTGTTATGGGAAAAATTTTTTTTAATTTTTTAAAATTTATGTTAACATGTAATGGATTTATTATCATTTTTTAATCAATTAATAATGGTTTTTATTTCTCAGTTTTAATTTCTAATACATTAATATTCATAGGTATAACCTACATAAAAAAAACCTCTTTTGGGGGCCTCAGCAATTTTTGAGTGTAAAGAGATTACAATACCAAAAAGTCTGAGAACATTTGGAGTAGATATTTCCACCATTAAGATACAAATACTGAAGAAGAAACCAGTTTGGAAAGAAAGATAATAAAATTCTGTTTAAAACATGGGAAATGTGATATGCCTATGGGCTAACAAAATCAAAGTGCCCAATAGGCAGTAACACTGATGGGACTGGATATCTAGACCACCAAACTGTGACAGAAGTTAAAACCTCAGATTTTAAAAGGCTAGTGCACAGTGAGAACAGTGGTGGCAGATTAGCAGAGGCAGATTAGCAGCAGACAAGGTTAGAGAGGTTAGCTGAGGCCTCAGGACACACCAATATTTAAGAAATAAAGAAGAGTAAGAGAACTCCATATAGAGTTCGGAAAAGGAAAGTCATAAAAGTAGAAATAAAAATGAAAACTAAAAGACTATACCACTAGCTATAAATTAAAGAGAAAAAAAAAGCAGTTCAGGGCTTTGAAGAAAAGCAAAACACCAATCCATCATTAGTAACAGTTGGGAAAAAAAGAAAAGATAAATGAAATCCAGCATTAACTACAAAATCTCATTTTAGCCAGGAGTTTCAATTTCTTCTCATACAATACTTTTTTCTTATCAGAGTTACTCATAGATAATAGAATGATTTCAGGTTTGTCTTCTTTGCCTTCTTTGTTTACCCTCTGGAGGAAATGCAAACAAGAAAATGACCAAAAGGATAGAGACAGAAAGAAAAAGAAAGATCTTAGATGAAACATACGAAGAGAACTGACTGAAGCAGTGGCTCAATGAAGATGCATTCATTCATTCAAGCAACAGATACTCACTGGGGAAACATTCTTTGCAAGACATCATGATAGACACAGCTGAATAACAGCTGACTAATAACATACCAAGCTATGCCCTTGATTTATCAGCAGAAGCAACAGACTGGAAATAGAAATAAAGCTTTCCTGATGAGACTAGCATAAGCAGAGGCAGCTCTATTCCAAAGGTGGCTCTAGGAGATTCCTGGAGCTCGAAGTCACCCAATTACTGAAATGTGTTCTTATTCCACAAAATAACTCCAAAGAAATATTTTCTTCATGTGTTTGATAGCTATATGGTCCTGTGGCAATGCTACGTCTCATGAATTTTTACATAGGTAAGCGCAGCTCTGAAATGCAGAGAGAAATCTTTAAGAAACCTTTGTACGTATATTAAATCATCATAAACTCTGATGTAAGCTCCAAAACTAATACTAAAGGTCAAAGGAGAATTATCTAACTTGATGCACTTAGGCTGAAAAAGGCTGCTTTAATTAGTCAACTCTACCCCTTTAAAGGAAAATGTGATTTTTTAAAAATATGGTCATTCTTTCAAGGACTAAGAATAGAGAAACGGCATATGAAAATACCCAGAATCTAGCATCACAACCAAAGAGAACCTGGACAAGAAAGGATGTATTATCACACACAGACTGTCACAAAAATCTTTTCACACCATCATTGTGAGCTATCATAGCTGACCTATTTCTAGCTCTAAGCCTGTATCTGACTGATTTGCAAACTTCTGGAAATAGCTGGGCTTCAAGAGACACTGAACTACATCAGAAGTATCTTTTTGTCTGAGTTATATTTAGCCTCCATTCCCCATCTCACCCCTGCTCCTTTTTAAAAAGAAACTGAGAAAGGAAGAATTTTTGGACAGTGGCTAAAAACAATCGGTGTTCCTAATGTTACTGAAAACTTTGGGAGTGGAGGTGGGGATTTCATTCCTGACTAACTTGGAGTAACAAGGATCATATTTATCTTCCTGGCAGAAACAATTGGGAAAAAAAAGACAAAATTGTGAAACAATGGTGTTTAAGACATTGGACATCAAGCAATGAAAGACAATGATTCCCGAGAGATGGAAAACAAATAAGGTAAGCCCTGTGATTACCCAAGCTTAATGCCTAGAGAGCATTTTCAAGAAATGTCAAAAGAAAGGGAGAATCTAAGGGGAACCCACCAAGAGACCAACACGCTCCCTAAGTGAAGAACACAGAAGTGAGGGTCTGAGAAAGCAAAGGAGTCTGGAGTTCATAGAAAAGAGTAAGCCACAGACTAGAGAAAATATTTACAGACCACATATCCAACAAAACACTTGTATATAGAATATATAAAGAATTCTCAAAACTCAACAGTAAAGAAACAAAAAATCCAAACAGAAAATGGACAAAAGACATGAACAGACATATTCAAAATCATTAACCATTAGAAAAATACAAATTAAACTACAATGAGATATCACTACACATAAATCATAATGGCTAAAGTAAAAAGTACTGTCAATACCAAATGCGGGCAAGGATGCAGAAAAACTGAATCACTCATACACAGCTGGTTGGAGTGTAAAATGGTACAGGCACTCTGGAGAAAAGTTTGGCAGTTTCTAATAAAATGAAATACACAATTACCAAGCCACCTAGCAATTGTACTCTTGGACCTTTATTCTAGAAAAATAAAAACTTTGTTTAGACAAAAACCTGTTCATGAATGTTTGCAGTAGCTTTATTTATAACAGCCCAAGATGGGAACCAACACAGAAGTCTTTCAACAGGTGACTGCTTAAACAGACTCGGGATAGTCATACCATGGAACACCACTCAGCAATAAACGGGTACAAATTATTGATACACGCAACAACTTAAATGGCTCTCAAGGGGGTTATACTGGGGAGATAATCTTAAAAGGTTACATACTATATGATTCTATTTAAATAAAATTTTGAAATGATAATATTATAGACATGGAGAACAGATTAGTTGTTGCCAGATTTATGAATGCCATGGAGGGAGGTAGGATAGGAGTAAAAGAGCAACAGGAAAAATTCCTGTGGGAATGGAACTGTTCTGTATTTTGATGGCGGTTGTAGATACACAAATTCACACATGATCAAATTCCACAGAACTACAGATGCATACACGAACACAGGAATACATGTAAAACTGGGGAAATATGAATAGACTCTATAGATTATACCAATACCAATTTCTTGGTTTTGATACGGTCCTATAATTATACAAGCAGTTACCATTGGGAGAAAAAGGGGGAATGGCACATGGAAAAATGCTGTACGTTTTCTTTTACAGCTTCTTGAAAATTATACTTACTTCACAATGAAAAGTTAAAATAAATGACTGAGAAATGATACAGATTATAGGATTAGTAAATAAAGACATTTAGAAAATTATTGTAACTATATTCCACATATGCAAAAAATCTAAAGCAAAAAGTAAGCATGTTAGGTGGAAGAAGTAAAAAGTCTCTGATATGTTAGAGATAAAAATATACTATATAAGACTAACAGCAGATTAGAAATTGCAACAAAATATATACAAGATCTTGTGGTAGCTCACAGCAAAAAAAATGTGACAATGAATGTATGTACAGTTATGTATAACTGAAAAATTGTGCTCTACACTGGAATTTTACACAACATTGTAAAATTACTATAACTCAATAAAAAAAATGTTTAAAAAAAAGAAATTGCAACAGAATAAATCAGGGGGGAAAACCTGAGAAAAAAGCAACAGAAACTAACCAAATTAAAAAAGAAAGAAAAAAAACCTGAAATAAAATGAACAAATCATCAGTGAACTGTGGGAAATTCTCAAATTGCCTAATATATGTCAGTGGTATTTCCAAAGAAGAGAAAAGAAAAAATATTTAAAGAAATAGTAACTTTGAAGTTTCCAAATTGGAATAAAACTATACATACACAGATTCAAGATGCTCAAAGAAGAAAACCAAGACACATCATTACCAAACCACCTAAAGAAAGTAATATAGAGTAAATCTTAAAAGTAGCCAGAGAGAAGGACTTATTACCTATAGAGGAACAAAGATGAAGATGACAACAGAATTCTCATTAAAAACTAATCAAGTTAGAAGACAATGGAGTGGTATCTTAAAGGACTGAAAGGAAAAAAAAACTGTCAACCAAGAATTCTATACTCACAGAAAATATCTTTCAAAAATAAAGGCAAAATAAAGACTTTTTGAGATACTAAAAAACTAAAAGAATTCATCACCAGCTGACCGGTCCTAGTCCTTCAGGTTGAATGAATATGATAACAGATGAAAATGTGGATCTAAACAAAGGAGTGAAGAGCACCATAAATGGTCACAATGTGGGTAAGTATAAAAACTCTTAAAAAAAACAACTTTTTGCTCATTAAATATCTTTTTTAAAAAATCAACGCTTCAAAGAATAATTTAAAATACATTGTATAATTTATATAAACAAGTAAATGTATGACCAGAATACAGCAAAAGCCAGGTGGGAAGGAAAATGAAGTATATGTATTGTAAAGTTCTGACACTATACACGAAGCAGTATAACACTACCTTGAAGCAGAGTGTATGGCCCACGTAGAAAAATGGAAATCAAAAGAAACTCACTTAGGAAGCCCAAACACCGGATTTCCAGACAGACTTTAGATCAGCCATTTTAAATAAGATCAAAAGAGGAAAGAGGGAGGGAGGAAGGGAGGGAAAAAATTCAAAAGTTAAGAAAACCATGAATAAAGAAGAAAAAGCATGAAAACAGTGTCTCACCAAAAATAGAATATTAGTAGAAAGACAAAAATTTAAAAAAGGAATCAAACAGAAATTTTGGAGTCAGAAAGTACAAATAATGGAAATGAAAAACATCAGCAGAGGAGTTCAAGACGAGATCTGAGCAGGCAGAAGAAATAATCAACAAACTTGAAGCCAGGTCAATTAGGCTATATCTGTCTGAGGAACAAAAAGAAAAAAGAATGAAAAATAATGAGCAAAGCCTCAGAACAGAGCATAATAAATTCCTATTAGAGGGGGTCCCATGACAGGAGAGAAAGGGAAAGAAAGAATATTTAATAAAATAATGGCTAAATTTTTCTCAAGTGTGATTAAAAAAACTAAATCTGCAAATTCAAGAGGCTCATCAGAAACCATGGAGGTCAGAAGGCAATGGGAAAATACGTCAAGTGCTGAAAGAAAAAGACTGTCAGCCAAAAATCCTATATTTAGCAAAACTATCTTTCAAAAACAAAGGAGAAATTAAGGCATTCATAGATAAAAGTGAAAGAACTCATAACTAGCAGAACTAGTCTACAAGAAATACTAAAGACAGCCACTCAGGCTGAAATAAAAAGACTCTAGGCAGTATCTCAAAATCAAATGAAAAAATTAAAAGTACTGATAAAGGTAACTACCTACGTAAATGTAAAAGACACTTTAAGTTTTTTGTTTGTAACTTTCTATCTTATTTAAAAGACAACCAAATAAAACTATGATTATAAATTTGTGCTGATGGGTACACAATGTAAAAAGACATAATTTGTATGTAATAGCACAAGAGAAAGAGGGAACAGAGCTATATAGGCACAAAGGTTTGTATACTATTGTAATTGAGTTGGTATTAATCAAACTACATCATTAAAAAATTAGATGTTAATTGTGACCCCCAGAACAATCACTAAGGAAATAACTCAGTTTCATAGAGGGAACCTGCAAAACCCCATAAATAACATCCTACTAAATGGTGGAAGACTGAATGTATTCAGTCTACACTCAGAAACAAGACAGAGATCCACTTTTGCATAGAATGCATGCTTAGCATGCATGAGGTTCAATCCCTAGTACCTCCATTAAAAAAATAATTAAATAAACAAACCTAATTACCTCCCCCCTCCAAAAAAATTAAAAAATAAAATAAAGTAGAGCAGGGCTCAGCAAATGTTAAAAAAATAATAAGTTTTTTAAAAACATTTTTAAAAAAAGATCCACTTTTGCACTGGAGGTTCTCGCTAGGGCAATGAGGCAAGTAAGAAGAAACAAAAGGCATCCAGATTGGAAAAGAAGAAGTAAAACTATCTCTATTTGCAGATGGCATGATCTTGTATCTAGAAAATCCTAAGGAATCCACTAATATACAAGTTCAGCAAGTCTGCAAGATACAAAGTCAATATACAAAAAAAGATTATATTTCTATACACAAGCAATGAACAATCCAAAAGTGAACTTAAGAGGAAAAAAACTTTACGATAGTAACAAAAATAATACTTTTGTATAAATTTAACAAAAGAAGTGCAACAGGGTAGGATTTTTTAAAAGTGTAACTTGTATATTGAAAATTACAAACTATTATTGATAAAAATTAAAGAATATCTAAATAAGGATAAAGATATCTTATGTGCATGAATTCAAACACTTAATATTGCTAAGACGGTTACACTCCCAAAACTCATCTACAGATTCAAAGCTATCCCTATCAAAATCCTAGCTGGCTTTTTTTTGCAGAAACTAATAAATTGATCCTATAATTCACATGGAAATGCAAGGAACCTAGAATAAACACCATAATCCTGAAAAAGAACAACAAAATTGGAGGAATCACATTTCCCAAGTTCAACTAAGTACACAAAGCTACAGTAATCAAAACAGTATTGTAGTGGAATATAATTGAAAGCCCTTACCTTTATGGTCAGCTGATTTTTTGACAAGGGTGCCAAGACAATCAAATAGGCTAAGGAGAGTCATTTCAACAACTGGTGCTGGGACAAATGCATAGCTACACATAAAGCCATACCTCACACCATACACAAAAATTAACTCAAAGAGGATCATAGATCTATATATAAGATCTGAAACTATAAAACTCTTAAAAGAAAACATTGGAATAATCTCTGTGACCTCGGGTTATTCAAAGCCTTCTTAGCCACAACACTAAAAGTACAAGCAACAAAAGGAAAAATAGATTAGGTGGACTTAATTAAACTTAAAACTTTTGTCTGTAAGCAAAACCATCAAGAAAGTGAAAAACCCACAGAAAAAATATTTGCAAATCATACATCTGATAAGGAACTTGTACTCAGAACTCTTAGAAATCAATAATAAAAAAATAAGTTATCCAATTATTTAAAAGGCAAAGGATTTAAATATACATTTCCCCAAAAAGATACATAAGCGGCCAATGTGTACATGAAAAGATGCTCCAACATCACTAGTCATCAGGAAAACGCAAATCAAAACATGATGAGATACTGCTTCACATCCACTAGGACAGAGACAGGCTGGAACCTGGGCCCCTTTGCTGCAGTGCCTGCACCTGAACAAACATCTCCTTGAGCAACAGAATAAAAAGAAATTATAAGGGACTAAAAATAACTGCATGCATGGGCAGCAGGGGCAAATTATGCACAAGACACAAAAAGACCAAAAACCCAACTGCCACTTCTGAGGTGTCGGGAGCAAAAGCAGGGTACAGCGCATGATCCCCGAACACAGCCCCACCAAGGGGATGGGCTGACCACCTAAGCCCTCAGGAGCAAGCAAGGGAAGCTGTTACTTGTTCTCACTCCCTCCTACTGCAGCACAAGTCCCGGTAAAGCCTTGCATGAATTTCTTGTCTGGCCTCTTATCAATTTTTATTATTACAAAGTCCAAGAACCCAGGTCAGCATCAAGATGGCTAGACTCAAAAAGACAGATAAGAAGAAGTTTGATAACGATAGATACATTGGGACCCTCACACATTGTTGGTAGGAGTATAATAGTGCAACCACTTTGAAAGCGGTTCCTCAGAAAGTTAAACATAGTGTTACCATATGATCCAGCAATTATACTTCTGGGTATACACCCAAGAGAAATGAAAACATATTTCCACATAAAAACTTGTACATGAATGTTCATAGCAGTATTATTCATAGTAACCCCAGAAAGTGAAAACCTAAAAAGTCCACCAACTGATGGATAAATGAAATATGATACATCCACACAACAGAATATTATTCAGTCATAATAAAAACCAAAGTACTTATTCATGTTACAGCCTGGATGAATCTTGAAAAAAGTTATACTAAATGAAAGAAGCCGGCCACAAAAGGTCACATATTGTCTGATTCCTTTTATAATATATACCTATACTAGGCAAATCCATAGAGACAGAAAGCAGATTAGAAGTTACCAAGGGATGGGGGAGAAGGGAATGGGGAGTAATTAGTTAATGGGTATGGGGTGGTTTATAGAACAATGGAAAAGATTTGAAACTAGAAGGTGATAGTGGTTGCAGAACATTGTAAACAAACTAAATACCAATGACTTGTACACTTAAAAACTGTTAATTGTGTATTATGTCAATTTACCTCAAAAAAAAAGAGAAAAAATTAACTTGGAGTGGGAAAGAAGTATATGACTATACAAATATTTGTATACAAATATACACAGCATAGTTTTATTCGTAATTGTCGAAAACTGGAAACAACCCAAATGTCCGTCAGTAAGTAAATGGATAAACAAATTGTTATAGCTATACAATGGATCACTACTCAGCAATAAAAAGGAATGAATTATTGGTACATGCAACAACACAGATGAATCTCAAAAAATTATGCTTAATTAAAAAGCCAAACCAAAATAAATAAGTATGAGAGTATATGCTTTATGATTACATTTATATAGAATTCTGGACAATGCAAACTAGTCTATAGTGACAGAAAATAGACCAGTGGTGGCCTGGAGACCACAGAAGTTGGAAGAAGGATTACAAATGGGGAAAAGGAAACTTGTGGGGGTGATAAATATGTTCATTATCTTGATTGTGGTGATAGTTCATGGTGAACACGTATGACAAAATTTAACAAATCATACATTTTAGTATGTACAGTTTACTATATGTCAATTATTAAAAGCCTCAATTAAGTTCTTCCTTGAAAAATGTATTAGGGCAACGTACTCATGTTGGCCACTAAATAATTGATAAGATAGTAGTAACGCAGTTCTACTTTACCTTGCTGAGTGTGCAGACAACTCTCGGCAAAATTAAACACAGAGAACCACTTAAAGTAGCATATAAATTTGAATTTTTGTAAACTTAAAAATACTTCCATTAACATATATTATAATTTCAGAAATGCTCAATCTTCATTTTCGACTGATCTTCAGCTGGCAGTGCCAGAAACCCTGCCAGCTCTGACAAGTATAATAAATGTGATCTGTAAACAAGCATTTAGAAAGCTCCTACAAGAAACCCTAGTAAGGTTCCTTAAACTTGAAAACTGGTGAATAGTATCTCAAGTGTGATGAATTCAACAAAGAAAGATTCCTATTACCTATATTAATCACCTCTTTTATTTTTAATTAAAAAAAATTTTTAACAGAGGTACTAGGGATTGAACCCAGGACCCCATGCATGCCAAACACGCACTCTACCACTGAGCTATACCCCCCACCCAATATTAATCACCTCTTAAGAATTCCCCAATTATAGATACTTACCTTTTATAGATATTTACTCAAAAATTTTTGAACGATTTCTAAACATTCTACTTTTTAAAAATTTTAAAAAGCTTTAAGGTTAAAAACCCTAAGCTGAATTTTCCTTTATCAAATGTCCATTGTTTTAAAGACAAAGAGTATGCTATATTCACCAATGAGAAAAAGTTATGGAAATGAGGGTGAAGTTCAGCCAATCAAAACAATTTCACATTCATGATATTTATGTGAGGTGAGGAATGACATCATCTACACCAAGCTACCATCATCTCTCACTTTGACTATAGCAGTAGCCTTTCTTCATTTTTTAATTCAACTGAATTCAATCTTGATAGACTCCCCGAGTCTCAATTTCTTCATCTATTAAATGTGTACAAAAACACTCCCAACCTAATGAGGTTGTGTGAGGATTAAATGAGATTATGGGTAAAGCACTTAGTTTGTTGCCTGGTACATAAAAAAAGTGCTCCGTAAATGTTACCTATTATTACCTGAATAAATGTTCAGCCTCCATGAGCCCAGTGCTGGAATGGCATCACATGTAAGTAACAAGTCTAACCTCAAAAAAAAAAAAAAAAAAAAAAAAAAGTTAAAAGCAATTTCAACTGTAATATATTAAGACTCTCAAAGAAAATAAAGAGATCCATTTCAAAATCCACAGCAGCTTCTTCATATCTTCTTGCCCAATTCCTTTTGCTCACAATATTTCTTATAATCCTACACTTTGCCCTGAACCCTCTATATCCATCCCTACTCACAATTCACAATAAAGCACTATTCATTTGGTTCTTTACCCTTTATTGACCCTTTCTACTTAGCAATTCTTGGTCCATTTTCTAATATAAATAAATCATACAGCCATACTCCTTGAACTTCTTCAGCTGTATTTTTACTCATTATCCTGTCACACAAGACAAATCTAGAAACTGAGCTAGCAGATTTAAAATCTCTCTTGGTAGGTAAGAAGCATAGAGGCCAATACTACCCAAAGCAATCTACAGATTTAATGCATCCCTATCAAATTACCCATGACATTTTCCACAAAACTAGAACAAATAACCCTAAAATTTATATGGAATCATAAATAAAACACCCAGAATTGCTTTGTTCTCTGAAAAGAACAAAGCTAGAGGCATAATCTTCCCAGACTTCAGACAATACTCTGAAGCTACAACAATCAAAACAGCATAGTATTCACACAAAAAAAACAGACATATGGATCAATGGAACAGAATAGAGAGCCCAGAAATAAATCCACAACATGTACGACAGTCAATTAATCTTTGACAAAGGAGGCAACAACACACAACAGAGAAAAGATAGTTTCTTTAGCAACAGTAGTGTTAGGAAAGCTGGACAGCCATGTATGAATTAATGAAGTTTGAACACTCCCTCACACCATACACAAAAATAAACTCAAAAATGGCTTAAAGACTTAAACTTAAGACAGGACACCATAAAACTCCTAGAAGAGAACATAGGCAAAATATTCTCTGACACAAATCGTAGATTATTTTCCAATGTCAGATTCCCAAAGCAATAGAAATAAAAGCAAAACTTAAAAAATGGGACCTAGTCAAACTTACAAGCTTTGGCACCGCAAAGGAAAGCATAAACAAAACGAAAAGACAATCTACAGACTGGAAGAAAATATTTGCAAACAATGCAACTGACAAGGGATTAATTTCCAAAATATACAAACAACTCATATAACTCAGCAACAACAACAAAAAAAAACAACTCAATCAAAAAATGGGCAGAAGATCTAAATAGATATTTCTCCAAACAAGACGTACAGATGGCCATGAAACAGGCACATGAAAAGATGCTCAGCATTGTTAATTATTAGGGAAATGCAAATCAAAACTACAGTGAGATATCACCTCTCACTGGTCAGAATGGCCATCATTATAAGTAATAAATGCTGGAGAAGGTGTGGAGAAAAAGGAACCCTCTTACACTGTTGATGGTAATGTAAATTGGTACAGCCACTATGGAACATAGTATGGAGGTTCCTTTAAAAACTAAAAATAGAGTAACCATATGATCCAGCAATTTCACTCTTGGGCAAATATCTGGAGAAAACTCTTAATTCAAAAGGATATATACATGCATATCAATGTCTATAGCAGCACTATTAACAACAGTCAAGATAAGGAAGCAACCTAAATGTCTACTGACAAATGACTGGATTAAAAAAATGTGGTATTTATACAGAATGGACTATTACTCAGCCATAAAAAAGAATGAAACATTACCATCTGCAGCAACATGAATGGAGCTAGAGATTATCATACTAAGTGAAGTAAGACAGAGAAAGACAAATATCATATGTATCATATGGTATCCCGTATATGTGGAATCAAAAAATGATCCAAAGAATTTATTTTCAAAACAGAAACAGACTCACAGACATAGAAAATAAACTTATGGTTACCAAAGGGGAAAGGGGAAAAGGGGATAAATTAGGAGTCTGGGATTAGCAGATACAAACTATTATATATAAAGTAAATAAACAACAAGGTCCTACTGTGTAGCACAGGGAACTCGGTATCTTGTAATAAACTTCAATTCAAACTGAATTCAAATTCAGTATCTTGTCACTAACTATAATGGAAAAGAATCTGAAAAAGAATTCATGTATGTGTGTGTGTATAAAACTGAGTCATTTTGCTGTACACTAGAAACTAACACAACATTCTAAACCAACTATACTTCAATTAGATAAATAAATGAGGCCAGAGGCCTGTGTCCTTGGAAGCCCACAAAGTACCTAAGCCCTATTTCATTCGACCCAGTGAGGAGTACCCCTAACTTGTCATTCTGTTTTATAACTCTATCGTGTGAAGATCACATCGCTAAATCTGCCTTCCTGATATCTTACACAGATTTCTACGCAAAAGCTCTTCTAGTTTCTTTAGAGCTCCTTCCCCTCAGGGTTTTGGCATTAGAGATGTGTGGTGGTTTGATTAGGGTTGGGAGGCATGGCCAGAAGATAATGTCCTTCCCCTTTTCACCAAAAACCTTGGTGCTGAAAAACTGCCTGCATGGTGAATTTTTCTCCCAGGAAATGCCTTGTTCTCCATTATGCTAGTTGCCTTTCCCTACAGGCCCTCAAGCCATCCCCAGATGTGTCTGATTTTTAAGAGAGCCGAGTGGGTTTACACTGAGAGCCTTGCCACACCAACAGGTCACTCTCCAACTCTGAGTCAGAGAATCAAAGAGCATAATTCAAAGCACATACTAGTATTTATTGCTGCAGTGGTTTTCTTGTCCTGTCTGTAATCTTACCAAAATTGAAAGTGGAATACCTTCTGAAAGAAGTTGAATTCCTTTCTGCTGTTCATCCTTCTTAACCCCTATATAGTTGTAGCTTTCAAACAAAATGCAATGGCCTGTTAACAAAGCTTTCTATTTCTACTCTGGGCTCCTGGCTATCTGTTCTCCCAGAGAATCATGAATGATCTTTTTAACATGTAAATCAGATCACTTAGCTTCCTTGCTCAACCAGCTTCCTCCCACCAATGGCTTCCCATCCTCCCAAGTAAGATTTACAGAGCCCAACAGAATCTAGCCCCTGCTTATTCAACACACCAAACCACACACTTCCCGCAGGTCCTTTGTATTCATTGTTCCTCCTCCCCAGAACACTGGTCTTCCATCAGGAAATGCTGATTCTGCCTCCTTTCAAGTAATAGTTCATCCGTCACTAAGAAGAGGTCTTCTCTGAACACCTAATTTGAAGTATCCCCTTCTGCCTTACTCTCAATCACATCACCACACCTATTTTCTTCATAGCACTGATCTGTGCACTGTAATCTTATTTATTTGAAAACTGTCTATCTTCTCAAACAAGAATATAAGCTCCTTGAGGGCAGAAATCTTTTGTGTCTTGTTCATACCTGTACCTCCAATGCCAAATAGTGTCTAATACATAACAAGCACTGTAACAGTTTTATAATTGTTTGAATCATTTACAAAGCTAAGTACTACTTCTAATGTAGTTAGGTTTTTAAAAACTGATTTCTACAGCCAATAAGACGGCCTGTGTTCCCTTCTTCATTCTAACAATCTGCCTTGTATTCTCAGAAAGTCCCCTTCCTTTCTCTGAATATAAAAGTTGCACTCAGAAAATAAGATGGCAACACTGTTCTCCGGGTCTGTGGGGTTCCAGAACCAATGTCCTCAGGCAGCATGAATAAAAATCTGGCTACTAGCATTGCACTTACATGTGACCAGAACAACTAGGCTAATCTGACCCAAACATCTGTGAGAGAATTATATTTGATAAGAGTTCTACGAAACACCCCCAATACCTTAAAGATAACCTCATAGGAATACGAACATTTAGTTCAGTCATCTGAGTAGTGGCACATTCTATAAAGCCTTAATAATGACCTTATTATGCCCAGAAAAACAAATACTTTGTCCTAGCCTTCTAATCAGCTGCATTTAGCAACTAACATCCATCTTTTGCAATAAAATGCCACCTCTGAGTTCCTATTCCTATCAAACTATCACTGGTTTGGGCAATAGATAAACAGTAACTATAGTTAACAAATCTACTTGTGTGGGACCCAAGACAATTAATTAAACTTACTGAGAGGAGCAGAATAGCCTCTAGTCACCTGGAGACAAGTTTTAAAGATTCTAACAACTGTAATACTTGGGCACACCAAAATGGCTCTAATCTGAAAAACAGCCTCATGTCACTTCCAATGGAGCATCTATACTGAAACCGACCTTCTCCCTCCAAAATAAATAATGTTTCAAGTCAGCTGAATCTTGAACAATGACCCTGACTTTTCTCTAAAATAAGGGCTATGACAGCTACCTTAACGAGAGGCCCAACAAACTCAGGACAAAGGGCTCACTGGTGCTGACATTGTCACTTCATCTAGGACTTCAGCTGATTCACCCTGATGGGCTGACAGGTCACTGATATCAGCGCCTTGCCCACGATTCTTATTTATTTCACATATAAAAACTATCTGCTCAAGACAAATGCAAGCCAGACACCTTTTCCTGATAGGAAGCCTTTCCCTTTCTGACTTCATTGAGCACCTTGGGGGAAAAAGTTGTCATTCCAGGCCTACATTAGTAACTCTAGAAGGACAGGGAACAGAGACCATAAAAAGACCAGAATGTTAACCTCAGTAATTACAAAAAAGATTAAAAAAAAAAAATCAAAATCACCCAGAGAAGGAACTAATCTCTTCAGCATTAACAAATTGGTATTATTAAGGTAATCTGAAAAAGAGTCACAAAGTCAAGACCCGAGAATATCTGGTCCTTGGCCATACCAGTAAATCAGAGAAGACATCCTTTAACCAAGTAAGCTTTGTTCTAACAAACTCAAAAAGAAAGATAAGACAAGGAAATTAAAAAAAAAAAAAAAAAAACCCACAAACTATCCACTCCACTCAAAGGAAGGGAGGGAGGGAAGAAAAAAGAGAGAAAGCAAGAGACACAAGGAGAGACAAAGAAGGAGAAAGAGAGAAAAAGGAACAAGGAAGAGCAATGCCCAGTGTTATAGATTAAACATGGCCACAAATTATTTGCAGCCAATTCCCATCAAGAAGTGGAACTCATTTTCCCATCCCTTGAATCTGAGTTGGCTTTGTGACTTGCTCTGACCAATAAAATGCAACATGAATGACACTGTGCCATTTCTAAGCCCAGGCCTTGAGAGAACTTGCAACTTCTACTCTCACCCTCTTGGAACCTTGCAAGGAAGCCAAGATAACCTGCAGTAAGAACCATAGCACCCTGGATGACAGCTCCAGCTCAATGCTGGAGAGAGGCTATCCAGGTCCAACCAGCCCCTAGCCAACCTGCCAACTAACCACTAACACATGAGTGAGTTCCGCAGATACCATGTGGAATAGAGGCAAGCTGTGCCAGATGATCTCTGCACAAATTGTCAGCCCACTTAATAAAAAGCAAGTAAATAGTTATTTTAAGTCACTGAGATTTGGGGTAGTTTGGTCCACAGCAATAGAAAAAGAGAAAAACCTACAATCAAAAAATACCAATAGTGACCCTCTCAAAACCAGCATGTGCCATCGTGTAAGGAAACTGGAATCTCTAAAGAACAATATATAGGCTTACTCTCCATTGATAAAACGTATACCAGAGAATCTCAGCAAAATGCTCAGATTCATCAATTTGTTCCTGCATCCATCCCATGTGTAAATAAACACCTGGAGAAGATACATGCAAATATATGCATACCATAAAGGACTTATATGCAAAATACACAAACAATTCTGCAAATCAGTAAGACAAACAACCCATTTTTTTAATGGGCAAGAGTTGAACAGGCACTTCACAAGAGGATACTTAAAAGGTCAATATGCATAAGAAAAGATATTCCACATCAATGGTCATCAGGAAAATGCAAATTAAAACCACAAAAAGACATCACTACACTCCCAACAGACTAGTTAAAATGAAAAGGACTGACAATACTAAATGCAGTCAAAGATATAGCACAACCAGAACTCTCATACATTGCTGTTAAGAGAATAAATTAATACAACCACTTTGGAAAAGTGGTAGTACTTAAACATACATTCATCCCATGAACTAGCAATTCCACTCCTGGGTATATAACCTATAGAAGTGAGTGCTTACACAGTTCAAAACTGGAAACAACGCAATGGAAAACTTATGGTATAGTCAGACAATGGGATATTACATAGTACTGATAAAGAACAAATCATTGCCATACGCAGCTACATTCAAGAATCTCAAAGACAATGCTGAGCAAAAAAAAAGAGACACAAAAGAGTCTATTAATACAAAATTTAAAACAGATAAAACTAACCTATGGAAATGAGAACAGTGATTATCTTTAGAAGTCATTTTTGCAAAAGAGATGCTAGAGCATTTTTGGTGTTTCCAGAGAAAACTGCCTATACAAGAGTATTTGAAGGGACAGCTTATAACTGACATGATGATGGAAGCAGCTGATTGTGCACCTGCCTATCCAGCCAAACAGATGCTGCTAGGACTACTTCTACTTTAGGAAGGACATGCTCTAACTCTTGCACTGGTCTGTACAACCTGGCCTTCTGTGGCTCCATGACCAAGTTAAGTGCTCTAGTTTAGGACCTCATCATTTTCCACTGGCCCCCTTACCACAAGACAAACTGTGATAAGGATGATCTTTGAAAACTACAAATGTGGTGGCATCACCCACATACACCTCTACCAGACACACACACCCCTCCCTAAAATCCTTCAAAGATTCCCCACTGCCTATTGGATAAATTCTGTACTCCTTAGCAGGGTACTTAAGTTCCTTTATGAACTAGTCCTTGACTACCTTTTTCCTCTCTCTCCATATATCCTAAGTTCCATAACATATTAATTATAGTTGGCCTAGAAAGCTATGCTTTTTCTCACCTCAGTATCTCTGGGTATACAGTTAACCCTTGAACAATTAGGAGGTTAGGGGCACTAAACCTCCCCACAGTTGAAAATCCAAGTATAACTTATAGTCAGTCCTTAGTATCCACAGTTCCTCTGGTATCTAGGATTCCACATCCACAGATTCAACCAACCACAGATCGTGTAATACTATAGTATTTACTATTGAAAAAAAATCCATTTTGTTCAAGGTTCACCTGTATAATGCATCCTCTAACTAGAACAGCAGTTCTCAAAGTGTGGTCTCAGGAGGTCTAAAAGTGAAACTGTTTTCATAATAACATGTTATTTTCATAACAACACTAAGATGTTATTTGCCTTTTTCACAATGGTGACAAAAGCAATGTAGGTATAACTGTTAGTGTCTTAGTATAAATCAAGGCAGGGGTATCAAACTGTACTAGTAATGTCATATTCTCCACCATTCCACATCTGCAGTTTAAAGAAGAAAAGATAAATTTTACCTAAGAATGTACTTGATAAAACAGTAAAAATTAATAATTTTATTAAATTTCCAACTTTGAATATTTTAAGTGACAAAATGGGAAGTAAGTATAAAGCAAGCACTACACTGCATATCAAAGTACAACTGTCTTCAGGAAAAGCACCTGAGCTGCAAGCTGAAATAGCTGCTTTTTCATGGAATACTATTATTTGTTAAGTAACCAACTGACAGGGAAACTGATTTTTCAGACTTGGATATGTGGTAATATTTTTCTCAAAAATGAACAGAGTGAGCCTGTTATTTCAAAGAAAACAAATAACAGTATTTGTTAACAATGATAAAATTCAAACTTTTAAGCTAAAATCAGAATTTTGAAAACACGTATCTGTTACGCGCTAGACAGCTTCTCAATTCTTTAAGACTTTACTGGTGAAATGGCGATATTAATGAATGTGATTTTTTTTAATTGCATAATGAACTGTGTTAAACATTTGGAAGATCTGGAAAACTCAGTGAACCAAAATTTTGCAACTGACCAAATCATGATGTTTCAAAATCAGACACACATTCAATGTACAAGATAGACAAATGAATTTTAATATCACTAAGTAGAAAAGTTCAGTAATATGGTTTCAGATTCTACACAACTAACCTTCAAGAAACCACCACTTGTTGAGTTTCGGTATAATATCAGAGAATATCCATAGTTACCTGAGGAAAATGTTAAAATACTCCTCTTTTTCGTCTACATATCTGAGTCTAGACTTTTTTCATATACTTCAACCAAAATTTCATAGATATGCAAATGGTATTAGTATTATGTTTTTAAAGGTCCTTATTTTTTTAGGGATATATACTGAAATACTGCAGGATGAAATAATAACATCAGATTTGCTTCAAAATAATCAGGAAAAGGAGTAGGAGTAGACATGAAACAAGACTGGCTATAAGCTAATAAATGTATATGGAGGTTCATTTTACTATTTTGCTGCTTTCAAATGTTCAAAGTTTTCCACAATAAAGTACTTAAAAAAACAAATCTCAAAAAAGGAAAAAAAAATATATATTTTAAATATAGCCACTGAAATGAATTTTACACATTAATCTTTTATTGAAGCCCAGTTTAATTCTCTCCTCATCCTTACCTTTCTATATTGATTCCTCTTTTCTTTTTTTTTTTGCATTTATTTGTACCACACAATTAGACACAACTGAAGTCTACTGCATTCTGTCTATACTATAGAATATAACTCATTATATTTACTATTGTTTTGCTCATTTGTTCATGTTTTATCTCCACAGCTAGCCAGTAAGGTCTTTTAATACCCCCCAAAAATCTTAATCCCATAGCCCTAGAATGGTGCTAAGCCTTCTAATGGTCCCACATACCTTATCTGACACTCAAGTATCTCTGAAAAACCCGGGGACCTATGGAAAAATGTAATATTCTTCTTGTCACTGCAAGGGCTAAAATTCTGTGCTGAAATTTATTTTTACTCTAGTAAAAGATATAATATTGCCTTATTCAAATTTAACAGGGGTTCCATTTATAGCATCAAAATGCTAAGTCTCCAACAAGTTAGGGCAAGCTAGTAATAATAAGCACACGCTTTTCCTCCCAGAGTTCAAATGGGAACTTGAGTATCTAGACTCATTCAGAGAAACAAAATTATACATTACTAGATTTAAATAGAAATTGTATTATCTAAGTGATTGATTAAATATGCTAAAGTTAACTTAATAAAAACTTCAGCTGTAATATAAAGAGAGTTTACTTCCCAAAAAGTCACAAAGCCCAGGAAAAAAGAACTCACCACCTAACTGAAGACCAAGAACATTGGAGAACAAGTCTATTAGAGTACTTACAAGCTTTAAGAGTTGATTTCTAGCCCCTTTATTCTTTTAAAAAATGTTTTTAAATTATTTTTTTCTCTAAACATAAAAGAAATCCATAATCTTTATTAATAGAGATAAGCAAAAAAAAAAAAACAAAAACAACAAACCATCCCACTACCTCCTTCATAACATTTTGTCTCACTACAGTAGTCCTTTGAGGGCAGCTCATTTCCCCAGTGAACATAAATGCCTCTCTTCTACAATTCATCTATGAAAGCCCTAACAGGAAGGAGGTGGGGGGTGGAAAGCACATGGGGCTTAACTCAATGAGAGTAATTACGTAGATTTGTTTTTCTATTTTTTTACATTTCACTATTTGTATAAATCCAGGGTCAGAAAAAAAAAATACATTTCCATTTCCATGGAATTTTTTTGGTGTATAATAATTTGGGGTGCATTTTTCCTGTGTCCTTAAAATTTCTTACTACAGCAGCAACAAAGTCTTACATTTCCAATTGCCCAATCAGGTAGTAAACACAACATATTCACTCTCTATGTAAAATCTTACTCTATTTTAATGTATATTTAGTTACTCAAAGTACCATTCCTTTTATTTGCTATTTGTTATGCTGAGTTCCTACCCAACTCCAACAACAGATCTTCATATTTTGTGTACAGTTAAATGTGCACTAAAAACTAAGTTCCTCCTCAAAATATCCTATACTAGTCTCAATCCACACATATGCAAAACAATTCCAGTGTCATAAAATTCGCCCACAAGTACCCAACTGTAATGTTCACCTGATCTCTAACTTAGATGTACTGCCTTATCCATCCAGGTGAAGTATAAGAACTGTATTTATCAAGCATAATTTGAGGAGACACTGGAGAAAGAAGAGTGGATAGCCTCCAGCAATTCACTTAGGAAGGGATATTCACCACCCAGAGCCTAGGCTTACTAACAAGTTTTCAGCACTGTCAAAATTCTCACAACAGTTTTGACTTTTCACTGGACTCTGTGTCTTAATTAAGTAGTCTGGGTGACAGTACAAAAAATTAATTTGAAGCTACCTTTCTTCTTCCTTACTCTGAAAAGTCGAATATTGTCTGTCTTCACTATTAAAATCCCCAGAGATTTCAATTCTGCAGAAGCTCTGCATGGTTCTAAATTTAGCCAAGTAATAGAAATAGTTGGAAGGCATGCGATTCATTTTAATATCTGCACTTTCATGTTGCCAGGCAGCTAATTTTTAAAGTTATCTTAGATCAGTCATCCACATAAAAGAATATATAAGCCATATAATCAGTTGATAGGTAATTGTGTTAATTAAATTATCTACAACATCTAGAAACAACCAACATTGCCCCTCAAAAAATATAGTCTGTATTTCTTCCACAGGGATAATAGGCAGGATTTTAAATATTGCAACAAAACATGTTAATTGCAGATCACTTTCCTTATCACTTATTTATGTTTCCACATCAAAGGAACATATACATAGATTTAAAGAGTTTCACCTTCAGTACCAAATATGCAAAGTGTTTTTGTAGAAGGAACTGACACATCTCATTTAACGTAGAGTCCCAGAGCAGGACATTCTCAAGTTGAACTGTAAGTGACTGGGGTGCACCAGATCCCAATTCTAAGGCTAATTCTATTTTGGATTTTCTAAAACATCAGACCTCACAAGGAACCATAAAACCATAGTAATTTTCAGCATTACTGTTCAATACAATAAACACCCTAACTTCATGTCAGCTTCCTAGACTGCATTCACAGACCAATGTGTAAAAGGCATGCAGATGAATACAAGATGCAGGTTCAAAGAACAAAGTATGAAAGACCTAGTTTAGAAGCTTCCCTATCTAAGGAGATTTTAATTCAGAGAGCAGAAAATAACAATGAGGGAAACAACTCTTAAGTGACTACACCGCAGGAAGAAAAAGCCTGGATCACACAAAAGGAAGCAGGATAGGAATGCTTATTTTCACCTTCACGCGTCACCTGCAAGTTAGGGGAAGAACCAATACAATGCCAGCTTTCTGCACAATACCCCATCTCCCATGGCAAGTCATCAAAGCTGCCTATAACTCACTTCATTGTAAGAAATAATTCAATTTAGACACTGTATTACTTCTGGAAGTACTTCTGTGAAGACACAGAAGAGTCTTAGATCTGGAATCCACTCTATTTTTTGTACTGGAAATAACGGATCCCATAAAGATAGCAAAGGATAGATAATAAAGATTGAGAGCAGTTCCCCTTTAAGGAACCATTCCCCATTAAAGAAATCAGGGTTCCTTGGAAAAATGATTGATTCCAGGTTTGGGGCAATCACGAAGTGAGCCCAAAATTACCTTGTGCCGGACTGTAAGAAAGTCCTGGGGGGAAAAAAAAGTCCTAAAAAATCTGACTGGGACAAGTCAAAAAGACACAGGAGTCAGTCTGAAGGGGCTCCCATTAACTAAACTTATGACAATTGCTGTATGTTTAATACTAAATATTGTCAAAAATACTAAATACTGTCAGTATTTTTAATATTGATGATGGATTGTAATATACTGAATTTTTAAAAAATACCAAATCTGTAGTGATCCTCAAAAACAAAAAAAACGGGAGAAATAAAGCTCTTCTTCATAGGACACCAACTAGTAAATGCAGAAGGAATGACAGAATCAACATTTTGCAACCACCAATATAATAACTAATTCAGACAAGGATCATCAATGAATGTTAACACTACTGGGTAAAACACCGAGGAAAAGAGTTGCAGAATCTTAAGTATCATCCCACAGGTTGTTACTTAATTACAAAGGGAAAAAGGTACCTTTACAAAGAAGAAATGTAGCCTATGTCAACTTACCTAAGTGATCAAACTTAACCGATAATGGGACGAAGTGACATTATGTGCACAGAGAAACGCA
The DNA here is from genome assembly GCF_009834535.1 of Camelus ferus. Classification (NCBI taxonomy): domain Eukaryota; kingdom Metazoa; phylum Chordata; class Mammalia; order Artiodactyla; family Camelidae; genus Camelus; species Camelus ferus. The sequence goes on from NC_045707.1 coordinate 22,932,373, forward strand.
CATCACCTAAGTAGTATTCTTGCCAAAAATGTTTCATCTGAATCTAATCATGACAAATTCAAAATTGTAAACCATTCTTCAACATAACTGGCCTGAACTCTTCAAAAATATCAGTGACACTAAAAACAAAAATGGAGAGAACTGCTCTGAATTAAAAGGCTAAAAAGACATAATTAAATGTAATTCAAGATCCTTGAATAAATCTAGGGTTGGAAAGGAAAGCTTTAAAGCAGTATCTCAATTATTGAGATAACTGAGGAAATCTGAGTATATACTATAAATTATTGTATCACTATAAAATATTGTAAATGTGGTAATGAGTTTGATAACAGTATTGTAGTAATAAAGGAAAATATCTTGTTCTTTGCCAATATATGCTTAAGAAATTTTGAGTGAAGTTTCCTGATGTCTGTCATTTCCTAATACAAATTTCCTAATAAAAATTCCTAACATACAATAAAAAATAATGTGTGTGTGTATAGGGAAGGAAGGGAGAAAGAGAAGTGGAAAGTGACAGAGGAAGGGAGGGAAGAGAGGGAGAGAGAGGAAGGGGATGAAGAAAGTGTGAGAGCACAAATGTGACATAATATTTGATAAATATTAGGTAAAAGTCTTACTATATCACTCTTTCAACTTCTCTATACGTTTGGAACTCTTCCACATAAAAACACTGGAGTGAAAAAGAACAAGCATCAACATTAACCCAAGCTCTTAGCTATTCAGTGTAAATTCTGCTGTGTCCTAAAAAATTCCAGGTGATGGTTACAGGTGCACACTTCAGTATGAAACTGTGTTGTGTTCCAGCTGCATGATGATGGACAAACAACCCAACCTAACCTTTCTGCAATGGTCTGAATGTGTGTGCCCTCTCAAAATTCATGTTAAATCCTAACTCCCAAACATGATGGTATTAAGAAGTGAGGTCTTTGGGGTGATTAATTAGGTCATGAGGGCAGAGCCATCACGAATGGGTTTAGTGTCGTATTAAAACATGCTCCAGAAAGATCCTTAGCTCCTTCCACTATGTGAGGACACAGTAAGATGCCAGTTATTAACCAGGAAGAGGGCCCTTAGCAGAATCAGACTGTGCTGGTACCTTGATCCTGGGCTTCTCAGCCTCTAGAACTGTGAGAAATAAATTTCTGCTGATAAACCACCCAGTCTGTGGTATTCCGTTATAGCAGTCTGAACAGATTAAGACACTCCCTAAACCTCAACTGTGAAACAGGGATAATACAGTACTACTCCATGGGGATTATCCTTCTGAGGATCAAATTATCTAATATGTGCTAATAATATATTTCTGTGACATCACATTCTTTGTTCACTTAACTACTCTGTAAGTATGTGGGGCAACTGGACCAATTTTTAGTCTTTCCATATCTTGGCAACTAGCTTATAAGCTACAATAATTTTATTAAATTTTGTGAATTGCCAAATATATCCAAATTCAAATAAAAGAAATGAAGTGCATTCCATCTAAAGACCAGCAACAACAAATCCACAATTGGCATAAACAGAGCTAACATACTCTGAAGTACCTGTGAAATGGTAGAAGCAGCAGCTTCTCACAACTTAACATTTGCTCCTTCCTCAAAACACTAGTGGATGATATATCAAGAACAGACACAGGCTGCCTTGGTCCCAAAAAATGTTGGTCTTTACATTAAAATCCAATGTCATCAGGCCAGAAGTGCCTCTTAAATTTTGGTATTTCCTGAGGCTTCATCTCAGCTCTCTTACCACTCTGTAGTCCCATTCTCTATCATACTGAAACCCCTTCATGCACAGAGTACTCCAAAATCGAAACACCCCTGCCTCTCTACAGAGCTCCAGATTCATTTGGACAACTATCTGCTATACATTTCCAAAAGTGAACTTCCTGCCAACATTCCTCTAAGCCCAAACCTGCCCCCACTGTTCTAGTGATATAATTGACATATAATATTAGCTACAGGTATACAACATAATGATTCAATATACGTATATTTTATTGTGAAATAATCAAAATTAAGTCTAATTAACATTCAACACCAGACATATTTATAATTATTTTCCTTGCAATAAGAACTTTAAAGGTCTTCTCTGTTAGCAACTTTCAAACATACAATACAGTATTAACTACAACCATCATGCTGTATATTACAACTCCAGAACTTTTAAAATACATATGATATAGTTAATATATATTTTTAAGTATATTATATACATACATATATAATAATATGTACCCTTTTGTCCACCTTCACCTATTTTGCCTATCCCCCACCTCCTACCTCTGGCAACAACCAACCTGTTCTCTGTAGCTGATGAATTTGGTTTTTCTTTTTTTCTAGAGTCTATATAATAAGTGAGTTCATACAGTACTTACTTGTCTTTCTCAGACTGATCTCCCTTAACATAATGCCCTCAAGGTTCATCCTATATTGTTGCAAATAGTGGTTCCTCCTTTTTCACCGCTGCATAATATTCGTGCGCACGCACGTGTGTGTGTGTGTGTGTGTGTGTGTGTGTGTGTGTGTGTGTGTGTAACCACATTTTCTCTACCTATTTATTTGTTACTGGACAGTTAGGTTGTTTCCATGTCTTAACTATTGGGACTACTGACGCAATGAACATCAGGGTGCCGATATCTTTTCAAGAAAATGATTTCACTTTTTTCATATACCCAGAAGTGGGATTGCTGGGTCACATGGCAGTTCTATTTTTAATTTCCTGAGGAATCTCCACAGTGCTTTCCATAGTGGCTATCCCAATTTACATTCTCATGAACAGTGTCACTAGGATTCTCTTTTCTCCACATTGTCCCCAACACTTTTTATCTGGCTTTCTTTTTTTTTTAATTGAAGTATAGTCAGTTTACAATGTCATGTCAATTTCTGGTGCACAGCACAATTTTTCAGTCACACATGAACACACATATATTCATTTTCATATTCTTTTTCACCATGAGCTACTACAAGATATTGAATATATTTCCCTGGGCTATGTAGTATAAATCTGTTTATTTTATATATACCAGTCAGTATCTGCAAATCTTGAACTCCCAGTTTATCCCTTCCCACCCACCTCCCTGCTGGCAACCAACCACAAGTCTATCTCTTGTCTTTCTGATAATAGCTGTTTTAAAGGTGTAAGCTAATATCTCACTGAGGGTTTGATCTGTAGATCCCTGATGATTAGCTATGTTGAGCACCACCCTTCCATGTACCTGTTGCCATCTGTACGTCTTCTCTGGAAAAATGTCTATTCAATTCTTTTGCCCATTTTTTAATCAGACTCTTTTTTCTACTAAGTTGCACGAGTTCTTTATATATTTGCAGTATTAACCCTTTTTAAATACATGATTTTTTGGAAGTACAGTTGATGTACAATATTATGTAAGTTACAGGTGAACCATGTAGTGATTCACATTTTAAAGGCTATATTCCATTTATACTTATTATAAAATATTGGCTATATTCCCTGTGTTGTGCAACGTGTTCTTACAGTTTATTTTATACATAATAGTTTGTAACTCTTTCAAATATGACTGGTAAATACTTTCCCCCATACAGTAGGCTGAATTTTCATTTTGTTGATGGCTTCCCTTGATATGCAGCTTTTTAGTATGACGTAGTCCCACTGATTTTTACTTTTATTGCCTTTGCTTTTGGTGTCAAATCCAAAAAAATCATCCCCAAGACAGATGTCAAGGAGCTTACTGCCTATGTTTCCATCTACAAGTTTTATGTTTTCTGGTCTTCTGTTCAAGGCTTTAATCCATTTTGAGTTATTTTTTGCATATGGTGCAATATAGTACCCCAGTTTCATTCTTTTGCATGTGGCTGTCCAGTTTTCCCAGTACCATTTAATAAAGAGACTATCCTTTGCCCACTGTATAGTCTTGGCCCCTTTATCATACATTGACATATGTGCATAGGTTTATTTCTGGGCTGTCTATTCTGTTCCATTAATCTATGTCTGTTTTTAATGCCAATATCATACTGTTCTGATCACTACAGCTTAGTAATACAGTTTGAAATCAGGATGTATGATACCTTCACTTTTGTTCCTTTCTCAAGATTTCTTTGGCTATTTGGCATCTTTGGTGGTTCCACACAAATTTTAGGATTGTTTGTTCTCTGTGAAAAATGTCACTGGAATTTCGATAGGGATTGCATTGAACCTACAGATTGCTCTGGGTAGTATGGACGTTTTAACAATATTAATTCTTCCAATCCATGAGCAGAGACTACCTTTTCATTTATCTGTAACTTCTTCAACTTCTTTCACCAATGTCATAGTTTTCATCAATGTCATATAGTTTCACCTCCTTATTTAAATTTATTCCTAAGTATTTTATTCTTTTTGCTGCAATTAAAAATGGGATTGTTTTTTAAATTTCTCTGACAGTTATTAGTATATAGAAATGCAACTAATTTTTGTATACTGATTCTGTATTCTGCACTTTACTGAATTCATTAGTTTTAACAGTTTTTTGGTGTAGTGTCTAGTCTTCTACAAATGTCATCTGCAAATAGTGAGTTTTACTTTTTCCTTTCTGATCTGAATGCCTCTTACTTCTTTTTTTGCCCAAGTGCACTGGTTAAGATTACCAATACTATGTTGAATAAAAGTGGTGAGGAAAAGCTTTCAGCTTCAGTTGTGTGTAACACATTAGCTATGGGTTTGTAATATACGGCTTTTATGATGTTAAGGTGCACTCCCTCTATATGCACTTTGTCCAGTTTGTATCATAAATGGATGTTGAATTCTGTCAGATGCTTTTTCTGCACCATTGAGATGACTGTATGTTTTTTATCCTTCATTTTGTTTACATGGTGTACCACAGTACAGTGACTGATCTGCAGATGTTGAACTGTGCTTGCATCCCTGGAATAAATTCCACTTGATTATGCTGTATGATCCTTTCAATGTATTGTTGAATTCAGTTTGCTATTTTGTTGAGGATTTTTGCATCAATATTCATCAAGGATATTGGCCTTTAATTTTCTTTCTTGTAGTGTCCTTGTCTGGTTTTGGTACCAGGGTTATATTGGCCTCATAAAATGAGTTTGAAAGTTTTCCCTCCTCTTCTGTTTTTTGGAAGAGTTGGAGAAGGATCAGTATTAATTCTTCTTTAAATGTTCGGTAGAATTCACCAGTGAAGACATCTAGTCCTGGACTTTTGTTTGTTGGGAAGTTTCTGGTTACTGATTCAAACTCTTACTAGTATTGGCATACCTTGGAGATACTGCAGGTTCAGTCCCAGACCACTGCAACAAAGCAAATATCAAAATAAAGCAAGTCTCACAAATCCTCTGGCTTCCCAATGCATACGAAAGTTATGTTTACACTATACTGTAGTCTATTAAGTGTGCAACAACAGCATTATGTCTAAAAAAAAGTACATACCTTAATTTAAAAATACTTTATTGCTAAAATAATACAAGAGTAACACTGAAGATCACTGATCACAGATCATCATAACAAGTAAGAAAAGTTTGAAATGTGGCGGGAATTACCAAAGTGACACAGAGACATGAAGTGAGCAAATGCTGTTGGAAAAATGGGAGTGACAGACTTGTTCAATGCAGGGTTGCCGCAAACCTTCAGTCTGTAAAAACACAGTATCAGCAAAGCTCAATAAAGCTAAGCTCAATAAGATGAGGTATGCCTGTAATGGGTCTGTTCAGATTTTCTATTTCTTCATGATTCAGTCTTGGTAGGTTGTACGGTTCTAGGAATTTATCCATTTCTCCTAGGTTGTCCAATTTATTGGTAAATAACTGTTCATAGTAGTCTCTTGAGTTACCAGGTATTAATGTCTCTTTCATTTCTGATTTGAATCCCCTTTTTTCCTGGGTAAGTCTACCTACAAGTTTGTCTATTTTATCTTTTTAAAAAGCCAGCTCTTCATTTCATTTATCTTTTCTACTATTTCTCTATTTCATTTATTTCTACTCTGTTATTTATTTCCTTCCTTCTGCTAACATTGAGTTTAGATTGTTCTTCTTTCTCTAGTTTCTGGAGGTGAAAAATTAGATTATTTGAAATCTCCCTTATTTCTTAATGTAGGCATTTGTTGCTATGAACTTCCCTTTTAGAAGTGCTTTTGTTGCATCCCATAGGTTTTGTATTTTGTATATTGCATTTCTATTTTCATTTGTCTCTGGGTATTTTTTAACTTATCTTAGTTCTTCTTTGACCTGTTGTTCAGTAGCATGTTGTTTAAGCTCTACTTACTTGGGAATTTTCCAGTTTTCTTCTTGTAATTGATTTCTTGTTTCATACCATTTTGGCCAGAAAAGATTCTTGATATGAGTCAATCTTCTTAAATTTATGAAGACTTGTTTTGTGGCCTAACATATCATCTACTTTAGAGAATGGTCCATGTAGGTGCATTCTGTTGCTGTTGGATGGATTGCTCTGTACAAGTCTGTGAAATCCATCTAGTCTAATCTATCATTTAAGGCCAATGTTCCCTTATTGATTTTGTCTGGATGATTTATCCACTGATGAAAGTAGGGTATTAAGGTCCCCTATTATTATATTGCTGTCTATTTCTCCCTTTAGGTCTGTTAAAATTTACTTTATATATTTAGGTGCTCCTAAAACCTGCCCCCTTTCTTATCTCAGTTAGCAACACCACCTAGTGACCCAAGACAGAAATTGAGAGTCATCTATCCACAATTCCTTCCCTCTCCTCCCATATATAACCAATCTCCAAATTCTGGTACCATCTCCTGGATCCACCTCATCTTCTCAGCTCCTATACCCTCTTCTCCACTCCCATGACTTACAGGCAGAGAATTCAGTTAATGGGACAAGACCTCCACAGTTCTTTTCTGCATCCAGGAGAGCAGCAGGCTACGTTCCAGTGGTGGCTGCTCTATTAGGCTCTGTCAGCCTTTATCCCTGAATAACTAAAATCTCTAAGCTATCTTTGATGGACACATGTAGTGTGAAAGAGAAACTGTTGTTTCAAGGTATTGAGGTTTAGGGGTTGTTTCTTACCCATCACACTCAGGTTTATCCTGATTTCAACATCTTCTGCACAGCCTACTACAATAGCCTCCTAACAAGTGTCTCTTCCTCTTCTTTAAATCCCCTGGAGGTTATTTCTCGAAGTTGCTACCAGAGCTACCTTTATAAAACAATCATTCCATTTCTCTGATTAAAATCTCCTGAGGTTCCTCTTTGCATCAAACTATTCCAAATGTCTTAATATAGCTCTTAAAGTCTAGCATAAAATTAGGCTCTATATACATCCTCTCCAGCCATTCAAAATAATGTTACCTCTCCATACATACCATTCTTCAATACTCCTGGGTCTTTGTCCAAGCTACTCTATCTGCTTGAAATGCATTTCCACCTTATCTGTGCCTGACAAACTCCTTGTCAACTATCCCACCTATTCTCTCAAGCTATCCAAATTTGGCTCTCTTCTCAAGGCCCCTATTTTACAAACCCTCTTTACTGGAACACACAAGCCCCCTCATTCAAAATGATGTCTCCTCCATCAAAAGGAGTATCAAGACCCTAAGACTGGCGCTCCCTCAAATTCCTTTGTTCAGTTACCAAATATTTGTCCCCACCCCTTTCTTAACCTTCTCTTTCTATCTTAATGAAGATCAATAACAATTGATCTACCTGTGCTCTGGATTTTATCTTCTTTTCATCCTCAAAAACCTCACTTCATTATCATCACTCTCTATTGTCTTGCTCAAATGTCTCATCTTAAAAAACTCTTCCTTGAACCCCACATGCCCTCCCTACTGTCCTCTCTCTCCATCTCTCTGCAATCATCTTGTAATACAGGGCTTATCTGCCTTTTCTTTCCCATCTCCTATTTATTCCACAGCCCAAAACAATTTGGTCTCTGCTCTCACCACTTCAGTGACCCTGATCTCACTGACGTCACCAATGACCTGAGTGCCAAATCCAGCACCAAGTGTCTTTATACTTGACCACTTCACTACACACTGACACAATTCTTTTCCTCCTCCTTGAAAGTTTCTTCTCTAAGTTCCTATCACATAAACTTTTTCGGTTTTCTATCTACCTTCCTGGCCTCCTCAGTTTTCTTCCAGGGCTCCCCTGCTAGCAGTCACATCTTTAACTGTCAGTGTTCTCCAAGACTCCTTCCTCAGCCTTCAGTTCTTCAGTCTCAACATGATCCTTGGATAAACAAAACCCATCACTTCAACTACAATGTATATACACTGTTGACTCCCAAATGTCGCAGCAGTCCCAATTTCTCTTTCCAACTCCAGGCTGGTGCATCTAACTTCCTATCAGGCATTTCCACAGGGTTCCACAGGTACCTCAAATTCAACCAGTCCAAAACAAAACACCTCACCTTTATTCCCAAACATGCATCTTTCTGTACTCCCTAACTCATAAATGATGTCACCATCCATCTTGGCATGGAACCCAGAAAACTAGGAGTTATCCAAGAGCTCATCCCTCTCACAACTGTACTCACACACATACACACATCTCCAAGTCTAACAGATACTATGTCCTAAATATCTCTTTAATTTGTTCATCCCTGTGCACTTGCAGGACCTCTTTAGAACCTATTTCTTATCTTGATTATTTTGACTGTCCCTAAACTGGATTCCCTGATTCTAGTCTATTTTTCAATCCAGCTGCCAAACTGCTAAAAGCAATCTTTCAAAAAAATAATCCTTCGATAGTTTTTATAGTTTAAGACGAAAGTTAAAACCTTCAGCCTATCAAAAAAGGTCTTCAAGATTAGGTCTCCCTACTTATCTCCATAGCCTTTTATCTTAACTAATTCCCAAAAACATCCCATGTGTAGGCACATCCTGCTCCCTGCACTTTGTCAAAGGTATCATGCTGCTCTGCTCTACACCCCCACGATTTATACAGGCAGTTCCTCCCTCGAACTCTCTTCCCCAAACTTCTCTACCTGGCCAACTCCCGTCTGCCCGTCAAGGTTCATAACCCCCTGACAGAAAGTCTTTCCAGATCTCCACTGTGTTTCCAAAGCACCTTGTGCATTTCTCTAGTTCAGAGTTCATCAGGCTGCAGTATCACTGATTAACTGGTCTGCCTAAACCCTCTGAAGGTAAGGATTATGTCTTACTCTTTTACATCCCCAGAACCTAATACTGTATATCTACTGATATGCTGCTTGAATTAATGAATACATTGAGACTCAATTCAAACTATATCTTCTCTGAAAAGCTGAATCTGATCCTGTCATTCAGAGTTAAGCATTCCTCCTCCTTGTTCTCATATTACATTTTATCACTACCTCATAACACTTATGACCTTGTAGTTTACTTATTTTTTTGTAATCTATTATAAAACATGAGCTCCTTGACGATAGAGACAGTGTCGCACCTATCTTAGTATCTTTAGCATATAACACAACATCTAAAAAATAACAGGCACCTACTGAACATTTGAGTAAATGAATGAGTTGCTCTTTTCATAAATTTTCTTGAAGTATTATTTTGGAAGCAGTTCTGCAAATCTGACTTGAAGATCACTCTTTCTATTATAAAAACACAGAAAAACCAGAAACTAAGAGATCTTCTAACATGCTGGGTTTTTGTTTTTGTTTTGTTTTCTTGAGGGGGATGTAATTAGGTTTGTTTATGTTTGTTCCTTTGTTTGTTTGTAGGAAAGGTAATGGGGATTGAACCCATGACCTCATGCGTGCTAAACACATGCTCTACCACTTGAGCTATACCCTCCCAAAGAACTGTCCTGGAAAGAAAACATATAGGTGATGTTTATTCTAACAAAGACTAAAAATAAACTGAGTTTCTCTGATTTCTAAGCAAATACTATATAATAGGCTCACAGTGCATCAAAGCAGTTAAGTAACAGGACTGGATCTATGTTAAGTGAAAACAGCTGGGTTGGTAAGATGAAACAGTGGCAAGTGAATGCCTGTAATTCTTAATTGAAAATCTATAATCTTTCCAGAGGGCCTCAAGTGGCAGACTGTGTGTGTGTGTGTGTGTGTGCGTGCGCGCGCGTTATGCGTACGTGTGTGTGTGTGTGTACGTTATGTGTACATATGTATATGGCTAAATTTGTGTCCCCTACTGTGGGAATTGAGCAAAGCACAAGTCAACAATAAAGGACAGAACAGAATAAACAGAAGAAACTCATGGCCTAAAATGCATTACTGATCTGAATAGATCCTATGACCTGGCCAGTCCGCTAAACTGAAAAGACAATTGCCATTTCCCAACCTTTAAAAACTAGTAAAAGCAATGTTAATGCCAAAGAGAAAAAGGAAGAATTAGAGCACGAAGAAATAAAGCAATATTTTCTCTCTGCCAATATTAACTTCAATGCTATTCTGTTATCCAACACTAGAGAACACTATTAAGACTAGTAATCTGATCATGTTTAATATAGACCGTCCTTCAGTGAAGTAGATTATGCTTGCTGACTGTAGCCACCAAACAGATGTAAATACATCCCAGGTACATGGACAGTGTGCTCATTAATATCTGTAGATACCTCTTTGTTCCTCTTTGTATTATCTACTAACTATAGGTAAAGTAAACTATTGAAGCCAGCCTAAGAATCCATTAAGTGCAGCTTCAATCTCAAGTGTTTACATTTTAAATCAGTAGATGTATCAAGAAGTATTACTGTACTTAACCTTGAAATACTTCCAAAAGTCATCCTGTACTCCAGAAGAAAACAAACCATCAACTCCATTTTACATACAAAAACACTGATTCAGCAAGAGTTAATGAGGGTAAACTCAGCAAAGCCTCAGAGAACTTCAAAAAGGGTCTTAAAAATTCAAGTGTTAAGCACTGGCTCTGATTTTACTCCCTCACAAAGCATACAGAAACCAAACAGGTTGGATTTCTTTTTTAGTTCTCCTGTCTTACTGGTCAATTACACTTAATTTTTCAGCCCTCATACTCATTCAGTTAAAAAGAAAGAAAAAATATTTCTGCACTATCATATAGGGAAAACACTCCAAGCACAAACCCTCTTTGTCTTGTTTCTTTACAGTCAAAAATACTGCTAGGACGGAGAGTAAAACACAAAGAATAAATTTTAAACCAAGTAATTCTGGAAGGAAAATAAGAACTGGAAAGGGGGGTAACTAATACAAAGCTGAAGATACCATGATAATGGAAAAGGTAAAACTTTGGTGGTACAGGCACCAAGGGCAAAAATTTAGTTCAGGATTTCAGTTGTTGGCCTTACAGCTCTGGCCCAAATCAAGACTCTAACAATGATCTCTCCTGGGTATAGTTTAGCTACGAGGGGCAAAACAACTAGCAAAATCACGATCTAGAACACACACCTCTAGAATAGATGTCTCAAATCATCTAATTTTTTCTTTCTCTTTTCCCTGTAGCTAGTAGACAAAAATCACATGCTCTAGAGAGCTCTCTTGGCACTGGAGAGATCACGATCCTAGCAAATTTAACTTCAGTGAGAGCAGGAAACTCGGAATGGAATATACAGAGGGAAATAGGTGAAGACAGAGGAATTCAACTTTGTGGAAAAGAGGTAGACAAAATGAGAGGTCTGGGATACCCTGAAAGGGTTCCAGAACATTACACCTAAATCAAAGAGGGTTTCTGTCATTGTTTTGAGGTGGAGAGGTGCCCAACTGAAACAATGGTGTACCCCAAGGCAGCAAGGTGTGAGAAAGGGGAAAGTAAAAGAATAAGTAATTCAACTGTAGCTGAAGCCTAACCCTGAGAGCAAAGGGAAAACAGCAAAGTATAAGGCAAGTGAGATAAAGCAGCCAGATTTTTTAACAAATCTTTTGCCTTTGTACTAGGAACAAGACATTTAAAAGTTTTAAGCAAAAGAAAGTAACAGATTTTCATACAAAACTCAATGAAATATTAGGAGCAAGACTAGAGGAAGGAGGCCAGTTAAAGGCCATCAGAGTTATCCAGATAAGAGATGGTGGTCTCATGAACTAAGGAAATGGCAGTGCTGATGGAGAGAAATGAAAAGATTCGAGGGAAATTGAGGAGGTAAGCGGCTACATAACTTTATCATTATTGGATGTTAAAGAGTAAGGACTCAAGTATGACATCCTGGTCTCTGGCTTTGCAACTAGGTGGCATGATTCAAAGAAAAAAGAACTGAGAAAGAACAGATTTTCATGGAAAAATTATTTTTGCTCTTGTGATGTTGAGTCTGAGGTGCTGTGTAACAGTTAAACGGAGATGTTCAAGAGACCATCGAATAAATGGGCTAGAGCTCAGGCGAGAGATCAGAACTGGACACAGAGACTCACAAATTGTCAGCTTATAATAACAGACGCCGAGTGAAACCATCAGAGTGGATGAGACTGACAGACTATGTGATGTTCTTCTAAACGTCATCCCAGACAAACTACCAGAGACATCAGAAACACCTGGAATGTTTGTTAAAACACAGATTCCTAGGCTCCATTCTACGCCTACTAAATCAAAATCTCTAGGGATAAGGCCTAAGAGCCCACATTTCATTCATGCCATAAATGTGCACTGAGGGACTATTCTAGGCACTAGGAATACAACCAGATCCTTGTACTCATAAGTTTTGGGTGCTAGGTATAGCCAGACTGTAGACAAGAAAATAAACAGGGTAACTTAAGATAGTGGGAAGTGCTATGGAGATAATAAAACAAGAGGAATGTAATGAAGGAATAGTAAGAAAAGGAAAGTGTAGTACAAGGAAAGTCAGAGCAACTGGCAGGGGCAAGATCATGAAGGCTTTTGAAAGCATTCATTTTTAACAAATTCTCCAAGAGATGCTTGTGCCATTAACGTTCAAGAATCAGAGAGGGAGAATACAACAGCGACCTTACGAAAAACACACACTTAAGAGATGAGCAGGAGAAAAAGAGCCAGGAATGCAAATGGAAAAGAAAGTGGTGTCACTGAAACACTTCAAGAAAGAGAAGGGTCAACAATGACAAAAGCTCCAAAAAACTAGAATAAGATAAGAATGAAAAGAAGTCCATTAGATTTAATAAGGTCCACCATGTTCTTCCCACTGATTTTGATGACTGCTGGGAGCTGCTCCACCAACAGCTCTAGAAACACTAAGTGACTTCTTGTAGAGGTGTACATTCACCTACTACCCATCCATAGAACACTGCTTCCTGGAAGCTATCAGCTGATTACTGTCCTAGACATTTTTGCCTTTTCCTACAGAATCACAAAGGAAGGATAAGGAGAAAGTATAATTTGTGAGTATGGGGAGCGAATGTATTTCAAATGCATCCCTTATTAAGTTTGGATTGTCACTGCCTTGACTACTTTCCTCCTAGCTCTGTTATGAAGCTTACCCAAGTCTGAACCACCATTCTCCAAGTCACGAAGAATGCCCATAATGCTGCTCACATGCCAAAACCATGCACAAACTCTTAACAACTAACACATGCAACAAAAACACTGCCCCCACAAAAATATGAACTGCACACTTGGAAAATCTAGTCTTTTAATATGAATGCTGATACCACTTTAAGGTCTGATAAGCTTTTAGGAAAGAGAAAGTGCTCTGCAGATATGAAATATGGCTTTGATGCTTACTAATAATACATACTCCAGCACAAATGTTAGCAACCTTGAAATATACCAAAAGCATCCATACAAGGAAGATAATGAACCAAGTGGCAGAGTAAACTAGTTAATGAAGTTAAGTCTATTCTGTACACTAGATTAGAATTGTACAGAAGACTAATAGTGGGAGCAAAATTACCTCCAAAAAATTAAAATAGAATTTCACTAGTCTGCAGACCAGCTTTTTCTTTTCTTTGCCCACTACAGGCTCACAATCAACAAACATCAATCAGAAATAAACTGAGTGGGGTAGGAAGGGATAAACTGGGAGTTCGAGATTTGCAGATACTGACTGGTATATATAAAATAGATAAACAGTTTATACTGTATAGCACAGGGAACTATATTCAGTATCTTGTAGCAGCTTACGGTGAAAAAGAATATGAAAATGAATATACGTATATTTGAGTATGACTGAAGCATTGTGCTGTACACCAGAAATTGACACAACATTGTAAACTGACTATACCTCAGTAAAAATAAATAAATGAATAAATAAATAAGTAAGAAAGAAACTGAGTCATTTTAAACCCTGATGATTACCTCACTTATTTCTATACTTTCAGCTCTATAGGATAAGGACTTAAGCTGAGATCTTTTGGGACCTCAGAGTAACTGCACGGGTGCAAAACTAGTTTTTACTTGCCTGCAAAAGATTTTGAGGTCTCCAATGAAAAACAAAACACAAACAAGCAGTAAAACATACTATTAATGCCTTTAGAGAAATGGAAGGATCAGAATATTGGTCTACATCAGGGTAGAGACCATACAAGGGCATTTAACAACTAGCTTCATTTTTTTACCCCAAGAAAATACCCAGAGAAGCCTGAAATTGTCTCCCAGGAAAAAAAAATCAAAGTCTTTGACAATTTAGAAACATCACAGTGGGACAAACAAGCAAGCAATTAAAGGGACTGAAAAGATTTTTTTTTATTTTCTTGTGGTTAGCAAACTAAGGAGGAATAGAATAAGATGAGTCCTTTAAAAATACCAGAAGTGTTTTGACTATTAGAAGACAAGACTGCTTGAGGCTTTTGTACCTTTTCTCCTTATCCTCTCTCATCTCTAGGCTGGGGTTCCCAATTTGATCAGTTCTTTTAAAAGCACAGAAAAGCACTCTGGGAAACTTACTGTCAAAACTTGAAAGCTTAAGCAGCTTTCCCAGTATAGGTTCAAATAACTGGACTGAACGACTCAAGAGATCTTGCAGAAAAGCACAAAGAACACCTGGATTTAGGAAGCATCTCAGAATCTTTCCTTTCACACACCCCAAGCAGAAACGGTGAAATCACTGCATATTATTGTAACTAAGGGCTTTCAACATTAATTTTTTTAAGTGTTGGAGAAAACAGATACATGCTAAGGAAATCTAAGGGAACTCAAAGAGGAGTCAAAAGAGATCAAGGTTAAGAAATCTTTCCTATCCATACCTGTTTTTAGAAATAAACTCATACTTAAGAAGGAATGGACGGCGGGGAGGATATAGCTCAAGTGGTAGAGCGCATGCTTAGCATACACAAGGTCCTGGGTTTATTTCCCAGTACCTCCCCTAAAAATAAAGAAGTTTACCTCCCCCTACAAAAAATAATTTAAAATTAAAAAAAAAAAGAAGGAATGGACAGAGTAACTTTACTGGAGAGATGAAACAAGTGCTACACTGCTAAAGTGGCAACCATTGTAAGAACAAAAGGTAACCACGAGAAGACTATATTAAGTGGAATGTTTTCTTGACAGTGTGAGGATATAGCTCGAGGAAAATACTAAGGCCACCGTGCATGAAAAAGGCCTCTAAAATTAGACCCACCAACTGTATTCATGCACACATATTCAAGCCATGAGTCCAGTTATTTTTCTTACTTATAAGTGGGCAGCACATTCCACAGGCAGACGCTTAGTCCTTTACCCCATCTTTCAAGTACACAGGAAAACCTCATTAAGAAAACACACACACACACAGTTTCACAAAACTCTCTCCTCTGTACTTCCTGGGACCATGCAACCAAAATGCCTTCCTCAAAATTTGCGTTTTCCTGAAAGCTTTCATTGAGTTCCTGATGAGATCTGGAATGGGAGTAAGTTCATCATTCAGAAACCATTACCTACAGCGAAACATCAGTACTCAGTATTTATCTCTAAAGAGTGAGAACAAAGCATAGAGATGTCTGAATATCTCTGGGGCCTGAGAAAGACTTCCTAGAAACTTTGTGAAAGGATTTTAAAAGTGACAAGAGAAGTGCGGTAGAGCTTCTACCCATCTGCCAAAATAATGGCAGAAATTTTTCACAAAATGACAACTAACATACTTTTGACACTGTTACTTATTTACACTAATAATAACAGAACCAGACCCAGTCAATAGATACAAGATCCCCAATTCTCCCCAACTCTCCCACCCCCTGACCCAAGCCATTCTCTCACAGGCCTAGCTGTTTTCAATGTCCTAGCAAAAGTTTAAGCAAAAATCTAACTTTGCACCAGCATTCCCACAAAGTGTTAAAACCACTACCTCACTCCTTTTGCCTTCCTAAGCTGGAAAACAGTGGCCAGGACAGCCCCAAAAAGAAATCTCATCCAGGCCACTCTAGCCAGAAGGTCAATGAAGGTAACAGATGCACCAATCAAGAAAGGAAAAAACAAACAAGGGATAATCCACAGGACTCAGGGGGCCAGCTCCTTTTACCTTCGGATTTAGTATAATTTAGTTGCTAAAAATGACCCCAAAAATGGATTGGCGGAAACAAGGATCAGACACCGAACATTCCACCATTGTTAGAGAAAGCTAGCCTTAAAGTTTTCAAGCTCAACCATCTCCACATGAATGGGGAAAAAAATCTAACCCAAACAGCCCAGACTATAAATATTAACTTATTCAGTCTACTGAAAAATTCAAAGTGGAACCAGCATGCTCAGCTCTCTGGGGTCAGAGGTAAGAATGGTGATATTTATCTCAACAGGAATGCAAACAAACCTCAAGGGGAGAGCCTGAAGCAGTAAAAATTCTAGCCACAGGACATCTGAGATAATCTTCCTCTAAGACCATCAGCACCAAAGATCTCCACACTCAATTCTCTCTGCCCTCAAAGTGCTTCATTCAATGACCTGAACACACAATACTTCTATCAAAAGAGAAATGTGGCAAGAACTGACAGGAAAAAAAAAAAAAAAAAAAAAAAAAAGCTCAAGTTCTTCCAAAAAGTATCTTACACAATCCTACTGAAAATCCATTCCACATCTCCAATCATGATCAGAAATTCATGACAATGAGAGTTCAAGAATAAATTTATCTATTCAGTCAATAAATTTGCTGAGCACCTACTGCATGTCAAGTGCTCTGTTAAGTGCTGAAGACACATCAACAAAACAAGACTATCTACTGAAGTACTTTCTAATGCAAGAGACTAAATATATATAGTATGTTATAGGCTGATAATGGGTAAGGAGGGAAGGAAAGCAAAGAAGTGGGATAGGGAGTTATGTAAATATATGTGGAAGAGGGGGCTTTGCAATTTAGACAGCCAAGGAAATGTCACTGTTAGAGTGACATTTGAGTAAAGACCTGAAGGAGGTGAGGGGACAAGGTTATGCAGTTTTATAAGGAAAAGGTGATTCAGGAAAATCCAGGGAAGAAGTGCACAGCTGCCAAGGCAGAAGTGTGCCTGATGTGTTCAAGGAACAGCCAGGAGATCAGTGAGTATATTGGGAGGGGGAAAGAGTGCTACAGATCTTGGGCTTTAAAGACAATTGTAAACTCTCTGGTTTTTACTCTGATAGAGACAGGAAGCCAAGATCTCCTCTTCCGACTCTTTTCAATTAAAACAGTATCAGTCATCCTATTTTTATATATGCAAGCTTTAAAATTTTTGTTTTAAATTGAAGATCTCTAATACAGATCATACAGTGGACACAAAATTGTAAATTAAACTCTGAATTTTAACTTCTGCTGACAGTTTATCAGACCTTCAAGAAAAGTTCTCTGTCCTCTCAACCCTGTGGAGAACAGCAACAAGGGAAGAAAAATGCAACAAAAATGAACTGAATTGGAGAAAAAAAAGTGAAAAAAATGAACCGAATTGACTATCTAAGCCATGCTAGTCTTGATGACCCAGACTCCACAAGTGGAAAAAAAAAGAAAATATAGTAGAAAGAAAACGAAGGCCGGGGAAAAAGCATTAGGAAGAAAGAGGATCCACAAACAACTTATTCAAGTGCCAGTCTGACTATCCAGAAATACAATAAAATGCTAGGAATTTGTGACATTCCTTAAGTGGAACCTGTCACCTCGCTCCTCCCCAGTTTCCATGTTGCCTACCAACAACAGACAGGACTCCGGCTTCTCAATTTTAGGTAAGTCTATTTGAAAAAAATATATACAAGGACGTTCAACCAAGATCTGAGTTTAAATTTCTTCACACTTCTCTTTGGTTTAATGAACCTCTGGGGCTGTTATTCGGTCATTTCTCGTCATCACCCAAAAACAACTCACTCAGAGTGAATAAATATTCTGAGGAGTTACTAGGCTAATGGTCGCATATGTTGAAATGTCTGGCTCTACAGGAAAATGAATCCGAGAAGAGTTTTCAGAGCCTCAACAGTCAGTGATGAGCTTAGCGTAGGCCCAACTTTTAAGCTCCAGAAACATCTCCCTGAACGTTCCAACTCAAATCTCTGTCCCTGTAATAACCTCGGACACAAGCACGATTTGAAACACTGCAACACCTTTCCCTCCCAATCTTGCAAAGCTTGAAGGAATACGGAGATCCAAGAAACACATGGAGCTAGTCACCCCCAGAGCACCACAAGGGCGCAACAGTTTTTAGGTCCCACCACACAGGCCACAGGTGGCGCCAGCCCCCCGCCCGCCGCCCCGCGCCCCCAGCTTCTCGCCTGCGCTCCCCGCGCACACTCGGGCCTCTCTGGCCTGGGGACCGTCCTTCACGGGAGCCTCGGGCCCCGACCAACCGCCCCCAGTCCCGGCAGCACCAGCGCGGGGAACCCAGGCCAGGGGCCTCCGCCCGCCCGCCCGCCACGCCCCCTCCCCACGGGCCGCCAGCATCGCCCGCCCCCTCGGCCGGGAGGTGGCCTCACCTCACGCAGGCCGTAGCGGGGAGGGCGCCCGCGTCTCCGCCCGCCGCCCGGGCCCACGGCCGCTCGGCTGCGGCTCGGCCCCGACGGCCGGCGGCGGCGGCGCGCTTCTGGGGGCGGGCTCTTCTCAGTGGGGGTTTCCCCAGGGCCCAGGGCGGGGGAGCAGGGGGACTGGGGCGGGGGAGGGGAAAGGGGTTTGGGAAGGAGGGGGGAGAGGGGAAGAAAAGGGGGGAAACCAAACCCGGAAAGGGAGAAAAGGGGGGAGGGGGAAAATCAGAAGGGGAAGAAAGGCCCAGAGTCCGCCCCCTACTGCGGCCTGCGCGCTACGTCACCGCGTCCGGCGCATTCGTCACCGCGTCCTGCGCCCGGCGCGTCCCCGCTTCCTGTGTGCCTCCCTCCTCGCCCGCAGACGCCCCCTGCTTACTCACCCACCCAGCCCACTCTCGCGCTGCCCTCCCCATCCCCGCGCACACGCGCGTACACTCACTCGCTCTCTGGCTCCCTCCTCGTCACCTATGTCTCAAGCCACCAATCCGAATCCACTGCGACCCTCAGTCCACCTGAAACCCATCAAGCCTGTCAGAGTCACCCTCGATTTAAATAACTCTAATATAGGTTTCCCGAGCACTTTCAAAATAGCCTTTCCCTTAGGACAGTAACTCCCACACACAAAGCTGCGTATGTGCAGTGAATATTTGTGGTATAAATGAATGAAGATCATGTGGTAGGTAAGTGTCCATTTTTTCTGATGTAAGGATTTAACTAAATAAAGCAGGTTTAAGTCCATCTTGTTTAAAAATCACTTCTTACCACCACCACCGTCTAACATACAGTCCTTTTTTTAAGAGGCATCTTAAATTTGCACCCCCCCCCATTCTGTCTGTTCGAGGCAGAATCAATTTATTGATTACATGTATTTGCATCATTTATTGACCAAGTCCCTCAAAGAAACCTTGTAGTCTTACATTGATAGAATTCGACCATTAAATATTTACTGTGTGACAAGAACTGCAATAGGCAAAAAAAAAAGAAAAGAAATCAAATAATTACAGTACAAAATAAGTGCTGTTCAGTGTGCTATGGAAGCCCAACAAGGAGCAATTAATTACTTCTTAGAGGTAAGAGAGATTGAGTGAACTACAGAGAAGCTAGAGGTGTAATTTCAGCTAACCTTGAAGAAAGTAAGTAGGAGTTCATCGGAGAGGCAAGAATGGAGATTCCAGTAAAGTTGTAGAGGTAATTCTTTCCTTCAAGGAATCAGCAAGTTCCAGGTTTTTAAGTTGGAGACATGGGGCAGTGATGGCCAGGAGGAAATAACAGCTAATATTTGTATTATGCATGTATGTATGTTTATAGAGAGATAATCTAGAATATGTAGCATTTTACATCTATTATTTCAGTTTTATCCTGTAAACAATATATATTATTGTTATATTCATTTTATAAGATAAGGAACCATGAGGCACCAAAGTCACAGATTTTGAACTGAGACAGTTTATCTTCAGAGCCTTCTCTTACTCACTACACTATCAGAAGTGTAACCGGAAAGAGCATGTTGCAAAGAACCTGTGTGTCATAATGCGGAGTGAACCAGTTGGGTCTTTGGGGGACAGATGCAGTAACTGAAGAACTACTAAGGCAGAAACATGAGGCATCCACCCCTAAGAGAAGCCCTGCTCTCTTTTGCCCCCTTTTCTCACCTCTTACTCCCCAACTATTTGCCAGAGAGAAGGGGAGCAGCTGAAGTCATCTTAGGTTGTGAGAGGTCTGGGAACTACATACTCTAATTAAGATATGGACTAAATAGCAATATTACTACTTCCTGCAACCCCAGGATAAGGTTATCATCCAAGAATGAGATTAGGACTATTAAGATGTTAGACAGAAGGTCAGTCCCTACAGGCTGGGATGAGTAGAGTAGGCAGTGACTACTAATGGCTACAAGGTTTCTTTTGGGGGTGATGAAAATATTCTTAAATTAGATAGTGGTGATGGTTGCACAACTCTGTGAACGTACTAAAAACCTCTGAATTATACACTGTAAAAGGTGAATCTTATGTGAATTGTATTTCAATAAAAACCTTATTTTATAAATAAATAAATTTATACTAGAAACTAAATAACAAATCCACCTCTACCACAGCCCTTAAAAAATAAGAAAAAAAAACCAGCCCCTGTAGAATAGAGCTAAGAAATTGTAACACACTAAAATTCAGTCAAGGTGACTTGAGTGTAACTTCTGAGAACCAGCCTGTATCCTAACATTTATTCATTCAATAAGTATGTTTTAAGCACCTATATTATAGGTACTGTGTGCAGTACTAGGAATACAATGGTAAGCAGCAGAGAAGACTCGCTAAGTGACTGCACTACAGATGGTGATTAGGGGCATGGCATCTAAGAAAGGAGAGTCCGTAAGGGCAAACATTGGCAGAATTTCTTCAGCACACCAAGAATAGTAAACTTGTATTAAGCACTTACTCTGGGCCTGTCAGTGTAAGTGCTTTACTAAATGATTTAAAACTCAAAACTCTCAGATAATCATTATAATCTATAATTCCATATTCAAAATCCATAGAGCCAGGAATGTTTCATAATTCAGAAAATTTCAAGTTTTAGAAAGGTAACATAGTACATTATGCTGTATATTATATACCACTCCTAGGGGTAGCATCCCATAATCAAATAATATTTCAGTAAACAAGTTTGTGCTGTATAGCACAGGGAACTATATTCAATATCTTGTAGTAACTTACGGTGAAAAATAATGTGAAAACGAATATATGTATGTTCATGTATAACTGAAGCATTGTGCTGTACACCAGAAATTGACACAACATTGTAAACTGACTAAGCTTCAATAAAAACATATATATACAAAAATATGTATTTCTGGAGTGAAAACATATGAATAGTCTCCAGTATGATTTTTTAAAGACCATAGATAACCTCACTCCTCTTCAGGTCAGCTTTAGTCACCATATGAGCTACCCCCCAAAATGTATGAATTACAGGGTTTTTTTGATTTTAGAATTGTGGGCAATCATTTTCCCTATTTCTCTGATGAAGAAATTGAAGAGAGGTCAAGTAACTTGCCCACAGGCACACAGCTAATAAAAGGAAGAGAGTATTTTAACCAAGGCCATCTGGCTTGAAAACATATGCTCCTAACTCCACCTGCCCACTCCCGCCGGTAAATCCCTGCTATGGATGTAATGGCCTTGACCTGAGATTCACTGCTCAGGAACATTTTGGGGAGAGAACCAGGAATTCTGAGAAATCTCATAATTTATTTTCTTAAACAAAAGAAACCCCCAAGGGTGAGGAACTCTAGCTCTCAAGCTCCCTTCCCACTTTCCAACTTCCCTGTGACCCGGAAGACCTGGCTAGAACACTTCCCTTCCTCCTTCCCCCTGACCCGGAAGACCTGGCTACACTTCCCTTCCTCCAACTTAACCTTCACACTGGATGATTTTGAGCTCCAGTGGGCAAAACCTAACCCAGGGCTAGCAAAAGAATCTGGACTGTGAGCCTCTGGGAGGGAGGAAAGTGGGGTAGAGATTTGAGAAGGACCAACTCTCAACAACATGCATGACAATGACCGACAGTGTCCTGCCAATGACGACCTCTTGTTTGAAAGTCATCCTTTAGCATTCTATATTAAAACCTCTGGTCTCTTCCATTCCCCCCACCCAAGCTTCCCAGCAAGGCCATTGATCTGAAGAGGAATTTCATCTCTAACCTTTGTCCAGAGGCCTGGCAGCTCACGTGGGTAACCCACTGTCTCCCAAAGTTGGCCCAAGGACATTTCTTTCCCCAAACAAACCAACCTCCCTTCACATCCCCCATTCTGTACTTCCACTGACTATGTGGCTTCTGCCAAGTTCTGCTGTAACTGGCTTCATCTCTCAAGTCGGATGTTTGACTGTTCTATCCCATGCAACCAGGAGGCATGCCAGCTGGACACACTTTCCTTCCGGGCCCCTGGCAGACGGGAGCCGAGACCACAGCTAGAGAGACCCTGAGTCTGAAGGTTTGTGGCTCTGTCTCAACTGTGTTGCTTAAGGAGGGCCTGCCCCAGCAATGATCTCCTCATTGCTCCTGGCCTTCCTATTCCTGGCTCTGGCCACAGTGACCGTTCCCAGAGCTGACAGTCAGTGTCTGGCATGTGGAAGGCCTGCCCTGGACCTGGAGAGTCAGCGGGAGCTGCTTCTTAACCTGGCCAAAAGAAGCATCTTGGACAAGCTGCACCTCAGCCAGCGTCCAACACTGAAGCGACCTGTGTCCAGAGCTGCTCTGAGGACGGCGCTGCAGTGTCTCCATGGGCTCTCGCAGGGAGCACTTCCAGAGGCTGACAGGGGACAGGAATATGAGATCATCAGCTTTGCTGAGACAGGTGGGTTCTTGGTCTGTAGATCTTCCCCCAAACCCAATCTGTTTATGAAAGGAAAACTTTCCTCCCCAACCTAACCCCTGACTTTCTCCCCAAAACCATCCCAAGTCTCGCCTCTCACAGCCTGTTATCTCCTAATCACAGGCTCCCATCCTCCAGGTTCTCTCTTGTAGTTTCGACCTGACCAATGGGCAGCTGAGACGTAGATAAGTTTCATTTCTTTTAAGACCGCCTTCCCCTCTCTCCTCTGGCTCCTCTGCAGGCCCCACAAACTTCCACAGGCTGTGATGTGAGCCCATCCACTTCCTGGGCCTGGACCCAGGGTCTGGGAGCTGGAGAGTCTGTCCTCCCTTGGGCCCCAGGATCCAGCCTCTCCGTTCCCCTCTCCCCTAGATGCCTCATGTGGGTAAAGGGAGAAAAGTAAAACATCAAGATTGGCATACTTCTCCACCCTACCCTTGCCCTCTTGCCTTAATACCTTGGGGTCCCCCCATCAGAACAGGGCGAAAATGGGACTCAGAAAAGTAGATAAAGGATGGAGGATAGAGAAGAGAGAGTTCCTTTCACAGAGGGGAGAGGAGTTAGAGAATTTAGTTGGCAGCTCGAGATCGAGAGTTCAGAGACAGGATTCAAGAAAAAGAACACAAAGTGATGTCTCTGGCCTCTGAGCTACTTGCAAGCTCTGTCTTAGTTATGACAAGCACATCCCATTCCTGGCAGCCTTTCCCCTGGTCAGCATCTACTCCCTTCAAGACCAAGCACTCCCATCCTCAAAAACCCTCCCTGACCTGAGGGTGAGGGGCTCCCTCGCTGGTGGCCCTCACACCCTTACCCTGAACCTGATCCCTCCTTGTGGAATTGCCTTGTTTCCAGATTTTCTGTGAAGTGTGTCTTCCCATAGTCTGTAACCCCTTAAGGTCCGGAACTGTCACTTATACCTCATGTTATCATCAGAGGCTAGTGTGTAGTAGAAATAACTAACACTTATACAACGCTTAATGTGTTCGGAGCCTTTTACATACATGATTATCTCCCTGAGATCCTCACAATAAGCCAGTGAAGCAAATACTGTCATTATCCCCATTTTAGAGGTGATGAAACTGAGGCTCAAGGGGTTGACTAACTAGCTCAAGGATCACATGACTGGGAAGTGGTAGAGCCAGGCAGTCTAAGTCTGAAATCCATGACCTTGACCACTATACCACTCTGCCACCACACCACGCTGAAGGTCAGTTTGACCACAGTCTAGAGTCCTCAGTGATGAATAAGACCGTATTCTATTTACAAAAGGGGGTTTCTGCTCATGATTAAGAACACGAACTCTGGAGCCAGATAAACTGGGCTCAAATCCCTGCTCAGCCACTTATTACTATGTGACCTGAGTTGTTAATAGTCAGTTTTCTTTATTTGCAAAATAGAGATAATGAAAAGATAGGTGAGAGACTTAAGTGAGCTACAGGTAATGCACTTAGAAAGAATAAGATGGGAGCAAACTGGAGTAGAAGACTCAGCTCCTGCCCAACAGGGTTTAGTTGTTGCTCCTAGGAATAAACTACTTAGAATATAAGGCAGAATGAAATAAATGCTGGATGAGAGCACAGGAGCTTGATGGACGAAAGTAATTCTTTGGGACCTGGTAAGACAGGGTAGTCTTTCAGAAGAAGATTGCAAATAGGCTGGTGCCGTAGAATAAGTTTGACTTCACTGGGTAGAAAATGGTAAACAACATCCTAAATGGAGGGAAAAACATGAGTGAAAGTCTGAAGAAATAGTTTAGAGCTTGAAAAGTAGTTTGGAATGGATAAGCACAAGGTGGACAAATGGCCATGAGCCATGAGTCCCTTTAACACCAAAATCTTGCTTGATGTTTTTTCACCTTTGTGTCCCTGACACTTAGCCCAATTCCCATTTTAAGAATGCAGAAACTGAAACTCAAAGAAGATCATTCAACATGGCCAAGGTCATACAGCTTACAACAGGCAGAATTCAAACACAGTTCTCTCTGACTTCAAAGTCTATATACTTTCCACATATTTGCTAATCAATGAATGAACACAGCATTCAGGCTGGAGGAGGCATGACCTGGAATGAAGTTTGGAGGTGAGAATGATTGATGCCTGGATTCTACCTTTTACATTTAAATATTTTGGTTTGAAGTTTTAATTCCAATTTAAGCTGTCATCTACATCCTAATGTGAAAGAAAGATCAGAGAATTGTTCTTGCTGGAGATTTGACAAGAGAGAGCGTGGAGCTTTGAGGAAACTAGAGTAGGGGCCTTCAGTGGCGTCTCGGAACTGGCTCACGCTGGCTCATGAACACTGATGGCGAACATCTCCCAACTTGCATCTGGTGACCTCACGCTGATAGTTTAAAATTGGCCATGGTGGGAAAATTTATACCACAGAAATTGGCAAACACTACAAATCAGGGCTTTTTTTCCCCTCTGGAATCCAGTTGCTCAATATTTACCAGCACACCACCGCCTATGACCTAAAAATTCAAGTTATCTGCCTCCCACAGCTAACATACAATGCGGAGACAGGGACAGGGTAACCACAATAGATGCTCCTTTCCAAAATGGAGGGTGGGGGAGGGAGACACAAAGCAGCCACTGGTCCATGAAAATTTTGATATCCAGCCTGGTACCTATCTCCGTCTACCTCAAGTTCAGAATCCCTTTGGTTGCGGCCTGGATGTGCGCCCTGGTAGGGTTTTCCTCTCTTAAGGAGAACCCACAGTGCTCTCCTGGGCTTCTGGATCCACTCTCTTAACCTTTAATGCCACCCTCTGAGATATCTTTCCTCTTAAACAGGAAATGACCTGTGTTTGTGACTGAGTGGTTTTCTTAGCCTTAATCTCCCCTGAAGAGGTTGAGAGCCCCTCAGAGACTTCTTTTCATTTTGAGTTGTCTCTGTCCCTTTTAGTTCAGTTGTGCTGCTTTCACTATTAAAATTCTCTTTAACACTCTGTGAGCTTCTAAATAATAAATTATAGTCTACTCAGTTAGACAAAAGGCAAGCTACTGTATCAAGACAGACCCCTCTTGGGACTACAAGTCAAGGCGTTGTGGAAGAACACTCAAGATTTTTAGAAGCCCTTTTGTCCAGTTGAGAGGGTCTACAGAACAACATCTTAAATTTTAGATCTTAACAAAGATGTTAGATCTTAACAAAGGCTCTTGCAGTTGACCCTTTGTTGTTTGGATCTTCATTCTGAGGCCGTGTTTTATTGACAGTGCCCTGGATTTGATTTTTGCCCTGAGATGGTTTCTTAGTTTGAGAACCTTTTGCCAGACAGAGAGTTGAGGAATGAAAAAATATTTTATTGTTCAATCTAGCAAGTCCTATTGGAAATGTTTTCTCTAAATTCTGCTTGAAAATTGAACAGTTCCTTTTTTAGTTCATCTCACTCCTGAAATGCCTTATCATAGGAAGCCAAAATAAGCCAATTGACACTTTCAGCATTCTGCCTGGAAATATCTTTAGCTAAATTCACAACTTTGTTAGTTACCATTTCTAGCTTCCAAGTTGCCACAGCCGATAGCCAGTACATAACACAGGTTCCCCTTTCCCCAGCTTCCAATAACAATTTCCTCACTGCTCTTCCTGCCTTCACCAGCAGTCTCCTGCCATCCTTCCAACCTCTGTCTGCCACCCAGTCCCAAGGCCAATGCCACATATTTTAGGTCTTTGCTCTGGAGTACCTCACTTCTGATACTAATTTGTTTCAGTTATCCATTAATATAACAAATCGGCCCAAACATTGAGGCTTAAAGCAAACAAACAAAAATTCAGTATTTTTCATGGGTGTGTGGTTTGACTGGGCTTATCTGGACCCTTCTTTTGCTCCCTGTCATGTAGCTGAGGTCACTCACGCAGCTGTATTCAGCTAGGGGCTCAGAGGGGGCTAGAACATCTAAGAGTCTCCCTCCACATGGCTTCTCATCATTCAGCACTCTAGCCCAAGCCGCTTTAAAGCACAGTGGCTGGCTTCCAAGAGGAGGAAGCTTCAAGGTCTAAGTACTCATTAAGTTTCTGCTTGTACTATGCTTGCCTATGTCTCATTGGCCAAATCAAGTCACATGCCATGTCCAGAGTTAATATGAGAAGGGATTGTACCAATCCATGAATATTGGGAGGTGTTGTTCATTAGGGGCCAACAATATAATAATCTACCACAGCCCTGGCCGGTCATGTGTCTGCCTGCCATAACTGGGGTGACTTAAGAGGTTCTAATGGTAGGGTGTTTCGTGACCTAACAAGAAAAAATTAGCTGGACCAATCAGAGTTTTCTTGGATTTTGGAGTTAGGAACTGGAAAATCAGCTTACTTAGCTAGGAGGAGCTAAGTAAAAGGTTCTGTAGACTCAGGAGCTGGGGTCACCATTCCAGGACCTGAGAAAGCTGACAAAGAGGCAGAAGAGGTAGACCCACAGAAAGAGAAGAATGGAGTAGATTTACACAGGGAGACTGAGATGAGAGGCATCTTGTTGGCTCTGAGAACTGTCAAGAGCAACCTTATTCCAGACCTTCCAGTTCACGCAAAGCCTAGTTGAACTTTATTTTCTGTTCTTTTATGCCCATGAGAGTATCAGTGGCATTCCCACAATAAAGCATCCTTTACTTAAAAAAGCAAATAAGGGTAGCCTAGGCCAAATCATAATGGGCATTTAATTGCCTCCTAAAAGAGTTTGGACATTATTCACCAATAAGTATTTTGAAACCATGAATTTTATGGCCTAGCTTTTTTGGAAAATAATTCTGGCGTCAGTGTAAAATAAAAATTAAAGAAACGAAAAGCCATTCATTCAACAAATGTTTATTGAGTGCCTACTATGTGGTAGATACATAAGGATACAATGGTGAACCATACAGGCACAATCTTTATCTTAATGGAGTTTACATTCTAGCAGCTGGGGCAGGGGGATGTCGAAGGGGAGGAAAAGCATATAGTAAACAAATGAGCAAAAAAACCAAGGTGGTCACAGAGAGTGATATTGGCTATGAAGACAGTTAAGCAGGATGATGTATTAAAGTGACGCAGGTAGAGTTGAAGGCAGCTTTAGACTGGTTAGTCCCCTGGAGAGGAGAATTTGAGCTGAAGGCCAAAAAGGAGCCAGTCATTCAAAGACCTTGGAAAGACATTCCAGGCAGGCAGAATAGCAAGTGGAAAGGCCATGAGGTGGGTCCACGTTTGGTGAGTTCAAGGAACAGGAAAAAGGCTGGTATAGAGAGAATACAGTCATGAAATGGAAGAATGCCTAATCATGCAAATTTTTTATGTTAAAGAGTTTAGATTTTATTCAAATAGTAATGGGAAGATTTTAAAGGGTTTTAAGCTGAAAGGATTAAACTAATCAGATTTATGTCATAAAAAGATCACTCTGGCTGATATGTGAAGAATTGTTCTGGGGTCAAGAGTGAACCAGTTGGCAAGCTATTGCCATAATTTGAGAAAAAGATGATTGTGGATTGAACTAATGTGTGGTAGAGGAGGTGGGGAAAAGTGAAATGATATTATGAACTGGAGGTAGAGTTGACAGATCTGCAGATAATTTCAAAGTAAGGGGTGAGGGCAAGCAAGGCTTTTACAGGAAAGGGGAAGATTGGAAAAGGAATAGGTTTTGGTTGGGGGGGATAAATCTAGAGTTCTTTGAACATGAAAACTTTGAGATAGCATTGGTTATCCAAGTGGAATATCAGACCAACAGCTGGATATACTAGTCTGAGGCTCAGGGAGAGGTCAGAGCCAGGGATTTATACCTGGGATTCATGAGCCTATAGATGGAATTGAAAGCGAGAGGAATTGATGTCTCGTTTTGGGAGAGAGTATAGATAGAGAAGAGAAGGGGGCTCAGGACCTCCAACATTTAGAGGTCAGGCAGAAGAAGAGAAGCTGTCAGCAGAGGAGACCAAGATGAAGTGGCTAGAATCATGAGAGCTAAGAGAAGCAAATATTTCAAGAAGGAGGGGATGGTTAACTGTGTCAAACACTGCTTAAAGGCCAAGTAAGATGAATAGAAAGAGATTAAAGCATTGGATTTGGCAACATGGAAGTATTAGTGATCCTGACAAGAGAATTTCAGTGGAGTGGAGGGAATAGAAACCCAATTAATGTGTTTTAATAGAGGAGGTGAGAAATGTAGGGGGGAAATTGGGCAGTAGTAATAGGTATAGAAAGAAATGAATAGCCATTAGAACCATTGTGGTGAGGGACTAGATGTGGCGAGTGAGGGAGGTGATCATAGGGTTTCTAGAAGTAATAAGGATAGTGGTGCCACCAATTCTAAGAACAGAAACAGGAGTATATAGGGAGTTGGGGAGGGTATGGTCAGTGGTAGAGTGCATGCTTAGCATGCACGAGGTCCTGGGTTCTATCCCTGGTACCTCCATTAAATAAATAAATAAATAAACCTAATTCCTCCCCCTCCCCACAAAAACAAAAAAAAAGAAAGAAAAGAGAAGAAAAATTAGCCGAAAGGGGGGAGGGGCATGTAGAAAAAGAAGAGTAAAAAGAAAAAAGAAGTATATAGGGAGAAAAATAATGATTTCCCTTGGGATAAATTGATTCTAATATGCCGACAGGACACGCATGTAACAAAATTAAGCAATTAGAAGTTTAGGCCTGAAGCTTGGTGATTCCCAAGATGCAAAATGGCCTGGACTGGACATACAGATTTAGGAATCACCAGCATAAACTGTGTCGACTGACCGTGAGTGTGGGCCAGAGTTCCCCTCTGTAGAGTAGAGTAAAAGTGAAGGTCAGCAATAGACCTTGGAGAACTCTTACATTGAAGGGATGATCAGAGAAAGAAAAGCCAGCAAAGAAAATTAAGGAAGAATCATAAGAGAGTTGTGTCATGAAAGCCAAAGGAGAAAAGATTTTCAAGAAGAAAAGGGTGGTTAACAATGCCAACAATGTGGTCAAGAAGAAACTAAGGGAGTTCAAGTTTGCTGAGAACAGATAGGTAGTTGTTAGAATTGACACTCAGAAGACCACAATGACAGGGGCTTCTTGTGTCCACAGGCCTCTCCAACATCGACCAGACTCGTCTTGATTTCCACTTCTCTAATCGAACTGCTGGTGGCTTGGAGGTCCAGCAGGCCAGCCTCATGTTCTTTGTGCAGCTCCCTCCCAATACCACCTGGACTTTGAAGGTGAGGGTCCTTGTGCTAGGCCGACATGACACCAACCTCACCTTGGCCACTCAGCACCTGCTGCAGGTAGATGACAGTGGTTGGCACCAGTTCCTCCTGGGGTCTGAGGCTCAGGCTGCCTGCAGCCAGGGGCACCTGATCCTAGAGCTGGTCCCTGAAGGCCAGTTAGCCCAGAGCTCAGTCATCCTGGGCAGGGCTGCCCATAGGCCTTTTGTGACAGCCCGGGTAAGAGTTGGGGGCAAGCACCGGCTTCGCCGGCGAGGCATCGACTGCCAGGGGAGGTCCAGGATGTGCTGTCGACAAGAGTTCTTTGTGGACTTCCGTGAGATTGGCTGGCACGACTGGATCATCCAGCCTGAGGGCTACGCAATGAACTTCTGCACAGGACAGTGCCCGCTGCACATGGCAGGCATGCCTGGTATTGCTGCCTCTTTTCACACAGCGGTTTTCAATCTCTTCAAGGCCAACTCAGCTGCAGGCACCGCTGGAGGGGGCTCATGCTGCGTGCCCACGGCCCGGCGCCCCCTGTCTCTGCTCTACTATGACAGGGACAGCAACATTGTCAAGACTGACATACCTGACATGGTGGTAGAGGCCTGTGGGTGCAGTTAGGCCACGGGTGGTCTGGGCAGTCCGAGGCAAGGCGAGCAAAACTGCCCTGACAGAGGTGCTCTTCCTTGAGAAGAGGGAGTGGCCCCACCACTGCCTCTGTCCAGAAGATGGACTCCTTCTTCCTGAGCATCGTATGGAAATTATCCCAACTATGACTTGAGAAGAACTTCATCTAAGAAGAGTCATTGTCATCTAAGGAGAGTTGCTGTACCACCTTCATAACCACCAGCCTCTCTCCTAGGGCATAGTCCATCCAGCAAGCTCCACGTCCTCAACCACCACCCCAGGGACTCTGATCCACCTCCAGCTATGAGCAGTGCCATCTAGTTCCCAGGCAGAAGACACTGCTGACCCATCTTTAATCCAGCCCGCAATCCACTACACCTCCATGCTCTTTCTACTCAATGTCCCTCTCTCCTGGTTGAGCTGACCCAGCCCCTTCACCTGATTTTCTGGATTTCCAGAGAGCCCCATCCTGAGATTTACCAAACATGACATCCTCTCTGTGTCTTAAGCCCTTTTCCTTCTTACTTGCCCAGTGGACTGCTAAGGCTCTCTTGGCACAGCCTCATCCACTCTTGTCTTTCTCTGCCCTGCTCTGTGCCCTTTGGGGCTGACTTACCTGAGTTCCATTGACCTTTGGCTTCCTGCCGAGTTTGACTAAGAGGAGACAGAAGCAGGAGATCAAAGGATAGGAGGAGACAGGTCAGGGTGTTTCTTATTCCTGCTCCTTCTGCCCAGGTGCCATGGTTCTGTGTGACTTTGGCTGTGGCCATGTCCCTACAGTTCCTGTCTGACTCCCTGCTAGGTCCTCATATCAGTGTTTTCATGTTATGGGCTTGTAATGGCTTTGCACTCCTGCTAGTCCCTGGGTGTTTCAACGTCCCTGGTTGGTTCCCTTAGCCCTGCCCATACCTCTGTAAAGAAGTCCTCCATTAAATCTTCTTAGTGATACAAACTCAGACAGCTGAGTGGGTCTTTTGTCTCCTGCCAGGACCCTGATTGACATCCCAGATGACATGGAGCCTGCCTGCCTGCCCTGCCCACTTTCTCTCCTCACAGTCTCCTTAGGGCTGAGCTATTGTGTCCATCCCGTACATCATGACTCTTCCTTCTCCACGCTGCCTCCTCTTCTTTCTTAGGCCTCCTCCTCCCTCCCAGAACCATCTTTGCTGGTCTTACAGCTAATAAAGGCCTGAGTTTTACCTGCTTCTCTCCTCCCTCTGTCCCCGCTCCAAGAGATGAGACAGATCACTGCTCAGTCAGCAAGTAGGCTGGCAACCTGTGGGCACATACACGGTGGGAGGCAGAGGCACGGCTCAAAGCTGGCCACCTTCCCTTCAATGACCCGCAAGGCCCCATCCAGGCGTCCTGCCTGGAAGGTGGAACTGGCCAAGGGCCACCTGAGTGAGACAGAGAGGAGAAAAGGTAGGCCTAGGGTGAGGAGAGGGTGGCATTTGCCCTAAGACTAGGTGCTCTCTAGACCTTTGCCCTCCTCCCCCACTATCTCCTCCCTTTGGTTGGACAGCCCTGAACCATGCGGTCGATAATGTCTGCAGCCCAAGGCCGAGTTTGCGCAAAACCCATGTGTCCTTTGGGAAACGTGATGTCTGTGTTTGCTCAGCATATAACCCCCTCCTATCTGGGTCTGAGGTCCCTGGAATAGGAACCCTAGAGGAGAAAGTCTGAAAGGGACCTACCCAGGGGACTGCAGATCTGAGCTGTGGGGCTTCCTGAGCAAACTCATGGAAGTTATCCCGCCTTTGACGTGAGGAAATCTTCATCTAAGGAAGTCTTCTGGTGGTTCTCCTTCCCCCTACTCCACCCCTCTCCCACATCTAACCTCCCTCCCAGCTTCAGTCCCCAGGGCCAAGACTAAGGTGAGGTGAAGTGAAGCACTTGCTTTGGGGGCAAAATTTTAAGGGGATGCCAAAAAATTCATCAATCAAGCTAAATATCTTAATACAGTATTTTTTTTAAATCAAAATTAATGCAAAAAAATCCACGATGAACAAAGTAGCAAATTTTAAAATAAATTAAATTGAAAAGGAATCAGTATTATTCCTTTTCTTCTTTTGTGTCTTGGCTCTGCCTTTGATAAAAATGGGAAAGAGTGGGACTGTCTCCTAAACCTTATCTTCCAGAGTCCCCTGGCCCCTAATTCTAAACTCAGTCAGGCTTTTCTCTTTTGGGCAAGATAATCACTTAGGCTTCTTCTGCTTCCTTAACCACCCCCAAGCTGATTGCTACCCCCAGCCCCCAACCAGGTTGGTGGTAGGGCGGGCCTGTGAGGCAGATGGCTGGGGTATTTATAACCCGGAGCACTTCTTGGGGAAAGTGACTAAGATGCTAAAAGCATATTTATAGCTGGGTTCTGACGCAAGTGTCAGTGGGAAGGTAGGGGCAGGCCAGACACAGCAGCAAGAGGGTAGGAAGAGCTGGGAAGTGGGGCCACCTGACAGAGAAGGGGGGGGAGAGGTGAGGTCAGTGACTCCTGCAGCCTCTTCTTGCTGCTTCCCTTGACTCAGGCTCACCAACAGGTAAGCCCTCTGAGATAACCACCGTGGGCAGAGACCTCTGCTTTGCAGTCCTACAGTCCAGACCCTAGTGGGGAAGAGGGCTGTCACACACCTGCTTGACCAACAGAGAGGGAGCTGGGGAGGCACGGGGCAGAGGGGCTGGAACATGACTCAGGCAGGGTGGAGAGGAAGTTCTAAAAGTCTCACCGTCCCCCTCCCCACCACAGATGCCTGAGTTTCTAGGAAGAGCCTGGCACCCATCACCATGCTCCGTTGCCACGTGTAAATGATGAGGTCCAAAACCAAAACCGAAGGTTGCAGCGATGTGGGCCCTGGCGACAGCCTCTGCTCTCAGGCAGTGGCGAGGGGAGAGAGCTGAGGGACCAGCTTATCTGTCTTCCCTTGTAGAGGCAGGGTCCCCAGAGCGAGAGGTCGGAAAGTGCTCCAAATCTCTCCACTCCCCAGAGCAGCCCCTTTCCTGGGAAGCTGGTCAGCGCTAAGCCCACCGCAGTCCAGTGGCACAGCACTGCCACATGGTGGACACTGGCGGTACTGAGGCCCAGCCCCCAAAGCGCCATCTCTCTTCCCCTGTGCCAGATTTGACAGCCCCACTGGCTAAATAGTGGGGAGATTAATAAATTGGAGGAGAGGCACATTTCCAAATCACACTCACCTCCTCCCAGCTTCTTGAAGGAACTAGGGATTAGGAGGAAGGGTGGCATGAAGCCTACTCTCATTGAGTTCAACGTGGAGGGCCCTCTGGCCCTTTCATTTAAAGTCAGTGAGGAGTGTGGTGAGGAGGGCTGGGACTGGGACTAAGGTTGCAGTACTCACCATGCTTTGTTCCTAAAAGTCCTTAAACCTTCCATTTCCCACCGCCATTAGCAGAGGCTGGTGCCACTTGTAGGGTACCCCAAATCTAGGCAACTCTTAGAGTCCCCTGAGAGAGAACCAGCAGCTGGGTACAGGCCCTTCTGCCATCCTTGATGGACTCTGCCCTGCTGTAAGATTGCATCACTGTCACCCCCACCTCTCTGGGTTTCCCCAGACATCACAGTGACATGCCACCCCCCCACACATGCTCCAGCCCTCGTCCACGTTGTGCTCCAGTCCAACTGGACTCTGGGCGGTCAGCACAGGCAAGGTCAAGGGGTGACTTCTATGCCTCGTGGCACTGCCACCTTGGCCTGGGCAGGAGGACTCCGTTCCTCCCACTCCCCACCTCCCCCTACCAGCCTCTCACCTCTATTCCAGCCCCATTGCTAGAAATAGAAAGACCAGAGTTCTCCTTCCCGCCCAGAGAAGTAACCACTGGAACTCCCAGCTGCCTCATGGAAACTGCTACAGCAGTGGTGGCTGGGCAAGCTAGACAGACTGGAGGTATGGGGGGAAGCTGCCCTTCCCACCTTGCTCATGTGAAGTTCCCTCCCCCGAGCCCCAGACCTTGGGGACGGAGCATGTGAAATCATCCTCCTTCTTGCATCATGCATGTCCACATAGCCCCCCCACCCCCTACCCCTACCTCAAGCTCCGTGACCAGGGCCAGATGGTGAAACCTGAGCTCCAGGGGGGAACCTCCACCCCCTGCAGGGACCTGATGGGCAGCACCGCTGGCCAATCCTGGGGCTCAGAGGGTAGGTCGGGCTGCTGACCACTAGGTGAGGGAACCTTAGGCTGCTGGCTCTAGAGAGTCCCCAGTCAGTAACCAGACATGAGCTGTGAGGGGCAAGCTGGCAGACGGCACTAAACACAGTCACCCATCGGACCATCTGCTCTCTGCCTTCCTGAGTCCCAGACTACAGAAGACAGGTGACTGTACCCTTGGCCAAGGGTAGGTGTGGCATTGGTGTCCGCTGCTGCCGTGCCCACGTTGGCGTCCACGCAGTCAGACTCAGCAGAAGAAGCAACTGCCACCTGACGCTCTCGGCCTGATCCAGGGCCATTCACCAGGAGCATGGGGCTCCCTGATATCCAGCTCTGGCTGGTGCTGCTGTGGGCACTGGTGTGGGCACAGGGGGCAGAGTCTGTGTGTCCCTCCTGTGGGAGTCCCACACTGGAGCCCCAAGCAGAACGAGCTCTGGTCCTCGAGCTAGCCAAGCAGCAAATCCTCGAGGGGCTGCACCTGACCAGTCGTCCCAGAATAACTCATCCTCCACCCCAGGCAGCACTGACCAGAGCCCTCCGGAGACTGCGGCAAGGAAGCGTGGCTCCAGAGAATGGGGAGGAGGTCATCAGCTTTGCTACCATCACAGGTGGGTGAGGGAGAGACAGAGAGCAGGCAGGGAAAGGGAGGCAGAAGGGCAGAATGACAGCAGAAGCAGAGGGAGTCGGGTGTGAGAGGAAGAGGAATTGGGGCAGGAACCAGTTGCAGAGTCCCTGTTTCTTCTAAAGGTGGGTGCTAGGCAGAGCAGCGGGCAGGGCTTCTGGGCGTCTCAGAGGACAGCGTCATCTCCGCTCACCGTCCTCAGGCCCTTGTCCATCTGTCTGGCAGACTCCTCCACCTCCGCCTGCAGCTCCGTGCTCACCTTCCACCTGCCCACTCCTCGGTCCCACCACCTGTACCACGCTCGCCTCTGGCTGCACGCGCTCCCCACCCTTCCTGGCACTCTTTCCTTGAGGATTTTCCGATGGGGCCCTGGAAGGAGACGCCGAGGATCTCGCGTCCTCCTGGCTGAGCACCAAATGACAACCCCAGGCTGGCACGCCCTGACTCTGCCCTCTAGTGGCTTGAGGGCTGAGGAGCCTGGTGTCCTGAAACTCCGGCTGGACTGCAGGCCCCTAGAAGGCAACAGCACAGCTGCCCGACAACCTCGGCGGCTCCTGGACACAACGGGAGAGCAGCGGCCCTTCCTGGAGCTTAAGACCCGGCCCAATGAGCCTGGAACAGGCCGGGCCAGGAGGAGGACCCCCACCTGTGAGCCTGAGACCCCCTTATGTTGCAGGCGAGACCATTATGTAGACTTCCAGGACCTGGGATGGCGGGACTGGATCCTGCAACCCGAGGGGTACCAGCTGAATTTCTGCAGTGGGCAGTGCCCCCCCCACCTGGCTGGCAGCCCAGGCATCGCTGCCTCCTTCCATTCTGCCTGTCTTCAGCCTCCTCAAGGCCAATAACCCTTGGCCCTTGGGTACTTCCTGCTGTGTCCCCACTGCCCGAAGGCCTCTCT
Source organism: Camelus ferus (assembly GCF_009834535.1). Classification (NCBI taxonomy): domain Eukaryota; kingdom Metazoa; phylum Chordata; class Mammalia; order Artiodactyla; family Camelidae; genus Camelus; species Camelus ferus. The sequence continues at coordinate 22,968,871 of NC_045707.1, forward strand.
CTCTCCTCTACCTCGACCGTGATGGCAATGTGGTCAAGACAGATGTGCCAGATATGGTGGTAGAGGCCTGTGGCTGCAGCTAGCAAGAAGACCTGGGCATTTGGAGTGAAGAGATCAGGCTAAGGGCTCCCAGGCAAAGGGCATCTGTGGCTGCAGCATCGGATCCCTGATCCATACCTCCACCCATGGGCCGCTTGGCAGTATGACTGGGTTAGCCCCTCTGGGACCCAAATGGGCACTTTCTTGTCCAGACTCTGGCCTATTCCAGGCTGGCTGATGTAGAGGGAGATGGGGGAAGTGTGTCCTCTAAAGGAGTCTACCCAGAAAGCATGATTTCCTACCCTAAGCCAGCTGAGAAGATGGCAGAGGTGAGGGAGGGAGGGTGGGAAGGAGAAGGCAGTGAAAAATCACTGAGTCTCTCCCAAGAAGAGAAAGCCCTCAAGTGAGGGAAGGAAGAAGCCGATGAGGGCTCCGAGGGCTTGGGATGGGAAAACCGATGGGCCAAATGTAGAGGACTGTTCAAGGGAGGCTCCAGAGGGAGCTGGGCAAGGGCTGACGGGAGGAGTTTAGGAGAGCCCCAGAGCAGGGAGTCCTGAGAGCGGTGCTGAGCTTGAGAAGCTCTCTGGTTTTTCTCGGCGTGGGGTGGGGGAGCAAATGTTTTTACTTTCCTAATAAAAATGAAGAAAAAAATCAAAAAGTGTGAGTCATATAGAAGGGCTGGGCTGATGGTCCAGAGGAGCGGTTGTCAGAGTGTGGCCTGGGAACCCCTGGGGAGGTTCCTGAGACCTTTTCACATGGTCCAAACTATTTTCCTAATAATACTAAGATGTTATTTGCCTTTTTAATTTTCCACATCTCAAAAGCCTACAGTGTTTTCCAGAGGCTGTAGGACATGTGATTACATCATCTTTCTGACATCTTTGTTAATGGGATGTGTGCTTATGTATTCTTGTGTTACAAAATTTTTTTCAGTTTTAATTTCTAATGTGGTAAATTAATATAAATCACATAAACAAAAGCTGAGTAATTTTTTAAAGAGAGTCAAGGAGTGTTGAAACCAAATTGTTTGAGAATCGCTGATCTAGAGGCCCAGAGTCCAGGGTGGGGAGGAGAACGCGGTGTGCTCCGAAAGAGCTCCTCTGGAAGGAGCATGTGTAGGGTCCCTTTTCCAGTCATCGCTGGTCTTGCCTGACCCTCTGGGTATAAGTGGTGTCTGGGTCAAAGTCATGTGGGGGAGGGAGGCTCAAATAGGGCTCCTTATCTTTCCTCCCACAGTTACTACACATATTTGTCAGGCCTCAGACCTCTTTCTCGTTTCACCTTTCCCCTTGACCCTCAGACTGAACAGTTAACCCACTGACTTTCCAGACCCAAGGAGGTGGTGTTTGGATGTAGAGATAGGAAGTGGGAGGTCTATCTGAGGGGTGACAGAAAAGGAAGGGATTCCTTTCCCTCTATCATGCCTTCTCCCCTTTCTCATAAAGAAAGGCCAGAAAGACTGAAATAGCTGCCCCTTCCCCTGCATCTGGTCACCATGGCAACCCAAATCCAAAGAGACAGGGCACTCCCCTATCAGACACTACCGCTCTACAGTGGCAGCCTCTGCCAGTGGGCTCCTCGGTTTCTTTGGGTTCATACAACCCCTCCATAGGCTCCCAACTGGGCTTTGGTGGGGGGACCTGTTAAGCCTCCTACTCCTTCAGCTCCCCGAGTCTCCCGTTTCCAGACTCCGAGAGGGTGTCATGTGCCAGAAAGGCCAGCAGAGGGAGCAAACAGCCTTGAAGAGCAGAGGGTGGGCAGCGCAGAGGTGCAGAGGTGGCCTCAGTCTCCAGAATTTCGAGATGAGGGAGAGCCGGGGTTCTCAGGGAACAGTGCTTCAGTCCCAGGGTTCCTTAGTAACCTTGTGAACACATGCTCTGCACCCAGAGCTTCACCCGCTGCTCCTCCCTTTTATGCTTCATAGACCCCACATCTTCCGCCCAGGGCCCCCAGCCCAACTCTGTCCCAATCCTGTTTCCACCAAACCCCAAATCTGTCTCAATCCCTTCATGTTCCATCCAAAGGGTGAGGCCAGCGAATAAACTACAAGATGGAGGAATGCTCAATTAGCACGACGACCCTACTTTCAGTATTATCTTTCTCGAATGAATTTTTTCGTCACCCACTCCTCGCCCCTCAATATAATTCTCAATTTTTTTTTTCCTGGCTCTGGTCAGGGCTTCTTTTTGGGTAGCCGATCCAGGGATCCAGGCCGGGATTTACTGCCCACCACCAGCAGCGTGTTCAGCCCCCCCGGGGGGGGGGTGGTGTTAGGCAGTATAGGGTCCCTCAAGGGAGGGGGAGGATCCTGGGGGTCCTGGGGGTGCAATAAGCCCGGCACCCCCTCTCTCGCTTCCAGCTACCCCGCCTCATCCTCCAGAACAGCAAGAGGGAGGGAAATAGGAGGGAGGTGAGGGGCGAGCGGGAAGAGCGGCGGCGTGCCAGCGGCTTCAACGAGAAAGTTTTTGCAAAAGGGAAAAAAAAGTTTGCGCTTCTCGCGGGTGGTCCCGGCTCGCGGCCCGGCGGGCTGGGCCGGCGGGTGGGCTGGGGGCCAGGTTGGGGGGGTTGGGGGTGGCACTGAGGCTGCGCTGCCATAGCCCTGTCCGCCCCCCCTCCCCACCACACACCCCCCAGCCCAGACTCCTGCCCTGGACCGCGCATCCCGAGCCCTGCGCCCAGACGGAGGTGAGAAGGGGGGCAGGCGGGGGACCACCTGGGAGGGGTGGGGGAGGGGGCCTGAGGGGATGCTCTGCTTGCGAGGGACTCTGCCCAGCCAAGAGGGAGACCTAGGGCACAGAGGCAAAGTAGGGGTGGGAGAGCCCGGGGTAAGATAGTAGAAAGTTTCGAGAACTTTTTCAAATGTAGCTCCCTTTCTCTGTATCTTTTTTCTTCTTACAGTCTGTGTCTCTGTCTCAGGCAACCGTGGATGTCTTTGTCTCCGCCTCTCCCATATATTAGAAATATCTCACATTCATGAGGTTGGGATGAAGAGGCTGGAGGGACGGCTAGCTGGAGGTCTGCGTGATAGAGAGGGAACTCCAGGTGTGACTCTGAGCGCGGGGCAGGAAGACGTCAGTGTTTCTGAAAGGAGGGAACAGCTAAGGAGAGAGCCCTAGATGGGGTGGGAGTGGGTGTGTGTGAGGCGACAAAGCCACTGGGGGGCGGCTGGGCTTGAGCCCCTGACCTGTCTTGTGACAGATGTGCTTGTTGGTGCGTGTGTTTTGAGGGGAAGGAATTGTTTTCTGGACTAGCTGGGGGCTGGAGAAGCGACTCTCTGGTTTAGGCCCTAGAAAGACTCCCCAAGGAATTTGGACTCCTGGGTCCTAAGGGCTGTGGGCAGGGTGCTAAGGAGGAGCTGAGGAGACCTTGTCTTGACCTTCTGACCTCAGGACCACCGGGGCAGCCGGGGCCAGCCGCAGGGAGACCCCTACTGGGATGGGGCGGGACCACTGGCCACTGCCTGCCTGTGCATCTCGGTTGGCCCCCCTCCCAAACGGGAGCTGGGGACCGAGGCCCCTCCTCTGGCTCAGACCACCCTGCCTGCCCTTGCTCCCCGCTCCGAAGTCTCTTTCAGGCCCCGTGACCCCGAAACAATCCGCCCTGGGCAGCGGGCTTTGGGGATAGGATTAGGCAAAGGGGATCCCACAGGCACTGGGGTTTTAGGGGGCTGGAGAACTGGGGTCGTCATAGAATAGGTCTTTACGGTCCATTAGAGGGAGAAGGCAGGGCGATTTCTCGGGGGGCGTTGTAAAGGTCTGAATAAGGATTTTTCCTTGGGGGTCGGGGTCCAGAGCCCCCCCCCCCACATTATCTCCTAGGCAAGGCATCCCCTGCCAGACAGTACAGACCCCGCCCTTGACGTCACTAGGGGGTTCCCGGGGGTCTGGAGTGGTTAACCCTTGGGAAGCCAGCTGGGATACCCAGGAACCGCCCCCTCCCCAGACACACCTTATTTTCCCTAATCACTTTCTCCCCTTATAGTTTCTGGATTCTTTCTTTTCCACCTCACCGAGGGACTCCCACTTGTCCAACAGAGCCCCCACCCCGTCCCCCCGCGCCACTGCCAGCTCTGGATGCTCCGAGGGGAGGAGGCAAGAATGTGTCCCGCCTCTCAATCCGCATCGCTCCCCCCCCCCCCCCCCCGTGGCTCGCTCGACTGGGCTCCCGGAGCGGGCGGGGGAAGCGGAGCAGTCTGCAGCCAGAGCCTGCGGCGGCGACTTGGGTGGGCCGAGGAGGCACGGGGGCGGGGAAGGCGGGACCGGGAGAAGGGGGCGGGGCCGACTCCTGGGAGTTGGGGAGCGGGGGTGCGAGGGGGGGCACTCTGGAAAATTGGGAGACACAGAAGATGATTCAGGGCTCCAGCAAGGGAACCCTAGAACTCCCTGTCCCAACCTGCGCTCTCATCCACACCCCAGAAAAACTTAATTGAAGCTGGAAAAGTTGGCGAAATTTTCCTTTCACCAGTGTGAAGGGGAGACGTAGGTGGGCTTTGGCACGCGTGGGCGAGGAGGGACATCGCCCCATTTCCATCTCGGGCTCCCCTGTGGCTGGGCAGTGGGGCAGGAAGATGACTGAGCAGGCATGTTTGGGGGAGTCTCTAGTTTTGGGGGGTCGTTTACAAGCCCCCGCCTCCTTACTCTGGGTGAGTCATAGAGGAAGGAGGCGGGAGAAGTGTCCCCCATTCCAGCTGCCAGCCAGCTGTGCCCCCCAACATAGTGCCAAGGTCGAGCTGAGTGGTCTTGGTTGCGGGATCCGGATCTCCGCTGGGAAAGGAGGAGTTAGGAAGGGTACAGCCCAGGCTGCGGGGCTCAGGCTGTGTCATGGGGTCCGGGTTCCGCTCCCCATCTTACCCCGCCCTCACCCTAAATCCCAGCATCCCGGGATCACCCACCGCGCCGGCCGGCCCGCTCCCGGTCGTTCTCCACCCTACCCCGCCCCACCCCACCCTCAGTCCCGGGAAAGCGGAAAACCCGGGGCGGAGCAAAAAACTGGAGTTTGAGGAGAAAAGCGGACAGATACTCTATTCTTCCTCATTAGTCCTCTCTAATGGATGATGACTTTGGTTTGTTTTTTGTTTTTGTTTTTTAATTCTCCCAAAGTTTTCCCTCACAATCCCTTTTCTGTTCCTCAAAACGACCAAAAGAGTTAAGCAGGCGCCCAGATCCAGACCACCCCTGAATAACCCCAGCTTCCATCCTTTGTACCCAACAGACCCGGGAGGCTTCTCTCAGAAACCCTGTCCCCTTCAACACACAGTCTTCTGCGTTAGAGAGAAAACGGCAGATCATCCGTGTTCCCTCCTGGCCCTACCAGCCTCTCTGTCTGGGCCGTGGCGAGGGCTCCCTCTGCTGGAACCTGGGCGGCAAGCAACAAATGAAGGAAAGGGAAAGGGGCTCAGGCAGAGCAAGCCAGTCCAGTGCTTAAAGTCAGACACTCCTCTGCATGAATTTCCCCATCCCACCCCTCATAGCTGGCCCATCCATGGTCAGAGGAAGAAGAAATAGAGGGTCCAGGTATAAAATCCCTTGGAACCCACATAGCCACAGTTAAGTCCAGAACACTCCACACACACACAAACACACAGACCATCCAGGCAAAGCTTCTACCCAGTTCCCACAAAGATCCCTAAGACTGCCTCTATGGGACTTCTCTTCTTACTCTCTCTCTCCCTGGCTGAGTGACGCTCATTTCAAGTTCATTTCCCATGGCAGATGTCTTGGAGGTGCTTTGCCCAGGGTTCTGTGCCTGACTTAGTTATCTGACCTTCCGTATTTCCCTCCTGCCTTTATAACTTGCAGATCTCCCTACCCCTCCTACAGTATCCCCACACTCTCCTCTGAGACACCATGTTCAACTCGATGACCCCACCGCCAGTCAGTAGCTACGGCGAGCCCTGCTGTCTCCGGCCCCTCCCCACTCAGGGAGGCCCCAGCATGGGGACGGAAGGTCAGTGCTTATTATCAATCCCCCGACCTTGACAACTGGCAGATCTCTCACCCAGCCCCAGGGATCCCTCTGCCATCTCCTACCCCATGTCAGTTTCCCATATACAAAAAGAGTTGAGGCCCCATGTCATATGGGCTTGGAATATGGGATCAGGCCTTACCTGGGGTTTCAAGGTGGGGCCTTGTGTATCTTCCATTTCAATCTCCCATTCCAGCTGTCTCTCTTTTCTAGGACTGCCCGGTCTGCCTTTCTGCCACCAGGCCAACCTCATGTCCAGCCCCCACAGTTATGGGCCAGCCAGAGAGACCAACAGCTGCACCGAGGGTGAGGCCTCAGGCAACATCTCTTTCCTTTCTGCCCCTTTGGGACTTGTCCTGAGGGAGAAAGTTGGGGGCAGGGGATCTGCCTTGGAAGAGGAAATGCCTCGAGATAGGATCAACGAGTCAGAGCATAATCAGGAGGTCACAGAGGGGGTCAACTGGGCAGAGTCTAGTGTCTTTTTTTTTTTTTTTGCTGAGAGTCAGGACTCATTGGCTAGATGTGTGGGGAGATGTGCCCCTTCATCCATATCTGTCTCCCCTGTTTCCTGCCCCAGCCCCATTGTTTCCTCCTCCCCGGAGTGCAGTCAAATTGACCAAGAAGCGGGCACTCTCCATCTCACCTCTATCGGATGCCAGCCTGGACCTGCAGACAGTTATTCGCACCTCGCCCAGCTCCCTCGTGGCCTTCATCAATTCACGCTGTGCATCTCCGGGGGGCTCCTATGGTCACCTCTCCATCGGCACCATGAGGTGCAGACAGCCTTGAGCTAAGAGACTCCTAAAGACCCACCGAACCCCATTAAAAGCCTCAAGCCCTCCAAACCACCTGACCCTATTTGAATCCTTATCATTTTAAAGGCATAGAAATCCTCAGTACTTCCATCGGACTGCCTCAACCACCTCCCATACCATCTTCCAGAAACCCTCCAATAGCTCAAGAACTCCAGAGACTTTGTGAGATGACAGTCCTAAGTAACTTCCTCCCCTTCTCCTCCTCCTCAGCCCATCTCTGGGATTCCCACCCCAGATGAATCACCAAAAAGGGAATTCGCCTTCCTTCGGGGTCCAACCTTGTGGTCCCCATGACCCCACCCAGGGTGGGATGATGCCGCATCCTCAGTCCCGGGGACCCCTCCCAACTTGCCAGGTGAGAGTCCTCATATTGCCACTTGATTTCCCTCAGCTCAGGGTGGGTGTGTGGTGGACTTTTTAGGGGAAAGGTGATGGAAGAACAAGGGGTATAAAAGTTTTCAGTGCCAGAAAAATAAAGGGGTTTGGGTGCCAGGGTTCACTCCTTAGGGTTGAATCAGGCTTCCAAGTGAGATCCCACCCCTTGCCCATCCCATTCACCAGTGCAGTCTAAGGAGGAAGTTGCTTCCAAACCCAGAGGTTCCAGCTGCTTGGGTGGGGGCACTCAGGGCAGGAAGACCTGGCTGGGCTCCCTCTTCCTTCTGCCCACTTCTCCCTTCATCATCCTCATCTCTTCCCTTGGGTAGCTGAAGTCTGAGCTGGATGTGCTGGTTAGCAAGTGCCCAGAGGAACCCTTGGAAGGTGATATGTCCAGCCCCAACTCCACAGGCACACAGGTAAGAGGGGGCGGGGAACTTTACCTCTGGAAACTGAATGAAACAAAAGCTGTCACTCAGGTGACCTTAGGATTTTCTCTCCTGCCCTAGGATCCCCTGCTGGGGATGCTGGATGGGCGGGAGGACCTGGAGAGAGATGAGAAGCCTGAGCCTGATTCTGTGTATGAGACTGACTGCCGGTGGGATGGCTGCAGTCAGGAATTCGATTCCCAGGAGCAACTGGTGCACGTGAGCCCCAGGGGGTAACAGGAATGCTGGCCAGAGCCTGTAGGACACTCTGGGTGGGACATGGGGGAATCAGGGTAAAAGCAGGTCAGAGGATACTGAGGTCACAGGTTGAGTGCTTACCTGTGTAGGCAGAAACTCAGGAGCTGTAGCTTTGTTTTAGGAACTTGGAAGAACAGAGATGTGGGCTCTGAGGTTCTTCCTGCCCCTTCTCCCCCCATGAAGGGGAGCCATGGAAAGATGTGAGGTGGGAGGTCAAGAGAAGGCCTGTTCTGGATCTCAGGGGCATAAGGAACCTTGGAGAGCCTCTGCATCTTCTCCTTCAGCACATCAACAGCGAGCACATCCACGGAGAGCGGAAGGAGTTCGTGTGCCATTGGGGGGGCTGCTCCAGGGAGCTGAGGCCCTTCAAAGCCCAGTACATGTTGGTGGTGCACATGCGCAGACACACAGGGGAGAAGCCACACAAGTGCACGGTGAGGCACCCCCTCCTCAAGTTCAGGGTCCCTCCCTAAATTGGGGCTCCCCACCAAGGCAGGGCCCAATATGACTTTTGCCTTTATATGCCGCTTTCTCCATAAACATATTTAAGAATTGTATTTTATGAATCTGTTGGTATAAAGATAAACATTAATGTTATATATTAGAACACTTCCTTGGACCTAAAAGCTAATTTTTTTCCCCTTGCTTTTAAAAGAAATTAAAACATTTTTGTGGACATCTGACTTGCAGGCACTGTGCCTGAAACCCTGGAGAAACCCTGGACTGAGGACACAGAGCCTCCCAGGATGACCCCATCCTAAGACAGTCTGGGCTGCCTGTCCAGGGAGATGTGCTCTGGCTTGAGCAGGCAATGCTCACTGCATCATCTCCACATCCCAGCAGGCAGAGGACCTCCAGCTACTTCTGTTCCCCCAGCTCTTGCCTGCCCTTGTCCCTGAATTTTGGGAATTTCAAAGCTCCAAAGCTCTTCCATCTTGAGTTATATTCTCTGATACATGTCCCTTTTGAGATTCAGGGGTCCTCTAATCTCCACGTCCTTCTGTCTGAGAGCGATCCTTTGACCCCCATATCCCCTAGTTCGAGGGGTGCCGGAAGTCATACTCACGCCTAGAAAATCTGAAGACACACCTGCGGTCACACACGGGTGAGAAGCCATACATGTGTGAGCACGAGGGCTGCAGTAAAGCCTTCAGCAATGCCAGTGACCGAGCCAAACACCAGAACCGGACCCATTCCAATGAGGTGAATGCCCCACCCAAGAGACCTTCCCCACTTACAGAAGTCACCCACTGGGAAGATTCCCCCTAAGAAATCCCTTAGCCCAGCACCCACTCCACAGAGGTGAGTCCTCCCCACCCACATAGTTCACCTGGAGAAGGCCTTTCTGAAACCGCGACTGTCCACCTAGCACCCCTCCCCCTACCTCTAACCAGCCAAAGGGCTAAACTAGAATAGACTCACTCTATCTGGTGGAGACCCCTGGTCCCTTCAACCCTGAATTTATGAGGCCTCGCAGACCTGGGTTCAGCCCCTCGGCTTTCCCCAGCTGGGCTGTCAGTTTTCCTAATCTTCCCCTTGATCCTCTCATCTTTTGCTCCAAGGGCCCTACTCTACGTCCTTCCTTGGGTGCTATGCATTCCTCCCTGGCCCCCCTCGTCCTCGCTTGGGGCCACCCCTTTTCCCCACTTCTGCATTTTCCCACTTTGATCCTTTTGCCTGCTGTCTTCACTTTCCACTCAACAGAAGCCATATGTGTGTAAGCTCCCTGGCTGCACCAAACGCTACACAGATCCCAGTTCGCTCCGGAAACATGTCAAGACAGTGCATGGTCCTGATGCCCACGTGACCAAGCGGCACCGAGGGGATGGCCCTCTGCCCCGGGCACCGGCTCTTTCCACAGTGGAGCCCAAGAGGGAGCGGGATGGAGGTCCCATCAGGGAGGAGAGCAGACTGACCGTGCCAGAGGGTGCCATGGTGAGGCAACCCCCTGCCTCCATACCCCCACCCGCCCTGCCGACATCTTTCTAGTCCCCTCCCAACTCATCCATCCCTGCTATGTAAGGCTCTCTTCTGTGGCCAGTCCTCCAGTCTCTTATCTGAGTGTTATTCCTTGGGCTACCCTAAATCTAGGGCTTTTAGTGTAATTAAGTACTTAATTGGTTCGACAAACTCTTATATAGGACTGAGGATATTACTCTAAGCCTTTTACCTGGGGCTGTACACAGTCTAAATATATCTGGGGAGGAATTTGTTAGTGATGCTGTTTCCTGTATAATTTCACATACTCCTCATAATAACGTCATGAGACAGGAACTTACTCTCCCCATTTTCAAATGAGGAAACTCAGGCATAAAGAAATTGTCCAGAGGCATAGAATGAAGAGCACAAGTTTGATCCCAGGTAGTCTAGGCTCTTCTCATCAACAGCTCTCCTCCAGTTTGCCTGTCTCACCTGCTCAGCCCTCTCTACGCCCGTAAGCAGTCACTGGGTCACAGGCTTGAGCCACTTACCAAGTTCAGGGAGCTGTGGGGAAGGGGGATGGGTGCCACCCTCAGCCCTCATCTTCCCCACAGAAGCCACAGCCGAGCCCTGGGGCCCAGTCATCCTGCAGCAGTGACCACTCCCCAGCAGGCAGCGCAGCTAATACAGACAGCGGTGTGGAAATGACCGGAAATGCAGGGGGCAGCACTGAGGACCTGTCCAGCTTGGATGAGGGGCCTTGCATTGCTGGCACTGGTCTGTCTACTCTTCGCCGCCTTGAGAACCTCAGGCTGGACCAGCTACATCAACTCCGGCCGATAGGGCCCCGGGGCCTCAAACTGCCCAGCTTGCCCCACACTGGTGAGAGCTCAGTGTGGGCGTTGGTTGCTGGGCTGAAATCTGCACCCTCCCTGAAGCTAGAAGGAGGACTTCACCCTTCAGGGCTGCCATGTAGCACCTTTGTACAATTAGAAAAAGGTCCCTTTTCCTCAAGACACTTTCCTTCCATCTGTCAGAAAATTATTGTGATGTATAAAGTCTACGACGTGAATGCTGTCCTCCAGGATTGTGCAGTGTACAACCTGTAGGACTGTTCATAGCAGCCCTGAATCCTGATGGCCCAGAAGCAGAAAGGGAATGGGAGCAGGAGACAGAACTGAGTGCTTATAGTTAAGGAATCTTCCCTGGGATTCCAGGGCAAGGCTATCCCATGGGGGAAGCAGGGGGAGATGCAGAGGGCTCCCTGGCGACCCTGCCTTTTCTGCCTATCACTTGCAGGCACCCCTGTGTCCCGCCGTCTGGGCCCCCCAGTTTCTCTTGACCGCCGCAGCAGCAGCTCCAGCAGCGTCAGCTCAGCCTATACTGTCAGCCGCCGCTCCTCCCTGGCCTCCCCTTTCCCCCCTGGCTCCCCACCAGAGAATGGGGCATCCTCTCTACCTGGCCTCACGCCTGCCCAACACTACCTGCTCCGGGCAAGATATGCTTCAGCCAGGGCGGGTAGTACCCCACCCACTGCAGTACCTAGCCTGGATCGGATGGGAGGTCTTCCGGCACCTCCCTGGAGAAGCCGAGTCGAGTATCCAGGATACAACCCCAATGTAGGGGTCACCCGGAGAGCCAGTGACCCAGCCCGGGCTGCTGACCGCCCTGCCCCAGCCAGAGTCCAGAGGTTCAAGAGCTTGGGTTGTGTCCATACACCTCCCACAGTGGCAGGGGGAGGACGGAACTTCGATCACCAACTCTCAACATCTGTCTACTCACCACAGCCTCCCAGCATCACTGAAAATGTTGCCATGGATACCAGAGGGCTACGGGAGGAGCCAGAGGTTGGGACCTCCATGATGGGCAGTGGTCTGAATCCTTATATAGACTTCCCAACTGCTGATATTCTCGGATATGGGGGATGTGAGGCGGGGGCAGCTGAGACTTATGGGGCTAGAGGTCCAGGCTCCCTGCCTCTTGGGCCTGGTCCACCCACCAACTATGGCCCCAACCCCTGTTCCCAGCAGGTCTCCTATCCTGAACCCACCCCAGAAACATGGAGTGAGTTCCCTTCTCACTCTGGGCTGTACCCAGGCCCCAAGGCTCCAACTGGAGCCTACAGCCAGAGTCCTCGTCTTGAACATTATGGACAGGTGCAGGTGAAGCCAGAACAGGGGTGTCCAGTGGGTTCTGACTCCACAGGACTGACACCCTGCCTCAATGCCCACCCCAATGACGGGCCTCCATGCCCACAGCCTCTGTTCTACCCCCAGCCTCCCCCTCCCCAGTACCCCCAGTCAGACACCTATACCCAGCCACCCCCTGATTATCTGACTTCAGAACCCAGGCCTGGCTTGGATTTTGATTCCCCCACTCATTCTACAGGACAGCTCAAGGCTCAGCTTGTGTGTAATTATGTTCAGTCTCAACAGGAGCTGCTGTGGGAGGGTGGGGGCAGGGGAGATCCCCCAGTCCAAGAATCTCTCTACCAGAGTCCCAAGTTTCTAGGGGCTTCCCAGGTAAGCCCGAGCCCTGCCAAGGCCCCAGTGGCCACATATGGACCTGGCTTTGCACCTAACTTGCCCACTCACAAATCAGGCTCCTATCCTGCCCCTTCGCCATGTCATGAAAATTTTGCAGTAGGGGCAAACAAGGCTTCCATTAGGGCAGCAGCACCACCCCGACTTCTGCCCCCACTACCCACTTGCTATGGGCCCCTCAAGGCCGGAGGCACCAACCCCAGCTGTGGCCATCCTGAGGTGGGCAGGCTGGGAGGGGGCCCTGCCTTGTACCCTCCTCCTGAAGGGCAGGTGTGTAACCCTCTGGACACTCTTGATCTCGACAACACTCAGCTGGACTTTGTGGCTATTCTGGATGAGGCCCAGGGGCTGAGTCCTCCCCCTTCCCATGATCAGAGGGACAGCTCTGAACACACCCCACCTCCATCTGGGCCCCCCAACATGGCTGTGGGCAACATGAGTGTCTTACTGGGATCCCTGCCTGGAGAGACACAATTCCTCAACTCTAGTGCCTAGAGAGCGGGAATCACAGATACACATTTCCTAAGGGGTTTCCATCCTCACAAAGAAGTCAGGAGGAAGAGCCATAGCACCCCCTCCCCAGCCTCGGGATGCCCCAGGGATGGGAGGTACAGGCTGGGGCTGTACACAGTCTAAATGCATCTGGGGAGGAATTTGATAGTGATACTGTTTCCTGATAATAAAGGAACTGCATCCGAAAGAGCCCTGCTTTATACGTTATTATCTTGAAGGAGAGGTGATGACAGGGAACTAGAGAAGCAGGGGTTAATCCATCCACTTCTTTCTTTAGAAAAGCTTCCTCACCCTATCCCAACCCCTCAGCTCAGACTCACAAAGATGCAGACAGTCATCTGGGAGACACAGGATTTAAAGGGATGTCCCCCAAACAGAACAGCCCCACCTGCACCCCCATCAAAGGGCACCCAGCAAAGATCACTGGAAACATATTTTCTCTTCTTCCCTGCCCCAGTCAGGGGAAGAGGCTGGCGAAGTCGGTGAGCATCAACTGGACTAGCTGCCCAGGGTAGAGGGAGTGGGCCGCTGGGTCAGACGTCTCCTGCTCTGGACGAAATAGGGTTGGTCCAAACACAATTCCCAGGTTGTGGGGGGTCATGCGGTTCTTGTCTGAGTGTGCTATCACCCTGTAGGAAAAGACCAACAGCCAGGGCTATAGGCCAGCAGCTTTGCCGCTTCAAATAAACCCAAGCCTTCAAAGGTTTGAGGCAGAGTTAGCTTCAGGATCCCGTGTGGTGGCTGATGAAAACCAAGGAGAGAGCCTCAAGGGGGTCAGAAATGGGACCAGCAGAGAAGCCTTCAGGACACAACTCGAAGATGCAACCTAGGATGCCCTTGCCTCTTCCCAGCTTCAGAGACTGCCCCTAGAGTCCTCTCCACTCACAATCTGGGGGGCTTTAATTCAAATGGCTACCCTCTCTCAGAGGTCACTGTCCAGGCCCAGCTCAGCCAAGTAAGTCATCCGCATTGTCCAAATGAAAGACAGATACAGAGGGAAGCGAAAGGTTAGAGTTTCTTTCCTTATTTCCCTCACAGCATCCCTGGGCTTGTCTTGGTCCCCAGCTCCCCCATTTAAATGATACCGACTGAGCAAATAAGGCTTTGACCCTGGTTTCCTCTGTCTGCTCACCAGTCTTAGGTGTTTCCCTACCTTCACCCGACCCAAACAGAGTCCCTGCTGCAGGCCCCACCCGCCCTCCCTCCACAGATGTTCAGTCTTCCTGACCTGCATAAATGCTCCAGGAGGTACCGCAGAGTGTCATGGTTGGGCTTTGGCATTGAGCTTATTAATTCTTGTATTTGAGTGAGGCGCTGTTCTGATTCTGGGAGTGCTAGAAAGAGTGACGGGAAGGGTACAGGGGTGAGGTAAGGGAAGGTGCTAGGTAGGGCGGGGGGGGGTGAACTCACCACTCTCTCCCATGCCCATGGAAGACATCATTAATTTATCACAGCATTCTTTTTCACTGAGCCCAACCGCTGCCTTAGAATTCTTTCTAAGTCAGCCCTCTAAATATTCACCAAAAAACAACTGGAGTTGGCACATGAGTTGAAAGTTATTTTCCAACTCTGTGCTCAGGATGGGACAGAAGAGTGTAAGGGAACCTCTATTCTTTATCACTCTTGCCTCCCCTCCCCCAACTCCATATCAAGGGTATTGCCCAAAGCTCCGATTCTTTACCAAGGGCGGCACGAAAATGGGGCAGCAACAGTGAGGGCACCAGAGGCTGGGGTAGCTCCCTGAGAAAAAGCTTCAGGGCTCCCGTGATCACATGAATGTCATCCCACTCAGCACTGTCCAAATCTAATCGGCCTTCTGGAAGAAGAAGGAAGTACAGAGGGGCTCAGGGTTCATGAAGGACCAGAGGGACCCAGAGACTGAGAGTTCAGGAGTTTGGGAAAAGATCCAGTTAAGGCAGACTACAGGACTGCCTAGGGGGTCCACAGTGGAGCAAGACAGCAGAGATAGGGGTGGGGACTACCATCCCAGGAGCAGGACAGGGGCGAATTCACGAGGAGCAGGGATGATGTGAGAAACTTTTATGAGTCTGAGGGACCCTCCAGGTAAGTACCTTGTCCTGGCTGTTCTGGGAACACGTACCTCCCATCGGAGGTGATCGCCCGCTCTGCAACATGTATGAGAAGAAATCAACAGCTGAAGCATGCAGCTCCAGCCAGAAGCCCTCCCTGTTCTGCCAGCTCCCTCACTCAGAATCACCTGTGGTCCTGAGGCATGAAGTTCTTAGTACCACCACCTGCCCACAGCCTGCTTACCTCTGTCCACCAAGAAGCGAAGTTTCTGGACCACCGCCAAGTTCCCACTCACCCGGTAAATGCCATCCACATCTAGTCCTAGGAGATGAGACAGAGAGCAGATAAGGATTTCTGCTTTAAAGTGTGTACTGAGGGCTGGTGAGAGATCTGAGGGTGGAGAGAAAAGGGGCAGAAGGAAGACTAGGGTGAGGGAGGTGGGGAATTCTGGGCCTTGGCCTGTTGGAAGGGGAGACTCTGGGGTCTCTAGGAAAGTGACCTCTCTTATCGACAGCAGCAATGCAGAGCCGCACAAAGCTGGGCACGGTGTCCCCTTCACGTTGGCACAGTGATTCCAACTGGCAGCCAAACACCTGATCTGGAGAGGCACAGAATGAGGTGGGAAGCAAGTGACACCCATGGAAGCTCTTTCTAGTACAAGTCTCCACCCCAAAGCTGGGCTGGCCCTCCACCTGCCTGTTGCAGGCCTGGGCAAGGAGGTACACCCCCCAGCTTGCAAAACCCAGCAGCAGGGGAAGGTGTGGGCTTAGAAGACTGCTGACCTCGTTCTGGGAAGCTCTACTCTGAGCCTCACTTGTTTTCTCATCCATGAAGTGGGCTTATGCCCAGATCAGGAATGTAAATAAAACTGCTGCAAAAAAGCTAAGCCAGGCACAAAGGAGAAAGGCGCTGGCTGGCCCAGCCCACCTCACCTCGGAGCAGACCCCGCTCCTGCAGAGTTTGCAAGGGCGGTCTCTTTGCGATAAGCCGCTTTAGTTTGTTCCGCACGCGGTTCTGCTCAGCTCCTTCGGGACACCGACCTGCCGAGGCATGTGGAATCAGAACGGGAGCGCAGCCGAGGCTCAACGAGCCGGGAGAAGCCCCCAGGCCCCGCCGACCAGGCCGCCCCTTACTGGAGCTCCGCCGGCCGCCGATCCGCAGTAGCGGCTTCGACACCCGCTCTGACTCCTCTTCTTCGTCCTCCCCGGCACTCAGCTCCCCCAGTTCAGCCGGTCCTGAGCCTGACAGGCGCAGCTCCAGGGGGTTCTCTCGATCCTAGATCCGCACCGCAAGATGGTTCGAGGCGGAGGTTGGAAGAGAGAAATCTGCACCTCCTAACCTGCTGCTGGGGTCCTCCGCCCCAGGCCCATCCCAGGGCTCTGCACTGAGACCACCCGGCCCCGCACCACACCACATCCTACAGTTCCTCCTCCACTCCTTCTGCCCGCCCCCGAACCGGCAGAGACTCTCTCGGGTCTCCGTCTGGCCACCTCCCACCCATCTCACCAGGCGTTCGATGACGGCCCGCAGCGCGCGGTGCCAGGATCGCAATTCGGTCTCGTGGTCTGACTGCAGCAGGAACTCATGGCCAGGGATCGTGCGGATCTGAGGGGCCAGCGGGCAAAAGGCCTGGATCAGGGGGGAGGAGCATAAAAAGCAGGGAGGCCAAGCAGGAGACCCGTGCGGGAAAGTTGGGGCGCACCCTCGGGTCGATAGGGGCTTCGGGAATGCGTGGGAGGGCACTCACGTGCAGGACGTTGCGGCGGCTGGACAGGTGGCGGCCGTGGGCCAGGGCCGCTCCGCGCAGGTCCACGCTGCTTTCAGGTCGGCTACCCGCTGGTCCCTGGCAGTTAGGGGAGAAACTGAGGCCACGGCGCTGTTTCCCTCACTGCCTCCCTCTCAACCCGTGGACTGCAGCGCTCCTTCCTCTCTATGTCATCCTCCCCACCTCCGTCCCCACAGCTGGCCTGAGGCAGGGAGAAGTTGTGCCAGAACTCCTCCTGCACCCTGGTTCTCCCCTCCTTCACACTCACCCAGACGGTGGAGGGGGCAGTCGTTGGTGGCTCTCGGTAGAACACCAGGCTGTTACCTGCTAATACGACCCAAGATGGGCCCCAGTTCTTCCTGCAGGTGCGGTGAGGGCAGTGGTAGCAGTGCAAAGGTCAGTTACAGTCACATGGGGAGGGCCTGTCCCAACACTCTGCTCTACCCCTCAGAACCCAAAAACCTGGGCCCCTGCTGTGTACCCTGTTCTCACCTGAGCTTGCGCCCTCCTTGGGCGATCTTGGTCATGTTGAGCAGGCCTGACTTTTCTACCTCCTGGGAAGTGGAAGGAAAGGTATCAATAAATCACCCAGCTCCCCCACACAGCCACCATGGCTTTCCCCAGACAGTCTCCCAGGAGTGAGGTCCTTTAAAGTTGGGGTAAGTGCTCGGTAAGAAAAGATACCCAGAGAACATTCAGAAAGAGGAAGATGTATCTGAAGGAGCACGAACTGGGGGCTAGGGCAGGGAGGATCTTGGCATTCACAAGGAAATGGGAGACTTACATGGGGGTCATCCAGAACCTGTGGCAGAGGCCGGGGGGACTGAAAGGCTGAAGGTTGATCTGAGGGGTCGATCTGGGAGGTGCGTCTGTGGAGGCCGGGCGAACCCTAGGGCAAGAAGTTGGAGAAACAGGTGGAGGAAACTTCAACTTCAGAGTCCCTGGCTGTAGGGGGAGGAGGGGTGCGGATGTGGGTGAGAGGCAGGGGGGTGTGGTGGGTATTGAAGAACTGAAGAACGATGTCTTGCATAAAAAAGAAAGTCTGAAAAGATGGCTTTTCCTGCATGTGATCAGGATGGAGGGATCTCACCCGAGGGTCGTGCAGTTCTGGGGTCCCTGTGCCAGACTCTGAGCCCTCTGCCTGAGGCTGCAGGATACCATTGTCTCTGTTCAGAGTCTGTGTTCCCTCTGTGGAGCCAGGGTTCTGGGGGAAGAGAAAGGTAAAGCTATATCCAGATGCCACCTCAACTGGCTTCCAACACCCTTCTCACAATTTTGTGATTCTTCTGATCTTCTGAGAGCCCCAGCGAGAAAACATACTACTTTGGGGGTCAGTACGGGAAAGGAGGAGTTTGAAGGGACAAAGGGACAAGCAGGAAGGAAAGTCTCACCATCTCTCGGGTGCGAATGTGGCGTGGGGGCTTCCAGGATTTGCAGCCAGTCAGGGAATTTATGTAGAAGCAGCGTCCGGAGTTGGGGTCCAAGTGCTGCTCCCAGGCATCCAGCCTCTGCAGCGGGGGGCATGCAGGGTTTGGAGGCGGGGACCGGGGGCAGCGGCGAAGGTCCACCAGGTTGCAGTACACAGGGGGCTCTGACATGAGGGGCTGGGGTCTTGCCTGCAAGGAAAGAGGGAAGAAAAAGGTAGTTATTCTGCCTGTGCCCCTCCTCAGTCTTCTCTAACTACCTCCTCCTCTCTCCCCCACCATTTTCTCACCACCAGCTCCTGGCTGGGGTGACCCAGGTACTGAGGAAGAAACCCTCGTCCCCAGCCGTTTTTCTTTTTTTTTTTTTTTTGACTCCCTCCCTCACCGTCTTTGCTTTTCTCCTCACTTCCTGTTGCCAACTTCCCTCCTCCCCCACCCCACCCCCACCCGAGGACCTCAGGAAAGGGGAACAGGCTTTTTCTTTTTCTGTGTTTGTGGAGGGAGGGGGTTGAAGGGAGAGCCCCACCTTCGCATCCTCCAGAGAAAAGGAGGCAGAGAGGGGTGAGGGACCCCTGCTAGCGGAGTATGGGAGAGGAGGGGCCATTTTTCACCCACTAGTAAGTAAGAGAAAGGGGAGGCGCTGAAGCTTCAGGAAGATCAAGGGAGTTACATCTCTACAGAGGACTTGCTAGTGACCTGAATTGGCAAGACAGAACACAGCAAAAACCCTGTCCTGGGCCAGGAGTCAGGAGGCTGAGAGAGAAAAGCATAACCGGGCTGGCCTTTGAGCCCCTCATATCATTTGCCAGGTTCCATGTACCCTCAGCATCTTTGCTGCCTGCTGTCCCTCAGCTAGAATTCTTTCTCATCCAGTTTGCTTCAGGGCTGTCTCTTTCTCCTTATTCAGATTCAACTAAACGGCATTTCCTCAGAGATGCCTTCCCAGATCACTCCAGTCATCCTCCACCACATTTAGCTTCTTGACAGCTCTTATGAGTACCAAGGGTTAGCTTACTTATTCTGTCTGTCCTGTTCGCCACTGTGCCTAGAACTGAGCCAAATGACTGACCTCGCAGAAGAAGAGCTATGACTCACCACGTCTGCGCTGGCCGCTGTCAGCAAGTCTTCCTGGGAAAGGGATCTTTCACTTGGTCCTTCCCGGAAGGGCTTCAGGAGGGTGGGCCTCAGATTGGTAACACTGACACTTCGACACATTTTTGTGGGGAGGGGAGGAGGCTGCTTGGATGAAGCCTGAGCTCTGCCTGGGGGTTCCTGACACAGGGGCAGCTCCTCCATGGAGCCAGGAAGTAACTGTGGGCCTGGAAACAGAGAAATGGGAAGAGTTGGAGGCAGGGTCCCCCCATTGATCTTGGCTGGGTCTCCCATCCTAGGGGTTCACAGAGGAGACAAGAGTAGGTGGAAAATTACATGAGATCTAGAAGGCTTGCGACTAGGAGGAGAGGCGATGTGGACACCATGGTGGGAATGAGGGATAGGAGGGGGTCAGCAGAAGCCTGGGGGAAGGGGATCATGCCAGTAATTCCCAGAAGCCAAGGAGATAAGAAGGTGATGGGGCTTACTCACCAGGAGTCCAGAGGGACTGGCTGGGGGTGATGGAGTTTGGGCTCTGGGAAGGGCTAGGTTCCTCTGTCATGTAGGCAGCTGGGACAAAGATGGGTCGAGAGGTAGAGGGTGCTCCCAGGCGTCTCGCCAACCACCAGTCTGAGTTGGTCTTTCGAAGCAGTAGAAACCTGTCCCCTTCAGCCAGAGACACCTGCCGGCCATCTGCCCCAGTATAAGTGAAAGCATAGAGGGCACAGAGCTGGGACCCCTGAGTAGGGCATCGGGGCCCCAGCCCTAGGCTCCCCCAGGTACTTGGCCACCGCCAGCCTGACAGCATTGTCGTCAGTACTGCCACCTACGGGAAAAAGGGGTGTTGGAGAACCAGAAAAGGACAGGACCGGCTGCTTGCAAGCAGACAGACATGGTTCTAAGAGCAGTGTAGGGTAGAAGGTAAAAACAGGAACCCTGGGGTGAGAGAAGAGGGTACGGAAGAGGGCCCGGGTGAGGGTCAGTAATAGGTTTTGGGGGCTGAGAAGTCCTGGGTGCTGTGACTAATGAGGAAGTATGTCAGTAAGGTGAGAGAGGATGTGGTCAGCAGGCCTGCGAGACCAGCAAGGCAGGAAATCAGAGGAGAGGGTCTAGCTCAGAAATTTTCCTCTGAGTACCTTCTGGGGCCCATCAGAAGATCCAGGGGCAGGAGGAGCTGGTCCTGGGTGGTGGTGGGACTCTTGAGCTGGACACGGGAAGATGTTGAGAAAGAATCAGGTCTGAGACAGAACACAGGCAAAGAGACAAGCATTAATGACAAAGATACAAATATTCATGACACTTTATTAAATTTACATAGGCACCAATGTTTCCATTACCAATAGTCTCAGACCTAAAGCTGCGTGCTTCCTGTGCAAATTCAGGAAAAAAAAAAACCCATAAAGACAGAGAAACAGACAGCCAGAAAAATAGTAAAACCAAACTGGAGAGAAAGAGAAAGTGGCTGGGAAAAACACAGAGGGGTTCAGAGTTTGAGGAAGAGGTGAAAAGATCTTCTTCTGAATCTGGGATGTGTTTTGGGGAGCTGAGAAGCCTTGATATGATCCTCTGTATACAAACCTTTCGGGTGGGACCCTACTTTAGTGTGTGGGTTCATTCATTCATGCTCTTAACAAGGATTGGCTGAGCAGGTCCTATGTGAAAAACAGTGTCAGCTACTGGAGATAAGAGAGGGGAAAGAGAGAGACGTAGCCATAGCCCTTGCCCTCTTGAAAGCTAAAGACAGATCTTAACTGATGGCATCATAAATGTACTAACCACAACTGAATTAGGGGCTATGGATAAGCAGTACAGGATGCTTTGACAGCACGTGGGAGTGAAAGGTAGGAACTGACCTCCCCTGTCGATTGCCAAAGCTTTGAAACCCATACCTGTGCTTTCTCCTTACCTGACCACATTTTCCCCCTTCTCTCGGTTTCTCCACTGCACAACGTGAGGCTTTCTGTCTGGCTTTGGAGAGGTGGGGTAGGGAGTGCCCCTCCCCCTTAATGACATCCGAGAACTAGCTCTCCTCCCCGGACACGTGATCTGAGGGCTGGGTAGCCAGTACGGGGGATTCGGCCTCAGTGATCTTCCTCCTCGGTTTGCTCCACTTTCAGTATGTGGAGAACTCTACCCTTAACTCTTCCCTCCCACTTCCAAAAGAGTGACCAACTTCATTTATTCATTCGTTCATTCATCTGGTGGTTGTTCGTGCTCAAATCTCAGCCTCTTCTGCTTTCTCTGCTGCACCTGCACTTTATCTTTTTCCTCTTTATTGACTCCTTTCCATTAGTTTTTAAACATATCCAAGTCTCTCCCATCTTTAGACAAACCTCCTCCTGCTGTACTCTCCAGTTGCCACCCTAGCATTCTCTTCCTTTTTACAGCCAAGCTTTTTTGCCTACACATGGGGGTCCCCATTTCCTCTCCCCTCACTCCATCACCTTTGCAAGTTCACTCCTCATAGGGTCACCTCTGACGCTGCAGGGACACTTTGCTGTCCTTACGTTGCTCTACATCTCAGCAGCAGCCAACACAGTTGACCTTTCTCTCCTTCTACAACCTCTGCTGGCGTTCCTCTTACCTTTTTAGCAGTTCCTTCTCTGTTGCATAAGGAAGGACTTTGCTTGTTTCTTAAACCCCAGAGGTCTGACTGAGATTCCGTGCCATTTGCACTCTATAAGCCAAAGGTGGTCTTATTCTCTCCCCAGCTCAGATGACCTCCATATGTTGCTGGTACCATATCTCCAGTCCAGATCTTTCTTTGGAGCTCCAATCTAATCCGCTGTCCCCTGAAAATCTCCACCTGGGTGTTTCACAGGTACCACAAATACTGTGTTCTGAACTGAACTTGTCAGCTTTCCACAAACCAGTTTCTCTTTCAGTCCCACCATTAAGTTAAATTTATATTTACAAACATTTAGTAAATGCTTACTACCACGGGTGCCAGGCAAGAACTGTGTGCTAGGCATTATCAATCAAGGTGCCCTCTCATAACAATTAAAATACAGTGTGATAACCAGTATGATAGGGGAAATATGATCATCTGTTGGAGCACACACAGGGTATACCCAGCTGCTCAGGTCAGAAACCTGGCAGCCAAACTTAACTTCTCTTGTTTCCTCCCCACTCACATTTAATTGATTACTAAATCTTTCCAGTCTATCTACAACTAGCCCAGATGATATCATCTTTGAACTAATCTCCTTGCATAGAGCTCTGCTTCCAGTCCATTCCTGGCATAGCAGCCAGAGTGAAGTTTCTAAAACACAAAAATGCCCTGCCACTCTCCTGACTTAACTTTTCAAAGGCTTCCAGTTTTTCTCAAAGTCCAAGTTCTACAATATGGTTTACGAGACTTTCTCCTTTTAGCCTAGCATTTTCACACTCCCCACCACAAACTCCATACGCCAGCCACACACTAATTCCTCACATTCCTAAAGTGCATTGAGGCCTCTGGTCCTTTGCAGAAGTTGTTTCCTCTGCTAGAAACACTTCCTCTTTCCACTCCTACTAGCCTTCACCTGGTGAACTCTTACTCATCAGCCAGATCTCAGTGGAAAGGTCATTTGCACAAGAAGACCTCTCAAACCCTTAGAGTCCCGTAGGGGCCCTAACTAGGAGATCCTACAGCAAGTTTTACATTCCCCCGTGATAACTTTCAGGATACTTTAAAGTTTTTGACTTTCTGACTTTCCAGGAAGACTGTAAGCTCTGCCAAGGAAGCAGCCTGTATCTATTTTGTGAATAATTGTATCGTATCTTCAATGCCTTGTGTAGTGCGAAGTAATCTCTCCGTGCTTGTTTCCTCATCTAAAAAATGAGAATGAGAGAAGCTATCTCATGGTTTGTTTGTAATTTTTAAAATAACAACTATTTTCTCATAGCCTACAATTTTACGGGGCAGAAATTTCAGCAGGGCTCAGCTGGGTGATTCTTCTGTCCCTTGTGGCATTGACTAGGGCCACTTGGTGGTATCCAGCAGGTAGATAGACAGGCTGGTCTGGAGAGCTTCACTCACCTGACACCTTGATGAGGCTGACTGGAATGCTGGGATCAGCTGGCGCTGTCAGCCAGAGTGTCAACAGGACACCTCTCCAGCATGGCAATCTCAGGGTAGTAAGGCTTCTTGCAAGGCATCTCAGGGCTATTAGAGTTTTCCAAGAAGACTGGGCAGAAGCTGCAAGCCTTCTTATAGCTTAGATTCAAAAGGCCCAGAACCTCCAGAGTTTTTTAGAATTAAACTTATGTTCACATATAAGTGAATTATTATTACACATAAATTTACGTATATATACATAATGCTTAGAACAATGCTTAGCTCGTAAGTACTATCAAGTATTATTCTTAAAGGGATACAAAGATGATTAAGAAGGGTCCCTTTCTCATTGACTGATACGTTTCTTTGAAATATATATATACTTACTGCCAAACTCTGAGCCTTCTTACTTCTCCTCAGTCTGACCTTTTCCCTACACATGTTTCCTCCCGTTTAATGAGACTGGCTGATTATGCGCTGCAGACTGGTATTAAATCAATATTTAATAGTCACATTTTTAAAAATTAATAGGCTATCCACACTAATTTTCATTGCGTCACTAAATTAAGTCTATCGTAACTCTCAACTCCAGAGGTCTGATTCTTATGAACTCGAATCGAGAGTCGGCCATTGCGAAGCAGCCACTGTCCAGACATCGGCACTTCTGCCAGACAAGTGGAGCCCTTAGTTTCCGTCAGCGCCTTCGGGCTGCGTCGGAGGAT
This sequence comes from Camelus ferus, assembly GCF_009834535.1. Classification (NCBI taxonomy): domain Eukaryota; kingdom Metazoa; phylum Chordata; class Mammalia; order Artiodactyla; family Camelidae; genus Camelus; species Camelus ferus. The sequence goes on from NC_045707.1 coordinate 22,992,799, forward strand.
TAAAGTGCGCCGCGCCGAATACGTAGAGGTCTCCTCCGGCCCGCCCACCAGGAAAGTGCCGCTCTGGCACCGCATCTACGGCCTCTCCGTCTCTATGACACTCTTTTCCTGTTTCCTAGTGTTGCATGATGGGAAAAACAGCCTACTTTCCGGGAGCCGGGCGTGGGGAACCGCCTAGTTCCGAACTCCATTTCCCGGCGTGCCTCGCGGCGGTTGCTCAGCCCACTGGCGGGAGGCCGGTTCCGGTTGCATCAGCGTGGAATCCACGGCGAAATGAGATTGTTCGTGAGCGAGGGTGCCCCAGGGACCCTGCCTGTGCTGGCCGCGGCCGGGAGGGCCCAGGGCAGAGTGGAGCTGCTCATCAGCACTGTAGGCCCAGAAGGTAGTAGGGCTGGTGCTGGTGGGTGGTGGATGAGGGAGGTGGGACCGAAACACCATCATGTAATTGTCTTCACCAAACCCCCACCTCTCACCATGCACTCGGTTAACCTCCTCCCGCATTGTCCTTGGGCACTCCATCCCTCTTTCCTCTTCATCAGCACATCTTCATCAGTCACTTCCCTTAACTACCCTCAGTGTACCCTTCTCTCATCTCTTGCCTGCCTGCCTTCCTTCGTCTTCCAGGACCCCGCCTCACTCCAGTGAACCTCTTTACCCTTGATAATCTTCTCCCACACCTGCCAGGCACCCCACCCTACTCCACACACACTCACCAGTCACTCACATGACAACTCCTAGGCACCCCTTTGTCGTCCTTAGGAAACCCTGCTCTCCTCTCCTAAAACAAACGGTACACACATACTCCTTTCCGTTTTACCTCTTATCATTCGCAGCCATCTGTTTGGGTAATTCTTAAGCTGTTCTCTTGTCAGTCCTCCCAGTTCTCTTAATTTTGTTCTCCTGATGTAGCTGAGATCATTCTCAGATATCCTAGTTACTTTCAGTTGTTCCAGTTCTTGGCTGCAGCACTGTCCCAATACCACCACCTCCTTGCTGCAGTCCCCATCTGTTGTTTCCAGCTGGCAGTCTCAGCTGAACACCTGCTGGCCTTTCCAGCTCATTCTGGACCCACCCCCTTTCGGTGGTCCTATCGTGGGCCCTCTAGTTGAGACTGCCCATCTTTCTTTCCTTCCCCCTGCCTCCAACAGTGTGAAGTTGTCCTTCTAAATTGACAGAATTTTTCTTTTCGTTTCCCTGTTTTTCACCCATTTTCCTCTCCTGCATCAGAGTGTGTGGTCCCGTTCCTGACCTGGCCTAAGGTCCCTGTCTTGCAACTGGATAGTGGCAACTACCTCTTCTCCACCAGTGCAATCTGTCGGTCAGTATTGATCCTTGATACAGGGAGGTGACCGAATAAAATCAGGGATTACTGTCCTCTGTGTGGCCTTATTTACAACCACTGTTGCACTGGAGGGTGAGAAATGGGCTAGACAAATGGACCCCTCTAATTCTACATTCTCTTGTTCTGTCCCTGAGCAGATACTTCTTTCTGTTATCTGGCTGGGAGCAAGATGACCTCACCAACCAATGGCTGGAATGGGAAGCCACAGAACTGCAGGTGGGACTGAGACGAGGGGATGGCAGGCAGGCCCTTGCTCTGCATAGCCGTCCTGACCTGTGTCTCCCGCATTTTAGCCAGCTTTGTCTGCCGCATTGTACTATTTGGTGGTCCAAGGGAAGAAGGGGGAAGATGTTCTTGGCCCAGTCCGGAGAGCCCTGACTCATATTGACCATAGCTTGAGTCGTCGGAGCTGTCCTTTCCTGGCTGGGGTGAGTTGGGCCTTGAGATGGGGATCAAGGAAAGCTGTGTGGTGTAAGAGGTAAAAAGGAGGACTGTATTCCAAGTCCAAACCCCGAAACTGCTGCTTATTAGCAGTGTAACCTTTAAAAATCACTTAATTCTCTAACCTTCAGTTTTTTTCATCTTTGAAATGAGGGTAGTATTAGTACCCACCTCAGTGGGTTATTGTGAGGGGTAAGTGAGATAATTCAAAGTGCTTAACACAGTGCTTGATACATAGTAAGTGCTTAGAAAATATAAGATATTATTATATACATTGTGAAGAAACCGATTGTCTCACCTGTGTACTTTTTCTTTCCTTTCCTCAACAAAGGAGACAGAATCTCTAGCTGACATTGTTTTGTGGGGAGCACTGTACCCATTACTCCAAGACCCAGTCTACCTCCCTGGTGAGAACCCCGCAGCCCCAACCCCAGGAGCTTGGTGTAGGGCTTACAGAGTGGACAGAATATTGAGGACCCACTTTGAGGTGTAGCTTGGCAGGACAGCTACAGCAGAAAGATGACTGAGGGAATGGGAGAAGGCAACTGGAGAAACTTCATGAAGAAGGGGAGGAGGTCCTCTCCCACCTGCCCATTCTAGGTTTTGATACCCTCTTTATTCCCATGCCCACAGAGGAGCTGGGTGCCCTAAACAGCTGGTTCCAGACACTGAGTTCTCAGGAGCCATGTCAGCGAGCTGCAGAGACAGTGTTGAAGCAGCAGGGTGTCCTGGCCCTCCGGCCCTACCTCCAAAAGCAGCCCCAGCCCAGCTCGTTTGAGGGGAGGGCTGTCAGCAATGAGCCTGAGGTTTGGAACAGAGCCTCAGTCCCTGGTGGGGTGGGGGGAGTGGCTTGGGGAGGGACTTTGAGCATGGCTACTGACTTTTTCAGTTGTTGGGGAGCATGGAGAGAATTTGTTTATACCCCCCCACCCCATGCACACACCTGGTGAGTGATTGTGTCCACCCTTCATAGGAGGAGGAGCTGGCTGCCCTGTCTGAGGAGGAGATCGCTCTGGCTGTAGCTGCCTGGGAGAAGGGCCTGGGAAGCTTGCCCCCACTTCAGCCGCAGCAGAGTCCACTGTGAGTAGGCACACATGAGTGGGGCTTGGTTTCTTACATGGCAGTTGTTGACAGAGCCCATACTTGCCTGTCAGGTCCCCTTTGCTGAGCTTTCTTTAGTTTTCCATTCTCTTCACCTCTTGACTAATATTTCGGACATACTGTCCATCAGCCCCTTCTGCACCCATGTTTTTAGCTACTCTCGCCCTGTTGGTTGCATCTGAATCAGTTTTTCCAGCTCAGATTTCTTTTCTGAGCTCCGGACATATTTGTCAGATTGTCTCCTAGATTCCTCCACCTCCACTGGCACTGCAAACTCAACATTTCCAAAAGTAAACTTATTACCTTCCCTGCCAGCTTCTCTTTCTCTCTTTTATCCACTTGTCTAAGTGAATGACTCCCACCTTCTAACTAAAAATCCAGGCCAGAAATCTTGGTGTCTCTCATCTCCTCCTGTATCATTTATTCCATTACCAGGTCATTGATTCTAGCTCCTTAGGAGTCCTGTATCCATCCCTTCTCCTCCTCATCCTCACTGCTGCTTCCATAGATTGGGCCTCACCATCTCTTACCTTCTCCTTCCCTGCTGCTCTGTGCTCCACACTGCCACCAGAATGGCTGCTTAAAACTGCCCATATTATCCTCTCACCCTGCTTTTCAGGATTCTCCAGATGGTTTCTTTGTGTAGTTCATGAGGCCTTTCGTGATCTGGCCCTTGCCTTCATTCTCAGCGTCCTATTCTGTCACTTTCTTGCTACACTAAGATAATATTCATACACATAGGTAGGTTTTTCCATCAAAATGAGATATTTGTAGTTCTGAATGTGTTTTTATTCAATAAAGATATGAGTGTCCACTCCTTGTAAGGCCCTGTGTGCTGGGAGCTGGATCTACAGAGGGAAACACAACAGACAAGGCCTCTGCTTTCATGCTACTTTGAGACTAGTAGGATAGACAGGTATTTTAAAAACTGTCACAGAAATGTATAATTATAAATTTCGGTAAGTACTGTGAAGGAGAAGCACGGGATGCTGTGAGAAAATATAAGAGATTAACTTAGAAAAGTGACAGTTGAACGAAGACTTGCAAGATGAGTAGGAGTCAGTCAAGCAGGGGGAAGTCTGGGGGAAGGATGTCTCAGGTAGAGGAAGCATCATTTGGCTCTTTTTAAGGAATTGATGAAAGGCCTGTGGCTGGAGGCTGGTCAGCAAAGGGCCAGATGGGTTAAGATGAGTTTTGAGAGGCAGGCAGGCTGAGGCCATATCATGGTGTCTCTCACACCTTGGTGTCTTCGCCCGTGCTGTTCCTTCTCCCTGGAATGCCTGCATTCTGATCTACCTGACGTACACTTGTTCCTCAAGAGACTGGTTCTATCATTTCTTCCTCCCTAGAGCTTGAGAGAGTCTTAAGTGCTTCATCTTTTGGGAGCTCCCCTTGTCATATGACGATGTCATAGTCTCTTTATGTGTCTGTGTCCTCACTGATCTATAAGCTTATTAAAGATAGGGGCACTCTTTTATGTGGCCCATTTTCTAGAGCAGGGCCAGGCGTTCAGCAGATAATGATAAAATTTGAATGAGTTCTTTGAAGTCCGTCCTTTGTTTATTCACTCATTTTAAGTATTTCTGTGAGTGTCTGTTGTGGATTCAGTTTAGCACTAAGCACTTTGGAGGTAATAAAGAATAGGAGGAAGACTTTCTCAGGTGTTTATATAGGCTGACATATTTAAATGCAGATATAGAGGGGGAGACAATTGGCATTAAAAACTCTAGAGCCAAACCAGGATGTCTTCTGAGCTTTTCCTTCTGACTGAAGGACATCCCCAGGGTCTCGATCTGGCAAATTCCCACCCATTCTTGAGGCCAACTCAAGTAGTTCTGCCTCTGTAAAGTCTTAATCTTAGGCTGGAGATGCTTGCCATCCTTCTGCCTTCTTTGGCAACATGTATCTCTCATTGCACTGATTGTGGTCAGAAGTTACATGGTAGAATGTAACCCCCTTGAGGCAGAACCCCAGGCATACTCACCTTTATATCTACCACCGTAGGAAGCACACTTGAGACAGAAGCTACAGGGTAACACAAAAGGAACACCACAGAATGTGTGGTACAGAATGCTTAGCAGTTTGGGATACAAGGATGACTGGGAGGAAGGCTGATCGCCAGTGGGAAGGCTTTCCTGAAGTAGCTGATTTCTAAGCTGGATTTCTGAGAAAATTATGGTATTCAGTTACGGGGAGAAAAGACAATGAATGCAGGAGAACTCAGTGAGATCTTTCTTGAGGAAATGAGCTGTAAAATGTTCCAGGAAGTAGAGGGACCATCTAACTGGATATGTAGCTTTCAGCTGGGAAGAAGGGTGAGGCTAATGTGAGGGAATCATTTGAGTCTTTGTTAGCAGAAGAAATTATGGGACTCAGTGAGCTCACAGGATGCCTGGGGTTGAAGGACACGGTAAGTGATGGGAGCCAGCGATTATAGGTTGAGAATGGCTGGAAAGATGAAAGGAGCCGTGATGAGGTGTCAGGGCTGGGGTGGGGGTAGATACAGGGTGTGTGCAGCTGAGCTGTCGGGGTGATGAGGGATGAAAAGAGAACAGTGGATTGAGTGACTTCCGACGGCAGATTGAGTGGCATGACTAGGAATGATCCTGGGAAAGTGGGGAGAAGGTGGCTATGAAGGCAATGACTGGTCCCTGCTGGTGTGAATCAGGCCATGAGGAAGTGACTGGCATGGGTTAGGGAGGGGAGAGTCGAGGGATTCAAAAGGATTTGGGAAGACTTGTATAGGGGTTGGCAAGCTGTAGGGATTTCCGGTTGTGACTAGAGGTGATGTTAACATAGTGCCTGGGAAGAAAGGGAGAGGTCAGCACAGGGAAAGTGTTCTTGGGTGGCATCAGAATCCAGGGAGCATCAAATGATGGTGGTTGGACAGAGCCTGGGGAGAGCTGTCAATAGCCAGGTGGTTGGAGCTGAGAATGAGCTCATGGAGAAGACTGGCAGTCACAATGAAAGGAGCAGAGGTCAGTGTCAGAATGCAGCTCCTTAGGAGCAGTACACGAGGCTTGCTTGCTGGGCAAGGCCTTTTAATCGCAACTATAGGGGATCTCATGGCTTTTGAGCGAAGTTTATGGGCCAGTGGGTTCATGTGAGGAAAGACTACAGATGGACATGACCCTGTGACTGTAGAACAGATCTGTGTCTGGTGCTCTGTGCACTTTGGGTCCCTCCTGACCCTCTCGTCTGTCCCCCACCCCGCTGTCCTCTTCCTCCTCTACCAGGCTGCCCGTGGCTGGGGAGAGAAACGTGCTCATCACCAGCGCCCTTCCTTATGTCAACAACGTCCCCCACCTTGGAAACATCATTGGCTGTGTGCTCAGTGCTGACGTCTTCGCCAGGTGGAGCCGCTGCTGGGGAGAGACCTGAGGGAGCAGTGGACACCAAGGGTGGAGGCTGGAGGGACACTGGGGATGTGGGAGGGGCTGAGGTGGGGCTCCCATGATCACCACATTCCCTTCCAGGTACTCCCGGCTCCGCCAGTGGAACACCCTCTATCTGTGTGGGACAGATGAGTATGGTACAGCAACAGAGACCAAGGCTATGGAGGAGGGTCTAACCCCCCAGGAGATCTGTGACAAGTACCATGCCATCCATGCTGACATCTACCGCTGGTTTAATATCTCATTTGATATTTTTGGTCGAACCACCACTCCGCAGCAGACCAAGTAGGTTTCCTCTCGTCAGGCAGAAGTGGAGGGTGAAGGCTGGGGCTGGGGCAGTGGACTATCCAGGAGACAGAAAGATGGAAGGAGCCAAGATTGTTGCCCCTCCACCCCCCACTCCAAACTTAGAATCTGAATGTTGTCCTGAAATGTGTCCCAGGCATTGTTAAGGGGATTCAGTGTGTGCAGAAGCCTGACCAGGGGCTGGAGGAACAGACAAGGGACGGAAGGGACAGGACTTAGGCTCATAGGAAGGGTCTGCCTTCCCCCTGCGCCTCCCTTCAGTCCCCTGGCTGCCGTGGTCTCAGGACAGCCCCTCCCACTCCTGTGTGTTTATAGCAAAAACACTTACTCTTCCTTTGCTTGATTGTCATCCTTATAAAAACTAGAGTGGACAGGCTGCCAGCTGACAGTGCTGTGCAGTTTAGCAGTTGGGCTGATTTAATTTTAATTTTTAGGACATATCAAAGAACTAAACAGTCCTATCCTTTTGGAGATTTTTGTTAACGAAAAATACAAAACAGATATGTCTGTATTTGACAAAAGTAAATTTTAAAGTGATGAGGAAAGAGATTGTGGGGAGAGTTGGGGAATGTATGTGAGGGGCCTGGACTCATCAGTAAAAAAAAAAGATGACTAGATGGCTTAGCCTTGAGGGGGGCTTCTGCCAGATTTCTTTGGCACTCGGACTGCTGGGTGGAGCGGCAGGAGGGAGGGGCACACCGCTTCCTCTTACTTGCTCTGGCCTGTCCCTCCCCATCCCTCGCTCACCTCGCCAGAATTACCCAGGACATCTTCCAGCGGTTGTTGGCTCGAGGTTTTGTGCTGCAAGATACTGTGGAGCAACTGCGGTGTGAGCGCTGTGCCCGCTTCCTGGCTGACCGCTTTGTGGAGGGCGTGTGTCCCTTCTGTGGCTTTGAGGAGGCCCGGGGTGATCAGTGTGATAAGTGTGGCAAGCTCATCAATGCCACTGAGCTCAAGGTGAGAGGAGGGTCTCTTGGGAGCCCAGTCTGGAAGGAGACAATCTCTATTCCTGAGGGACTCCTGCTCCCATCCCACTTAGGATTTTTGTTTTAGCAGTGGCTAAAGACCTTTCACCGCTGGCTCTTCCAACTCCATCTCAGCGCTCATCACCCAGTCCGTTGGATAAATTTTCATTGAGCATTTACTGTGTGCTTTGCATTGTATGGGGAAATAAACAAGTTCAGTTCATACTTCCCTACCTTTGCTCCTGCTTCCCACCACCTGGTCTGCATTTTAGTTCTTCCTCCTGTAAATACCACCTTTTCTTCTGCTCCATGTTTATTCATTTGTTAGTTCATTCATTCATTCATTTATTCAGCAAACTTTTTTGAGTCTTTGCAGTAAGGTAGTCACAGTTCTAGGTGTTGGATGTAGCAGTGAACAAGACAATTTTATTTAGTGTGGGGAGGAGACCAATGCAAAAGACAGAATGTAGTTACTATAGAGAAAACTGCTGGGAAGATGTGGGAGAGAGTGACTTCTGGGAGATGCTATAAGCTAAGTGATTAGGGAAGGCCTCTTAGAGGAGGTAACATTTGAACCTAGAGTTTAACTGAAGCATGAGAAGGAGTCAGAAGGTGAAGAGTGGAGAGTGGGGTTAAGAGCATTTCGAGCAGAAGGACCGGGACATGCAAAGGCCCGAGGCAGCAAAGAACTGAAAGAGGAATTGAAAAGGCCAGCGTGGCTCACAGTGAGTGGGGAGGCGGTGGGTAGGGGTGTGGAGTGAGACGAGGTCAGGCAGTGACGAGATTTCCAGGGCCTGGTCAGCCACCGCAGAGTTGGAAGGCAGGCTTCTCTGGATAGTGGGTAGGAGGGAAGCAAGAGAGAAAGTGGGGGAACCAATTTGGAGGCCAGAGTGGTTGCTCAGAAATGGGATGATGGCAGCTTAGACTAGGTTAATAGCAGTAGAAATGGAAAAAAGAAAAGGATTTGAGATACGTTTGGCAGCAGACTCTGTAGAACGGATAGACTGGAATTCGGGGTGGCAAGGAAGTCAAGAAGACAGCAGCTTGTACGTTTTTGGCTTGAGCAGCTTGGGTAGACGGTAGCACTGTCTACAGCCATGGGCAGGATTGGATGAAGAGCATTCCGGTGGAATGCTGTTTGGGTTTAAGTTTGAGATGCCTGTTAGACACCCAGGGAGGCGTGTTAGTCAGGCAGTTGATACAGCATGTGGATTTCAGGAGAGAGGTCCTGAGAGGTCAATTTTCTCACCTTTAGAAGCCCAGATCAGAACTCACTTGGAAGCTTTCATTGATTGGCCCCACCGAACTGTTTACTCCTTTAGCCATCATCCCTCAATGTTTGTACAGTCAAGTTGTCCCATGAAAATAAGTATTTCTTGATGTTTTGCCGAGTAAAGGCCTGCCCTTGTCTCTCAGGCAAGCGCTCTGTCCCTGCTTGACTGTAACTTCCTCAAGGAGCGGAGCCCTGGGTTCTTCTCTTTCGTCACTCCTTCTGCTCCGCCCAGCTGTGAAAGGCGCAGGGCACTGTGCTGAGCCTGTGCTCGGAGAATGCTTTTTCCTGTTCTTTGGAGTGCTAGACGGGGACGTGACACTCTGGGTAACAAATGTTGTGCTATGCAGACCTGATTCTCCAAGTTCAGAGAAGGCTCAAGTAAGTAGTTGCTGAGGTGGCCGGGTGTGAGTGTGAGGCTAGGCTGGGTGGCACACTGGGGACCTCATCTCTCTGTGTCTCCCCCCTCGCCCGGACAGCTCCTGGGCCTGCCGTCCCGATCCCAGCTGTCCCGCCTTGGGTCACCCCTTCTCTTAACTTCCCTTCACAGAAGCCTCAGTGTAAAATCTGCCGGTCGTGCCCTGTGGTGAAATCCTCTCGGCACCTGTTCCTGGACCTGCCTAAGGTGAGTGGGCCCTTCCCTCAAGCCAGTCTGCACGACGTCTTCTGCCCTGTCTGCTTCAGCCACAGGCAGAGGCAAATCTATACCAAATCCCTCTCAAATGCTTTTAATTTCCATTTTTAAATTATACACGCTTACTGCAAAAAGATGCAACAGGTCAAAGGGCACAAAGGGAAAGGCCCGGGCCCGTCTGCCAGAGGTGTGTGCTGCTGCTAAGTCTCCTTTGTGTCTGTTTAGAAGCAGTGCATGCCTATGAAAGCATTTTTATGTCTTTTTTTTAAATGTCTTTTTTCCCCCTTAATACAAATTAGGTCATGCGTTCATACTTCTCTGCAGCCTACTTTCTTTTACTTCACAGTGTATCTTAAACAATTTTCTACTTTGGATTTGCCTCCTTTTTTTACTTTTTAAACTTTTTGTTTGGAAATAATGTCAAGGTTGCAAAAAGACTTGCAAGAATAAGCAGTTGCTAGAACAAAGAACCTTGTGGTTTTTACCCAGAAGAACCTCATGTACCCATTTCCCAGATTCACTGGTTGTTAAGATTCTGCTCCATTTGCTTTAGCATATTCTCTCTTCTCATGCGTGGATGTGGATGTGTCTGTGTAGCCTCTTTCCTCTTAAATGCTTCATTGTATGTTTCCTAAGCAAAAAGACATTCTTGCATAACCACAGTAAACAACTTCAAGAAATTTAACATTGATACAGTTGTGTGATCTACCATCCGTATTCCAGTTTTGTCCGTTATCCCAGTAGTATCTTTTATAGCATAATTTTTCTGTAGTGCAGAATCTAGCTCAGGATCATATATTGCACTTCGTTTTTCTATCTCTTTAGTTTCCTTTAATCTGAAACAGTTCCTAAGCCTTTATCTTTTATGACATTAACAATTTTTAAGAATATAAGCTCTGACCGCCCCCCCCCCACCCCCCCGTTTAAAATAGAATATTCCTCACTTTGGATTTAGTGGCTGTTTTCCTCATGATTAGATTCAGATTATGCATCTTTAGCTGGAATATTATATAGATGATGTGTTCTTTCCAGAGGCACATGGTGGCCATTTACCCCTCATTGGTGATGTTAATTTTGTTCAGTAAAAGTGTTACTCAGCTTCTCCACTGTATATTTAATATTTTCCCCCTTGCAACTTGTCAGCAGTCTGTGGCAATACACTTTAAGACTATGTAAATACCTTGTTCTTCATTGAAAGATTCCCACTTATTCAATCATTCTTACCTGAAGAATGAATTTTCACTAAGCTTTTCCAACTTTACCTTTCCCTCCACATTGACCTTGACTCCTTCAGTCATTTATCTACTTATCTATTTGTTATCAGTATGGACTCATGGATTTGAATTTTTTCCAGTGGTTTATAATTCATTCCTGTCCTAAATGATTTTCATGCTCTAATTGTCCCTTATTTGACCAGTGGGAGCCTCTTCAAGATTGCTTCTCTGGGTGTTTCTGAGGTCTCCCACCACTTTTTAAGCACTTCCCTTTTTTCTGGCATAACAAGATATTCCACGTTTATCTTGTTCCAGCCTGGGGCTCAGCCATTTCTCCCCCGAACCCTGGTTGCTTTCAGTAGGGAACAGTATTAGAGACCAAGATTTACGTGTGCTCTTTTCCACTGGGGTCTCCTTGCTTCTGTGCCCTGTCAGCAGAGAGTTAGGCTTTTATTTTAGGGTCACACTGACACCTGCAATTCCAGTTCCTCTCCACAGTTCTTCCACAGTCTTCCTCATTTCATAATTTTATCTCCCATCTTCCACACAGTAAGTACCCTGGTTCCCAACATTATTTACTCATTTGCTTGATCCTACAATATACCTAAAAATAATTTCAGAATTGCTTCACCAACACCACTACCAAAAAAACTACTAAGAAGCATTTAGGGTTTGTTGGTAGTCCTGCCCCTTCCCCCAAACTGAGGGGATGTAATTAAATGTGTTCAAAATGTCTTAGCTTAGTTTTGTCCCCTTTTAGTGTGGTTATGTTACTGAAATCAGCTAATAAATTTGGTTCATTTGCTTTTAGTTCTTTTTTTCTCACCTCATACTTGTTAATTTAACTTAATTTTTTGAATATGTAGAACATGAGTATGCTTCTAAAAAATCAAAACCATGCAAACAGGTATACTCAGGAAAGTGTCACTCCTTCATTCCCTTTCCTGTCCATGCTACCTGGCCCTCCTGTCTCCTGTAGGTGGTCCGCTTTGTCTTCTGATTTATTCTCAGTATGTTTGTTTTTATAAAGATAAGCTTATATATAAAGATAAGCAGACAAACATATCTGTGTATGTTATTTATCTTGTACAAAATATAGCATACTGTATATACTTGCATTTTGTTTTTTTCACCTAGAACTATTTTGTAGAAATCACTCCAAATCAGGATTACGCTATATCAGTTCATAAAGATCATCCTTACTCAGTTTCGTTTCGTTTCTTTTCTTTTCTTTTCTTTTCTTTTTTTTTTAAACTAGCTGCATAGCACGCAATTCTGTGTGGGTACTATAGTTTATTTAACTGATTTCCTTTGGTTGCCATTTAGGTAGTTCCCAGTATTTTGCAGTTACAAATAATGTTGCAGTGAATAACTTTGTGTATATGTATTTTTGTATTGTGGGAAGTGTATCTTGAGGATAAATTCCTTAAAGGGCGTCACTTGCTGTGTCCAGGATAAATGCATATGTAGTTTATTGCCAAATTTTCCTCAATAGGTGGTGTTCTGTTTTGCATCCCTCCCTGCCGTGTGTGTGCACCTGTTTCCCCACAGCCTTACCAGTAGGGTATACTGTCAGGCTTTGGATGCTGTGGTGTTTATGTGGATGAATCACATGAACCATCCCTTAAAGAAGATTTTTCTTTGTTTTTCTGCTTGCAAAAGTGGTAACACGCTTTAAAAAAACATTTCGGATAGAAATTTATGGTATAAAAGTGAATGTTCCCCTTAATCTCATGTGAGAATAAAGCACTGATATATTTTTCCTCGAATTTTTTGGGCTTATATTAGTCTCTGTATAATTATTTTTATAATAGGATTATACCATATATTACTGTTTTGCAGTTCGCTCTACTTAATATATTTCTGAGATATATGCATATCAGTACATACAGGTCTACCTCACTCTTTTTAATGACCTTACCAGTATTTCATTGTGTTGATATACTATACTACTTTATTTATTTGTTTATTTAATGGGGGGCACGTAATTAGGTTGGTTGGTTGGTTGATTGATTGATTGAGGTACTGGGAATTGAACCCAGGACCTCGTGTATGCTAGGCATTAATTCTACCACTGAGCTGTACCCTCCCCCTTAACACATTACTGAACCAAGGGAATTAGTTTTAATTTTTGCTGTGATGAACAGTGTGTTTCTTTATATACATCTGTACACACTTGTGTGAATATTTCTGTTGAAAAAATTCCTAGAAGTAGAATTGCTATGTCAAAGTCATGAATCCTGTCATTCTAATTATATATTGCCAAACTACTCCGAAAAGGTTGTACACATTTTCCCTTATGCTGACCACACGTGCAAATGTCCTAAATCAGCGCTCTCTGCTTCTCTGCCATCTCAGCTGGAAAAGCGGCTGGAGGAATGGTTGGAGAAGACATTACCTGGCAGTGACTGGACACCCAATGCCCGGTTCATCATTCGTTCTTGGCTTCGGGATGGCCTCAAGCCACGCTGCATAACCCGAGACCTCAAATGGGGAACCCCTGTACCCTTGGAAGGTTTTGAGGACAAAGTAAAAACCCTGTGCTTTATTCATATCTCATATTATTCAGCCGTGGGGTTTGGACCCTGGGCTAGCAGAATAGATGGTGATTGTGTCTTGTTTCAGTCTGAGACTTTGGGTTGGTGGGGTTTTCCCAGTGTTCCTGCATCCTACCGTGTCTCCTTCTTTCTGACTCTCCAGGTATTCTATGTCTGGTTTGATGCCACTATTGGCTACGTGTCCATCACAGCCAACTACACAGACCAGTGGGAGAGATGGTGGAAGAACCCAGAGCAAGTGAGCAGTTCTTGGTTAGCCTGTCCATGGGGAGGGGGTTTGTGGGAGGATGGTTAGGGTTGGGTAGCTGATCTTTCTTGGGTCTTTGAAAAGGATCTTAGGAGCTCTGTCTCCCAATTATATTCCATAGGTGGACCTATATCAGTTCATGGCCAAAGACAATGTTCCCTTCCACGGCTTAGTCTTTCCTTGTTCAGTCCTAGGAGCTGAGGACAACTACACCTTGGTCAAGAACCTCATTGCTACAGGTACCCTGGAGGACTGGAGCTGGGAGTGTTTCTAGGGACTTAGGGCCAAGGCAGGACTTGGAGGAGGTTCCTGGAGAGATGCTAGATCTTGAGTTAGGAGTTGAGATGAAATATTTTGGGAGTGAGTAGAACATGAAAATGCAATCCAGAAAAGGAAAAAGAACCTGAAGAGAGCAAAAACTCAAAGCTAAGTTTTGTAATGGTAGAAGTAAAGGGAAGAAGGCCAAAATGGAGAGGAAGGATCTCCCAGTTTCTGTGCAGGCCAGCTACTCAAGTGTTGCTGGACACCCATAGCTGGGGTTGAGGGAGAGGAAAGGGGAATTTGTGGGGCAGAGAGAAAGGACATGACTTGAACGGATGGTTCTCATTCTTCTCTGTCCAGAATACCTGAATTACGAGGATGGGAAGTTTTCTAAGAGCCGGGGTGTGGGAGTGTTTGGGGACATGGCCCAGGACACAGGGATCCCTGCTGACATCTGGCGCTTCTACCTGCTGTACATTCGGCCTGAGGGCCAGGACAGTGCCTTCTCCTGGACAGACATGTTGCTCAAGAATAATTCTGAGCTGCTTAACAACCTGGGCAATTTCATCAACAGGTGGGACACGGTGAGGGGTCAGAGTCAGCAGATGAGCTCCGGTGGGGCTAACTCCACTCTGGGATGGGAATGTGGGAGGGGCGGGGGAGGGGGAGGAGGCTGGGAGGGCTGGGGAGGGCAGTGTGGAGAGGAGGTTCTGTCAATCGGGATCTGCTCCTGGAACATAAGAGGCAATGTATGTTCGGAGAAGTTAGTTGTAGAGATGGGATTTAGCAGAGTTGGTCACAAAGTGAATTTTTGCTCATTGTTTTCTTATTAATGTTCTTTATAGAATTGGAAATGTGTTCTCTCCTAGCAAAAAAAATTCACTTGCAGACCATTGAAAAGTTTGGCTGAAGGAAGGCATTATTTGACCATAGGGGTAGGATGCTTCTGTAGTCTTTGGAGTCTTGTTGCTTTAGGCTCACATGCCATTGTGGGTCCCTACCTCAGCTATTCTGTGCTCTAAAGAAATAGCCCCCATGGCTCCCCACCATGGAGGATACTTCAGGTCTGGTCATCAACCACGTTTAAAGGTAGTCCCTACTATTTGTTTGTCTGATAGCAATTAACGTATATTTCAACTTGATCATTCTGAGTATTGACTTAAAAATAAAACCAATAGTTGCTTAACTTTAAAAGGTTTCTTGACATAAGGGTTTCTCTATGTAGATTGTCTATTATGTGCAAGGTTATATTCTTAGGAGAGAGAGAATAAGGAATTAATTTAAGTTTTGCCTTCCACCTTGAGGATGCCAGGTGGTTTCAGTTCTGAGAAAATGTGGAATTAAGAAAATCAGGTCAAATTTCTACAAGGAGACTCTTTTCTCTCCCTTCTCCCTTCCCTACTCCCTTCCAGAGCTGGGATGTTTGTGTCTAAGTTCTTTGGGGGCTTTGTGCCTGAGATGGTGCTTACCTCTGATGATCGGCGCCTGCTGGCCCACATCACCCTGGAGCTCCAGCACTATCACCAGCTGCTGGAGAAGGTTCGGTAAGTAGTCTATACTTCTGTCTAATCTCTGATCTGCTGGCATGTTGAGAGCCCCATACTGGTCCCTCCAGGGCTTTACACCTTGGCCTGCGTCCTCCCACCCCAGGATCCGGGATGCCTTGCGCAGCATCCTCACCATCTCTCGCCATGGCAACCAGTACATTCAGGTGAATGAGCCCTGGAAGCGGATTAAAGGCAGCGAGGCTGACAGGTAGGTAAGGAGGTGTAGGGTTGGTTACAGGAATAAAGTGGCTGGTAGGCTGTGTCCTACTGGAGGACCTGACTAAAATCTTTCCTTCCCCAGGCAGCGGGCAGGGACAGTGACAGGCTTGGCAGTGAATATAGCTGCCTTGCTGTCTGTCATGCTCCAGCCTTACATGCCCACAGTTAGCACCACCATCCAGGCCCAGCTGCAGCTCCCTCCTCCAACCTGCAGTATCCTGCCCACAAACTTCCTGTGCATCTTACCAGCAGGACACCAGATTGGCACAGTAAGTCTCTGGGAGCTGGAAGAGCCAGCCTCTCTTAAAATACCTACTACTGCCATGCAGCCTTTGCCGAGCGGTCAGGGAAGAACTTACTTTGCACGTGAGACTCTCACAGCTTTTCTCTGAACCCCTTCCCCACTCGTCTCCACTCTGCACTTAGGCTTGTTTCTGACAGGAAGTCCTTATCTGTAGCCCATATAGCCTCATCATTCTTCATGCCAGGACCCAGTGGGCAGGGAGAATACAGGGTGGCCATTTCTCTTTGACACAGATGATAAAAGTACGTATACACCTCTGAGCTTTTGCATCAACCTAGCACCATTAAATAGTTTAAGTAATCTTTGACCCTAGTGAATGCAAATGCTCTACTTGGATTCTTTACTGAAATCAGCAGGTATTTGCTCAATGTTATACTCCATGTTGCTTCTAAAACATTTAGAGTTCTTAAAGGTCAGACGTTGGGGTTGGAGAGGCCTCTATGTAGCCTGGTAGTTTCTACCTAATCAGTGAATGATTCTAGAATTCTTTTTTCACAGGTCAGTCCCTTGTTCCAAAAACTGGAAAATGACCAGATTGAAAGTTTGCGGCAGCGCTTCAGTGGGGGCCAGGTGAGAAAGCTAAAGGCTGCCTCTCACCCAGCGACAGTCCTTAGTGTCCCTCAGTAGACCTCATTCATCCCTCTTTCCATCTTTTGGCCCTGCTGCTTCCTCACTTACAGTTTTTCTTTCCTGTCTTAGCTAGAAGAGTCCTTGGCATTAAAGGTAATCACCTTCCCCCTGAGATGTTACAAAACTTGAGGTCGGAGGATATTTATGGTAGCCGGTCACTAACTCTGTTGTTCTCCAGGCAAAAGCAGGCCCCAAGCCAGCAGCTGCAGGGACTATGACAACAGCTGGACCAGAGCAGATACAAGTGCTGATGGATGAAGTGACAAAGCAGGTACGAAGCTTCAGCCCTATGGGGGACTGGAAAAGCTGAATCCTAAACAGGTCCTTTTCTGGTCTCACTGTTGTTCTTCCCCCACCCCCTCGTCTCTTAGGGCAACATTGTCCGAGAATTGAAAGCACAAAAGGCAGATAAGAACCAGGTTGCTGCGGAGGTGGCTAAACTCTTGGATCTGAAGAAACAGTTGGCTCTAGCTGAGGGGAAACCCCTTGAAACCCCTAAAGGCAAGAAGAAAAAGTGACAGTGAGAACTTGACTCATAGAAAGTCACTTTAATGGACAGGAGCAGTAATCAATAAATATACAATTCTATATACATGCTGCGACCCTTTCCTGTTGTCGACCCTTAGCTTTCTCCCTACTGAACAGACGGGGTTGAGGGTACATAGTCGGCACTGGTGAGCAGGTGGTCCATAGCCTCTTCTAGGAAAGGTAAGAAGTGGCCTGAGGGGAAGTGCTGGTCCCAATTGTTCACGCTCGGTGCAGATTAACCATCCGGTCAATCAGAGCCCTGCGAGTCGCCTCCACTTCCCTGGACAGGCGCTCGATTTCCTGCTTGAGCCGTTCGTTCTCTTGGGCGAGCTGTGTCACTTTCCTTTCGTTCTCTTGTTCTTTCTCCTTCATGCGTTGCTTTCCAGTCCGGGCCGGGGACTGGCCACTCCGTTTCCGTTTCCTGGGTCTTCTTTGGTCTTCCTCTTCTTCCTCCTGAGCCAGAGAGCTCCGACTAGAATCTGGAGAGCGGGGGCTCTGGGAGGTGCTTGTGACCTCTGCTGTTCCTGGCTCCTCAGTCAGCCAAGCCAGAGAGGCGGGGTCGAGAGTGGTGAAGGTTTTTGATTCTTCCTTCAAGGGAATGAGGAAAAGCAGGGTAGCTATTAGCTGAGAAGGGAGGGGCAGTTCCACCCCCACCCCGGTAGCTTTCGGCCTAGCATTCTCACCTCCTCATTTCCAGGGGGTGAGACATAGGAACCCCCATTTTCATCTGAGGACAGCACCTCCTGCAGGTCCTCATACCAGGCCTCCAACTCCCAGCTGGACAGTGTCCCGAAGGAGAAAGGCAGTGACTCAGCTGCCATCTCTGTGGCTGGATCAGGCTCTGGAAAAGGACATACCCAGGATGGTGGTGGGTGGGGAAGACGCTCCACAGAGCAGTCAGGCTCCAGGTTGGCACACTGGCCTGCTGCCTGTCCGTGTTATGGCAGATAAAGTTTTACTGGAACACAGCCACATCCACTTATTTACATGCTGTTTACGGCTGCTTTCATGCTCCAGTAGTGGTCCTCAACATCTAAAATACTTGCTAACTGGCTCTTTAAAATTTACCAACCTCTTATCGGCAACGATATTCCCTCCTTGCTTTGCCCAGCACTTGATACATTCCTACGAGTTCCTGGTAAAAGTCCTCAGCCCCCCTGGGGAACTCCATTGGTCATCTCCAGACCATCTGTGCTCCTTTCTCCTCCTGTATGGGGAGTTTGGGCAGACAGTCCTTTGGGTCAGTCTAGCCTTGATGGGAACTGAGGTGTGGTGTGGTGAGACCTCACCTGACCGCTCACTCAGAGCCACCTTTCAATTATGACATGCTCTAAGAATAGTGATTTGGTCACCTTGTTGGGGGCAGGCCAGGAGGCTGGATGTAGCCTGACAACAAAAGTCTGCTCAGATTCCAACCCTCCTCTTCCACCTTCTTCTAGGTGTTTTCATAATTTCTTAGGGTCCCAGTGAAGAGAGCCTAAGCAGCATCTCTTAGGGGTTGGTTTTGGGAAAGGGCCGGTTACGTTTACCTGCTTTCAGGTGTGATGATGTATGAAGATACACTTCCTTCTGGAACACTGTGGGGATCAAAGACAAATGTTAGCCATTTTTGGAAGGGAGGGGCAGGTTCTTTTATCTTCCGCTTCCTACTGGTCCTTCTTACATCCTGTCCTACAGAGTATGGATAGTTATTGGTCCCTGTAGCCATTTCCAAGGACAGAGAAGAGCCTGACTTCCTTTATTTTTAGTTGCTGACATTTGTAGTACTGATTACATAATAGCAAAATCGTGGCCAACTCAGCTTTCTGTAAATTCAAGGCAGGGTTAAAACCTGCCAGGGTTAAGGACTGGACTACAGGGGAGGAAACAAATCAAGTGGCCTTTTCCTAATTCCATTCCCACACTGACATCCTCCAAATGTGTATTTCCAGCCTGGACCTCCCAACTCTTAGCTGCTTACTTGCCATTCTCCTTTTGGATATTGAATAGGCGTCTTACACTTAACATGCCCAAAGACAAACTCCTGCTAATCTTCCCCTTCCAAAGTCTTTCCCATTTCAGTATACAGCAGCTTTAGTTGCTTGAGCCAAAAACCTTGGTATCGTCCTTAATTCCTCTCTGACACCCCACAATCCAATCCAGATCGCCAGCAAAATTTCTAAACTCATTCTTCAAAACCCCAGAATCTTCTCACCAACGCAGAAGTCCCTTGACTGCAGGTCTCCCAGTTTCTGCTCCTGCCACCCTTCCCAGAGTCTATTCACAACAGCCGCCAAAGTGAGCCTGTTAAAACTTAAGTCAGGTCGTGTCACTCCTCTGTTCAAAACCTTCTAATTTCACACCTGTTAAAGGCTAAAGTCCTTAAAATGGCTTAGAAGGCTGTACACAGTCTGTTCTTTCCTTGCCCTGCTTTTCTCACTGGCCACTCTCCACTCTCCCCCTTGCTCACTCTATTCCAGCCAACCAGCCTCCAATTCCCTAGATACTATGCAGGCTCCCACCTTAGGACCTCTGCTCTTGCTGTTCCTTCTCCTGGAAAGCTCTTCCACATATCTTTTTGCATGGCTTACTGCCTTGCCTCTTTTTAGGTCTTTCAATTTAAATGTCACCTCACTGAGGGGATCCCTGACCACCCGATGTAAACTGTAACCTCCACTCGGCATTCTCCACCCTTCTGTGCTTTAGTTTTTTGCATGGCACTTAAGTATTTGCTTACTCTATGCCTCTTCCCACTGTAAGCTCTGTGAGAGCAGAGCTTTTTTTCCTCTCTTGTTCATGGATGTATCCTGGGCCCCAAACTGAATGGCTCATAGTAGGTGCTAGTTAAGTATTTGTTAGGAATGAATGGATAAATTCTCCCCAATCCCTCAGAGGGAAAGAACGAAGCCCAGAGGCAGAGAGGCAGCTGCCTATCCCTGGAGACTGTAGATGCAATATCGTCCTGAGTGTTTCTCTGCAGGCCTGTCCTCCCTGGGGGACCCTCCTTGCCTTCCAGTGTGTGGGACGTAGCTTTCATCAGCAGTGGAGCCCCGGGCCAGAGGGCTGCGGAGCCAAGCAGGGGGCTAGCCTGATGCAATGGTTACACGGAGATTAGATGGAGACAGGACAAGGAGAAAGAGGCAGGGACCGATCCCAGGGGAAGGACAATCCACTGGGGAGACCCCAAATGGCTTCCCATACTTAAAAGATCCAGGATGCTCTCTTGTGCAGGAGGCCCAGGGGCCTCTGCGGGAAAAGGAAAACCCATCATCACCTGTCCATCAACACCCTTTTCCCAAAAGCTTATGTCAGTCTCCTTAAGGTTCTGTTCTCTGCAAGGATGCAGAATGAATGTCCTGCGGAGAATCCAGAAGCCCAAGTTACTGACGTGGCCATACAGGCCCTGAGACGCGGCGGAAAGAGGATTAGGGGTGGGGTAGGGGTAGGGCCGCTGCTGGCAAAACGGCGGCAGCGGCCTGAGCCACGGGTTCTGGGCGCGGGGGTGTGTCCTGCTGCCCCGCCTCCCACAGGACCGGCCTAACTAGGAGACCTTGGGTCAGCAACGCGAGAATAAACCTCCCAAGGGCGGCTGCGGCCCCTTAGCCGAACAGCACAGAGCAGGGCCTGTACTCGGGCAGGGATGGAGTGATGCTGTCGCGCGAAGGAAGAAGGGTCTGTGAGCACCACTTCAGAATAAAGGATTCTCCTCATCCCTCCCCCGGACGGTCACTTAACTTTATCGTGGAGGAGGTGGGGCCACATCCTAAAGAGCGGATGCCCTAACTTTGAGGGGACAACTGGTGTCGCGAGGATGGGAGAGTAAAAGGTAGAGGGGGGAATCAGTACTCGCCTCTCTCCTCAGGTTCCGGCTCTGATTTTTGCTCTGTCGCTGCCACCCGCTCATCTTCAACATGGTATACTCTATGCCTTAGACTCAAGCCTCTGACCTCCGTAGCTCCGAGCAGAGATCTTTTAACGTGGCCTTGTCCTCCTCTCGGGGGCGGATCCAGAAGCCTACCAATCAGAAAGCGGCACGCCGGCGTTGGCCCCGCCTCACTCCTTACATCCGCCACTCAGGAGCCCCGTGGCACCGCCCCCATCGCTCCCTCCCGCTTGGGGGTCGACTTGGTGTTGGACCCGGAAGTGGCTTTGGGTCACGAGGCTTCGCGGAGGAGGTGAGTGAGTCATGCGCGCGCGCGGAGGGGAGAGCTGGAGGGGGGAGGGGAGGAAAGGGGGGCGGGGATGATGCAATGTTTGGCAACCGGTGTCTGTACGCGCACGCGCAGGGGACTACCGAGGGTGGTGGGAGGTGCGGGGGGGCGGTGGGGGAGAGGAGAGAGGGCGGGGCGCCAGCTCCGGGCACCCAACAGCCCCAACGGCTATCGACTGTGGTTGCCCCTAGGCTGCGGTGTGAAGCCTTACTGTAGCTTGTCTCCCTCAGGAGCTCTTGTTCCGCCCACCTGGCTTAGCCCGCGTTTTACTTCCTCCATAAGGAACTCCCGTTTTCTTTGGCCCCCTCGCTCCTAGCTAATGGACACAGGTCTTTTAAACCTCTTTCTTTTGAAAATTTGCATTCGTCCACCTGGATTGTTTGCATCTTCTCGAGTCTTCTAAAAGGGATCTTCTCTTTCAGCCCCGGACTCCCCCTAAAAGGGCCGAAGAACTTGAATCCCCTTGATAGTCATTTTCAGCTCCTCTCTGAAGAGCACCCTTAGACTTTTATCTTTGTAATGTTTCTGATGAGCCTTCAGCATGCCAGAATTCCTCTTCTTTGCCGGGTGGGCTCGATTCCCACTATTTCTCCCTATCATTTCCCACCGTGGTGCTTTCGTGCCCTTCACCGAAGACCAGGCCCGCCCTTTTCACTGCTAGATCAGCCAGTCCTGTGACTGCCGGCTGTGATGAGCCAAGCACAGGCCGCCTGCCTTATAGGTGCTTGGGCTACAGTAGAGCCTTGTTGCCTGGAACACTGCGTGCACCTGAGCGCACGACTGTTTTGGACTCGGTTGTCAGGAGCCCACATTCTAGACTCAGCTGTCCCTCACTTACTCAGGGCTCCTAGGCCAGGCACCTAATCTCTCCCTGCCTCACCGGTCTTGTTCGTAAATGAGAGATAATGAGTTGTGGAGGTAAAATGAGAGAACTATGAACTTGGAGACAGCTTGAACGAAAGTGAAAAGCACCATGTAAAATGCAAAGTATTTTTCTAGTGCCATTAGGTAGAAAACATGTGGTGGCCTGTTAGGTATCCTGCCATACCCTCATGGGGGAGCCAGAATTTGTCCTAAGTAGAAACTGTCACGAGGCCGGTTGTGGCTAGATGGCAGGTATAGGCGGTGGTGTGACGGTGACAGGTCCTTAGCCAGGCCTGCACCATTGCTCCAGACCTCCATTTCTCCTTCTGTAAACGGGGGTGGGGTAGGTTGGACGGACCAGATGGTCTCGCCTGGCCCAAAGACATGGCCAGGTTGTCAGTGACAGCCAGAGGTCATGTGACTTGACAGGCCGAGATCGTGTTGTGACATGCTGACCTGGGGAGGCGGGTCAAGTCCCAGCACACTACCCGGGAAGCCTTTGAGGCGGGGCAGGGCAAGTCGCGACTTTCATCTTTTGGGGCCGGCTCCTCCCGGACCTGGCATTCCTGGCTCCCCCAGCAGATTGTGGTTTCAGAGGGGGCCCCTCCCCGGGGAGGGCTGGGATTGGCCACCAGTGGCCTGGGAAGAAGCTCGGATCCTTCCGCGGGAGGCGGGGGTGGGGGGGCCGCGTGGGGTGTTTGTTCTCTTGGGGATTAATGGGGGGTTGTGGGGGAGGGGTAGGCGCGCTCCCGCATGCGCACTGCGGCCCCTCCTGTTGGCTCGTCGTTGTCCGCTGGGCGGGGGCCCGGCCCCGCCCCTCTCCCGTCCGGGCAGTGGCGGCGGCGCTCGGCGGCTGCGGCGGTGGCGGCGGCAGCGACGGCGGCGGCGGCAGCAGCCTGCGCGGTGCCTTCTGGGAACGGAATCCCCAGGGCTGCCCCTGGCCCCCATGGCGCATGCGCGGGAGGCCGCTCGGTGATCCGCGGCGGCGGCGGCGGCGCTTCCTGCTAGGACCGGCCAGGGCCGTACCGGAGGCTCGGGCTCCACCGACCCTCCTCCCACTCCCTCCCACTCACCCTCTGGGCCGCGACTGCGCAGGGCGGGGCCGGCCGAACCATGGGCCGCGGTGAGTGCAGGGCCCGGCCCCCCCACCCTGCCCCTCCCCCTCCCCCTCCCCTCCCCTCCTGTCCCTACCCTCTGCCCCCGCCGCGTCCTCTCGGCCCCTTTCCCTGGCCCCATCCCCACTCCCCCGCCCTCACCTGCCCCCACCGTTTTCTCTCTCTCACTGCTTGACTTTTGCCTTCTTCACCTCCCTCCCCTCAGTGCTTCGCCCACCCTCCGCCCGCCCTCTCCCCAAGTTCCTTCCTACTTCGTGCGCCTTCCCCTCCTCCCCAAGCTGAGGGAAGCAGGCTGGGTGACAGGGCGCCTTGTTATGAGAGGGAAAGTTTAGAAGCCGCTGGTGTGGGGTGGTAGCGATGGTAAGGTTGGGGAGGATATTTGCAGGTTTGTGGGACGTCCCCATATATCAAAGGAGAATCTCTCTTGGAGCTAATTTGAAGTCAGTGGACAGGAGGTGCTGAATCCCCTTGTCTTAGGCTAGGGGGAAAATCAGGAGCTTCTGAGAATCGTGGGCGAAGACAGAGCTGTGATTCCAGCCTTCCTTAAGACCCAAATGAACTAGATCAGTGATTGTCTAATGGAGCCAGGCATGGGGGAGTTACGCTGGTACCACCCCAGCGGGCAGTTGGGCAATTGTCTGGTGACCTGTGGGGCAATCTGTACTTTTTATATGATCTTCCTGAGGGGAAGGGAACAGCGGGGTCAGACTTTGGGAAACTTCCCAGTAGCCTGATGTTACGGGAATTAGCCCACACTCCTGGGTGAAGGCTTCTGTCCTCGATGGGACAAAGGGGCCTTGCCCTTTTATGTCTAGGGATTGGGCTGTGATTCCTTGGTCCCTGGGAGTTGAGGCTTTGACCTTCTGGTCTCTAGGGGCTGGACATGAAAAGGATGGTTGTGGACTCAGCGGGCAGATTCCTGGGATCTTTAATGGGTAGTAACCTCATATTATTAAGGATCTTTCCTTTGAGAGTGTCCTAGGCTGTGGTACTCTCCTAGGTTGGGCAGATTTCTTATGGTCCCTTGTCTCTTCTGTGTTGCAGGTGTGGGCTAAGCGGGCGGCCCCGGCCTTAGACTGGACCCCACAATGTTTGCAGAGATGTTCAGGTAGCCATGGTGGGATGACAGAGGGTTTCCTCCTCATTCTCACTCCCAGCTGAGGGTTTCATCTTGCCCCCAAGTTCTCTTGGGTCTCCCCACAACCTTTGCCTTTCTGGAGTATTCCCTCAGGTACCCAGCCCAGTTTAATCCTCCTAATGCCCACATGGATGTCTGTGTTATCAGGCACGTGGGAGCTGATTACACACAATGAATGGGGGCAATGAGAGCAGTGGAGCAGACAGAGCTGGGGGCCCTGTGGCCACATCTGTCCCCATCGGCTGGCAGCGCTGTGTTCGAGAGGGTGCTGTGCTCTATATCAGGTACAGCTCCCCAGAGTTCCCCAGTTTCTATCCCCAGGCGCTTCAGTTGCCTGAGTTTTCTCTCTCCCACCTGTCCTCTCAAATGCCATATCTCTAGTGCCCTATTCCTCTCTTCTGTCTGTTTTCCTCCCTCAGCCTTTTTGCTCTCTGTATCTCAGGCTCTTTGAATCTGTTCTCCTTGTCTCTTCCCTACTCTCTGCTTTCCTAGGAAGGTCTTTGACTAATGAACTGTCCTT
This sequence comes from Camelus ferus, assembly GCF_009834535.1. Lineage (NCBI taxonomy): Eukaryota > Metazoa > Chordata > Mammalia > Artiodactyla > Camelidae > Camelus > Camelus ferus. The sequence goes on from NC_045707.1 coordinate 23,017,588, forward strand.
TAAGAGTGTCTCCCAATTCAGTGATCCATACTCTCTGATCCTGTCCTCTCCCAGCCCAAGTGGCACAGAGCTGTCTTCCTTGGAGCAAACCCGGAGCTACCTCCTCAGCGATGGGACCTGCAAGTGCGGTCTGGAGTGTCCACTCAATGTCCCCAAGGTCAGAGTGATGAGCAGTGCCAGAGTACAGGGATAAGCTGAGAGACTTAATGCAAATCACTGACTGTAGCAGCCCTTCTCACAGATTCCACCTCCTCAGGGTCCCTGTCTATGCCTTCTACCTTGCAGGTTTTCAACTTTGACCCTTTGGCCCCGGTGACCCTGGGTGGGGCTGGGGTGGGGCCAACATCAGAGGAGGACATGACCAAGCTGTGCAACCACCGGCGGAAAGCCGTTGCCATGGCAACTCTATACCGCAGCATGGAGACCACCTGCTCACACTCTTCTCCTGGTGAGTTTTCTCCACTTTATGGAAGACTGAGGAAAACTTAAGGGCCTGAAAGAGGGATGGTGGGAGGAGCTCTGTGAGAGGGAGCAAGAGAAGGGTGGAGTGGGGAGCTGCTTGGTGAGAGGCGGGCACAGGGAGGCTGGGAATTCATGGGAGAAGGGATGGAGAAAACAAAAGAAAGTTCCTGGAAGGGGAGCCACAGGTTGATCCTTCATTTCTCATTTATTGCAGGAGAGGGAGCGAGCCCCCAAATGTTCCACACTGTGTCCCCAGGGCCTCCCTCTGTCCGCCCTCCCTGTCGAGTCCCTCCTACAACTCCACTTAATGGGGGTCCTGGCTCCCTTCTCCCAGAACCACCCTCAGTTCCACAGGCCTTCCCCTCCCCTCTAACAGGCCCTGGGGGGCTCTTCCCACAGCCAAGGCTTCCTGACCCAGTCCCCTCTGGAGGCAGCAGCAGCCCCTGTTTCCTCCCAAGAGGCAATGCCCCCTCTCCAGCTCCACCTCCTCCACCTGCTATCAGCCTCAATGCCCCCTCATACAGCTGGGGAGCTGCCCTCCGATCCAGCCTGGTGCCCCCTGACTTGAGTTCTCCTCCAGCCCCCCATGTCTCCTCCTCACCACCTTCTGACCCTCCTCTCTTCCACTGTAGTGATGCCTTAACACCCTCTCCCCTGCCCCCAAGCAATAATCTCCCTGGTCCCCCAGCTCCCCCTGGTCCTGCCACTCAGCCACCAGTGTCTTCAGCCACTATGCACCTGCCCCTGGTCCTGGGGCCCCTGGGAGGGGTCCCCACGGTGGAGGGGCCTGGGGCACCCCCCTTCCTTGCTAGCAGCCTACTCTCTGCAGCGGCCAAGGCACAGCACCCCCCGCTCCCCTCTCCCAGCACTTTACAGGGCCGAAGGCCCCGTGCCCAGGCGCCCTCAGCTTCCCACTCCTCATCACCCCGTCCCTCTCAGCGTCGTCCCCGCCGACCCCCAACTGTATTGCGTTTGCTAGAAGGGGGAGGCCCTCAAGCCCCTAGACGGAGCCGTCCTCGGGCCCCTGCCCCTGCCCCCCAACCCTTTCCTCTCCCTGAGCCATCCCAACCAATTCTCCCTTCTGTGCTGTCCCTGCTGGGACTTCCCACCCCTGGCCCTTCCCACTCTGATGGAAGCTTTAACCTTTTGGGGTCAGATGCACACCTTCCTCCTCCCCCAACCCTCTCCTCAGGGAGCCCACCCCAGCCCAGGCACCCCATCCCACCCTCCCTGCCTGGGACCACCAGTGGCAGCCTCAGCAGTGTGCCAGGTATGTGAGTGTGGTACAGCTCTTCCTCTGCTGGCTGGAAAGAGGCAGCCAGGGCACTTCTGGGGAGAATTTAGAGAGCTCTATGGTGGTTTTCTGGGTTGGGGGCAGGGAGGTTGGATTCTTTGGATGCTGGGAGAAAGGGCCGTCTTTGAGCTGAACCTCTCTTTTCCTTTCCAGGTGCCCCTGCCCCACCAGCTGCCTCCAAAGCCCCCCTAGTCCCCAGCCCTGTGCTTCAAAGCCCAACCGAAGGGCTCGGGATGGGGGCGGGCCCAGCCTGCCCTCTGCCTCCCCTGGCTGGTGGGGAGGCTTTCCCTTTCCCCAGCCCTGAGCAGGGCCTGGCGCTGAGTGGAGCCGGCTTCCCAGGGATGCTAGGGGCCTTGCCTCTCCCTCTGAGTCTGGGTCAACCTCCACCTTCTCCTTTGCTCAGCCACAGTTTATTTGGCGTGCTGGCTGGGGGAGGGGGACAACCTCCCCCTGAGCCCCTGCTACCCCCACCAGGGGGACCTGGCCCTCCCCTAGCCCCAGGCGAGCCCGAAGGGCCTTCGCTTTTGGTGGCATCCCTGCTTCCACCAGCCCCCTCAGACCTTCTTCCACCCCCTTCTGCACCTCCTAGCAACCTCCTTGCCTCTTTCCTACCCCTGTTGGCCCTGGGCCCCACAGCTGGGGATGGGGAGGGATCTGCAGAGGGAGCCGGGGGTCCAAGTGGGGACACATTTTCAGGTTTGGGAGACCTGCCCCCTCTACTGTTCCCCCCACTTTCAGCCCCCCCCACCCTCATAGCTTTAAATTCTGCGCTGCTGGCTGCCAGCCTGGATCCCCCCTCGGGGACACCCCCCCAGGTGAGGATAGTGGATGAGTGGGTGGGTTAGAACAAGAGGTAGGATCAGAAATGGGAGCTGGGAATCAAAGGCTTTGTTTCACGTCTGAGCTCTTCCTTAGGGCCTTTGGGGAGGGCTTAGTTCTTGGCTGGGGGCAGGATGGCTGCAAGAAGTGGGTCTGTATTTAATAAACCTGGTCTACTTCACGTGAGGCTTCAGTGAGACTGTGTGTAAGTTCAATAAATTTACTAACTGCTTTACACATGTAAGTGTTATAACCATTCTTCTTCCTTAGCCCTGTGTCCTGAGTGCCCCCCAACCTGGACCACCTACCTCCAGTGTCACCACGGCAACTACTGACCCGGGGGCCTCCTCTCTGGGCAAGGCCCCCTCCAACTCAGGGAGACCTCCCCAACTCCTTAGCCCTCTGCTGAGTGCCAGCCTGCTGGGTGAGTCTGAGGGAAGACTTTGGTATGGCAAAGAAGAAAGGAAGCAGGCAAAGTTGGGAGTAGAAATTGGGGAAGAAAGCCTTTTGACCACTGGGTAGAGCCTACTTGGTGTGCCTAGGGAGACCCCTGACTTTGTAATTCCCCAACAGGTGACTTGTCTTCGCTGACCAGCAGCCCTGGAACCCTCCCCAGTCTGTTGCAGCCTCCTGGTCCTCTTCTCTCTGGCCAGTTGGGGCTGCAGCTCCTCCCTGGGGGGGCAGCTCCTCCACCCCTCTCAGAGGCTTCTAGTCCCCTAGCCTGCCTGCTACAGAGTCTCCAGGTGAGCGTGTGGGTGGGTGTTTGTTTGTTAGGAAGAAAATTTTTTCCCAAACTGGAAATGTAGACATTTTGAGTTATAGTAGCAAAGGGCTCATGTTTGAGACTGACTAACATTTTCCTTTTTGCCTGCAGATCCCTCCAGAGCAGCCAGAAGCCCCCTGTCTGCCCCCTGAGAGCCCCACCTCAGCCCTTGAACCGGAGCCTGCCCTGCCTCCCCTCAGTGCCTTAGCCCCACCCCACGGTTCTCCCGACCCCCCAGTCCCTGAGCTGCTCACTGGGAGGGGGTCAGGGAAACGGGGCCGGAGGGGAGGAGGCGGACTTAGGGGCATTAACGGTGAGGCCAGGCCAGGCCGGGGCCGAAAGCCTGGCAGCCGGCGGGAGCCTGGCCGACTGGCCCTCAAGTGGGGGGCACGTGGTGGCTTCAATGGACAAATGGAACGGTCCCCAAGAAGGACCCACCACTGGCAGCATAATGGGGAGCTGGCTGAAGGGGGTGCTGAGCCCAAGGATCCATCCCCTCCTGGGCCCCATTCTGAGGACCTTAAGGTGAGTGCAGAGTGATGGACTTCCAGGCACAAGGGCTCTAAGGAAAGGCTGAGGCCAGGGTGCCTTTTCCTACACACAGAGTCCATCTTTTTTCAGGTGCCCCCAGGGGTAGTCAGAAAGTCTCGTCGTGGCCGGAGGAGAAAATACAAGTGAGTATTGGGCCTACCACAATCCTGGCCTTTCTCTACTTCTTGTTGCATTTATAGAAATATCTAAAGAGTGACCTGGCTTTCAAAAAGGCAGATACTAACTTGAGTGTGAATCAGGATATTATGCCTTTACTATCCAAATGGAGAAAGTTTCCCAGTCCAACTCTGAAATTCACCTGATGCTCAGAAAGGTGTTCCTGATTATCTGTGCCCTTGTTGCAGCCCTACTCGGAACAGCAACAGCTCCCGCCAGGACGTTACCTTGGACCCTAGCCCCACAACCCGAGTAAGTGTGCATCACCATGTGGGTGACCGTGGTGGGTAGCAGTGTATAAAAGGGATGAGGCAGGAGGAGAAGAAGGTTAGAGGGATAGGGGAGAAAATAAAGGACTTCTTGATGCCTAGCTGTTTGATCACTTCTTTCAACTTCCCCTCCTGTATAGGCGGCTGTCCCTCTGCCTCCCCGGGCCCGCCCTGGCCGTCCTGCCAAAAACAAGAGGAGGAAACTGGCCCCATAGCAGCCATACCTGGAGCTGGATCTGACCCTGATTGGGGAGAGCTGAGTGCTGAGCCTTGGGAGCCCCTGCCAGCCACCTGCACCTGTGGACAGTGGGTGGGGGCACTACTCCCCACTCGGAGCACAAATGCAACCCCTTCTCCCACAATCCCATCCTGAGCCATTGCAGGGGGTAGGGAAGCTCACCCCCTCCCCCCCAAAGCCATGTCACTGAAAAGGCCTGGGGGGGGTGGTATATGGCCCTCTCCCCACCAGGCTAAGGGGAACACCCCCTTCCCCAGGTCTTTTATTTGTTTAAGTTATTTTTGCACAAATGACTCTTTTATATTTAATTCGACTTCATTGCCTCCCTTCTTGAAGCCAGCAGGCTCAGTTTACAAACCTGTGAGCTTCTGTTGGCTGCTGCCCTCCTTCCCAGTGAAAGGTACAAAGCAATAAGCGTCATGCATCCTCCCCTCACCCCTACAACACCCCTCTGCCTCTGGCTCAGGTTGCTCAAAGCACAGATCCCCTTTTACCCCTGTCCCCAGGTTTGAAACACATAGCCTCATTTCAAGGTGTAGCCAGCTTCCCTCTACTTTCCTCTGGGATATAAAAAGGGGGTAAGGGGGCAAAGAGAGCCCTCCGGGTCTCGCCTCCCATACACACTACACTGCCCCTTCTCCCCCCATCAAAACGCTCAGAGACGTTGTGATGATGCGACTGAGGATTATGCAACGTGGTCCAACCGGAGCGGCCAGCATGACCAGCTGTCCAGGGGCTGCCTCCTGCCTTTTCTTTTGTAAAGACGAGACCCTTGGGAGTTTTAATTCTGTTTTGTACTTGCCCTGTGGGGCCTCCACTGCTTTTCTATGGGAGACACTCTTAATTTAACAGATGAGAATATTTTGAAACTCTGGTTCTGACTCTGTCCTCATTTTTTCCTTAGTTCTTTGGTAAGAACAGGTTACAATTTAAATCCTTTTCTGGTAGTAGAGAGTGGCTCAGACTGCCTGTTACGCTGTGAATGTCTCTCTCTCAGTGCTGCCTCTTCCCCAGGAAAAAGCAGAGGCCGCGCAGAGTACAACAGCATTTAATGGTCAGAAACAGTTGTACAGTATTACAGTCAGCCACAGAAATTGTGCTGGAGGACACGACCCAGTCCTTCCCCACACCAGGCAAAGCAGTACTGGACAGGAGCTGGCATGTGGCTGGACCCACATCCTCATCTCTGTGGCCTGAGGGGAGACCATCTAACACCCCCCAGCTACCACTCTACTCTTCAGAGGAGGGGAGTAAGCCCCACATGCAAGAAGATCCCCTTGCCCCCAGTGTCAAATGGGATGGGGTTGCAAGAGTTATGATTAAGGGGAAACCCTGTGTCAGGTGTTAACGGAGTTTGAAGGGGTACAGGTTACCCCTGTTCTCCACCTCCCAAAGGTGCTCACTTTCCCAGCTTCTTCATCCGTTTATCAATGTTGGCAAAATTCCCCTCAACTGTGGACAGGTTTTCGCGCATCGTTGTCTGCACCTGCGAAGTGACAGAGCTGTTTCACTCTTTGTTAGGTTCAGGAGCTTAGCTGAGTGAGAACCTGAAGAAATTCTCTTAGAGAAGACAAAAGAGAAATGGAAACATAGCTGCTGGGCCCGAGTGGGAAGGTTATCACACCAGTTTGCAGGCTGCCTTGGGTTACCGTGGGCCTGGCTCAGGGCCTGCCAAGCAGACAGGACTCTTAAGAATTCCCATGCTGACTTTAACCAGAACAGTTCTTTTTTACATGTAATGAGGGCCAAATAAGATTTTGTTGAAATGAGGCTTTCAGTGGTTCAAAATTTTAGAAAACTGCTCTGGAGGAAGAACATATTATACCAACACTTTAATTTATCTTGCTGGTGCTAGACTCTCAACTTCAGTGCTTCTGGCAGCACTGAAAACAGCGCCTCCAACAGAAACCAGGGACTCACTCTGCTGGGCATTAAGAGAATGAAGGAAGAGGCGAGGCCCACTGCCCAGCATCAGAAAGGAAGTGGCGGAACCAGGTTGGAGCCTGACTCCTGGTCTCAGTGTGCTAGTTCCTTCCAGTGTGCTGTGCTCAGGAGCATCTGGATGAGGACTCAGGGAGGGTAAAGCTGAGCTGAGACTACCAAGGGAAAGGATAGGTTTTATAGGAAAAACAGATATACTGAATTCCTAACAATTCATTCATTATTTCACCTACTCCGTATTACTCTGAGGTACGTATAATTTTCCAGATGGTAAGATGGAGGCTCATAAGTTTAAGTTGCCAAGGGTCCCACAACCATTGATAAGCAGTATGGAGACTCAAACCAAGCCCCCGCCACACCACCGTGCCACCAAATGGGCTAAGGCAGAACCCTACGGGTAGAGCTGGGGAAGGGAGGTAGCAGACCAATAAAGGGGCACACACCTGGGTCAAGAGGGTGGCGTTGTCCTTGAGGGAACAAGCAATCATCTGCTGTGTGGTATCCAAGTGTGTCAGAAGCTGACCGAACTGCATAGCTACAAAAGAAGGTCAGAACGGTATGCGTGGAGTTAAGACTCCAAGACCAGAGGAAAGGGAACAAAAATTGCCCACTTTCCAATTCCTCTTACCACCCCTGGCAGCTGGCCTCCCACCTTGTTCATGCAGCTGCTTGATGGTGACAAGTCTCTGCACCAGCTCAGGAAGGGTGGAGGCGATGGGGCTCCAGCGCTGTATGATTTCATACAGCTGGTGCACCTGCAGGGACAGGCAGCGGCCAGCCTTCAGTAAGTGCACGCTGACCACTTCACTAGCGTGAGGCGAGGTCAACTCTGTGGGGCAAGGAAGCACTGCCTTTTCTCAGCTGGTAAGAGCTTATGAAGACAGGGACCTGAGGATTCAGTGCCCTCACGGCTTTGCTCTTACCCCCAGGAAGACTCCAGAGTACACGAGGGAGCACGAGAGGTATGAAGATGGGGGAAAGGTATCTTTCTGACCTTGCTTTGTGTGTCTGCATCCTCTACAGAAGCTTTATGCTTGGCAATCTCATTCACCTTCCCCAGGACACTCTGAAAGTACAGATTTTAAGGTTGACTATAAGGGAACCCAGGGCTTCCTAAGTCCCAAGCTACCTGTAACCCAATTTGCCCTCCACTTAATACCTGTAGCCGAGCCTCCACTTGGTCCAAAACTGCAAGGTCAAGGGCGCTCACCTTTGCCTGCAAGAGCTCTACAGTCTCCTGGGGGCAGGGGTTGGGACAAGCTTCATGAAGAGGAAAGAATCAGACTAGAAGAGCCCCCCGCCCGCCCATATTCCACTGGAAGTAATTAATAAATAGCTACAGACCCCAAAACAATTCTCTAGGCAAGCCCTATCCCAGCATCCCCTCTGTAATCCACTCCAGTTCCTTTCACACTCACCATAAGGCAGGCTCCCTGCAAACCTGCAGAAAGGGGATTCTGATAGGGAAGAGGAGGAAAGAAGTCAGTGGTTCTTATACCTCCACGTGATTACCACTTTCTCCTATCCTTTCTGGTTCTAGTGGGCAACCACTGGCTGATCTTGTAACTGGAGCCCTTTCCTGATTCCCAGGATTCTGTGGAAAGCTGTGGACCTCAGGGTTCAGGATGTGAGGGTCAGACTAAGTATAGGAGAGCACCTGACCTGAGCATCCTGATCACAGCGTACAGTTGCTTCCAGCTCTGTTAGGCGCTTCTCAAGTTCTGCCACCTGGAGGAGGAGGGGGGAGGGGAGATTTGCCATCCACCTCCCTGCTACCGTGGTTAAGAGGTAAGATCCTGCTCTTTGCTTGTCTGCTTGCCATTCCCTCCCTCTTCCCTGCCACTCTGCCAAGGGACTTCTTTCCCTGGAACACCACCCTAGTCACAATCTTAAAATCTTAACTGAAAGTAGATGGTGAGGGCAACATGGAGAATGAAACATCAAGAGGAAGCAGAAGCACTCCCAGCACCCTCTCCCCAGATCTGATCCCTTGGAGGGAGGCAGTAAAGTCCAGAGTCACATCTCCCTTGACCCCTCAACCGAAGTACACACTTACTTTGGCAGTTTGAGAGAACTTGTCCTGCTCAGGCCGAGAATGTAGTTCGTAAGTGACAAGGCTGCTATCTGGGGGGGTCCCGCTGGTGGTCTTTCCCCCTGAACCAGCCCCTCTGCTGTTCTTTGTCGCTTCCAGCTGCAGCAGTAGACGCCTGGGTCAGAAAACCAGTAATAATATCATGACTTGAAGGATGTGGGTCAGCCCAGTCACTCTCATTTCTGCCGCACGGTCAGCATTAAGGAACAGCTAGGCCACCTCTCCCCTTAGTACCCCTGTCAGTACCTGGCTGAACCCCTCTACACCCCAATCAGCAGTGACTTCCCAACAAAGTCTGGCACCCACTTAGCCAGAGCTCCATCGGGGTCAGTCAGGTTGATTGCGGCATCTGGTCCCAGCAGCTTCTCCAGATGGGAAGCAACAAGCTGCTGCTTCAGGGCTGCCAGCTGTTTAGCCAGCACCACAGGGGTCAGCTTCTCCTCAGTGGCTGACTCCTTCACTGTCGTCTGGTGTGAAAAGAAACAGACAGTGAGGGATGGCAAGAGCAAATCAAAGAAAAAAAAAATAGATTAAGACCCTTAAAGGCAGCTGTGGCTGGAAGTCACTGGGATGGTCCTTATCTATCTACGGCACTGAATGTAAATTCATATACATTCCTAAACTCTGGGAACTTCAGTCCCCTTATCCAGGACCTTAGGGAGTCTTTCTCTTCCTGCCGAGAGGTCTTCCTCCATGTAAGTCATAGCAGAGAGGGGAGAAGAGAGTTTACAGTTACCTTGATTTTCTCAACTTCAGTTGTCAGCTCTTGGACCTCATGTAGTAGTCTCTGATACTTCTGCTGGGGTGTCTCCTTCACTCCCAGACCCTCTCCAAGCTAGAGAGTAAGCACAGATGGTGACGTTACACCTCCCAGTTCAGGGAACCTCAAGAATTTATCCAAACCCCAAGCCTAAGTTGTACGGGTATCATATCCAACTCAGAACACCCTAGCACAGAAGAACCGGAGATAGCTGGAGGCCTGGAGACTCTCCACAGCAAACAGCAAGGGGACAAAGCACCCTCAACTGCATCCTGCTGGGCTCCGCAGGACCCCCAACCAGAGAGAAACGTGGAATCTCAACTGTATCCCTCAATCTCTCTCCTAAATGCCCACTGGCTAGGATCACTGCACCACTTCCATTAACAAACACACACAACAAACCATCTCATATTCTCCAGATTCATATCCTGTTCTCTTGGTTTTTCCAATTCGATCTGAGAAATCTGCCAAGAGAAGAAGATGGAATTGAGGACTTGATCTAGGCCCAGGGCAGTCATAGTCTCAGATGAGTGTGAGGGCTTCCACAAGAGAGCTTTCCGCGGAGTAAAAGTCACTAATGCCTGAGGACAGGCTTCCCCCACCAAATTTCCAACCCAGTCTCACCAAGTCCCTTTGTTCCCACTCTCTTGTCTTTGAACTTGTCATAGGCAGCATTGGGATTGACAATGATGTGCTCCACACTTGTGCTTGTCAGCTCCTCCTGCAGGAAGAGATAGTTCAGGCCCGGGCAGACTCAGTCCCACCCTAGAACTTCCCCAACCCCTCAAAGTCCCCAAACCATTAGGAGACTGGGCCCTACTTTCCCAAGGGTGGCTCCATTCCGAGCTGCCGACCTAGGCTCAACCTAGGAAACAGAAGCTTCCTGGTAAATTCGGAGTCTCAGTTGTATAAATATTAACACCCTGATTCAACTGGGAACAGAGGCAGCATGACCTCCCCACCCATTCTGTACATAAGCCTCCCCTCCCTCCCCCTCTCCCCCAACCAACTGGGCCCTCCCAGTTATCTGGCACACACCATGCACTCGGGGCAAGAAACCAGCCTGACCTCTTTTAACCTCCCTGCACCGAAAGTAAGTTTCCTTGCTGCTGAGGAAGTCCATTTTCAAGCTAACCTCCTATCTTTGCTGGAGGGAGAGAGGAGGGATGGCAGACAATCAAGCTAACAACTCCAAGGGCAAATATTAGGACTTTAATATGCTGCTGAAGGGGAGACACCAGCTCTTAACAAAAAGAAGGCTGGCAGAGGGCCTGACCAGAAGCCTGTTTCCAAGCTGCTATGAGGCCAGCTAAAGAGAAGCTAAAGAGAAGAGGCAAAGACTTATTTTTTAAGGGACATCACAGAAGCAACAAACATAAGCTGTGTCTGTTTGCTAAGAGCACCCATGGGCAATGACGATGTGTAAGTCCTGAAATGCAGACAGCCCAGCATCTTCTCAAAGGGAAGCTGCAGTACCTGCCTCTTCTCCCGAGCCCCTCTGCTGTTTCTCAAGCACTGAAGCTCTTCCATAAACAGGGGACACAGTCAAGAATGTGAAAGAGACTTCACCCTAGAAATTGAGGTAGAGAAGTTCCCTCCTTAATCTACTGGCTGTCCAGATTCTTGTAACTGTACCAACACCAAGCCCTCCAGACTGCATGTCTCTCCTTCAATTGTCAGCAGTCCTACAGGTCTCACTGTGTTACTGAAGGAAGTGGAAGGAGACCCAGGAATCCTTTTCTGTTGGGGTTAACATCTCCACCTTCTGCAGGAGGAAGGCAAAGTGAACCTTCTTTCCTTTAACTAGAACAATGGTTCTCAACCCTGGCTGCACGACAGAATCACTCAGAAAAGGGGGGTGGGATGGGGGGGTGGGGAGGCCTGGGCTCACCTCTACGGATTCTGATTCAACTGTTCTGGAGTAGGGCCGGGCAGGCCAGTGTAAAAGACACCCAGGCACACCATTCTGCTGTGTAGCCAGGACTGAGAATCTCTGCGCATGGGCATCAGGGGTTGGGGTAGGGGGAGGATGACGGACAGACATCATGGATAAAAAGCAGCAGACACAAGCTCTGTCCTTCATCTCTGGTCCACTATTACAGAAAGAATCAGTGCGAGTGGCAGCTTTACAAATAAGGGAGGAGGAGGGGTTAGGACAAAATATCAACTCTGATCTTTATTTCTTCTTCAGGGAAGTGTCGGACAGAGGGGCAAGAACTCAAGATTAAGGGAAAATAAAAGGGTTCAATGTCCCATATGGGAATGCCTAGGGGAAGAAACAGCTGAATCCCAAATTAATCTCTCTTAATCTTCTCTGAAATGTTATGGCCAGCATCCCCACTGGCCAAATAATTGTGGCCTCTGGCCTCTACAAAGTGTCTGGGAAGGACGCATGCTCAGGGAAGACCACCACCTGATCTCAAGTCCACCCTCAAGGATATGCTACTCCTCCGTATGAGTGCCTGATCAAGGCCAATGAAGTAGGGGGGGAAAAATCCTCTTTGAAAGGCACAGTCTATAGATCACGGAAAGAATTTAATCATAGCTACCATTTGTCATGCCGTTATTATGGCCCAGGCACTATGCAGATGAGAATCGACTTTCTTATCGACTTTCCTAAACAGGAAAGGTGTGAAGGAACAAAGGGTCAACACACAGAAGGTGAGTTTCGGCGGTTCTGGACGGCAGCGCAGGGATGGACAGCGCTTGCGGCTCACTACTGCTGCTGTAGGAGCGTGTCCCGGGTCAGAAGGGCTGCCGATGCTGGCATCCTCCCAGTCTGCCCAAGGGTGTGGCCCCAGAGACTCAGGTGGACAGCACACTTTAGTCCGCCGGTGGCACCTACTCCGCCAGGGTCTCGGAGATCTGGGGGCGTGGGTCGGACTGCAGTGTCATTATAGTAATTCGTGAGATGGGAAAGGGTTGTCAGCTGGGGGTGGGGCTGAAGAGAGGGATGAAAGATTTAGTAAAGGCAAAAGGACAGAGAGACAGCTGTCCTTCATAGCACACCCCGTTAAAAAGCAGATGAAAGGTCAGGCTTCTTACCAGCTCCTTGTGGTTTCCCCAGAGGTGAGAAAATCAAAAGAGTTAAAAGGAAAGGGAGTGGGGAAATGGGGGTGAGGGAGGGAAAAAAAAGACAAAATTGTTATTAGCAAATTGTCACATGCACTACACGACAGTCTTCAAACACACTGCACCACAGGGCCCAGGGGAGCCTAGCAAAATTTGGGGACCAAGGAATTTCAGCTGGGGTCACCACATACCCCAAGAGAAAGGAGAGCTTGGGACCCTTTCCTCTCTGGCGGTGAGGATGTCATGAAGCTTTGCCGGTAACAGCAGCAGTTCAGGATCATCCGAGACCTAGTAGTTAGATGCTGCAAGCTAGTGGCATGGCAGAGCAAAGTGGGGGAAGAGAGGCTGAGGTGGAGGGGAAGCTCAGAAATGGCAGAATGTGGAGCAGAGGCTGTGGAAGGAGATCCCGAGGACCTGTAGCTGATTGAGGGTCCATGATTCTCAAGGCAGGGAGTTCATGGCTCAAGCCTTCCTGTCTCTTGGTTTCTTTAGTTTTGAAGAATTAGGCATTTGGATGCCAGAATCAGTCACAATGAGGGGGCTCATGCGGGTAGTTTGTTATGCCTTTAGGTTAAATAGAACAGTGTGTGTCAGGTACAGATGGTGAGTTTAAGGAACTAAGAAGTACCTCACTGCAGCCCCATTCTCATGCTCTGCTGCCAAAGGAGAGGCAGGGCAAATCCTAGTCCCTCAGGTAGTCTGGTGTGTCTGTACCCATCCTGGGTGGCTGGTAACTCGCCCTGCAGCTCTGAGGGATCCAGAGCAATTCTGCCATGATGTGCTAGCACAGAGTCCAGAGACACCAAGATTCACAGCTACCAGCCATGTGCAAAACACGTTTCTTCAACCCTCTGTTCACAAGGTTCACAGGGGTTGGAGGGTGGACAAAGGGGAAAGGTGAGAATATTTCAAAGAGGCCCTATTTTAGTCCAGGCCACCCAGATAAGGCTCTACTTCCAGGCAAGACTGGTAAAGAACTGCCAGGGGGGAAGATCCAGCTGGAGGCACTGCTTCTCCAGGGGCTCTACCAATGGGGAGATAGAAGTGTGGGGAGTCAAGGATGGTTACATGTATATGAAAACACATGAGAGGATAAAGACAACTGCATCCTGCCCCAGAGATTTCAGCTAGATATATCTGAACCTCAACTTCTCCATTCCCTGTCTCATGCCAGGGTCCAGCCCAGCCAAGATTTCTCTTTCAGCTCAGGGTAGAGGTGGATCCAGGTCCTGTGGTCTGGGCTGGGCTGTCTCTGCAGAGTGGGTGTCAGCACACACAGGTGCACACATGCAAACACACAAGGGAAGGCACACATAATAGATCTTTCTCTTACTTGCGCCACCAAGCTAAAACCAGCTTGGGAGAAACTCAAGGAAAAAGAGAGGACAATAGGCCATAAGTTCAAGTTCAAATCATGAGGAACAAGCAGAATGGGGGAGGACAGAAAGTCGTTTTATAAAGGAAAGTGGTACATTAGTTTGTAAATAGTATGTACCACCTTCAGGTCTGTCCTTTGGGTGGGCTGGGAAATGATGAGATTTTAGGGGTAACTCCCATAACCTGGAGTGGTCACAGTCACCATGGGAACCTGGTACACCCAGCCAAGCTGATTACAAAATTCTAAGTACCCTGATCCCAGGTACCAGTTTACCTGCAACATGACTCCTAGGCCCTCTCGCAAATAACCTCCCAGACTCCCCAGGGCTGTCTGGCTAAGTGGCTGTGCCTCAGAGGGCCAGATCCGAGGTTCTAGATCAGACAGGGGAAGAGGTCACTGCCACTCTGAGCCTGCTCAGGCTCTATGCCAACACCGCAGCCAGGGGGACTTCAGAACCATGATGACTAGGAAGATGGATAGTGCTGCAGAACAAAACTGTCCAGGGTGGACCGACACAGTGCTGACCGTCCAACCATTTCTAAAGGAGGGGTACAGAAACAGAAAGACTTGTGAAAGCACAAAGAACCCAAGTTAGTACCCTAAAAATGCATGTAACACCCCTTTCCTATCCTATTTACCTTTCTCTAAAGGTTTAACATAGGGGAATACTAAAATGAGGTTTTCTCCAGGGGTAATCCACATACAGCTAAGAAGTGAGGGCCACTGCTACCCCCCTTGTTCTCCACCTTGTCTGGAATGGCTAAAAGTCATTCTTTTTAACTCCATTTCAGTCTGAGGAGGAGAAAGGCAACCCCCTTCTAACTCCACCTCTTAAATGTCTCATGTCCAAAAGCATTCCTAGTCTCCATGTTTCTGTCCCATCCTCCATTGGACAGTTTTATTCTGCAGACCTCACAAGGGGAAGAGACAGTGATTCATGAAATCATAGTTGTGCTTCTAAACCTTGATTGATGATCTTTAACCATGAGATCAGCGGGCCTCTTAGTGACCCAGCTAGGGATGTATTAGAATTTAAAATGCTTAGCTTCAACAATAGCACAGAGACAGAGCATTGCATGCGAGATGGCAGATGAAGAAAACATGCAGAGAAGAAGCGTCGAATGGTCTTACTTGTGCAAACTAGTGTCCAGGCAAGGTGGTGAGGAGGGAGGATGGGGGAAGCATTAGGAAAAACTCAGGTAAGTTCAAGTGCGCCAACAGTCAATGAACACAATCAAGCATACTCTGTGATAACCCAAACCGTAAGGAAGGAAACCTACTGCTGCTCACCTCAGGCTGGTGGAGTTCCAGCCTTATCCACCCTTTGGCGAACTGAAGCCTCTGCCAGAGCCCCACCGAACTACGGCTGGGTCCTTTTTCCCCTTTTCACGTGGCATCAGGGACAGTTATGGCTCAAGGGGAGAAACTACATCTGGTTTCTAGAAGATTTTATAAATATATTCCCCTTGCTCCAGCAATTCAAAGCCACGAGCAGAATGCCTCACAGACCCAAACGCAGGCTGTGGGCCCAGCGGGGAGAGAATCCCAACTGGAAATTAGCTTTCCTGACAAGACGTTTTAAGAAAAGTTTCCAACAAGCCCATCACCCCAATCACCCCAGAAGTGTCTGAAATACAGAGAGGGGATCCTCACAGATTGAGGAGGAAAGGGCTCAAAAAGCTTGTGCAGTTTTTGGGCCCATTCACTTCAGAATACCTTACTTCCTGCTAAAACTGTCTTAACGGGATAACAGGAAAACTAGGATCATCTTTCCCAAAAATAAAACCTTCTACTATTTTCCTCCTCCATCCTCCCCACCATGGGAATCACACACTTTTATGTTTACGTTAAACTAGGAATTACAGTCTTCAGGAGCTACCGGAGAACATTATTTCCTTCAGCAGCCTGATTCCTTCCACAGTGAAGCAATCAGAGGAAGGAGGTGAAAAGACAGTGAGGGTCAACACCCTTTGACTATTTCTTTAAACAAAACATCTGGAGACCGCCCCAAAAGGTTCCATAAGAAGCTGCTCACACTGGTTGTCTCCAGGGAAGAGAACTGAGCAGTGGCAGGCAGGGGTGGGAAGAGACACTTTTTGTCCTACTGTGCATATATTATCTATTTTAGAACCAATGAAATTAAAGTTGAAGTAATCTGGAGACTAAGGCAGAGCATGCTGTTGCCAGGAG
This sequence comes from Camelus ferus, assembly GCF_009834535.1. NCBI lineage: Eukaryota > Metazoa > Chordata > Mammalia > Artiodactyla > Camelidae > Camelus > Camelus ferus. The sequence goes on from NC_045707.1 coordinate 23,033,574, forward strand.
TTAAGAAGGTGACTGAAACCTCACGGTGCAGCCACAATAGCGGTGATGTGCACTGTCACCTGGACTAGGTCTTGGAAGGGTAGGTGAGAAGGGGATGGGCTGCTAGCGAGAACCCAGGCCTCACGGGAATGAGGTTTCTGGATTATCTAAGCACAACCCACTGCTCCTCAAATTGCACATTTACATCAGTATTAAGAGCAGTGGCAGAACCATTACTCAGCTGACTTCCCGAAAGCTGCCCTCCTAAGGCCCAGAGGGACATGCAGGGGCCAGAGACATTAGCTGACATCAGGGAGCATCTCAGGCCTCCCCCACCCCAGCTGGGGCTCCTGAAGCAGCTGAAGGGGTCCCCACTCCCCACTCTTCCCTAGTGATGGAGAGTCATTTAGCTGAGCCTTAGGTGATGGAGGCAACTCGCTCCTCTCGTATTTACCATCCAGTTCCCAGACACTTCTACACCAGCATCCTGGGCAATACGCCACAGGAAATGAATACTAATGGGATCCTCTCCCCATCCAGCCACCCTACGAGATGCTGATAAAATAGGCTGCTCAGGCTCAGCAGGGAGAAGCAGCCAATCAGGGCTGTACATTCAGGTTCTCCCATGCTTGGAATGGGTGTCCTGCTCTTTTCATTTAGGAGACAGCACCTCCCCCCGCCACCCCCCCGCCAAAAAGAGACAGCCCAGTAACTTCAAAAGGAAAGTTACAATGTATTTTTGGTTTGGAAAGGGAACTGCTTTGATACTACCTATCTGTATCATAGTCAGCAACAGAGGGACAAAGTTCCACTCATTATCTCACCATGAAGGCTCGGTATTTTATGGGCAGAGGCCCAGGCCAGAGTTGAATAGTCCCTGAACGGTGGTATAGCAGAATGGAGTACTCAGCATTCGAGGTCAGAGACAGCTTCCTAATAAGATACCTCTTAGAGTGACAGGTGCACATCTCGGTCCTTGAGCAACAACATCTGCATTATCTCCAGATACTCAAGCTTGCGGGACAAACTGACATGCCAGCAAGTACAGAAGCCACAAGGAACACACCACTGAGAGAGGGGACAGGGAAGGTGTTCCCCACCAAGTAGGAACTACTTCCACATGGGGGAAATCAAATAAGGAATAAGTGAGTACGCCAAGCCATACATTTTAAGCCAGCAACCAGCATTCTCCAGAACTAACCAGCCCCACAGACATAGCCACAGGACTTACAGACACATGTACTGAGCCTGTTCCCCCTGACTTTTAGTCACAACTTTATTGAGATCTCACACCATCAGTGTGACCCTAGCCCAGCTCCCCTTAAAAATAACAGAACCTAAAACACATCCTCTAAGACACGCTAATAGACCTTTGCTCTCCTTGGCACTCACATACAGAGTTTTTAACTATGTTGATTTCATTCACTCAATTTTTTCTTCCATGTTACCTGTGTGTATCTTAACTCTCCCATTAGTCTGGGGAATTTTTGAGGGCAAGGACATTTCTTCCTTGACATTACACAAAAATTAACAGAGAATGAACACGTTCAATAAACAATGCTAAGTGGTTTCCCTTAGTTAAAATGTGTCCATAGCTAATTCCTTCCTCCTCAGAGTTCTCCTTGGATCTGAAAATGCTACCAGGGCCTCTCCTGTGTTGATATGAAAGATTTACGTTCCTCCTCAAAGTTATTTTGCTCTGACCAGGCCCCTTGTCTTTCTAAAATCTCCCATTCATTTTCCTGCTCCTTGCCAGTGGATACTGTATAATCACATAAGAGAGTACTCCTCTATACTTCAAAGTCAAGCTCTTGGCAGGATACTAATGAACACGTATTGAGTGCTGCATTTTATGAAAGAGAAGGCCTGGGTCTTAACCTCAAGCAGTTTATAAGTGCTCAGACTTCATGATTCATTATGATGGACTAGCACCTAGGGGCCTAACTAAGTCACTAGCCCCAACCTATTTTGAGCTATTTCAATTTTATTCAGATTGCCCAAGTATCAGGTCTTTTAGATGTAATTCCACTGACCTGACTCTCCTTTCTGGCACTGTTCATTGGCAAGCCCTCCAACATACCTACCACCCGGGCTGGGTTGGCATACCCGCTTATTGCTGTGGCTTGCCAGAAAAGGGCCTGCCTGGGGGAGAGAGATCACTGTTCAGAGGAGTCCTGAGGCAGCACATAGTCTTACCGCATCAAACTCCGCTTGATCATCCTCAGGCAGGTCGCTGGTTTCATAAACATCTGGCTCGTTTCTGGCCTGCAGGTAGAAGCAGTGACCACCCAACCTCACTACCCAGCATTCAACAGCCCTGACCTCCCCTCCCTCTCCATCTGAACAAGTTAACAGAGGAGGCAGGCTGCGACGCCAGGATTCTGCCCCTTCTCTTCCACCTGCCCAGTGAACTGCATCAGTTCCCATGTCTCAGAGGGGTGGGGATGACAATGGGGACAAATGGGACCTCATGGTAAATGGTGAGTGTAAGTAATGTTACCCTGAATCTGAAAGGCAGCGGGTCCTCGGCAATCATTATGTCAGAAGTAGGAGAGGAGCCATCCTCGGATTAGGCCCTGTACACCACTACCCTGGCCCAAGGGTTGAGAGTGACTCAGGACCTTAATACCCAAGGTCCTATTCCAACCCCCACCCCAAGAATGCAGGAATGCAGGCCGGACAGCACAAAGAAAGGGTGGGTACATGCCGGCATGTGCGGGGGTTGGGGAGGAGGTTCCCCAGGGGACAGTTCTCCATCTGGCACAAGAAGGGTCTGCCACGGTAACCTCTTCACTTTTGGCAGCGTGAAGGCCATCACCAAATGGCCTGGTATGTGTGCCTGGGGTGGGGATGGAGGGCTTATGGGAAGATTTGGGGAGACACGGGTGGTGTTGATACGGATGGTAGAAACCTTCGGGCACAGTGGTAAGCGCCCGGGGAAGACTTCTGGGCCGAGAAACCGGCGAGTGCCGGAAAGGGGCCTTGTAGGCCATCCCACGGCCCGGCCCAGCCAGGTCGGAGGAGTCGGGAGGTGCTGCGACCCGTCGGGGAGCGAGCGGCGGTAGGCCCTGGGGCGGAGGAGGGGTTGCAGGCGGGAAGGGTCACAGGTTGGCGTCTGTCGGGGGTCCTTAGGAGGTCGGGGGCGCGGTCCTGGGGAGCCGGGGCCGGCCTTGTACTCACAATGCCGGGAAGGTCGGCGTATTTGGGGTCCGCCATGGCGGCGGCGAGGCGGGGTGGGGGAACCGGGGCCTCGGTGGAGCCGGGGCCGGTGTTCGGGTAGGGGAGAGGCTGGGTCCGGGTCCCGGGCTAAGGCGGCCGCAAAGGGAGTGGCGGAGGAGGCGGAGGAGCAGGAAGTCTCGCGACAGAAGTAGTACAAGAGAAGGGTAAAGCAAAAGTCGCGAGAACAGCCCGCTGCCACACCCCTGGAGAGGCAGGGATTGGCGAGAACGAGGCTAGGGAATGAGGTAATGGCGGGGAAACGCCGTCTGGGATTGTGGGATGTGTAGTCTTGGTCCACCGGGCTTGGGCGGGGACCGTGATTTCATACTTCTTTTCTTTCATTTTTAAGTCAAGTCTGTGAAAGAGCTTTTATAATTCCTGTTTTTCAGATGAATAAATTTGGACTCCCAGAAATTAAGTGACTAGATAGAAACAACACAACTAGGCATGCTGTGGCACAGCCAGGGCTTCAAAACAGTAACAAGAAGTAAAATTTAGTAAAGGCTTAGTCATGTTAGGAATGAAAAAGTTAAGTGATCTTCTCAAGCTAGGGCTGTTTAGGGCTGTCAGGTAAAATACAGAACGCCTAGTTAAATTTGAATTTCAGATAAACAACTAATAGTTGTTTTTTTCCTTCAGCGTATGTCCCATACAATATTTGGGATATTCTAACAGACCTACAAAAATTATGAATATTTTATCTGAAATTCAAATTGAGATGAAGTCAGAGGGCTAGAGGGAATGACTTGTAGGCTGTAGTAAGGACTTTTTTGGCTTTTATGCTGAAGGAGATGGGAAGACACGGGAAGGTTTTGAGATGAGTGATATGATCTACCCTTGTATTTTTTTTAGGGGAGGAAGTAATTACCCTTTTTTTTTTTTTTTTTAAGTGGAGGTACTGGGGATTGAATCCAGGACCTTGTGCATGCTAGGCAGGCACTCAACCACTAAGCTATCCCTTCCCCCTATCTGAAATTCAAATTTGGTAGAAATCCTGTTTCTGTTTTTCAAATCTGGCAATTCTATCTCAAGTTCATAAACAGGTACTTGGTAGGACTATGTCTGTCTGAACGCCCTATGTGCTCCTAATCCCTTCACTAATGGTTTTTGAACTTTTGAATTTCACAGATCAATACAATTAAAACAACAATGTGTTTTGAGGATAGACATAGTATTGCTACTTTTATATTTTGCCGAGTAAGTACATTAAAAAAAAGAAAATGTACTCTCTATTATCATCATTATTTAGTAGAAAAGTACAGAAGGACATTTAGGACTCTCAGAAAAAAAGATAGTCCTTTGAAATTTAACAAATCCAGCTTTATGAAAAACTTACCGAATTGTGTGTGTGTGTGTGTGTGTGTGTGTGTGTGTGTGTTTGGGGGGAGGTGCATATGTAGTAAACTTTTGTCTCTGACTGGTGACCCTCCAAGGATTAGCATTTTGAAACCCCTCCACTAAGGATGCTACCCAGGAGTCCCTGGGGACTTGGGTTTGGGATATTTCCTGAGCTTGCAGGATGCTGCAACAATTAGAAATAGTGCCAGACCAAGTGACTGGAGAGATGCCTATTTTCCTGAGTTTAGAACTCATTGTCATTCTATGTATACTTTCCTGGCTCCTCCCCAAGCCTCTACCCTTCTTTCTCCATAGTCCTACTACCTTCCCATCCAATTTCTTATGCTGAACCCCTATCCTTCAGCTTCCTTAAGATTCAAGGTGGGTTAGGGGTATATGCTCAACTCGGGAAACCCCCTCAGCTCAGTTCTGAGTGGTTAGGTTTTGTCTCGCCAGGAATCATTCTCTCATCCTTGTCTTAGAGTGTCTAAGGTCACTTAGACACTTACCAGTCTAGACTTAACCTCAATCCCCTCCTCCCTTCTCCCATTACCCTGCTCTTCGCCTTGGCCTAGAGCCTCAACTCCTGCAGTCTAACTCTGTTGGCCAGCAGAGGCCCTGTGACATGGAGAAAAAACTCAGTCCAGCCAGCTTCTAGGTGGTTCTGCCCAGGGGCTGCAGCAGGAGTATGACCTGAGGGGAGGAAGGACAATGAATCTTTAGGTGTGGCAGGGAAGGGGGAGAAACAGAGAAGAAAGGCCCCAGAAAGGGCTGGGGTGTTGGGACTCTGTCCAACAGTACTGGGACAGGAAACACACTCACGAAGTGCCTAAATCTGCCTGAAGCCCAAATGCAGATTCTGCTGTAGAAGTCCTTTTTCATAGCCCCTCTGGTCTTACCCACTCTCATCATTACCCTTCCCTCACTGCTTTCTGACACCCTTCCTCTTGCAAAAGTTACTCTTGCCCACCTCCGTTCCAGCCCCAACCTATGAGGCAAAAATGAGAATTTTATCTGCTTTTGAATTCTGATAGCCCAGAATGGGAGTTTGTCTTCCTTCCAACCGGGGACCTCGTTGGGAAAGAGTGGACTGCGCCTTTAGATGTAGAAGGGGAAGGGAAGAGCCAGACCTCCCCTGACACACCTCTCTGAAAAATGGCACCTGGACACCCACCTCCATAGGGCTACATGCAGCTGCCCTTGAAGGTTGAGTGTGCTGCGGATCTTTGCGTGCGTTACGGGTAAAGGGAAGGAGAGGTGTGCTCTCAATTTGGAGAGAGGCCTGTGATGAGGGTAGATGATGCCTTGGAACGAAGGAGGTGGAGGCGCTGTTGACTCTCTTCCCCAACGGGAGACCCGCCCACTTCAGACCCCTTAGTCCTTCCAAGGGGGTGGAGTCCGAGGGAGGGACTTACGGGTCAGACATGTGGGGGCTGGGACGTAGTGAGCGACTTGGGTTGGGTAGGGGTGAGGGGAAGGTAATCTCTGAACATTAGGGGTGGGGAGAGGAGGCGAGAAGAGAGCAAAGGTGCCACGGTTCGCCGGCGGACGCCTCAGAGCAGCAGCCCCCAGCAAAGGAAGCCCCGCCCCGCGGCTGCATCGCAGCCCCGCCCAGGCCCGCAGCGCAGCGCTGCAGCGCGAGGGGCGGAGAGGCAGAGCGCCGAGAGAGGACCAGACGCCCAGGTCGCCAGCATCCCGGTGCCGCAGGACAGAGGAAGCGCGCCGCGGCCCTGCTCCTCAGCCTTCGCCCGGGCTTTCTCAGCCCCAGACACCGAGCACCTGTCCTCCGCCTCGGCCTCAGCTGAGACCCCTCCACCGGAGCACACGCTGCCCCTGCAGCCCAAGAAGTGCCCCAGCCCTACGCCGGCGACCACCATGGCCGAGACCAACAACGAATGTAGCATCAAGGTGCTCTGCCGATTTCGGCCCCTGAACCAGGCCGAGATTCTGCGGGGGGACAAGTTCATCCCCATTTTCCAAGGGGACGACAGCGTCGTTATTGGGGTGAGTGCTACCCCGGGAGAGAATTTCAGGGAGGGAGCAAGAGGCTGAATCTTTCCCCTAAGCCGAGCCTTGGCCCCTGCCTGTCTCTGCACCCCCTCCCCGCCGCTCATCCTCCATCCTTTTCGCCGCAGCCCCTCCTCTCCCTGCATCAGGGATGGCTGGGTGTGGCCTGTCCAGGCCGGCGGCCGTCTCCGCAGAGTGGGAGGGGGCTACTTTCCCTCAATCAGGGGACCCGATTCCCCTTTGCTGTTCTCTGCAGCGTCCCCACCCCTTAGAGTCAGTCCCGTGTTTTTCTGATGTTTTCCCTCTTCCCTAGGGAAAGCGCATCTTCCCTTTGTTATTGGCTCAGATCTCTACCCCCACCTCCCAGGAAGGGAGGGGGAAGATTAGTGGCTGGGCTAGGTGGGAGGTGGGCAGTCCAAGGTCTCTGCGGAGGTACAAATGAGGGTGGGCTCTAGGACCAAGGCCCCCTCATCCCTGAAATAGTTTAAGCCTGGACGTGGGGGAAGGGCACCGATCTAATGAAGGGTATTCTGAGAAATACATTGATGCCACACCCAGTTTGATGGGGGAGCCACTGGGTCCTAAGGAAACGTCTGCCTTTCCCTCCCATGGAACGGTAGGAAGAGGATTTCAGACCACCTCCCGCCCCCAACTCCCCCAAACAAATAAAAATAACCAAACCCTGAGATCCTAACAAGTACTTGCTTATTCATCCCTCTTGATGAGCCAATAAAAAGTAGCAGGCCACCCCCTGTACCTCATCATGACAGCCCCTACCCACCCGGGAGACCTTATGAAGAAGGAGAACTAATAGTCACTGTGTGCTCGTTACTCTGCATGTATTATTTAATCCTCAAAACAACACTCTGAAGAAGGTATTAATATTTCCATTTTACAGATGAGGAAATTGAGGCCCAGAGAATTCGATTGACTTTCTCAAGGTCACACTGTTAATTCGTGGATCTGAAACTGAATCTGTGACTCTAAAGCTCCTGTCTTTTCTTCTGTATCACGTTGCCTCTGCAGATTTCTGTTCTGGACCTTTCTCTGTGATGGCACCATAGGGATTCCTTGGGAATTCCTCACCTACCTCCCCTTTCCTAGGTTGGTAGGGACTGTTAGGCTGTGGGGTGAAAGGGCCTGCGGTCCAGTCCAGTGAGGCTTGAGGTGTGCTGGGCCAGGAAACTGTAATCAGTCTGAGGAGGGAGAGCACATATAAGGGCAGTCCTCAAGGTCAGGGACATTTCTTATGTATCTTTGATCCACAGTGCTTGGCACGAGGGGAGGGAGCCTGGGCCTTCTGAATCAGGGAGAATGGGACTTTGAGTAAACATGCCTTAGGAAGACACTTGCTTACATGTTCTGTCCCCAAGGGCCCTAGTCTTTCACCAGGCTCTCTCACTCACACTGTGAACTCAAATGGATGCTTTTGCCTTGTGTGTGTGCTTATGTATGTCTGTGTTTGCCACATAGAAAGGGCCCCTGTCTCTCTTTGTCTCAGGGACCTTAGGCTTTGCAGTCTGGTCACTCTGGCCAGGCTACAATAGTCTAAATCAGCCCTCAGGGCCTCCTTTCTGAATAGTCTGGACAGTGGGGCAGTAGCTGGAGAATTAGAGCTTGAGGGCCCCCTGTGACATAAAGACTGAGAAACATGAGTGAGATGGTTGTGGAGGAGCAAATCCATGAATGGCTTCCACTTTTAAGCCTAGCTTCCTTGCTCTAGGTTTTTTAGGTAAGTCTGAGCCGACTCCTTTAGGCTCTCTGGGTCATCCATCCTGATGTGCTACGCTCGGGGCATGGGGGTGACGTTGGGAGAAGGAGTTGTGTTGATCTGTCCAATTCACCCAGCTAAATAGGAGAGATGTGGTGGTGGAAGTTGGGGAGGGAGGAGAGAAGCCAGGCCCAGGGCCCCCCTGCCAATTCAGATTCTATCTTACTCCACAGCTGGTCCTCCTTATCAGTTTTGCCTGCAATTTGCAGGGCTGTCCCTTTGTCTGCTCTGTATCTTCCCTTCCTCTAGCCCTTCCTGTCAATCTCTCCCTCCAAGATAAGTGCTTATGGGGGGCCATTTTGTCTCAGGCAGCATCCTTGGAGCTTGTCTTCCCAGGCTTTATGTTTATTCCTCATTCAGGAGGATGGGGGCTATAGGAGAAATGATTTTGAGGAGCACCTTGAGGATCCCAACAGGGAAAGAAATCTCCCACCCCCTTTCCTCTGTATTCCTCTAGCTCCTTTTGGGGCCCAGCGTATGGGAAACTGTCTGAGGAATTAATGGAGGAGGCTGCTTCAGAATGTCTGGGAAGGTGAGGGAAGAATGAAGGTGGGAGACGCTAATCTCTCCAAGCCCAGCGTCTGCTCCTTTCTCTAACAGCTAGCTCTTCTCTCTGCCTCTGCAGCAATGCGGCTAGCTCTGGGCTACAGAGTCACTAACGTTCGTGGGCTTTTTCTGCTTGGCAAAGTGTAGGAGAATAAGGTGGGAAGACAGCTCCGTGAGCCTTATTCCTCCCCCACTCCCCTGACTTCTCCCAAGAATCTGGGATGGGGCTTAGCCCAATTCATGGCCTGAGTCATAGTAGAAGGCTGTCTGGGTCACTGTCTGTGTATACTGTGTACCTTGTTTTGCTCTTGTGTCACTCAGAATCCGCTGTGACTTTAAGCGGACCTGTTTAAGTGTCTTTCTGCCTTGGTCCTGGCGGGCAGGGTGCCTGCTCTCTGCTGCTGCATCTGCGCCAGACCCGGGGGGATGACAGTAAGGAAACGCACAGCCCCTCCCTCCCTCTCTCTCTCTTCCCCTCTCCTTTCCTCTCTCATTCAAGTATCCACCACATTCTACCTTCCTTCAATCTCCTGATAGTGAAGTGGGTTCTTAGGGAGGCAAAAACACAGGGCCATCAAGTCCCTCATGTAGAAAACCCTGGTTGGGACCGGCAGGATTATTGGAGCAGAGTCAGCGCTGTTTGGGGTAACCCGGGATTCCTTTGATACCTGAAGAGAGGGAGCAGTTCTCCCCTTAGGCTTGGGGTAGTCTCATAAAGGAAAATGGAGAGGGGAGGTAATGTTCACCGTGGCCGGTGTCTCTCCAGTGTTACCATGGCAACAGTCCCCAGGGGTGTCACTACAGAAATCAGGCCCGGTGCTCAGAAGTTCAGTCTCTACCAAGTGCTTTAGTAAAGGTTGAAAAGGTTGGTCATCTTTGGATGGCAGGTCCTCCCATTAGCTTTAGTCAGCACACATAATGGAAAACTACCAAAAGTGCTGGAGACAGGACCAAATGGGAGACCGCAGGGAAGCTTGGAGTGGGTCAGAGGAGAACAGGGAGTCCTGGGTTGCGGGACTCTGAAGAGAAGCCCTCCGGAGGAGGCTATGAGGAGTGCCTAGACTGCTGTGGGTGGAGAAAGAGTGGATCACAGAGGCATTCCTCAAAGGTAGAGGGTTCTATGAGTGTTCCTAATTTAACAGTCTTCCGGTCCCTGGCTGCACTAACTCACAGGGTATTTGATTACCTGGAGGTAGAGATGGCGAAAGAGACTCCCCGGATGAGCGGGAGAAGTGTGTTCTTCTAAAAGAGGAGTGATGAAGTGCTTTAGTTCTGTCCAGAAACATTTGAAGAAATTCCCAAATGGAGGGGGCCAGCTGGGGAAGGGGAAGGAAAAGCCATGATAAGGCTCTGATGCGTTCTTGGCACATCAGTTCTGGGATCACTTTGGCAGGATGGGTATGGAATCGGATTGCTTGTATTTGAAACCGTTCTCTACTGTTTCTCAGCTGTGTGACTGTGGGAAGCTACCTTACCTCTCTGAACCTCAATTTCCCCATCAATAAAATGTAATAATAATAATACCTACCTCCTAGGATTCCTATGAGCATTAAATGAGATAATGCATATAAGCTGCTTAGCCCAGGGACAGGCACATAATAAACTCCCGACGAGAGTTAGATATTATTATTATTATTATTATTATTATTATTATTATTATTATTATTATTATTATTATTATTTTGTATATGCTATCTTCCCATAAGCTAGCCTTTGACATAATTGCGAAGTGGTTAACATTTTCCCCTTTTACTGGTTGTTTCATCCAAATGTCCAGTCCCCAGTATCTTCATGCTCTCTTCTTCCATCAGTGTCTGTGTTTATTCAACAAATATTTATGAAGAGCATCCTATGGGCCAAGGACTGTGCTTGATATTGGGGATTTAGAGTGAATCCCTGACTTTGGGAAATTCCTGGTGTCCATGGTGAACCGGTCTGCAGAGCAGCCTGGGCAGAGTCCTGGGAAGGGGCATCAGAGATGGCTTTTGCTAAGTGTACATATACTTCCCCAGATTCTGATAAGAAACCCCCCACGACATACTACAGTATGACTCAGAGTCATTATGTGTCATCAGAGAGGTAAATACTGGTGATGTTTCCCAAGTGAGTAATCCAGAGGCAGAAAATGTAGAAAACCACTGGCCTCGTTATTCTCATAGAAAGATCTGACAGAACGAATTCTTCCTGACTATGATCAATAGAAAATTAAAAGACATTTATATTGTAACAGACATAAGAATTTTAGGAAAAAGTAATGAACTAGATTTAAGGGCTCAACCAAGAGTAGGGAAGGAGTAGCAGGCCTTCCCAGAAACCCTGGAATTATGTCTATTGGCTTTCCCTGCTCACGAGATTACTAAGTGCACCCATTTTTAGCTCTTGGATATTTTTTATCCCCACAGTTCCCAGAATGCTCCCCTTCCTCCCTTTCTAGGCTTTTCCTTCGTTCCAGCCTAGACTGAGGAAAAGGGGTTCCTCAGGCAATAACTGCCTTCAGCACTTGGAGAGCGCCCTCCATTTTAATGTGTCCGCAGCAACCTCTGGAATCCTGCAACTGGGTGGGTGTGGGTGTGTGTGTGAGAGAGAGAGAGAGGGAGAGAGGGAGTTGATACACACATTCCCAGAAGGGAAGAAGGGAGGGGCAAGGTTGGCTCGAGAGTTATTTAACCCCCTTTGGCTGCATGCCTGGCTTCAAGATGCATGGATAGACATCATTGGTGGAGAATAGGTGAGAGTCACTGGGCTGAGATGGACGTGTTTTGTTTGTTTCTGTTTCCTCACCACTGGGTGGGAGAAATACTGAGTTAGATTACAATTCAAGAATCAAGTTTCAATTAAGAAATGAAACAAAATGAAAGAAAAGATATTATCACTGAGAAGGTGAGGCATCAAGGCCACTTCAAATCTGTTCATTGTAACACTGTATGATTTTATTCTACATAATAAGAATTTTATTCTTTGTAATGAAGTGTAATGACAAACTATTGATAAAAAGGGTGAAAAATTCACTAAAGTCCTATGAATAATTCATAAGCTTACTCAAACCTTAAAAAAAAGAATCAAGGTAGATTTTTCTTTAATAATACTAAACATAACCTGATTTCGACACTGATATATTTTAATTGTTGACAAAGTTAAAAACAAAGAAAAGCACATAGAAGAAACTAAAAATCAGTCAAAATCCCACCACCCCAAGAAAAACACTGTTAACAATTTGATGTTTTTGTTTCCAGTGGTTTTTTTCTAAATATATATAGATAATAATTTTAATAAGAGTGTATCACAAATTCTATATTGTTTTGAAACCCATTTTTTGACTATCTTACCATCATTAAAATTTTACACTTTCATTTATTTTTAAAAATATTTGATTTAATTTTTGAATGCCTTACATGCACATGTGACAAAATTCAAATGATATAAAAAAATGAACAAGGAAAAGTAAGCCTCCTTCCTACCCCTCTTTCCTAGTCACCAGTTCCCCTGTCAGAAGGCAGCCTTATTACCAGTTTCTTGTGGATCCTTCTGAAGGCATACCATACATTTACAAGGAAATACATTTATACATATATATCTTTTTTTATACAAGCGGTAGCATACTATATACATACTATTCTGTACCTTGCTTTTTTTTTTTTTAAATGGAGGTACTGGGCATTGAATCCAGGACCTCGTGCATGCTAAGCACAAGCTGTACCCCCACGCCCTAGTACCTTGGTTTTTTTTTTTTTAACTTAATGAGTCTTGGAGATCCTTCTATGTATCAGCACATAAAGATCTATCTTATTCTTTTAAACAACTGTATAATTAGCTAAAGGGATATGCCACCATTTACTTAGCTGAGTCCCTATTGATGGATATGGATATTTAGAGTTGTTCCAATCATTTGCTGTTACAAACAATTGAATGACCATGTAAATATTTAAGGGCCCAGCCAATGCAGTGCATCGTCAAACTATTTTATTTTGGCCACTTTGATACATTAAAATGATACCTCATAGTCTTAATATTCATTTCTCATTAACAGTGAGGTTGTGCATAATTCATCTTTTAGGAGCCACTATCACGTCATTTTATGATGTTATATTTTATGATTGCACTTTCTGAGATACAGTTACACAGTGAGTGCACAAGTCTTATGCAAAGGACTGGATGAATTTTATGAGCTATTTTGACACCTATGTAACCACTACCCAGACTGAGATCTAGAGCATTTTTACTGCCCCTGAAAACTCTCTTTTGCCGCCTTTCTGTCAACATTACCTTAAGGCAATCACTGCTTTGACTTCTATTACAACAAATAAGTGTTGTCCATTCTTGAACTTAATATAAAGAGAATAGTACAGTACATACTCTCTGAGTTTGAATTCTTTCACTCAACACATTTTTGACATTTATTGATGTCCTATTATGACATCATTTTAAATAGCAGTAAATGAGAAAATATATGTATGTGCCATAGTTTCAGTTCCTTATCTTAACTAGTCCCCTAAATGTAACTCCTTTCAGTTGTTTTCCGTTTCTCATTATTATGAGCAGTGTGATAAACATTCTTGTAGCTAAACATTTCCATAGTATGAATTCTCAGGAGTAGAATATCTGGGTCGGTGGATCTGTACAATTGAAGGCTTTTGATTATGTAATTCTGAATTGCCCCCTTAAAAGTATGGCTGTACTGTCCTACCAGAAAAGCATTAGGGCGCCCATTTCAAGGAAATTATACCTTCTTGAACCCCTATCTGTTCTGGGTATTACAATTAAGTTTTTGTTTTCAAGTTTGATGGGTGAAAAATGACGTTACTATTTTTTTCTTCAAAAATGTTGAGTATCTTTATGTTTATTGAACATTTGTATTTCTTCTTCTGCTGTTAGTACCTAACTCTTGCCCATATTTTTCTGGTTAGCTTTGTCTTTTTGTTACTAATTTATGAGAGTTCTTTACGTAGTAAGAATATTAATATCTTTGTTTTAGAAATTTAAATTTTTCTTATTTAAAAATTAGGTATTTTCATTTTAGAATGGTTTTAAATCTAAATCAAAAAGAACAACAAAAACTCCTAAAATCCCATTGCTCAAAGACAGCCAGTTAACATGTTTTCCTATGTAAGGTATACACTTATGCACGTATACATGACCTTTTTTTATAGAAATGGCATAATCCTTTATGTACTTTTTGTGTGTGTTTTTACACCACATACTATTTTAAAACCCACCTTTAAAAATATTTTGTGCATACCTTGTCGTGTCATCACACATTTTTCTCTAACATCATCTATACTATTTTTTTTTTTAATTTAAAAGCAATATGATGTCATTGTAAAACATTTACGTATCACAGAAAAAGTGTAGTAAGTATAAGTTCCTGTCGTTCTGCTCTCGGGCGATCACCACCATTAACGGATCTGTACATAGTCTTCCATATCTTTTTTCTAAGGCTATTCTATCCATGTGCTTTTTAAAAATATAAAATCACATTGTACACGTCTGTTTTTTTCACGTAATCGATCTTGGACAGGTCAGTATACAGAAACCAACCTTGCTCATTTTAATGGGGATAGATTATGGAGGTATCATAACCAGCATATTTGTGATGGAGGTGTGAATTATTTCCGGTTTTTCTTTAATATACATACTGCTGCAGTGAACATCCTTCTACACATATCTTTCAGTGCTTAAGCAAGTGATGTAAAATGAATTCCTAGCTTTGGGGTTGCTGGTACAGGGAACGACCAGTATGGACGTTTAAATATTTAATAGCGTTGTCCTCTGGAAAGGCTCTGTCTGCTTACAGCACTCCCTTCATTGTAGAGGGCACCTTCACCTTTGCTTTTTCTTTGTGGATTCTGTTTTTTGGGCTTTGGAGACCTTCCCCACAGGGAGAGCAGGTAAATATTCCAGGTAGATTTTTATCAGGAGCCAGACTTTTAAAATCTTTTAAATATTACAAAAAATATTTATTTTCCTTTTTGCAGAGAAGTAAAAAGAAGGAAACAGAATAATACACTATTGTCTCACTCTCTTTGGCATTAAAAAAATAAAACATACAACTTGTACATGGTTTAAAAATGTAAACCTTCCAGGATACAAAATGAAAAATGAAAGCCTCCTCTCCCAGTTTCTCTCCCCAAAATAACCCCTGTTAGTACTTTTGTATGATTGCTTCTGCAAAAAGATTCCACATATGTTGTTGCAGTACTGTGGGTGTACCTAGAGCCACGTCTCCAGCTTTAACCAAATTTTTTCACTTTTCTTACTTAGTTACAATGTGTCTCCCAAACTCTGGTGTCCATGGACCTGGAGGTTTACGTATCAGTTGAATAAAGGTGGTCTCTGTAGTAAAGCAATTTGACAACTAAATCATAGTCTCTTTATACTGAATGACAGGAAAATATGACTGAGAAACTTGTTACGATGGAGAACAAGCGTAGCCTCATTTAATCTCACCAGAGATCTTCCCTTTAATGTGATTAGGTAGCAAATATATTCTGTTTGTCTCCCTGAGTTGTAAATATTTTATATCTTTAGCATTTTTTTCTTTTTTTTTTAACTTTTTTTGGGGGTGTGGAGGAGGTTAGGTTTCTTTATTTACTTAAACAGAGCTACTGGGGATTGAACCCAGGACCTCATGCATTGCTAAGCACACACTCTACCACTGAGCTATACCCTCCCCCCACTTCAGCATTCTTATCAGCACACATGATTCATAACAAATGACCTGAATTAAACAAAGAACTTGTAGGTCTGGGTGATATGCTTCACAGTGTCTCTTTACTTAAAGCTGATTCCCTAAAGGGAGAACCATATTTCTAACTCCATATATTCTTTTCACAAAGAGAAAGCTTGTGTTAATAGTCCCACAACAGCTCAGTTGCTCAGTATTTGTATATTTCATTTATGCAATAAGCAATATACTAGTCATTTATCTCTAACTTTGCATCTTTCATTTAATGCATCTTGAAGATCTTTCCATATCAAGTCATATAGATCTATTAAGGAAGATATTTCTTAACTTAGTGGTAGATTTTTAAGTTAACAAATTGTTCTTCATTCTCCACAGCCTGTGGCCCTGTTGTCTTTTCCCATTTGGTTTCTAGGAAGGGGGTCTGGGACGGTGAGTGCTGAATCATCATACCAAGCCTGAGATCCCCTCACGCAGTCCTACTGTGTGATGCTCCTTAATGACACTCTCCGCTACAGACACAGCTCCTGGTGCCGATTCTAAATTTTGTTTCTCTTTAGTTTCTCTCATCCCCGTAATCGTCCGTGCATACCGAAGTTTGAAGAACTTTCCCTCACACCTGTCTGCTGACATCTGTCATCTTTTATTTCCACTTCAGGGGAAGCCATATGTCTTTGACCGTGTATTCCCCCCAAACACGACTCAGGAGCAAGTCTATCATGCGTGTGCCATGCAGATTGTCAAAGGTAATGGGTGTATTTTTAGAATGTGTATTTTCAGGCTCCCATTCCCAATCCCACTTCTCTCCACTAGTGCTCTTTCTCTGCCGTCTCTTCCAGATGTCCTTGCTGGCTACAATGGCACCATTTTTGCTTATGGACAGACATCCTCAGGGAAAACACATACTATGGAGGTGAGGGTTCTGACTTTCTGAGCGAAGAGCATTAATGGGACTTCAAGGAATCTTAGTGGGGTAAGATCTAGGAATCGAGGGTTGCCTAGAACAGAGGATGAACAGAAGGGAATGTTACAGTGGAAGCTGAATGGAACCCCTTCAGCCTGCTGCAGTTCTCACCCTCCTTTCTGCTACTCCAGTTTTCTTCTTTTCACCTGGAAAAGCAGCAGCAATTGAAGTCTAAAGGGCTGCTCAGTTCCCTCCTCCTTCCGCTGAAAGGTAGACATGGTAGTGACTGCCGCCTAACTTATCGTGGCCTTCATAGCAGCTATTACCTGTGTGTCTGTCTGCATACTCTGAGTTGTCTGATTCTTCCTGAGCCCCAGCCTCATTCCTGAATACCCTTGCTCCCCAGGGAAAGCTGCATGACCCCCAACTGATGGGAATCATTCCTCGAATTGCCCGAGACATCTTCAACCACATTTACTCCATGGATGAGAACCTTGAGTTCCACATCAAGGTGACCAGGGAATGGCCACTGGGAGTTCTCTTTTGGGACTGGGAGGGGAGGATCTAATATAAACCCACTGAGATCCTGGGCACCCCAGCTTATTCTCCCCCCATGGTCACTTGAGTTCTTCCCTGCCAACATAGTCTCTTCTGCCCTTTCTCTCTCACCAACACCATTTGAGCAGGTCACATTAACCTGAGATCCCTGTATCCGATTTAAGATAGGTTCTCTTCACGCCATACTCCTCCTTTCTCCCTGACCAGGTTTCTTACTTTGAGATTTACCTGGACAAAATTCGTGACCTTCTGGATGGTGAGTGGTGTTTAACCTCGGTGGGTCTGGGTGAGGAGGGCAAAGAAAAGAAAGATCACATTGCTCTTGGGCTCTTGGGCTTAGGTACCAATTGGTGAGCAATGCAGCAGGCACTCAAGGGCACACACATGCGTACTCATGTCCCTTGCCTCCACTTACGGGGAATTTCCAAAACCAAGAGGGTGAGAAGATGAGCTCAGATGCCCAGACCCATGTATAAATAGCCTGAGACTAGCTAGAGCCCTGGGGCTGGAATTCTGGAGGAGGAGAAACAGTCTTCAGCATGTGCAGGGCATTTAGGCTTCACAGGGGAGTCTTCGTCCCTTTTGCATGTGGAAGAATCCACCATCTCTGAGCAGACTGCAGGGTGCAGGGGTTGGGGAAGTGGTGGGTGGAGGTGCTGGCCTTGCTCACTCTGTTGTCTTGATTCAGTGACCAAGACAAACCTGTCTGTGCACGAGGACAAGAACCGGGTGCCATTTGTCAAGGTGAGAGTGGGGATGGGGCACCCAGGTGGGGCCAGTGTATTGAGAACGCAGGTTTAGGGGGAGGGTAGACCAGTGACCCAGAAGTTAGAGGGCAGATATCCTGGAGGGTGAGACATGCCCAGGGGCCGGGAAGAATCTGGAGCCTTGGAAAAGGCACTGTCTTAAAAGGGCATTTGGTCACTGTGCAGGTAATTTAATTTGCAGATCAAAGTTTATGGGTCACTGTCTATTTGCCCCCTGCAGGGTTGTACCGAACGCTTTGTGTCCAGCCCTGAGGAGATTTTAGATGTGATTGACGAGGGGAAATCCAATCGTCATGTGGCTGTCACCAGTGAGTTGGGAGGGAGGGGCTCTTGAGTCTGAGGTTCTGCCCCTCTTCCATGTGCTCTGGGGTCGAGACTCAAAAGTGAGCAAGGGAAGACTGTGTCCTCCAGAGTAGGAGGGATGCTTGTCCATGCGACCCTGCTGCCAGGGAGATGTAGGGGCTGGGCTAGTCCTGGCGGACACCCTTTCTCTCGGTGGGTGGGGGTGGCAGCCCATGGAAGTGGGGAGCTGAGGGCTTCAGTTCTACAGAGGTTGCTACAGGGACTGTTTCACCCTCCCTCCTACAGACATGAATGAACACAGCTCTCGAAGCCACAGCATCTTCCTCATCAACATCAAGCAGGAGAATATGGAGACTGAGCAGAAGCTCAGTGGGAAGCTTTATCTAGTGGACCTGGCAGGGAGTGAGAAGGTTGGGGGTCCTGTGGGGGCTGGGTGGGCAGGGAAGGAATCTCTGGGGAGGGTGGCCTTTTTAAAAATCAAAATAACTTTCTTACTGAGATATAATTCACATGCCATGAAGTTCGCCATTTTAAAGTGTACAATTCGGTGTTTTTTAGTGTGTTTGCAAGATTGTGCAACCCTCACTACTAATTCCAGAACATTTTCATCACCTGTTAATAGTTATGCCCTATTCTGCCTTCCCTCATCCCCTGGCAACCACTAATCTACTTTCTGATTTGCCTTTTCTGGACATTTCATGTGGCCACAAATACTATGTGGGTGGGGGAGTGGCCTTTGGCAAGAGTGGAGAAGAGGTGGTGAGAGCCTGCTCCCTCTGTATCTGCTCATGACACACTCACCCCTTCATACCCTGGTAGGTGAGCAAGACTGGAGCAGAGGGAGCTGTGCTGGACGAGGCCAAGAATATCAACAAGTCCCTATCGGCCCTGGGGAACGTGATCTCCGCGCTGGCTGAGGGCACTGTGAGTGCCCCTTGAGCTCCACCCCATTTTCTGCCTTCTCCTAATGCCCCCACCTCATCACGCCCCATTCGTGGGTTGCTCCATCCTCGTCAGCACTACTATCCTTTCCGATTTCCCCGTTGAATTAATTTTTCTGATTCACGGTCGCCTCTCTCCCCTAGAAAACCTACGTTCCATATCGTGACAGCAAAATGACACGGATTCTCCAGGACTCCTTGGGAGGAAACTGCCGGACAACTATGTTCATCTGCTGCTCACCATCCAGCTTCAACGATGCGGAGACCAAGTCCACCCTGATGTTTGGGCAGCGGTCAGTGACAGGGTCACCTGCTCCCCCCAGCCCCTGCGTGCCCTCCCCTGAGGGGCATGCTGGCCCTAATGGAGGTCTCATCCCTTTGTTCTCCTCTCCCAGGGCAAAGACCATTAAGAACACTGCCTCAGTGAATCTGGAGTTGACTGCAGAGCAGTGGAAGAAGAAATATGAGAAGGAAAAGGAGAAGACAAAGGCTCAGAAGGAGACGATTGCAAAGCTGGAGGCTGAGCTGAGCCGGTGGCGCAGTGGTTAGAAGGCGGGGGGTCCCTGTGGGTTTGAGAGGCATAGGGAGCCAGAGAGGGCCCTGCTGTCTTTAAGGAGGGCTGCGCTTCTGGAGGGGTGCAGTAGAGCGGTCATGAGAGAAGGGGAGAGAGGCTGACTACCTTCATCCCCCACGCCCAAAGAGGTTGGCGGTCCACTTGGCAAGACAGCTGGAAGCCTGGAGGTCTTGGAATTGAGGGGTAAGGGAGGAAGGACCCGCAGGTGCGGTTTTCCCTTTCCCATCCCTCACCCGTTCTCCCCCTTCGCCAGGAGAGAACGTGCCTGAGACGGAGCGCCTGGCTGGGGAAGATGCCGCCCTGGGAGCCGAGCTGTGTGAGGAGACGCCGGTGAACGACAACTCGTCCATCGTGGTGCGCATCGCGCCCGAGGAGCGGCAGAAGTATGAGGAGGAGATCCGCCGCCTCTACAAGCAGCTGGATGACAAGGTGAGGACGGTCGGGCAGGCACCGAGGTGAGCCCAGTGGGATGGTGAGGGAGGGGTTAAAGAATTAGCTTATCCTGCCTCTTTCTGATTTTAAAAGGGATGAATGCTCGTTATTGAAAATGTGGAAGATAAATAAAAATATATAGAAGAAATTTTAAATCACCCATCATCCCACCATTTACAAATAAAGCAATGCAATGGAGATTATACTGTATTTGTAACTTTGTACCCGATTTTTTTCTTCCATGTTATATAATGTGCAATTTCCTACTTTGTTAACAATTCTTCATAAAAGTATTTTTAAATGGCTGCCTAACAGTCCATTTATCAAAATGTATTTAATTGTTTATTTATTACAGGGCTTCCAGTTTGAGGTTTTTTTTTTTTTTTTTTTTGGTTGGTTGGTTGGTTGTTTTTGCTATTATAAATATCTCAGAAATGACTGTCCTTGAGGGGATGGGGGTACAGCTCAGCAGTAGAGCACATGCTTAGCATGCATGAGGTCCTGGGTTCAATCCTCTCTACGTCCATTAAAATAAATAAGTAAATAAATAAACTTAATTACTTTCCCCCAAATAAAAACAGAAAAAAATAAAAAAAAAAAAGAAATGACTATCCTTGTCTCTTATGCATAAGGCTTTGCTTTTGAATGATTTTATTAGAATGGACTGCTAGAGCGGGGTTTCTCAGTTGAAGGATATGAACATTTGAAGGCTTTTTCTGTGTATGGTCAAGGTCATACCAACTTCCAGAAAGAGAAGAATTAAAAAGTGAGGGCAGGAGTCGAAGAGAGAAGCTGAGGAAAAGACCGCTTTCTTTTTAGGATATGGAGTTTCTAACTCAAAGCCTAAACTATCTGAATTTTTACTGGATCCACCCAGCCCTGTAAGTCTAAACTGGAAAGAGTAGCTTCCCTTCACTCCGGCTTTCCCCTTTGCCTCCAACAGGATGACGAGATCAACCAGCAGAGCCAGCTCATAGAGAAGCTCAAGCAGCAGATGCTGGACCAGGAAGAGGTAACGGGAAGGAGGGCAAGATGCAGGAGGAGAGGGCGGTGTGTCCATCCCCGAAAGGCATAAAAAGACCTTTCTCCGATGAGGTGAAGGAAGAGGCATTCTGCGTAGGGGTTAGTCACCCTCCAGGATAACAGAAGTCTGGGGACTTAAATGGGGTTTTGCTTATAGCAGAGGTGCTGGAGTCTCGGTCCCCTGCCTTCTGTGGCCCTATTCCTGAGAAGCCGAATGCCCACTGCCTCTTGACTCTGGCCTGTTTCCTTGCCTCTGTCCTGGAGCTGTACCCGGGTGGAGGGGGCTCAGCTTCCCCAGACCACAGGGCCATCCGAGTGGTCACTGGCAGCAGACTCCCTCACTGGCTCGCCCCTCCCTCGCAGCTGCTGGTGTCCACTCGAGGAGACAACGAGAAGGTCCAGCAGGAGCTGAGCCACCTACAGTCGGAGAACGACGCGGCGAAGGACGAGGTGAAGGAAGTGCTGCAGGCCCTGGAGGAGCTGGCCATGAACTACGACCAGAAGTCCCAGGAGGTGGAGGAGAAGAGCCAGCAGAACCAGCTTCTGGTGGATGAGCTGTCTCAGAAGGTGGTGAGTGGCCGGCCAGGAACCCCCGGCCTCAGAACACCCCCCACATCCAAAGGGACCTCTGCTTCCTGACGGGGCCACATCATGTTTGCACCTTTGTGTGGCCGTCCAGTGTGTTGTGAGCCTTCCCGGCCCCGCCACTGCCTTTGCCCTCCCAACCCCTCTCCCTTCCAGACCCTTCTGCAGGGCCTGTGTTCTCTTCACTGCAGCCATCAGGGTCATGCATGAAGGGAAAGGCCTCCACCTGGGCTGGGGAGGGGAGCAGGCAGGTGGTGATGGGGTGACCTGAGGGGCTGTCCCCAGGCCACCATGCTATCCTTGGAGTCTGAGCTGCAGCGGCTACAGGAGGTCAGTGGCCACCAGCGAAAACGAATTGCTGAGGTGCTGAATGGGCTAATGAAGGACCTGAGTGAGTTCAGTGTCATCGTGGGCAACGGGGAGATTAAGCTGGTGAGTGGAGAAAGAGGCGGCAGCCTTGTTGGGATCATTCTTGTTCTGGGCACTGGGGAGAGACGCGGGTGGGACAGCCCAGGCTGGCGGGGATACTGAGAAGGGAAGGCCAAAGATCCAGGAAGTACGGCCGCAAACTAGACACAGGAAGGCAGGTACAGGTTTGCATAAGACTCAACAGAAATACACATTCTGAGTAGACATACCCACTGAATAAAGAAGCAATGGAGATGTGCTTATAGCAGGATTTAGAGATGGGGGCACAAAGTTAGGAATGATATATGCAGATCTGTGACAGCAACAGTGACCCATCTAGGTGATCAAACAGATCAGTCTGAATACAGAAGAATATCCTATCCTATTGTTCTAGAGAACAGAAGAAGGTCACTGTTGGAATTGGATCTTTAAGTGCAGAGAGAGGGACTTAGTGTGAAATGCAGGGGAAAGAGCTGCTAAAAGTTGCTCAGAGCACAGCCGGCCCACCTGAGTCCCTGTGTTGGGTGTGTGCGGGGCTGGGCCGAGTGGAAGGGAGTGGATAAAAGGCTTCCCCGCAGCAGAGAGGTACCTCTTCCCTCCCCTGTTCCCCCACAGCCGGTGGAGATCAGCGGGGCCATCGAGGAGGAGTTCACCGTGGCCCGACTCTACATCAGCAAAATCAAATCGGAAGTCAAGTCTGTGGTCAAACGGTGCCGGCAGCTGGAGAACCTCCAGGTGGAATGTCACCGCAAGATGGAAGTGACCGGGCGGGAGCTCTCGTCCTGCCAGCTCCTCATCTCCCAGGTGAGAGCCGGAGGTTTAGAACCTTTGGGTGCCATAAGAGAGGGCGACTCTGGACATGGGGTAACTCCTAGCGCCCACGTTCATGTCAGGAGCCTAGGGTTAACTGAAGTCAAGGTCAGAAGAGCTGGTGGAGGCTGGGAGGGTCCAGGCTAGAGAAGTGAAGGGGCGGGGGGATACTGCCCTCTGCGCCAAGAGGGTGTGAAGGAAGGGTCTCCAGAGGAATGGCCCTGACCCTGCATCCTCAGGGAAGGCATAGCAGGAGGGGTGGTTGGAGGTGGGAGATACAGCTTATGGAGGTCTGCACTGCCTGGAGCTTGGTCCTTTGCACCATCATCTTCCTCTCACCAACCCTCACCCCAACAGCATGAGGCCAAGATCCGCTCCCTTACGGAATACATGCAGAACGTGGAGCTCAAGAAGCGGCACCTGGAAGAGTCCTATGACTCCCTGAGCGATGAGTTAGCCAAGCTCCAGGCCCAGGGTGAGGCCCTCTTACACTTCCAACCCACCCATCCTGAGATCTGAGAGCCCACAGAGGACAGGGTCGGGGGGAAGCAACAAACATCAAAAGAAACCCCCTGACAGCACACTTAACCCAAAGCAGTAGACTGAAATCATGGAGTCCAGCTCACATGCTCTTAGCAAGCTTATGCATGAGGCACATTTTACATGAGCCAGAAACCCTCCATTGTTCTCTGTCCCTTCTGTATGAAATTGGACAGTCATAACCCAGAACATCTCTGTGGGCCCATTCTGGGTAGAGGTCCCCTGCCCTGCCTGGAGCTCTGATCACAATGTGAAGTTCTGGTGTGATGTAAGCTGTCTTCCCCTCAGAAACTGTGCATGAAGTGTCCCTGAAGGACCAGGAGCCAGACACACAGGACACAGATGACGTGAAGGCAAG
Source organism: Camelus ferus (assembly GCF_009834535.1). Taxonomy (NCBI): domain Eukaryota; kingdom Metazoa; phylum Chordata; class Mammalia; order Artiodactyla; family Camelidae; genus Camelus; species Camelus ferus. The sequence goes on from NC_045707.1 coordinate 23,057,316, forward strand.
TGGGGAAGGCATGGAGATGATGGGGCCCGGCAGGGCTGTGCTGACCCTTGCCAAGCTGCTGTTCGGTAGTACAGCTTTGAGCTTGAGGTTGGGTTGTTTGCAGAAGGCCCTGGAGGTGCAGATGGAGAGCCACCGGGAGGCCCATCATCGGCAGCTGGCCCGGCTCCGGGATGAGATCAACGAGAAGCAGAAGACCATCGATGAGCTCAAAGAGTAAGCGTTCCCTGGGGCGGCTCAGTCTCTGCCTGGTCCTTTAGCCTTGCTGCGCCCACTCAAATGCTCCCACCTGGGCCAGGCTCCTGTTCTTTAACTTCCCCGAGTTGTTCCTCCGACAGTGACACGACTTTGCAGCCCAGCTGCAAGAGGCACTAGGAGTAAGGACTGGTCCCTATCCACGAGGCTCTTCTGATTAGATAGCTCAGGGTCCCTTACCCTGTCATGGAAGCAGTGGCCCGAGTCTGCCTCTGAAATCCAAATCAGCCCTACCTGGAGCCACTTGTACAAGAAGGAAGGTATCTGAGGAGCTGGCCTTCCCTTTGTCCTCACTGACATCTTTTTGTTCTCCCCGATAACTCCTTGCCCCCCACAGCCTGAATCAGAAGCTCCAGTTAGAGCTGGAGAAGCTTCAGGCTGACTACGAGAAGCTGAAGAACGAAGAACATGAGAAAAGCACCAAACTCCAGGAGCTGACGTGAGTCACGGGTCCTCCTGCAGACCTGGGGCACACGGGCTCAGACAGCTACTCAGATGCACTGCAGAGGCAGGATGCAATGTAGATGTGCACACAGTGACTGCAGGAAGCAAGTGCCCCAAAAGAACAATGTGATGGGGTGGGGAAGGCAAAAAAGGGGAGACTTTCAGAAATGACTTCTGTTCAAATATTAGCTGACATGGATAAGGTGTTGGTGATGTTCTGTGAAGTGTAAAAAGCAGGTTAGAAAACAGTATGAATGGTACGATCCCATAACATTTATGTGGGATACACATGCATAAAAGAGTCTGGAAAGATGGACACCAGAATGTTAATGGTGGTTAGATCTGTAGAATCATGGGCTTTTTAAAATGGAATTTGTCTTCCTTATTTTTTCTTTTCTAATTTCTGCACTGTGATCATGGGTAACTTGTGCAATAAATAATAATAAAATATGGATCAAAGGAATGGAGGCGGGAGGAGAGGTGGGAGGTGGGGTGGCCCTGAGAGATTCTTCTGTTCCCTTCTTGCTCCAGATTTCTGTACGAGCGACACGAGCAGTCCAAGCAGGACCTCAAGGGTCTGGAGGAGACAGTTGTGAGTGGCTTCCTTCTGTGCCAAGTTAGCAGGGTGGGGTGGGGGCTTCAGTTCTTCCCCCCGATTTCTTCCTAACCCCATTCCTCCTGCCTTTCTGCAGAGTCAATCTGTGGCACAGTCAGGACACACCTCCTAAAGGATGGGTGACTCAGTAATTTTAGAGGGGGAATGGTGACCTGGTATTTGGCAGCCCCCAATTTTTCATCATTTCTTTCCAGGCCCGGGAACTCCAGACCCTCCACAACCTTCGCAAGCTGTTCGTTCAAGACGTCACGACTCGAGTCAAGAAAGTGAGTGCTGTCTCGGGGGTCTTCCAAGCCCCCATATTCTCCTGGCCCCTGGCTTCTTCAGTCCCTGTGGCCTCCAGTGGGGCTGGCTTGGCCTGGTCTGGGTGGGACCTGATTGGCCTCAGAACAGCCACATCTCCCCCTGGTCCCTGTCTCTCATCAGAGTGCAGAAATGGAGCCCGAGGACAGTGGGGGGATTCACTCCCAGAAGCAGAAGATTTCCTTTCTTGAGAACAACCTGGAACAGCTTACAAAGGTTCACAAACAGGTAGGAGCTGGGGGAAGGGGTAAAGAGAACTCTTGAGGCCAGGAGTCTAGGATACTTAAATCCCCAGCAGCCCTTGGATTTAGGAAAATCTATTTGCATGTTTTCCTTACTTTTCCCTTTCCCTTTTCCAATGAATCCCTTCTTTATACCCGATTTGGTTCCACTTTTACTAGTTCTTTGTTCTATGCCTGCTTTCCCTTCCCAAAGCCCCCCTACCTGCCTCTGCTCAAACTGGAATTCCCCAGGCCTATGTTGTTGGAGGGAGAGGTTGAAACTGATGGAGTTTTCAGAGGCATGGGGCTGTAACCATACACGAGGGATACTGGTCGGATGCTAGCCAGGGATGGAGAGCAGTGAGGCAAGAAGAAGCCAGGGATGCTGGGCTTTCTCTCCTGGCGAGGGCTCCACCCACCTAGGCCTGGGGCAGGCACACAGGGAAACGACATGATGTCCTCCAGGCGGCCCAGCCAGCCCCTGGTCTGGGCCCGTGAAAACTCCTGTGTATTAAGTTGCTGCCTCTCTGTCCCCCTCCTTGCTGCTGCGGTTCTTTAGGTGGAAGACTGGGTTTCAAAGGTATGGGGTGGGGAGGTAGATGGGGCAGTCCGAAGGAGTCAGGACAGGAAATGTTTGGTGCGCACAGAGCAGGAGCACCCTCACTAGCGCCAAATAGCTGAGCCGCGAAGACAGATGCTGTCAACTGGCTCTTTAACTGATTCATAAAATAAATCCTGACCTATACTTCATCCCTCTCCTTTCAAGTCCGTCTTAAATTTCCTTTTATACTCATATTCTCACCAAACTAGAGCTTAAACTTCTTTTCTTCCCAGTGCTTTGCCCAGCATGTATAGTAAATACCCCGTACACTTTTTAATTTTTTTAAATAATGAAAAAAAAATCCCAGAACTGTGGCCCAGTGATACTCCACAGGGCTTATTTATTTTATTCAGGCCTGCAGAGGGCTTTACTACCATCTTTTCCCCTTTGCTTATTGTAAAAGAGTATAACAACATTATAGAAAAGTTGAAAGACTGGGAAGAAACATTTGTAGTCAGTTTTGCCATTCTTTTAAATTTCTGTGTTCATTTTCCTTTTCTAGCCAGAGGCATATTATATTGCTTTTTTCCCCAGTTTTTAAAATTGTGGTTAATTACACATAAAATTTACCACCATAACCATTTTTAAGTGTTCTGTTCAATGGTAGTAAATGTACTCACAGTGTTGTCCCACCATCACCACCACCCCACTCCGGAAGTCTTTTCATCTTGTAGGACTGAAACTCCATCCCCTTTAAATAAACTCCTTATTCCCCACTCCCCTCAGCTCCTGGCAGCCCCCATTCGACTTTCTGTCTCTAAAATTTTGACTCTCGCCTAAGTGGAATCATCCAGAATCTGTCCTTTTGTGACTGGTTCATTTCACTTAGCACAGTGCCCTCCAGGTGCATCCACACTGTGGCGGATTTCAGGAAATCATAAGCTGTTTCCTTTCCCCTCCATGAAGCCACTGCCTCTGCTGTACGTCTCAGAGACCAAAAACTACTCACCTGTAGGATAGAGGACTCCTCCTAGTTTCTCACCTCAGCAGACATAAGACTAGAAAGGAAAACACAAGAGATGTAGAGACTTAGGTAACAGAATCTTAAATAGCCAAGGCCATAGCCCTATTACAGGTCAAGCTAAATTATTATCATGGCAAAACATTGTTTATAATCTGTAAACTGTCCAAAATTATAGGAATAATTCTTCCAGTGTTCCCTGCTACACCGATTTACCTGATCATCTTCCAAGGCCGGCTCTGTCTGCAATTTATAGGGTCCCCAGTTGTTGAGTGAAACCTTGTAAAAAGATCAGGAAGTCTTTTTTGGCTGTAAGGTGGTTGCTGCCATGCTCTAGCTTAATTTAAATGGGGGGAAGGACAGCCCAGGAAATCCTTGACCCGTGAAGGTAACGAGCACAAATGTTTGTGAGAACTCAAACATTTTCTTTCCTTCCTATGGGGCGGCCGTGTGTATGTGTGTTGGGTGGGGCTCCTGTGTTCCAGCTTCTGCTCCTGCTCTGCACTGCACCTAGCCTGCTCCCAATACCATATCCACCCTTCAACTGCTACTGTGCTCTTGCTGCCTCACCCTGTGCATGCCCACGAAACCATCTCTGGATCTCTGGGTGAGGGGGGTGCCTCATCCCCATGGTTGCCCTGGGGCTGTCGGTCTGGCACCCGCTGTGATGGGGGGGGGGCGGTGTGTCTAGGCCAGGAGGAGACTGGAACAGGGCACTGTCACAAGAGTTCTGGGCTACAGAGAAGTTGGCACGTTTTTGCTGTCTGGAAAATGATGTAACTTTTAAACGCCTGACCACCGTTTGCTAAAGGGAGAAGGAAAGAACTGGCTAGACAGCAACTAGGCAAAGGGAATGAGGCCTTTGGAGGAAACAACATGGTTGCCATCTTCTCTGTCTTGACTTTTCTTTATTCTCTCTCCCCACCCGCACCCCTACACTGGCTCTGTCTCTGTGTGGTTCGCCTTTCTCCTGGGCTCTTCCCCCGGCTCACCACACAGCTGGTACGTGACAATGCAGATCTGCGTTGTGAGCTTCCTAAATTGGAAAAACGACTTAGGGCTACGGCTGAGAGAGTTAAGGCCCTGGAGGGTGCACTGAAGGAGGCCAAGGAGGGCGCCATGAAGGACAAGCGCCGGTACCAGCAGGAGGTGGACCGCATCAAGGAGGCTGTGCGGTACAAGAGCTCCGGCAAGCGGGGCCATTCTGCCCAGATTGGTGAGTGGGGAGTGGGCATCAGTAGGCAAGGGGGGATTACCATCTGGGGAAACCCAGCAAATTCCCAAGTGTCAAGCAACCCCACCTTCAGCCTCACCCAACACCCCAAAAAAGTATAAAAATGAATTGTAAGCAACTCAGTTCAACTCTAGCTAAATGACCTGAGGGAGCAGGGCAACTGCAGGGTAACAGATCTCCTCGTCACCGTCATTTTCCTGTGTTCGCTGCAGCCAAACCCGTCCGGCCTGGCCACTACCCAGCGTCTTCACCCACCAACCCCTATGGCACCCGGAGCCCTGAGTGCATCAGTTACACCAACAGCCTCTTCCAGAACTACCAGAATTTGTACCTGCAGGCCGCACCTAGCTCCGCCTCAGATATGTAGTGAGTGACCGTGGGCGTGGGCTAGAGTCCCAATCCAGGGCTTTCTGCACGCTAGAAGCATAAGGCTAGGGGATAATTATGGGGTGAGACTTAATTCTTTTCCTAAGTAGCTTCATTTCTAACCCTTTCTCGACTTCACACCCTAGATTAGAAGGTGGGCATCTGCCCTCCCAGCCTGTGGCCATGTTCGTTGTCCTCTGGTCCCTGGGGATGGGAGGGGTGTATGGCTCCACCCCTGAGGGTGAGTGTGGGTTAGTGGTCCTCAGAATAGTGGAAGGTGGGGTGCCAGAGGTGGCATCTCTCTCCTCTGCTCTATCCAGCTTTGCAAACTCCTGTACCAGCAGTGGGGCCACATCTTCTGGCGGCCCCTTGGCTTCCTACCAGAAGGCCAACATGGAAAATGGTGAGTGAAAAAGATGGGTAACCAGCTTGCGGGACCCCCAGGGTAAGTTGAAAAGTATCAGAAAAGTAAGTGACCCTGTACCTACAGCTCAAACACTGCATCCCTTCGGGGTCTTGGACTCTTAGAAGTGGGTTCCTCTTGTCACCGTGCCTGTCCCCACCGTTTCCTTCCTTTCCCCTTCTCCTCTCCTCTGTGAGGACTCAGGGAGGCTTTTTTTCAAACAAAATAATGGCGCAGGTTGCGGTAGTTGAAGACAGAGTGTCGCGGACCCAGATAGCAGCTCTGCTCCCCAGAGGCTTACCTTTTTCTCCAAGGGATTAGGATGAGGGAGGGTTTGGGGAGACTGTTTGTAACACCCTATCTCTTTTTTCCTTCTTCCAACCCTGTGTTTTCAACGATGGTCTCTTCAGGAAATGCCACAGATATTAATGACAACAGGTACACCAGTGCCCACTGCTCCTGGGTTCTCCGGGTGGGCTCAGAAGAAGTGATGGCATTTCCCTCGTGCCCCACTTAGAGGTTCTCTGCAGCCTCTGGGGGAAGGAGGTGGAAATGAGAGCCATTCGTGCCACCACCGTTGTCCAGAAGATGCAGGCGTTCCCCTGCCCCAGTGCAGAACACCCACCCCTCCTCGGTCCCCCCCGTGGCACCTCCGCATTCCAGCTGGGGGGATGCTGGGAGAGCAGAGTGGCCGGAGTGCTGTCGTTTTCACGGCACTGACGCGCTGTGGTTGTGCTGCGTGTCTTCTCCCAGGAGTGACCTGCCCTGCGGCTACGAGGCTGAGGACCAGGCCAAGCTGTTCCCTCTCCACCAAGAGACAGCAGCCAGCTAATTCCCCACGGGGACTGCTGATACCCGCACTTTCAGGTAGTGTCAGGCCACTTCCTCTGACTGCCCTCAGGTGGCCTCCTTTCTTGCCCTCAGCTTCTTTGTTTCTCCCGCTTTTTAAAAATCATCTCAAAACTTTTACTCTATAGTTGTCCCTTAACTCCTGCTTTGCCCTCCGGGGCTTCATCAAAACTGCCCCACGTCCTGGACACTGGCCTCCCCTCCCCCCTTGTGCTCGGCCCTAGTAGTAACCACAGTACCACTTTCTGCCACTAGGGGTCACTGAAACATGTCAAAAGAAGTGAGCAAGGGCAGTGTCCATCTCTAGCCCCCACACAGGTCACAGACTTTTAGATATTAGAAGACCTTGGGAAATCTTCTCAACCCTCCCTCTGCCTCCATCCTAAAATACTTTTTGTATGGATAGGCATTTTCTGAACTAAAACATCTCCAGAAAAGGAGACGTTTGATTTACTTCTACACCTGTGTCCTATACTCCTCATATCTGTATATGTCACCAGTAAGCCTTAAGAAATGCCCCAGGAGGTCTCACTTTTGTCCCTCTAGCTGCAGTGTCAGCACCCCTCCCATCTTGCCAGTGGAGGTGGAAAACAGCCGTGTCCCCACCTCCAAGCACCACCCGCTTCTCCACCTCTGTCCCAGGTCCTCTCCCCTGTGCCCTCTGCGTTCCTAGCAACACAGGCACCTTCCTGGTTCTCACGTGTCACCAGGCTTCTCACCAGGGTTGGTTCAGGGCCCACAACTAGGCACTGGGATCCTCTTTTACTGTCCACTTTGGATCCTTGGAGAATGAGAAACAAGAGAATATTGTCCAGTCTCCTACTGGGCTGCATCCAAGCCGAGCCCTCTCCAGGGGTTTTCCAGAAAACTAGGCCAGGCACACACAGGCAGAAAGGCTTGAGAAGCAAGCAGGAGGAATGGGGAAGGAAGAGTTAGGGAGGATGGGGGGTGGAGGAGCAGGGGCTGGGAGGGTGGCGTCTGGTTGCTGGTATCAAAGGAACAGGACTGTAAACCAAAGTTGTTACAGAAGCCACCCTGTTCCTGTTCAGTAGCCAGGCTGCAAGGTGGCTCCTCACAACCTCTTTCTCTTTCTTCTCCAGTTTCTAAGAGGGACTGAGGCCTCTTCTCTCAGCATGCTGCAAACCTGTGGTCTCTGATACTAACTCCCTCCCCAACCCTTGTTGTTCGACTGTACCATGTTTGATGTCTTCTCTTACTCTGTACCTCTTTGTACTCCGTATCTATATATCAAAAGCTGCTGCTATGTCTCCCTCTTCTCTCTGTCTTACTCTCTAGTATCTAATGATGTATTTAGCAATTTCTAAGCATAGTATCCCCTCCTCGTTTGGGGCCATAGGGAGGAGGGGCAGTGTTTCTTCTTCCTCTCATATATGCGTCTCTCACACTGAGTGGTGTTAGTCACGGAGATGATAAAAGGAAAACGGGAGCCAGAGGGCCGTGACCCTTCCCATACACAAGTACACACGCACACATGCACGTACACGAAGCCTTAAGCAGAAGAATGTCTTAGCATCATAAGAAGACACAGAAATAGACTCTTCCTCCCTCCTCTTCCACATTTAGCACAGGGGAGGGTAACATGGAAGGCCTGCTAAATTAGACAGAGAGTTTTCTTCAGACACCCCTCACCCGAACGGAGGGATCCCGGGCATGCACCTCTGCCCTCCCAAGTCGGCCGTTAGCCTCCCTCTTCCTGTTCCGCCTGGACAACCAAGAACATGGACTGCTCAAGGGACCGCTTCCCTTCCTCCTCAAAACTCCTTTTGATATTCTCTACCTGAGAGCTCATGACCAGAACCAAGAGCTGCTGAAAATATTTTGAAAAATGACGGAGGCAGACCGTTCCCAGCTTGTCTGTCCATGGTCATACTTATAGCCAAGTGTCAGCAAAACAGCTGCTTCTTTGGCTTTGGGGGGTAAACAGGCTGGAAAATTCCCAAGTATTTTTTGCCACTAGTGACGAGCTGGATCCTTTCTCTGTCCCATATTGGGCTGCATGCTCCTCCCATCTCCACCTTTTGGTTTGAGGGCTTCCAGTTCATTGGCCAAATACCTGTCTCGAAATGCCTTCCTTTCAAGCTGGAGCCTGACTTTTCCCTGATATACATTTAAAAAATTTATTTCCACAAAGAATTCCTTCTATAATGTCCCCATCTGGCATTAAGTGCACTTTAAAGAAAGGGGCAGGGCAGATTTTCCAGAGGTGGAGGAGCCCAAGGGCTTAACCTGGGGGGCTCCCCCCTCCCCATATAATTGATAGGACTGTTGTTTTGGTTTCTTGTCCTTTCCCACCACATGGTGCTAAGGTGGCTTTCCAGGTAACTGCAGGGATGGAGAGTGGAGGTCACAAGCCAGTCCAAATCAAGAAAGAAAGTCTGGTGTCCAGAGAGCCAGTCTCATCTGGGATGGAAGTACAGGGCAGCAGGGCAACCCATCCCCCAGCTTCTAAGTCAGGAAAGGAAGCTCAGTGTGAGTGCCAGCCAGTAAATACAGGCTGTGTTGGCCCGTGACTCCTTCAAGGGAAAAAGTCCCTTCTCCCTTTACCTGTTGGGCCCCTTTTGGCAATTAAGGAGAAATGCAGGGCAAAAAAGAAAAAAACAAAACAAAAAACCAGAGGGATGTGGAATAAATCCAAGGTGGTGTTATTCAAACATTTTTCAAAATCAGTCTTATATAGAACCCTGATATAAAAAACAACTAGAAGTGATGCAGACCTGGGTAGTTTGCATTTTTGTTATTTGGTGGAAGATGCTTCACTAGTTGAAGAGTCCTTGAACAGCCCTAAGAGACCCTGAGGGTTCTTTAGAGTAGTTTGAAAACCATTCAATCTGGCTCCCCTCCCCCAGGCCCGCAACTCACAGTGAAGAGGGCAGGGGTTGGGTAGACTGAGCCACGCTGTCTCCAGACCCAAGGGGAGAGGAAGGAAGATGGCTGCGCACCTGCAGACTTGTGCTCGTATTGGCCAGCAGGGCACCCAAGAATCCAGTGGGCTTTACGTAATCTTGCCACCAAATGATTCTTTTAAAATATAAGAAAATGGGAAGGTGTAGGCCAGGTGAGGAGAGAGGTGACAGAGGGAGCAGACTTCTCTTTAGCAAGATGTAAGGGAAATACAATTCACTTACATAAATAAGAAACAACACACACACACAAAGCCTTCGCCAGAAGCTTCACTCTCCATCCTTCTCCTCCTCCCTACCCACCCCCACCACCCCCACCACATTCCTTTCAGAGAGCCAGGGTCACCACAAGGGACACTTGGCCTGCCCACTCACATCTGCCAAAATATTGCATGCCAGTGTGGAAGACAAACCAAACCGCACAAACCCCAGTGTGTATTTACTTGATGTACATAGATACCTTTAAAATAAAATAAATTCAATGATGACTCCAAGGTGTCGTAAATCTTTACCCTCCCCCAGTCTCACTCCCTTCCCTGCATGTAATGGTGTTATGACAATGTGGTATATGTCCTTCCGGGTGTTTTTCTACATATTTCCACGCAGGGTTTTTTTTTTTTCCCCACTTGACAATATATCCTAGAAATCTTTTTATGTCAAAATACACATTTACCTCATTAAAATATATAATCTTTCATAAACTTATCCTGTAATTTATTCAACCACTCTACTATTGGTGGACATCTATCCAAGCTGTTTGTAATTTTTAACAAAAGATGGTATCCTGTTCTCTTCATTTTTTCCCCCAGACCATCCTCAGTCCCAGCATCAGTTCCATCCCTCTCTAGTGCAGCTCCGTCCCTCCCTTGCCGAGAGCTCAGTTCTCTTGTCCCAAGATCATTCACCACAATCACCCTTCTAACCTCCATTTTAGAGCACAGCCCTGCCTGTCTTCTCTACTCAAAGCTTCTGAGATGTGTGGAGAAAACCTCACAACCAAAACATCGGGGCAATTAAAAACAAAGAGCCACAGAGCTAACTGGATCTTCTGTGCTGGCACAGTTCCTTCTGTGTGTTCCTGCTCTTCTCCCACCACCCAGAGCAACTGGCAAAACCCTCACGCCTCAACATCCCTTCTCACCCTCCTCTCAGGCAATAACTTTGTCTGCTTTAAAAGGGAAATTAAGGTGACTTAATTCTTCATGCCCCTCCCACCTACACACCTCAGTCTACACAGATCCTTTCCTTTCTCCCTTCTCACAAGGGATACATCTCCCTTCACTGGACTAAATCAAGTCATTTCTAGATCCTTCATTCCTAAGATACTTACATAGACCCAATATATAAAATAGTAAAAGTGATGCAGACTTGGGCAGTTTACATCTTCTTTGTTAACTTCTGTCTCAGTGATTTCTTCCCTTCTCGGTAAGGTCTACCTTCAAAGTGGGTTTGACCGTGTGTTTCTCTATAAGCCACTCCCCACCTTGTTTTCTCACAGCCAAATTCCCTGAAAAAGTCCCAAGCTTCCCCTCCCTGCTTCCTCACCATCCATTCATCCCTCAGCCCAACTTGATCTGGCTCTTGTTGTGCTGAAAGTACTCTCCAAAGGTTACTAGCTGCCAAAAACAATGGGCACCTCTCCATGACATCTGACACTGCTCTCCATTCCTTCCTTCTTGAAACTCGACTCCCTTGGCTTTTGTGACCTGCTCTCCTGGCCCCTTTTACTTCTCTGGCTACCCCTTCTCAGCCTTCTCCCACTAGCCTTTCATGTGCTGGTCTACACCGGGGTTCAGCCCTTGGTCCTTGCTTGCCCTCCCTGGGAGGTGTCATCCACCCCGACAGATTCCACGACAATTATTAAATCCGTATCTCCAGCCCAGACCATTCTGGTGAGCTCTGGGACCATACGTCCAGCTGCCCTCAGGTGTAAACACGTACCAACTCATGTTTTCACCAAAGACTCCTCTTCATGTCACCGCCATCTCTTTTCACCTTAGCCAGAAGCCTGGGATTCATTCTCAACGTCTCCCTTTCCCTAAAATTCCTCATTCTCTGAGAATTTTCCAAATCGACATGAAACTATACCTCTAGATGCCATCCCCTTCTTTCTATCCCAGTAGCCACTGTTTTAGTTCCTCATCTTGTGCCTAAACGTTCGCAATACTCCGGACACCTTCTAGAATGATGCCTGAGCGGTCCTTCTAAAAGCACAAAAACCGCTTAAGGGATCTCCTGCTTTGTGAAGAAATGCTTTCGGGTTAGCCTCAGACGGGAGGTTATTCTGGAAACTGGGCAAAACCGGAAGGCGGCAACCTTGCAGCAAAGAAGCCCTCGACCGAGGGGCTAATCAGGTGGCATCCTCATCGCCCGGGTCGCCGGTCAGGTCTTCGCGGACTGCGCGCAGCCCTCAGCGAACACAGCTTCCGCGCGCCTCCCCCGGCGCCAGGTGCGCCCACCCAGCGCGCGGGCGTAGGGGGCGGGGAGGGCCGGCGCCAGGGGGCGGAGTCAGCCCGCCCCGCCCCGCCCCGCTCGCGCGCCTGCGGGCCGGCCTCCGGTCACGTGACAGAGGCTCAGGTGAGCGCCGCTTCCGGGGTCGGGAGCCCGCAGCGCGGCCGGCTCCGGCTTCCACTCGGTGGGGTGCGCTGGAGATTATGGCGTCCTCGGTCCCGCCGGCCTCTGTACCGGCGGCGACAGCGGCCCCCGGCACGGGTTTCGGCTTCGCTTCCAAAACCAAGAAGAAGCATTTCGTGCAGCAGAAGGTGAAGGTGTTCCGGGCGGCAGACCCGCTGGTGGGCGTGTTCCTCTGGGGCGTAGCCCACTCGGTGAGACCCGGCCCTCGCCCCGCGGCGGTCCTGTCCGAACCGCTCAGCTCCTGCGCCTCCGGGCGTCCTTGTTTCCCGGCTTCCGTCTCCGGAGCCCCTCGCGCCGCCACTTTCCCCCCGGGCCGTCCTGGTCCCTGCCCACCTACCTCCAGATGTTCCCTCAGCGTACCTTCTTGCTCTAGACCTCTGTTTTTTTAAACATGGACCTTTCCTCCCTCCCTCTGCCGTTTACTTCTCTCTGTTTCCGTCTTCCCCACCTGAAATCCAGCTCCCTGCCTCCTTCCTGCCAGTTCCAGCCTCAGCCCCAGGCCACGAAGACCGGCCGGGACCCGCCTCCGTCTGGAAGGACATTAGGGGGAGTGGCTCTTTTGGGTTGGTGGTGAGGTCTCCGGTGAGAGTGTGAGTGTGACTAGAAGCGGAGCAGGGAGGGTGATTGATGAGGGGGATAGTTCACTTTCCTTTGCACCTTGCTTTCCAGCCGCTGTGCTTGACTTTGGAACCTTGGCTTTGGGGGAAGCTCCAGGCTTCCTGGACCTTCTAAGCCTGCATGTCCCTTCCTTTCCCTTCCAGAGGTACAGCGTTTCAGAGAAGCTGCCCCACCCTAAGCAAAACAGGACTTAATGTATATAAGCCTTTGGTCTTAACTGCAACCTATTGCTGGCTGGAGTGATGGTATTTATTTAAGTGAGGGCCATCTTTGACCAAAGAGATGACCCAGGAGCTCTGGTGCTGGGAACACTATGGTGGTGAATTTTACAAGCAGGGAATTGCCGTAGACCGTATGACCTGGAAATCAGGAGGCCAAAGAGGCCAGCGCATCTCCTTTCCTGACGGTAACTCATTTGACACAGCCATCGCTCCGCTTCCCTCAGATCTGGAGTGGGAAAGATGGAGTGACCTTGAATTGGACAGGCAATATTTTAAAACTTCATCTTCCTTGAAATGTTATAGTCATGGTAGTGTTGTGGAGGTGGAAGAGGATGAGGAAGAATGCAGTTTTTGTCACATTCTTAATGTGTGGCTTAAAATGTCATTTGGGGTCAGTCAACCCCCTTTTGCATCCGTGGCTCTGTGGGTGGCTCCCATCTCCCTGGGTGGTGGTGTCTTATCCGGGAGTATTCGGTCTAAGGCACTTGATATGGGCAAGGCTGATGGGAGGTAGGACTGCCTCTCTTCTGTACCTTCCAGGTCCATCCATCCCTTTGGGAAGCTTAACAAGGAGGGCTTTCCTTTGATAAGGATTGGGGAATTACACATATGACCTGCCTCAGCTTCCCTAGGTCTATATACTTTAGCCCCAGTACCCTACTCTCTATCCAGCACACATTTACTTTAAGTGTCTGGAATAGAGAAATTCCTTGAACATATGTCTTAGTGATGATTCAGCCTGCTTAACAGCAGGTGGCGAGGAGGGGGCATGAAGAACTATAGCTGAATTTGAGGCTGGGAATCTCTAGTGGCTTGCTTTTTTTTTTTTTTTTCCCTGGAGGAATATGTTCTGTCCTCCTTTTCTACTGAGAATGAGAGGAGCTGGGTTTCACTGCAGGTTATGGGATGTAGGTTAGACTGTACTTCATAACCTCTGTCGAACGATCAAGTAAGGATAGACAAGGCATCCGTTTATTCAGTTAATAAACATGTCAGGACCACCGTGTGCCAGATGCTGTGTTAGCTGGGCACCTGAGAGATGTAGATGACTAGAACTGGTTCTTGCCCTGGAAGAGCTCACAACCTAGGTGGAGAACCCACATAAACTAGTGATTAAAGTCAGCGTGGTAAGTGCACTGTTAAAGATGGGTGAAGGACACTGTGGCAACGGGGCAGAAAGCACATCTCCTCAGGGTTCCTTAGTGCAGGAACTCCTTTTCCACCGTGAATTAGCAGACTGCTGATTCTGGGGGCTGAGGAGAGCATGTGATGCTTCTTGCATCCTTTGGGCTGTGGGTTGTCTTGCCTTTAGTGAACAGACTCCTAATGGTCTCATATCCTCCACCTGCCTGCATTCCCACTGAAATCATCTGCTTTTCTTTTACTTTACACCTAGGCAGGTGCGGATCTATTGCAGAGAACTGGGTCAGAGTGGTCTGGAAAGACTGGTCCTGTTTGAAGGGAGGCGCCTCCTTCGGATATGGCCTTTTCATTCTTCCAGCGGTTGACCCCTCAGACTCTCATTAACTCTTTGTACTTTGAAAATGCATTTTGTTTTGTTTCCAGTGGAGCATGGAACTGTTTGTTTTGAATGTCTTGAGTCTGCCAAGGGTATCTTTTTTCTCTAGAATTTCTCACAGCTTTAAAAATAGTCCTGAGTTGCTTGCAGGGTTTGCCTAATATACAATGACTGTTGTAAGCATGAAGTTCCAGGGGGGCGGGAGTGTGAGTGAGGGGCTGTGTGCAAGGGTTGCTTCCTGCAGGCCTTGTTAGGCAGCAGAAGAGGTCAGACATTCCCTCACCTCTGCATAACCAGTGTTTTTAAAGGAATGAGGTTTGAGTTGCCCTTTCCTGACTCTTGCCCAGACACAGTGTATAACCTGCTCTCCACACCCCTGCTCACTGCCTCTCTCTTCTTGTTTTGGCTTATCAGATCAATGAGCTCAGCCAGGTGCCTCCCCCGGTGATGCTGCTGCCTGACGACTTTAAAGCCAGCTCCAAAATCAAGGTCAACAATCACCTTTTCCACAGGTATAGAGGAATCCCCACCCTTCTCGTGTCAGCCTTCCTAGAAGAGAGTAAAAAATAATTTTCAGAGTTAAGATTCAATGCGTTAAAGGTTTTAGATCTAGAAGGCAACTTACAAGTTGTACTGTATTGTCTAATCTTCCCAATGCAGAAATTTAATTGTGTTGTGTAAAGAAGCCACTAAAATAATTTCCAGTGTTCCCTACACCCTTAGCTGCATGTACTAGTTTATCTCACCTCTAGCCTGGTGATTCCCTGGGTAGATACGTTTGGATGCCATACATTAGCATCTAAGAGGGACAACCTGAAAGAATTACCCGAGTCCTCTAAGCCCTCCTAGGAGCAGGAGAGGCCATTCAAAACGGGCGCCTGTTACTGATTTAAGGGTGTCTCTGACTCACTTGAGATTTGGGAAATGCTGCTGTTTGGATGAGCAGTAGATCCTGGTTCTGCTTAAGCCACTTACTGTAAGTCACAAGACTTAAGCAGATCACTCAACCACCCTGAGCCAGTCTCCCCTTCTATAAAATGGGAATAATACACCTTTAAAGGCCCTCACTAGGGTTTTATGAGAATCAGATAAGATGATACGTGTGAAGGTGTTTTACAAACTGTCTAGCCCTATATAAATGTAAGGTAATATTGTTAATTTGTTTTCTTATCTTGAAAACCCCTATTGCAGGGAAAATCTGCCCAGTCATTTCAAGTTCAAGGAATATTGTCCCCAGGTCTTCAGGAACCTCCGTGATCGATTTGGCATTGATGACCAGGACTACTTGGTGAGAGTCCATTATGGGGTGAGGGCAGTCCTTTCTCCCTGACAACTGGGGAATCCTTGGGACTGTCATGTTTGGAGAAGTGAGGGCCTTGACCAGTATGATTCTTAACCTTTCTGTGGTCACAGGCATCTTCCAAAATCTGATGAAAGCTGTAAACCCTGTCCTTGGGGGAAAAATGTAGATACATTAAAAATTTTGCTTTCAATTTCATTTAGTCCAACTATGGACACTAGAGTTAGAACTCCTGCTCATCCTCTTATGCTAGGGTTCTATCCACTTTCAGATGTGCTCAGTGACCACCATCCCTATGACTTACTTCTCCATATAAAGGGGAAAGAAAAGAGCCTCTAGCCTATTCTGTGTCCCCAGGTGTCCCTAACCCGAAGCCCCCCGAGTGAAACTGAAGGCAGTGACGGTCGCTTCCTTATCTCCTATGATCGGACTCTGGTCATCAAAGAAGTATCCAGTGAGGACATTGCTGACATGCACAGCAACCTCTCCAACTACCACCAGGTCAGCCTCTCTCCAGCCTCATTCCTCCCCTCCCCTCCCCATTCAGCTTAGCGGCCAGAGCGCATGGGGAGATACCCTTCCCCTCTTCCTCCCAAAACCCATGTTGCTCCCCAAGAAGCACTTGACATCATGCTTTTGAAAACTAGGCATTTCACAAAGAGAGCCTCTATATGCCTCTTTGTGTTTCACTAACTAGAAGAGTTTAGACATGTTCCTTCTCATTTGGTGCTTACAACCTAAAACCACTGTGGATTGATACAGAAAGGGCACACGTAGAGTAAAGGATTAACTATAGTCAGACTTGGGTGAAGTGTTAATACCCAATGTACTATCAGGGACAGATGCAGTTTGGGGAGAAAACCAGGATAAATGGGATAAACTGGAGAGGAGATGCCATGATCATATCCAGCTCTAACTGGGATTAGGGAACCTGTTTTGTCTGATCAGATGAATCTGGAATTTGAAGTGCCTGGAATATTTTGGGAATAAAAATATGACTGAATATCTTTCTTCTTAAGAAAAATCTCATCAAAATCAATGAGCAAGGAATAAATGAAAGAGTCTAAAAAGAGTTTTTGGTTATTCAGCAAATATTAAATATCTGTTATTATCAGGCTCTACGTTAGACAGTAGAGAAAGAAGTGAATGAAACTTTTTGGTTATTCAGCAGATATTGAATACCTGTTATTATCAGGCTCTACGTTAGACAGTAGAGAAAGAAGTGAATGAAACGGCCATGGCCTTGGAGGATCTCTTGGTCTAATGGTAGAGCCCGGTAAGCCAGCACACCAGCAAGACATGTGCAAGGAGCAGAGGTACCTTCAGAATGCCCTGGGTGGCAGAGGAAGAGCATCCTGGCTCACCTGGGGCAAGAGGTGCACTTGGGAGGCTCAAAGAGAGTCTTTTAGAGGGAGTATCCTGGGAGTTGATTCTTGAATGACTAGTAGGGACTAGCCATTGGACAAGATGGAAGAGAGCATTCTAGGCAAAGGAAAACACAGAGCCATAAGAGAGCTTGGCATTGCAGAACCACAGGAAATTCCGTGTGGCTGGGATGAGGCATTGTGGAAAATTAGTTAGGCAGGAGCCAGACTGGGAAGGGTTTTATAAGCCACACAAAGAGCTTGGGCTTCATCCTGAAGGTGGTTTGCAGCGGAGTGATATATATGTTATTTAGAAACATCCCCGTGACAGCATTTTAGAGACTGGATTGCAGAGGGGAAATACTGGGAGTGGAGATACCAGTTAGGAGGTAATTATAATAGTCCAGGTGAGAAATGACAAAGGCCTGGAGGAGTGACAGCGGTGGACATGGAAAGGAAGACCTTTGAGAGAATTGTGGGAATTAAGGCAAAGGCACTCCCAAATTCCTGGCTGGGGATGACTAGGTGCCCATTCACCAACAGTTGGGAAGCAGAAAAAGAAATTGGTTTTTGAAGGAAGACAGTTGTGATTTAGGCATGCTGAGTTTGGGTTCTGCAGTCATCCAGGTATAGATGTCCAGTAAGTGATTGGGGTATGGGTTTCAGGAAAGAGAATTAGACTTGGATTCTAGATTTCAGAGTTATAGGTAAATAGGTGCTAATTATCACTGAATTTAGACAAGATTATTGAAGGGAAGTGCAGGGTGAAATGAAAAGAAGGTTGAGGACAGAACCTTAAGGAGCAAATAGAGAAGAGAACCCATTAAGGAGACTGAGAGTCGATGGATGCTTCTAATGATTTATTCCCTGCTTCATTCCATACAGGATTTGAGGCAGAGGGGAGGAGAATCAGAGCAGTGTGATGGGAGCTCAGGGTGAAGAGTTAAAAGGAGAGGCTGGGCAGTAGTATCTAGGGCCACCACCTTGAAATATGATAGTGCTAGGGACCCGTTAGATTTCACAACTGAGGGATGTGAAGCAGTAAGGAGTGGGGAAATTTCAGAGGAGAAATGAGGGTATAAATCTGATTTCGGTGACTTGAGGTGTGAATGAGAAAGAGGAAGTGGATTGATGGCTGACTAATTTTCTGAGAAGGTTGGCTATGGAGAGAAGTGGGCAGCAATACTGAGACGGTGGCATTGAAAGAGGAATTTTTTTTTTAAGAATGCAAATTATACCTCCCTCCCCCTTCCAAAAAAAATATAAATTTTTAAAAAAGAATGCAAATTATAGGACATATCATGCAAACATTATTGCTACGGGAATCTAGCTCACCAAGAAACATCGGTCTAGATAAAATCATTTTGTTGATAAAGGGATGTGATTTCTAATCCTGGTTCCGTGATCACTTACACATAAGGAAGGTCCAAAACAAGGATAGTAATGCCTTCCCTGTCTCCAGGAATAATAAAGATGAAACACAACATTAACATTTAAAATTAGGAGACATACGAACAGAATAAACCAGAGAGATGAGGATTCAGAAACTGAATAACCAGGGGCATCTTTAGAAAGCCCCCACCACTTTGGACCTTCTGTAACCTCTTACTTGAAGTTTTCTGCCTCCCTGTGGAACAGTAGCATTTGAATTCCCATCCCTGGGCTGTTTGTGTATCTGCTGCTCAGACTCCCCCTCCCTTCCTCCCTCCCACCGCAGTACATTGTGAAGTGCCATGGCAGCACGCTGCTGCCCCAGTTCCTGGGCATGTACCGGGTTAGCGTGGACAACGAGGACAGCTACATGCTTGTGATGCGCAACATGTTTAGCCATCGTCTTCCTGTACACAGGAAGTATGACCTCAAGGTAAGGGGAGGATGGTGAGCACTGGAGCGGGGAGGCTCCTGATGACCTGAGAGTGGGGAAGGGCCAGGGAGGGCACTCGATGACTCATTTTAAAGGAAAGAGGGCTGTGGGTTTAAGCACTTGTCTTAGGAGCTGGGTTCTGGCTGTTCTTTTAGCCATTTTTGCTGACTTAGTCTTTGGGTCTCTTCACAGGGCTCGCTAGTGTCCCGGGAAGCCAGCGATAAGGAGAAGGTGATATAATTTTAAGTGACAGGGTGAGGGATAGGGGAGGGCAGGTGAAAGGGATCTTCTTAGGATAAAGAAGTAGGGATCACCGGCTATTTATTTTTATCTTAAACCACCAAAGAGAAGAGAGATATGAACTTTCACTGATCCAGGGATTGTTGGGGAGGAGCGGCGGGAAGAGCTGCTTTGTCACTGGCACGGGTTATTCCATGGGGAAGGTTCGGGGACTTCAAGAGCCAGATGCTTACCTGCCACCTTGCATTCTGAGCTTTCATATTCAAGCAGCTGTTTCTGCTTAAGAGGAAGAAAGAAAAGTCAGCTTGGAGGGTCTGGACTGAAAACCATAGGCGAAAAGCAGGTGTAGCTGCAGTGACTGAGGCTGGGGGAGCCA